>NC_138771.1:370488948-371088948 GCF_965119305.1 Pelophylax lessonae
ATATGAGAATCTTCCCATTACTTTTTTCATCTTTAACATTTTCATTTCCAGCTTTTCATCTCTGAATCAAAAAAGTATGTTGTAAATGGGAAAATGTTCTAGCGCACCTGCAGCACTGTTTGAGAAAAAAATATATTGTTTATCAGTCATCAATTGTAACTTTCACTGTAACTTTCACTGTAGTTACACCTTACTCCCAATTTATGACCTATCTCGAACATATACCTCCACTTATTCACTTACCCTCATAACCAACCTCATACTCAAACTTACCTCATTCCCTATACTTAACCATTAGCGCCTAATTTGCCTACTTACACTGAAATAAAATCTCTATCCAAAGTCTAAAAATGAACCCTTAAAGTGTAACTAAACCCAGAACCTGCATTTGCTATATCTGGTCTCCCGCAAAACACAGAACATGGAAATGCAATGTTTTTAGTAAATATAAACTCATAAATATCTTTTTTCATCAGCCGTATATAGCAGTGGTCCTCAACCCTGGCCTACAGGGCCCACTAACAGGCCAGCTTTTCAAGATAACTGAAATACATCCCAGGTGATATCATTTGCTGCTCAGTGATTGCAGTACTCTAGTCTGCATCTCCCCAAGGTAATACCTAAAATCTGGCCTGTTAGTGGGCCCTGTAGGCCAGGGTTGAGGACCACTGGACTATATAGCCATTAGAGCAATCTGGTGCTGATTGAGCCTGTGCTGATCACATGTACCCTCCCAAGAAAAATAAACTCTCTAACAATACACACCAAACTGTGCAGCCTGATTCTATAGGATCAGCCTTTTTACACAATGCAGAGGATTAACCCTTTAGGATCCACACTAAGGGGTATAGCAAGCATGCCCTACTGCATATACAGACTGATTTTACTGTTGTGAGTTTAGTAAAACGCAATCATTCACCTGGGGTGACATCTTTATTGTTAACATAGTGTTCCAAATTGCAATGTTCCCCCATCCACAGACCATGTTACCCACCACCACACACATTTGTGGGGAAGAAACCCTTGTCGTCCCAACATTGGAATAAGCTGCTTTCTCAATGCAGGTGTTTTGAAGCTATCAGTGGGTTATAGGGGGGATCAGGATGACAGGGGGTAGTGTATTAGGAAGGTATCAGTGGGTTGCCAGGTGTGATGAAGATGAGGATGACAGGGGGTGGGGTGTTAGCAAGGTTGCAGTGCACTGCCAGGTGTGATGAAGAAGAGAAATAGGATGGAAGGGATGGGGTGTTAGGCTGGCCATACACTATACAATTTTCTTGTTCAACTTTCCTTTAGATTTACCAAAACCATGTAATATAGGGTCAAACCTAAACACTTTCAATTTGTATGCAATCAGGCATGCCCTTGCACTACATAGTTAAAGGTAAATCTAAAGGAAATTGAATAAGAAAATTGTATAGTGTATGGCCAGCCTTAGTGAGGTACTGTATCAGTGGGTTGCCAGGTGTGATTATGATGAGGATGAGGATGACAGGGGGTGGGGGTGTTAGCAAGGTATCAGTGGGTTGCCAGGTGTGATGAAGATGGGGATGAGGATAACAGGGGGTGGGATGTTAGTAAGGTATCAGTGGGTTGCCAGGTTTGATGAGGATTAGGATGACGGGGGTGGGGTGTTATTAAGGTATCAGTGGGTTGTCAGGTGTAAATGAAGATGATAGGGAGTTGAGTTTTAGTAAGGTATTAGTGGGTTGCCACGTGTTATGAAGATGAGGATGAGGATAGCAGGGGCTGGGGTGTTAGTAAAGTATCAGTGGTTTGCCAGGTGTGATGAAGATGAGAATGAGGATGACAGGGGATGGGGTGTTAGTAGGGTATCAGTGGGTTACCAGGCGTGATGAAGCTGAGGATGACAGGGTGGGGTGTTTGTAAGGTATCAGTAGGTTGCCAGGTGTGATGAAGATGAGGATGGCAGGGGGTGGGGTGTTAGCAAGCCTGCAGTGGGTTGCCAGGTATGATGAAGATAATGATAAGGATGATAGGGGTTGGGGTGTAAGAAAGGTATCAGTGGGTTGTGAGGTGTGATGAGGATGATAGGGGGTAGGGTGTTGATAAGGTATCAGTGGGTTGCCAGGTTTGATGAAGGTGAGGATGGCAGGGGGTGGGGTGTTAGCAAGGTTTTAACGGGTTGCCAGGTGTGATGAAGATGAGGATGAGGATGACATGGGGTGGGGTGTTACTAGGGTATCAGTGGGTTTCCAGGTGTGATGAATGTGAGGATGACACAGGGTGGGGTGTTAGTTGCGAGGCGGGATGGGGATAACAGGGGAGAGAGTGAGAAAAAAATTGAAAGGCACAGAAAGAAGGATCACAAATATAAAAAAAAAAAAACATAACACATTTTTTGCACGATCTGTATTGTTTATGAATTTAAAAATTGGGAAATAAATGTATTTTTGAAATTTTAGAAATATCTATGACCTCAATATGCCTCTCTGCAGGCTGTAACTGATACTGTTGACAAGAATAAAAGAAGAATACTGCAAAAACATGCACAGTACAAGGGTGTTATCCACCCACTGTGTTCTTTATTGGTTACTGGGCATGGAGGAGGGAGGGAGGGACTGGGCTGTCATTTAGGATCTATATACACAACCAAATGTGTGATGTTAATACCATGTGACCTTAATAGCTCAGCTAAAACCAGGAAGTGTCCTATCCAGCAAATGAGACCAAACTGAGCATGTGCAGCTGAACTACACTTAAGCCCCGTACACACGCATCGAAAATTGGCAGGGAATTTTCGTCCAACGTCCGATCTGCCGATTTTTGGCTTGTTAGTATGATGCTTCCGACAACCGACTCCGACTTTTCGGCCGAAAAAAATCTGGTGTGCAGACTATAAAATTTTTGTTGGCCGTCAAAACACGGCCGATTTTCGTGCAGTCAGTGCTGATTTCGACAGAAAAAAATCTTATTAACAAAACTGGGCTTGCTCAGATAAGAAAGAACACAAAGAAAGCAAACCAACACATGACATCACTTCAGAAGCAGATATTTGTTGGGCGAGAAAATTCGTGTGCAGTCTAGGCACATTCCAACCAACAAAACACAACTCTGGACAAAGGACGGACGATCGGTCGGCCGATAATCGTTGCGTGTGTACGGGCTTACATGTGCTTATCTGGACTTGTCCAGAGTGATTGTGCAGGAGGGGGAGGATCTGTGCATACAGGATCACACAGCCTTTTTACACAATGCAGAGGATAATTCACTTAGGTTACACAGTGAGTATAACAAGCATGCTATTCTGCATCTACAGACAGATTTTACTGTTTTGTGTGTTTAGTAACACTTTAATGCTTTAAAGCTAAGTCCAACTTTTTCAAAAACAAATAATAAATCTAACCATATTTGCAAGAAAAAAGCATTTATTACATTTTTTGCATAGGACCCTGAAAAGCATCGCAAGTGCAATCAGTGGTGGCTTGGCACCATGTTATATGTAACTCCCTAAGGCTCGGTTCATCTGAATGGGCTGCTGAAACAAAACAAAAAAGTGCCTGAACCTTTCCAAAAGCATGGCCACATGATGCTTTGGCACCATGTGTTTCTAGGTGTGGGAAACCACACTGCATTTGCCAGTGCATATGTAGGCAGGGTAAATGTGCTTGTTCTAGCAAGTCAGCAGCTGGTCCAGGCTGGGAGAAAGGGTTAACTGTTGAAAGCTCTTTTCCTGGGCTTATTAGTTCTAGTCAGCCCACTTGTGCCATAAGAAGAGAGAAGGCTGAGATCCAGGGCTCTTCTTAGCCAAATTGGTTGGTTCTGTTCTCACTGTATCAGGACTGCTGCACCTAGCAGTCCACTGAAGACACAGTGACATTTGGAAACCTCCAAGACATAGAGAATGCCAAAATGGATTATCACCTCATGGAGGTATGCCTGGGCAGCAACACTACTGTAGTTATATTAGGGACAAGGATGTTTATATTGAACTGTTATGCCCTGCTTGTTCAGTACATGAACTGTTCTAGGTCTGGTATGAATCTATTCAAAAGGGTGCATGTTGGTTCTGGTGTATATAAATAATTAGGTCTATAAAGCACTACAGGGTAAGAAGTAACACTACTACAAAGGGTTAGAGTAGTTGTAAACCGCCGGTTACTTATTTCTTTTTTTTTAGGACCTGCAAGGTAAAGGCATAATGTGCTAGTATGCATCACAGACTAGCCCATTATGTGAAACGTACCTGAAAAACAAAGCCCTCCAGCGATGCGCTGCAGTTTCTTCAGGTGCTAAAATGCCAGGTTAGTACAACCCCCCCCCCCCCCAAAAAAAATTACATCTTTTTGGAAAGTAGACACCCAAAGGAACTTCCTAAGAGGCATGTTTAGGCCATGGAATATTTTTTTTTTCACAAGTTTTTGAAAAATGATAGAAATGATTATTATTATTATTATTATTATTATTATTATTATTTTCGAAACAAAGTTGTCACCTTAATAATATATTGCTCAAACATGCCATAGATGTATGTGGAATTACACCCCAAAATACATTTTGATGCTTCTCCTGAGTATAGGGATACCAAATGTGTGAGACTTTTTGGAAAACCACTCACACACGGGTGCCGAAAACCAATCACCACCTTCAGGCTTTCAAAGAGTATAAAATGCACATTTCACTTTCTCACTACCTAGCACAAAATGACCCCTTTTTGGAAAGTAGACACCCCAAGGAATGTTATAAGAGGCATGGTGAGTATTTTTCAGATCTAATTTTTTGTCACAAGGTTTTGAAAGTTTAACAAAAAAGAAAAAATACATTTTTGTTTTCTTTCTTTAGTTTCTAAAAAATTGTGGCAAGAAATGAGATCTGCAAAATACTCACCATGCCTCTTAGAAAATACCTTGGGGTGTCCGTTTTCTGAAAAGGAGTAATTTGGGGGGAAAGGGGGGATTGTGCTATCTTAGCATGTTAGGGTCTCCAAAACTGTGATAGGTAATGAGGTAGTAAAATTAGCAATTTAAGCCCTTAGAAAGCCTGAACATCTCTAAGCCTGAACATCTCTAAGATATATAAAATACTTATAGGAACGGGGGGACCTGAGGTGCCGCCACTCATTAGAAAGAGGGGGAGAGAGGAATTAGGCAGACATCTGGAGACCCAACAAATAAAGAAAGTAAAGGAAGCAGTCCATAAGGTAACAACAGATATAAGCTCAATAGAGCTGAATTATAATAGCCTGGTGGAGTTGCATATAACCTCAGAGAAATTAAATAAAATACAAGCAGAAAAATCCCCTATGTGTTGGCGGGGTTGCCCCCCAGATTGGTACAATGACACATATATGGTGGGAATGCCCCAAGATAGTGGTTTATCGGCAGAAGATCAGGCAGTTAATAAAAGATATAGTAGGAACTGAGGTTAAGGATGATCCATGGGTGTGTTTATTCCATAATGTTAAAGAACCGATTGAACAATACAGAAATACTTTGATCCCTAGTCTGCTGGTAGCGGCCAAGGGAGCAATACTAAAGAAGTGGCAGGAACCAGAGCCGCCAACAATTAAAGAGTGGTTTAGGAGAGTGGAATTTATACAAGAAATTGAATATTTAAGTCATAAAAATAAAGGGGGTTTAGATAGACATGAAAAGATCTGGGGGATCTGGAGAGAGTTTAAAAAAACTAGAAGTTTTATTGAGTAAACGATAGAAGACTGAGGTGAAGTAATAAGGGATAGGTGATAAAGACCATTGGCAAAAGGGGTGGGATTCGGGGAGTGGGGGAGGGGGCGGGTGAGCGGGGAGGGGTTGAAATGGTGTTTGCATCTTCTATGTTGTTTTTGTTATTTTTTTTCTCTCTTTTTGAGTATATAAGGAGAGATGATGTAAATGTATGAAGATGTAATTGTCTGAAATTAAATAAAAATTAAAAGAATAAAAAAAGAAAGCCTGAAGGCGGTGATTGGTTTTTGGATCCTGTACGCAGGTAGACTGTTTACATGAAAATTTGTATATAATAAAATGGAATAGAAATAAAAATAGAAAATAGATTAAAATGGTTTGTGTTTAAATCACACAGTATGTGGGCAGCGATTTTTGAAATGCAAATATTTTGGAAAAAATATACTTTTTTTAATTTTAAGCACAAAAACAAAATATGTTGCCCAATTGTTTATTAAATTATAAAATATGATCTTACGCTGAGTAAATAGATAAAAAATATGACATGCTTTCAACTTGTGCACACCCATGCAGCAGTGACAAACTACATATGTTTTTAAAAGCCTTTCAAAGCTTTTATAGGTTACCACTTTAGATTTACACAGGAGGTCTAGTGCTAGAATCACTGCCCTTGATCTGGCATTCGCAGTAATATCTCACATACATGCAATTGCTATTTACATAGGACACGTGACAGCTGTTTGCCTTTGCACACAAGCACAGAGGGACAGGGGTGTTTTTAATGTTTTATTTTTTAATTATTTACTTTGCTTTTACACTGTTTCTTTCATTTTTTTTACAACTTTTATTATATAATATACTATTTAATATTTGTATTATATAACATACTACATATTTCCTATATAATATACTATATAATATATACTGTATAATAACTTTTATTGTTATCACAGGTAATGGATATATCCCCTGTGCAATAGGAAGTGACAGGTACTCTTTTCTGAAAAAATTGGGGTCTATTAGGCTCTAGATCTATCCTCTGCCCTAAAGCATCTGACCACATCAAGATCGGTTTGATCAGAAATTTTTCCAATTTAAAAATGGTGCTGTTTATATCCAGCAAAACCAAAGTGATGAAATTTGTAGCTTCCGTTTTTTTAGGCCATAGAGATTATTGGAGCCATTCTGGTCCCCGATCTGCTCTATGGTCAGCTGGAGGAACCTGCATCTGCTTTCTCAGGTTCCCTGATGGGACAGGAGAACCTGGGAAATCTATGGAAGTCAGAGGGAGGGGGGACATCCCCTGCTATTGTTTGTAAATAAAATATAGTGGTTAATTAGCCACTAGGATTGCTTTTAAATTAAAGCCAACCGCTGGCTGAAAAAAACAATACCAAGATGATGCTTACACCTGCAGGCATCTTCCAGTGTAACCACTCAAAGTCCAGCGATGTACCAGTATGTTGCTGGTCCTTGTTGGGCATATATTGTAATGCTCTTTTTTTTCATGCAGCCTGTGGGCTGAACAAAAAAAAAAAAGAACCTAACAGATTCCTCCATTCACATTGATGTGGATGAAGAAAAAATTGCCAGAAAAAGTGTGTGGTATGCCCACCATTAGAATATTTTGCCCCGTATAAACCCGCTTCTAATGATGGGCCTACATGCAATGTTCTTTTTTTTGTTCAGCCCATGGGTATAACGAAAAAATAAATAAATAAATTGCCGAAGCATAGGGGCAATGCACCCACTGACCACCCCAGGCCCAATGCATTTGCCATACATGCTCTTTTTTTTTAACTGCGTGGAAAAATCTCCTCCTACAGTGCTGCGTTAACTGAGGTATGTTTTCTGAAACAGATCAGTGCTGCAGCTGAATGGCATTCCTACAAAGCAAACCACAGTTAACAATGAAACACAGTAGGAACTGAACATGAACTCAATCAAAGAAAATAAACTGAATTCTCTACATAAAAAGTGTGTGGTATGCCCACGATTAGAATATACTGCCCTGCAGCCACCCACTTCTAATGATGGGCATACATGCAATTTTCTTTTTTTTTTTTTTTTCTTTCAGCCTATTTACTTAAAGAACTGCAGTCTGGTCACATTATTTGTAATAAAAACATCTTTGCCATTCTGAAGCTTCCCTCAAACCACTTTTATTATTATTTTATATATACTGTGATTCTGTACTTGCCAAATATGCTACAGAAATCTCCCTCCACTAAGTCTGGCTGCAGCCATTTTAACTGTGGGCAGCAGAATCTGCTGGCTGTTCACCTCCTGGATTTATACAGACACACAGAGGCACAGAGACACATACACAAACATATTTGTGTGTGTATATATATATATATATATATATATACATACATACACACACATATTTATGGGAACACACACATACACCACACACATATATATATATATATATATATATATATATATATATATATATATATATATATATATATATATACAGACAGACACACTCACACCATTACTTGCCTGCGCATTTCTCCTCTCTGGATAAATACACATGGATCTCTGCAGTCTCCTGTTATCTCTGTCCTCATCCAGCCCCTCCAACTCTCTTTGACTTTCCTATGACAAATTCCTCCTCCTTTGCTAGCAAACTCTCACGAGAGTTAAGGCCCGTACACACGTAGCGATTGTCGGCCGTAAATATTCGGCCACCGTCCGATCGGCCGATTGTCGGCTTGTTAGTATCATGCTTCCGACAACCGACTGCGACTTTTCCGCCGAACAGAATCTGGTGTGCAGCCTTTAAAATTTTTGTTGGCCAACACCAAATCGAAATGGCCGATTGTTCCTCAGTCAGTACAGAATTCGGCCGACAAACAGCAGATGAGCAAGACTGGGCATGCTCAGAGAAGAAAAAACACACGGAAAGTTAACCATCACATGACATCACTTATGCAGTCGGCTGTTGTTGGCCGACAAAATTTGTGTGCAGTCTTTAGCACTTTTCAACCGACAGGACAGCACCAGACAAAAGACGGCCGATCGTTCGGCTGACAATCAGTGCGTGTGTACGGGGCTTTAGAGAGAGAGCTGTGCATGATATCATTAGCCTAGGCAAATGACCAGACAAGAAGTAGGAAGTGGACCCAAATTTTTCCCCCATAGGAGTAGGGATTTTAAAGACAGACATGACACCAAAGTAAAGGAAATAAAAAATAAACAATTTTATTTATATCATGTTAAAATAACAATAATTGTTATATCACCAATAAAAACAACAACAGGTATCTTGGTGACAATGTATATCCTACTGTTACAAAGTATGAATAATGCAAAAAAACTGCAAAAAAACTCCAAATCACCTGACGTGTTTCAGGTTATAATCCTTTCATTAGGGGTATGTGATAGGGAGATTTCACAGATGTGTTTGCTTCTGTTAATAAAGCATATAGTATAACTTCAATAAACACCATGAAAGATCATACATTATGATACAAATACCATCCAAAGATCAGGTACCTTGCAGTCTAGCTTGGAGAGGGACATGTGAATATAGAACAATTGTATAAAAATATATCAAGGTGCCCTCCAAGATAATGGGCAATGAAAGCAGAGAAACCAAAAAAAAAAAGGAGGTAGTAAAGATGAGCAAAGGTGGTGTCCCCGTTTTGTTCCACGAAGATCCCCAACATCAGCACCACTAGGAAGTGGGCTGTATAGGGTATTTACTGGCAGAAAAAAAAATGTTTTACTATCCAAAGTTAAAACAACAAGAGCAGAGAATTTAATAGATGGAAAGATGAAAAAATGACTGAAGAGCCGCTTTAAGTCTTAGCTATAATTTAAAAAGGATTTTTTTTCACTAAGCAAACTT
This sequence comes from Pelophylax lessonae, assembly GCF_965119305.1. Lineage (NCBI taxonomy): Eukaryota > Metazoa > Chordata > Amphibia > Anura > Ranidae > Pelophylax > Pelophylax lessonae. The sequence continues at coordinate 370,498,456 of NC_138771.1, forward strand.
TAACTGTAGGCCACCCCACTATCTTTGAACATATATGTGTGCAAAGGTCTCTTTCAAACCCATTTAATTTCCTCTATTTATAACGTTTTGCATGAAACCCAGCTTACAACTGGATAATGTCACTCACACATGATCACACAAGTGGAAAAAGTGGAAAATTTGAACAGCGGTTGCTAAATCCTCACTACTTATGCTCTGCTCTTGTCCTTTGGTCTCTAATTTCAGCCCCCAGCTCCAAAGTGTTTAAATGATTTTTAACTTCACTTAAAAATGTCTTAAAATACAATCTTTTTCTTGGGAATGAGCTCCCTACCTATCACTCCACCACTCTCTGTTAAAATAGATGAGCAACGACCACACCCTTTATCACAAATATGGTCACACTGACTTTTGACCTAAGAAATAGAGGAGGTGTTCTGACTAGGATTTGTACATTAGAGAGTGCACGGGGCAGAGTGGCCAAACTCTGCTGTCTATTGGACTGTACATTAATGTTTAGACATGCTGCCTGTTTGTTACTTTATTATTAAAGCTATTATATTTTGTAAAGAAAAAAAACATAGAAAAACACATATAAGAGGCCTGGATCTCTTTTAGTGAAGCTGGGTATAGCTGGCATATTGAGTGCCTAGAGGAGTCATACCATGGACTAAAAAAGGGTTAGGATCAGTACTTTGGAAACCATACTCTTTGCAATGGAAGAAAACAAGAACTTTTACTGTGTTGTACCATGTCCTGGACTTCCCTGCATTGTAGTTATGCAATGGTTCAAGGATCAATCTCAGCCTGTAATTGGAAAGATAAGGAGTAGTGTTGAGCGAACACGGACTGTATTATTCGTGTTCGTACCGAATAATTGGATTTTTGTTACCCGAACACGGACCCGAAAACTTTACTGTATGTTCGGGTTTAAAATCTGTGTTCGGTCATTTTATTTCCTGTTTTGTATGTAATGGCGCGCTTTTAATGGTGGGCTTTCAACAGCCAATCAACAAGCGTTTAACTGGTGTGCCTTAAGCCATCCCAGCCATGCCTACTAATGTATTAGTAGCTGTGATTGGCCATCTGAAGCATGTGACCATGTTTTTATAAGTTCGAGAGCCCCAGCGCGCTGTCATTCTGCTGTAGTTTAGAGACAGAGCACACATCATACGTGCTGGCTGCTGATTAGGGAAAGATAGTGATTCTGTGAAAAATTTTGTCCGAAAAGAATGCAGGGTCAGGTCGGAGTGCAGGCAGGGAGAGTTATTAGAGCATTTTAGGGCGAGGCTGGAGAATAGGCAGGGTCAGTGTTCTACATCGATTTTGCTGTGTGGGGGGTTGTGCAGTGCCAGTGAACGATCTTATCGATCATATTAGGGACAGGCTGGAGAATAGGCAGGCACTGAAAATACAAAGCAAAAGAAGGGCGCACCAGTCTAGCGCATTATCCTCAGCAAGTTTATTTGGATAAAATTGTTTAAAATCAAATACTCACAAACAAGAAGTTCAGGCACATCAATTCCATACACCTGCCTCCTCCCAGAGGATCAACGTCTTTACTGGAAGCAGGAGGCTGACGCGTTTCGAGGCTGTGCCTCTTCCTCAGAGCCTGGAGGCCATGGTCAAGTCCATAGTTTAAATATAATATGTAAGGCCAGGCCTCCACATGACCCCTGGGGGATGTGGGAGGAGATATCGCCCAAATGGGCGTGGCTACACAGCTAATTACCCAAAAACTGTTGCAAGTCACAATTGTAGTTACATTTTGATTGGCTAGCCCCACGCGACCATTTATTCCATTGGTGAGCTATCCAAAAAACTTCCCAGCTCATCGTGGACTCCATTTCACATATCATACATATCAAAATGTAAGATTAGTGCAGGCAGGGAGAGTTATTAGAGCATTTTAGGGCGAGGCTGGAGAATAGGCAGGGTCAGTGTTCTACATCGATTTTGCTGTGTGGGGGGTTGTGCAGTGCCAGTGAACGATCTTATCGATCATATTAGGGACAGGCTGGAGAATAGGCAGGGTCAGTGTTCTACATCGATTTTGCTGTGTGGGGGGTGGTGCAGTGAACACAATCTTTTTGCCCCCAGTTAAGCCCGCTGAGGAGGAGGAGGAGGAGGGAGAAAAAAATCTATTTTTATCAGTCAGTTGTGTGCAGCGTTTTTGCTTCAGTGCTGACTGTGATAAGACACTGCTGTGTTCACATGTGCTATTGAGTGATTTAAAATTTTATACACTTTTTTCTATTCCACTATTCAATATACACCCTTTTGGGTTAAAAAAAATAAATTGTGGCATAGTCTGTACTAATATATTTAAAAATTACAATACTTAAAGGGGAATTTTTTTTTCCTGGCAGTCTCCATGGCAGCCTACGTGTGGTTAACCCCGCCTCCTCTCCAATGGTATAGGAACCCCCTCTATAAATTTCAGCTTGCAGGCACAGCCAGTGTTCCTTTTTTGTCCTCCTCCAAGGATCAACTATTTGGATTATTTCCTGTTGGAATTTGGTCGGCTTACCTTCAGAATGAAAAGTCGGTGTCCTTGTCCAGGGCCCAGCCATGGACGGGTGAGTGACATTTCAAAATCCCCTTTGGCTAATAACTGTGTGGTGCTTCGAATGGCTGACGAATATCCTGACAGGGTCTGAAGATTTGTCTCCTCCATGGCAGTGTTTTTGTGATGTTTGTTTGTCTCAAACTACCTTTCTTTGCTATCCCTGGTGGCCCAATGGCGGCTGGGACGCTCCATGCGTTCCAGCCATCTCCTTCCTGCTCCCCCTCCGCTCAGTCCGGTGGACGCATGCGCTGTGTGGTAATGGAGCTCCGCTCGCTGCCTGCGCATGCGCACTTCGCCGCGATCAGAAGCGAGGCCCGGTCCGTGCATGCGCACTTGCAATCACGGCTGGCCCTCGCTGACGTCATCCTGGCACGAAAATTTAAACGCCTGTCAAGCTCCAGAGCAATTGGGAATGCACTGTGGGCAAAGCGACGTCTTCCCGGTACCTTGTCCGTTTGAATACCAGGTATGTGGGGCCGGATGCTGCATACCTTTTGGCGGTGTGCAGGGGGGGGGGGAGAGCAGTTGGATGCATATTAGGACAACACCTGAATGTTCCTTATTGCCTTGTAGTGATCCGCTGTATGCTCTACTTCCTAGTGAGTTTGTGGTTTTGCCTGAAACATGGATCCTGCTTCACCGCCCTCTTGTGGCCAGCCCTCTCACAACAGGTGAGTGCTGGTACATTTTAGAGGGATATGAAGGGAGGGATGCTGGCTCATGATTCATGGCTAAATCCTGTGTCTCCCTGGACTTTCTCTTTCTCCCAGCTCCTCCAGGTCTGGTCAAGAAAGAGACCCTGTCAGGCCACGAAGAGAATCATCTTCAAGGTCAAGACTCCGTGAGTCTCCATCAGGGAGCAGACATGAGGAGACGCTCGCATTCCTCCTCCAGACACCGCACACACCGCCACAGTAGCCATACGGCCCAGAGAGCCTGTTGGGGTTGTGGGGCGCATGTCCCGGAGGACAAGTCCCTTTGCGAGCCCTGTTTCGCTCGTGCATCTGGTGAAAGAGAGTCTGAAGATCAGAGATTGGAATCCCTGGTGAAACGGATTGTCCAGCAATTAATGAAGGAGTGGGGTGCTAGTCCCACACCTGGGCCTGCTACTCCCAGCTCTCCTGCTGATGCTCCTGAAGAGCAAGGTCCCTCTCAGCCAAGCTTCACTTCCGGAAAATCCTCAGAAAGCGATTCGGAAGAAGAGGAAGGTGCAGTTGGGGGTTTTGATTTTGCCCTTGTTGCACCTCTCATAAGAGCAGTCAAAGAGGCTCTGAAATGGGAAGATCCCAGTACCCCACAAGTAAAACAGAGAAGGTTTTTCAAACATTTGGGGAAAGAGCGGCTAAGCTTTCCGCTCCTGTCAGAATTGAAGGATGTCATCCTAGAAGAGTGGAGTAAAGGGGATAGCAAGACCTCCTTATCCTCCAAATTGTCTAAGTTGTATCCTTTTAAATCAGAAGAAGTCAGTCATCTGGAATCAGCTCCTCTAATTGATGCTGCAGTTTCCAGACTGGCAAAACACGTTACACTCCCGCTGGATAATGCGGTGTCCTTTAAAGACCCTCTGGATAGGAAGATGGACCTGGATTTAAAAAGAATTTATATCACAGCCGGTGCGGCTTGTAAACCTGTGCTAGCACTAGCAGCTATGTCTAAGGCCATGGAAACTTGGGTTTCTGATGTTGAACTAAAATTAAGAAGTCTGTCTGAAGATGCAGTAGAGAACTCTCCTGTTCAGGAACTGAAGTTAGCTTCTGTGTTTCTTGGAGAAGCATCCATTGATGTGTTACGTCTCTTATCCAGATCCATGTTGGCTTCTGTCACAGCCAAACGGGCCCTGTGGTTGCGTCCCTGGCTGGCAGACCCAGCCTCTAAACAGGCTTGGTGCAAAATCCCTTTTGAAGGTTCCTCTTTATTTGGAAACAAATTGGATAATGCAATTACTAAAGTGACGGGTGGAAAGTCAGGTCTCCTTCCCCAAGATAGGCGCCTCTTTGGCCCTAAGAAGCAGCAACCAAGAAAGCAGTTTGCAGAGCGATCAAAGGATGCCCGCTCATATAGGCCTGGGCGAGATTACAGGAGAAATTGGAAAAGCAGCCAAGCATCCTCTCATAAGCCGGTCAGAGGCTCAGCACCTTCCGGACAAGAAAACTCAAAGTCCTTTTGAGATTGGGCCCGTTCAGACATGCCAGGTGGGGGCACGCCTGCTCCGCTTTCAGCGTGTCTGGGCGGCCTCAATCTCAGACTTCTGGACCATGAGGACAGTGTCCACAGGACACACATGGACTTTCTCAACAGATCCCGTGTCCAGATTTATTCCCACTCGCTTGCCTTCTCAGGACGAGAAAAGAAGTGTTTTGCTCGACTATGTAAGCACTTTGGTAGCTCAGGGCGCAATAGTTCCGGTGCCCGTGCAGGAAAGATTCCAAGGCGTATATTCGCCCCTCTTTCTAGTACAGAAGAAGAATGGATCTTGGCGCCCTGTGATAGATCTTACCTATCTCAACAGGTTCATCAAGAACCAAACGTTCAAAATGGAGACCTTATCTACCATCCAGAAAGCAGTGCTTCCAGGGGACTGGCTAGTGTCAATAGATCTCAAAGACGCGTATTTCCATGTGCCTATAGCAGTAAACTTCCACAAGTACCTCCGTTTCGCGGTAGAACATCAACACTTCCAGTTCATCTGCCTTCCTTTTGGCCTGTCCACATCCCCAAGGGTGTTTTCCAAGGTCCTTCTAGCAGTGGTAGCTCTAATCAGAACAAAAGGTGTACGTCTACATCACTACTTAGACGATCTTCTACTGTTGTCACAAGACAGGGATCAACTTTTGTCCCACAGGGACCTGCTCACTACAACTCTCATGGAGTTCGGATGGTTGTTGAATCTTCAAAAAAGTCATCTGGAGCCCTCTCAACATCTGGTCTATCTAGGGGCTCAATTCAACACCGTTCAGAATACGCTTTCTCTGCCTCTAGAGAAAATCCCGGTGGTTCGGGAGAGGATCCTCCCAGCCCTCTCATCCTCTTTTCTGACAGCATCCCAGTGTCTCAAGATCATCGGCACTATGGTCTTGACGGCCCCTATGGTCAAGTGGGCACTGTGGCGAATGCGGCCCTTTCAAAGGGGCTTCCTTCGGCAGTGGAATCCGGAAGAACGCGATCAGCGTATCTTTATTTCCCACAGCATGAGGAGCAGCTTATTATGGTGGCTCCAACGCAAGAACCTGCTCAATTGCCATTCTCTAGTTCCCATCACATGGGTCATCATTACAACCGACGCCAGCAACTCTGGCTGGGGAGCCCATTGCATGGCAGAGGTGGCTCAAGGGAAATGGCCTCCGCAAGCCCACTCCCTAGTTTCCAACGTCCTGGAGCTTCGTGCGGCTTTTCTAGCTCTTCAAGCTTTCCATCATCTAATAGAAGGCAAATCCGTACTTCTTCGAATGGACAACACCACGGCAGTGGCTTATGTGAAAAGACAGGGTGGTACCAGGAGTCTCTCCCTTCTTCATGAAGTAGACCCAATCATGACATGGGCCCAAGCCCATCTGTCCAACATCTCGGCGGCCTACATTCCGGGGCCACAGAATGTTCAGGCAGATTTCCTTTCCAGAGTTCAGTTGAATCACAACGAGTGGTCTCTCCACATCGACTCATTCAAGTGGATTCTGTCCCTAGGGGTCTCACCCGAAGTAGACCTGTTTGCATCTCCATGCAACCACAAGCTGGACCGGTACTTCACACGCAGCAAGTGTCACCGAGCCTGCGGAACGGATGCTCTGACCGACAGATGGGAATTCAGCAGAGCATATGCTTTTCCCCCATTTCCCATCATCCTCAGATTTCTTCAGAGACTCCAAGCAGAAGATGTGGAGATTGTCATGGTAGCCCCTCACTGGCCGAACAGGCCCTGGTTCCCACTTCTCCTGCAACTCAGTTATCGGAGCCCGATTCCCCTGCCCATCAAACCAGACCTTCTCTCGCAGGGAACAACATTACACCCCTGCCCCGCCTTGCTCAGGTTAACGGTCTGGTTCTTGACTCGAGAGGGAGAGGTTGGAGTCACTCGGATGCCCTCCTGGGGCAATCCCTACCTTAATGAACTCCAGGAGACCTAGCACGAACAGAGTTTACTGTAGAGTCTGGTCTAGATTCTTGGAATTCACATACCCGGAGGGAAATCCTTCCCGGAATTTCGGAGTTCAAGAAGTCCTGAAGTTCCTTCAAGCAGGTCTGGATAAGTCCCTATTAGTTGGGACTCTCAGGGTGCAAATATCAGCCTTATCGGTGTTCTCAGGGTTCTCCTGGGCCAAGCATATACTCATACAACAATTCTTCAAAGGTGCGGTCAGACTCAGACCTCAGAGGAAGCCAAGGTTCCCGAAATGGGACCTTCCCCTTGTCCTTAACGTCCTTTCAAGATCTAGTTTGTCGGACTCCATCAGAGATCTTACCATTAAAACAGCCTTTTTAGTGGCAATCACTTCAGCTAAAAGGGTTTCTGAGATCAGTTCCCTTGGTCATAAAGAACCTTTTCTCACGTTCTTTCCGGATCGAGTAGTCCTAATTCCGATGCTCAATTCCAATCCGAAGGTATCATCGGTTTTTCATGAAAACCAGGAGATTGTACTTCCTACCTTTCGATATTCAGAGGATAATGAACCTCATCCCTTGGATGTAGGGAAAACTCTTATGAAATATCTTCAGTCAACGTCTTCTTTCAGACAATCGGATAATCTCTTCGTCCTTTTCTCAGGCAAGAATAGAGGGAAATGGGCCTCGTCAAGGTCCATTGCAGCCTGGATTGTGTCTGCCATTCAGCAAGCTTACTGTGTAGAGGGTTTGGCTCCTCCGGAGGCGGTGACAGCCCACTCAACGAGAAGCATCTCAACGTCCTGGGCGGCTTCACATCATGTTGCACCAGAAGTAGTCTGCAGAGCAGCTTCCTGGTCTTCTGTAAATACGTTTATGACTCATTATTGTGTGGAGCCAGCCTCCTTATCTTCAGTTAATTTTGGCTTGACTGTTTTGTCTGCTAATAATTTGAAGTAAAATTTGATTTGAAACATTCCCACCCGTGTGGTTTGGGCTAGTTATTTCCCACACGTAGGCTGCCATGGAGACTGCCAGGAAAACGTAAAATTCCTATCATACTTACCGTAATTTTCCTTTCCTGGTGGTCTACATGGCAGCTGGAGTTCCCACCCTCTGGTCTTGGATTCGGCTAAGATATGGAACACTGGCTGTGCCTGCAAGCTGAAATTTATAGAGGGGGGTCCTATACCATTGGAGAGGAGGCGGGGTTAACCACACGTAGGCTGCCATGGAGACCACCAGGAAAGGAAAATTATGGTAAGTATGATAGGAATTTTCCATTTTTTTTTTTCCTTCATAGCCTGCAGCAGAGCTGACTGACATAAGACACTGCTGTGTTCACATGTGCTATTGAGTGATTTTCAATTTTATACACTTTTTTCTATTCCACTATTCAATATACACCCTTTTGGGTTAAAAAAATAAAATTGTGGCATAGTCTGTACTAATCTATTTAAAAATTACAATACTTAAAGGGGAATTTTCTTTTTTTTTTTCCTTCATAGCCTGCAGTAGAGCTGACTGACATAAGACACTGCTGTGTTCACATGTGCTATTGAGTGATTTTCAATTTTATACACTTTTTTCTATTCCACTATTCAATATACACCCTTTTGGGTTAAAAAAAATTAAATTGTGGCATAGTCTGTACTAATCTATTTAAAAATTACAAACTTAAAGGGGAATTTTCTTTTTTTTTTCCCCTTCATAGCCTGCAGCAGAGCTGACTGACATAAGACACTGCTGTGTTCACATGTGCTATTGAGTGATTTTCAATTTTATACACTTTTTTCTATTCCACTATTCAATATACACCCTTTTGGGTTAAAAGAAATTAAACTGTGGCATAGTCTGTACTAATCTATTTAAAAATTACAATACTTAAAGGGGAATTTTCTTTTTTTTTCCCTTCATAGCCTGCAGCAGAGCTGACTGACATAAGACACTGCTGTGTTCACATGTGCTATTGAAAAATCACCAATTTTATATCATATTTTCTATTCCGCTATTCAATCTATACCCTTGGGGTAAAAAGAATTAAATTGCGGGATAGTCTGTATCGGTACGTGTGAGATACACCTTTACAATTTTTGGGGCGCATCTTACGCCGCCGAGGATTGCAGGGTGCTTCAGTTTGCCTCCTGTTCCGAACTCCTCCTATTCCTCATCCTCATCCTGCCTTTAGGGTACAAAAAAATTGTAATCGGGGCCTAGTCTGTGTTTGTACGTGTGAGATACACCATTTTATAAAATTTTTTCTATTCCGCTATTCAATCTACACCCTTTGGGGTAAAAAGAATTAAATTGCGGCATAGTCTGTATCTGTACGTGTGAGATACACCTTCCAATCTTTTGGGGCGCATCTTCCACCGCCGAGGATTGCAGGGTGCTTCAGTTTGCCTCCTGTTCCGAACTCCTCCTACTCTGCTTCCTCATCCTCTACCGCCTCCTCATCTGGTCAGCGTAACACCTTCACCACCAACTTCAGCACAGCCAGGGGTAAACGACAGCAGGCAGTTTTAAAACTTGCCTGTTTGGGGGAAAAACCACACACCGCGCAGGAGTTTTGGAGGAGCATGGAACAGCAGACAAATGAGTGGTTGCTGCCAGCGAGCCTCAAGCCCGGCCTGGTGGTGTGCGATAACGGGCGAAATCTCATAGCAGCTCTGGGCCTAGCCGGTTTGACGCACATCCCTTGCCTGGCGCATGTGCTGAATTTGGTTGTGCAGAGGTTCCTTAAAAATGACCCCGATATGTCAGAGCTGCTGCAGAAAGTGCGGGCCGTTTGTGCGCACTTTCGGCGTTCTCACCCTGCTGCTGCTCGCCTGTCAGCGCTGCAGCGTAACTTCGGCCTTCCCGCTCACCGCCTCATATGTGACGTGCCCACAAGATGGAACTCCACCTTGCACATGCTGGAAAGACTGTGCGAGCTACAGCAGGCCATAGTAGAGTTTCAGCTGTAGCACGCACGCGTGAGTCGCTCTGCGGAACAGCACCACTTCACCACCAATAACTGGGCCTCCATGCGAGACCTGTGTGCCTTGTTGCGCTGTTTTGAGTACTCCACCAACATGGCATGTGCCAGCTTAACTATCCCACTTCTATGCCTCCTTCAAAAAACGATTCGGGCGATGATGGAAGAGGATGTGGCACAGGATGAGGAGGAGGAGGAGGAGGATGAAGAGGTAACATTTCCAAGGCTTTCAGGGCAGTCATTCGCAAGTGGCTCCGAGGGTGGGTTCCTGCACTCACAAACGCCAGGGACACAATTGTCCAGCAGGGGCACAGTTCTGGAGGATGAGGAGGATGAGGAGGAGGAGATGGAGGAGGAGATGGAACCATGTTCACAGCAGGGTGGCACCCAGGCCAGCTCATGGCCATCACTTGTGCGTGGCTGGGGGGATACAGAGGACACAGACGATACACCTCCCACAGAGGACAGCCTTTCATTGCCTCTGGGCAGCCTGGCACACATGAGCGATTACATGCTGCAGTGTCTCCACAACGACCGCCGAGTTGCCCACATTCTAAATTGTGCTGATTACTGGGTGGCCACGCTGCTGGATCCCCGTTACAAGGACAACGTACCGTCCTTAATTCACTCACTGGAGAGCGATCGCAAGATGCGCGAGTACAAGCGCACGCTGGTAGACGCGATGCTGCTGGCATTCCCACCTGACAGCGGGGTCACAGTGAAAGCACAAGGCCAAGGCAGAGGAGGAGGAGGAAGAGGTCGCCAACGCAACCAGGGCACCGCCAGAACCTCAGAAGGCAGGGTTAGCATGGCCGAAATGTGGAAAAGCTTTGTCAGCACGCCACAACAAACAGCAGCACCAGCAGCTCATATGGAACGTCTTAGCAGGAGGCAGCATTTCACCAACATGGTGGAGCAGTATGTGTGCACACGCCTACATGTAGTGAATGATGGGTCTGCCCCCATCAACTTCTGGGTCTCCAAATTGGGCACATGGCCTGAGCTTGCCCTTTACGCCTTTGAGGTTCTGGCGTGCCCTGCAGCCAGTGTATTATCTGAACGTGTATTTAGCATGGCTGGGGGCGTTATCACAGACAAGCGCAGCCGCCTGTCCAGAGACAATGTGGACAAGCTCATGTTCATTAAAATGAACCAGGCATGGATCCCACAGGACTTTTCCGTACCTTGTGCAGAATAGAGATGGATACCGACCTTACCCAGCCATTGTTATATTTTTGATCTTTCTCACTCTTTTGGGGTGTACCCTCATTTAAAATGACTGAAAAAAAGCAGTGTTGGCTACCTCGTCCTCCTCCACCGCCGCTTCCACCTACACCGCCACATCCACCACCACCTCAACCTCCCTCCTACTCCATATGGGCCTCGTCCTTCACAGATGAAGACTTTTTTTATTTTTCTGTTTTTTTTTGTTGTTTTAAGTTGTTTCCCTATCCACATTTGTTTGCAGAGCACTTGCCATGCTCTTAACTACGTTTTGCTGCCATTTGCAGCACTCTAGCCCTTTCCATTGGTGTTTTAGAGCCATTTTAGTGCCTGAAAGTTCGGATCCCCATTGACTTCAATGGGGTTCGTGTCCGGGTAAAGTTCGGAAAAAGTCCGGGACACGGACCCGGACTTTTTTTTTCAACTTCGGCCGAACCCGCCGAACACGGACATCCAGGTGTCCGCTCAACTCTAATAAGGAGTAACAGCACACTAAGGTGCTAGTTCATCTCCTCTCATATTCTGTATCATGTTCCCATTGTAATTGGGTGCAAAGCAATGGGGCCCTGACTGGTTCAGACTTCTGATCCTCTGTTATGTTATGAGGGGAATACAAGTGGCCAATATCATGGGAGAATTGGAAAATTATGCTAATTTTGTATAAACATGCAATTTGAAAGCATTAAATTGTGTGTGCTTTTTTTTTTTTGCCTGCTAGGGGTTCAGATTTAGATTTATAAAGACTAAAAGTATTGTAAAGCAGAACTCAAGGCAAATAAGCACCAATTGATGCAGCTGTGTGTTTATTAAAAGATAATTAATTGAATTTTTACCTAGTGTGAGTACCTGCATTTGACAGCAGCACTCAAATTGGAGAGAGAGGGGCAGGATTGGGAGAAAATAGGGTGTGTTGCAAGCACATCCACTGAATCAGAACTTGCTGACAGGAGGAGAAAACCGAGTGAGAAGAGGGGTAATCTGCTGCTCCTTCGTCGTCCATACACAGGCTGGAGCAAGGAGGTACCTATGTTACATAGTTACATAATTAGTGAGGTTGAAAAAAGACACCAGTCGATCCAGTTCAACCTATGTGTGTGTGTGTGTATTTGCTGTTAACCGTACATTGTATACCCCATGTATTTTGTGGTATTTAAGGTGCCCATCTAATAGTTTGTTGAAACTATTGATGCTCCCTGCTGATACCACTGCTTGTGGAAGAGAATTCCACATCCTTACAGCTCTGACAGTAAAGAACGCTCTACACAGTTTAAGGTTAAACCACTTTTCTTCTAAGTTTAGTGAGTGGCCCCGTGTCTTATTGAATTTCCTTTCTCTGAAAAGGTTGTTCCCTATGCTATGGTTACCAGTATGGTATTTGTACATTGATATAACATCCCCTCTCAAATGTCTCTTCTCCGGAAAGAATAAGTATAATGCTTATAGTTTTTCCTCATAGCTGATGTCCTCCATTCCCCTAATTATCTTTGTTGCCCTTCTCTGGACTCTCTCCAATTCCAGCATATCCTTTCTGAGGACCGGTGCCCAGAACTGGATGGCATATTCAAGATGTGGCTGGACCAACGTTTTGTAGAGTGGAAGAATAATCTCTTTATCTCTGGAGTGAATCCCCTTTTTTATACATGCCAGTATTCTATTGGCTTTGATTGCAGCAGATTGGCATTGCGTGCCATTGCCAAGCCTGTTGTCCACTAGGACCTCCAGGTCCTTTTTCATCTTAGATTTACGTTCGTATTTCTGACACCCATGCATTACCTTCCATTTTTCAATATTAAACCTCATCCGCCATGTAGTTGCCCACCCCATTATTGTCCAGGTCTGTTTGTAAGGTTACCACGTCCCGCATAGAAAATATTGGCCTGCTTAGCTTAGTATTGTCCGCAAATACCCAGATTGTGCTGGTTATCCCAACCTCTAGGTCATTTATGAATAAATTAAACAGGATTGGTCCCAGGACAGATCCTTGGGGGGACCCCACTTTCCACTTTTCCACACATGTTTATTGTGCAACTGCAAAAAAGAACAGTTTGGTTACAAACCTAACTATATTGTCTGCCAACCTCAGGACTAGATATACAGTAAAAAAATGTTATTAGATAAATAGCTTTTAAATATGCATTGCAACGGTATATTTCGATGTTTCCTTGGAGTTCCTCTTTAAATGTTGTGTTAACACATTTACAAAATACTGTTATCATCAGTCATCAGAAGGCTGGTACCACACCATCCTCTCCTATTCTGTTTTTTGTAAGCACCATCATCGCAGATGAGCAGACCCAGCCAAATTATGGGCAGGAGTAGATCACTTTATTAAGATTATGAACAACAGAACAGTTATTAGTAATCATTTTAGAACAATTTACTCAGTCAATCAATTTGAGTTTATGCTTACAAGGAAATTTAAAATGTTTTATCTGATAAAAGAAAATTAGTGTAATTACCCCTGGCTTGATTTTCTGATCAGGTCCAGATTATAATCATAAACTTTAGCAACTATTCAAATTTGTACTAGAAAATTAGTTCCAGATTGGTAGCATTTTTTCTTTTATGCATGATCTGTTTATTTTTATATTTTTCAACAGTTCAAATGCTAAGCTTATAAAAAAGTATTTTACAAGTTTACACTATGGTTTTGATAACTCCATCATAAAGTAATAATAAAAGGCAAAATGAAACACGTAAGAAATCAAGAGAAAAAACTGGCCCACAGCATTGTTTCAAATGACTAACATAAGGATAATTTTGGCCACGCATGCATACATTTTGCATATTTTTTTATCAATTGGAATTTCCAGTTGTGTGTTGAATAGTAATGAGCCGAGCATCCCCCGGTTCCGTTCGCAGCAGAACATCTCGAACAGGGAAAAAGTTCTAGCGAACATGCAAGCTCTATTAACCACTTGACGACCGCCCACTGCAGATTTACTGCGGCAGGCGGCCACTCCTGGGCAAACCAATGTAGTACTATGTTGCTCGTTTAGGAGACTCTAGGGGGCAAGCCAGTGCGTGTGACAGGCGCCGGCCACTCGCAATCTCCCCCCGCTGACAGAGAAGGACAGACGGCTGATGTAAACACAGCTGTCTGTCATTCTCCCTGAAGTGATCACAGAGACTATGTGATCCTGCTATATAGTATCACATTTCTCTGTGATGATCTCACAAGTCCAAGTCCAACCCCCCCACAGTTAGAATCACTCCCCTAGGCTTACATTTAATCCCTTGATCACCAATAGAATTAAATCCTTCCCTGCCAATGGCATTATTACAGTAACAGTGCATTTTTTTAGCATCGATTACTGTAGTAATGTCACTGGTACCCCCAAAGTGTCAAAAATGTCAGTTAGGGGCCTGATCTGTCCGCTGCAAGGTCGCAGTCCCACAAAAAATTGCAAATCGCCCCCATTACTAGTAAAAAAAAAAACAATAAAAATGACATAAATCTTTCTCATAGTTAGTAGACACAATAACTTTTGCACAAAAAATCAAAATTATTGGGATTTTTCTTTTTTACCAAAAATATGTAGCAGAAAACAAATTGGCCTAAAATGTTAAAAAAAATGTGATTTTTACTTTTTTCTGGGGGAATTTTATATAGCAGAATGTGAAAAATATTGTTTTTTTTTTTTCAAAATTGTCGCGCTTTTTTTGTTTATAGCGCAAAAAATAAAAAGGACATCAATTTTATTTGGGTACAGCGTCGCACGGCAGTGCAATTGTCTGTTAAAGTAACGCAGTGCTGAATCGCAAAATTGGGCCTGGTCATTAAGCAGCAAAATCCTCCGGAGCTAAAGTGGTTAAAGTCTATGGGACACGAACATGAAAAAAAAGTCCTCATTTTAAAGGCTTATATGTAAGCTATTGCCATAAAAAGTGTATGGGGACCTGGGTACTTCCCTGCGGACATGCATCAATGCAAAATATTTTTTTTAAAAATGATAATTTTTACAGGAGCAGGGATTTTATTAATGCTTAAAGTGAAACAATAAAAATGAAAAATTCCATCAAATATCGTGCCTGGGGGTCTCCTTTAATGTGCCTGTAAAAGTGGCACAATACTGACATTTCTAAAGGAAGAAAATGTCATTTAAACACCCGGTCACATCAGTAGTTTATTCACTGCACCAACGTAGTGCATTATAGGGAGCTTGTGACATCAGAAGGGGGTGAATGTCCCCAGGGTGTCCCCACCCGTTTCCTATAAAAGAGCTTGCACAGCTCAAACAGCTCATTACGTGGGGAGGCGTGCGAAGAGGCGGGAGCGTATTCTTTTTCCCTATTTTTCGGGTACAGTGGCAGGTGACGTAATTGACGATGAATGGACACTATTTTTTAATTTTTTTAAAAATGGACTTGTCAAAAACTGGCTTTTGTCTTTATTTTTTTTGTACACTTTTTTGGTGAATGGGTAGGGGTACGATGTACCCGATATCCATTCACATGGGGGCGGGATTCGGGGGCCCCTTTGTTTAAGGGGGCTTCCAGATTCCGATAAGCCCCCCACCCACAGACCCCGACAAATACAGCCCAGGGTTATCCGGAAGAGGCTCTTGTCACCATCAACATGGGGACAAAGTGCTTTGGGAAGCACCCAAAGCACCCTCCCCATGTTGAGGGCAAGAGGCCTAGTATGGTTCAGGGGGAGTGGGCACTCACTCATCGTCGTCCCCCATCCTGGCCAGCCAGGCTGCCTGCTCAGATAAGGGTCCGGTATGGATTTTTCAGGGGGGGACCCCACGGGATTTTTTTTACATTTTGGTGTGGAGTTCCCCTTAAAATCTGTACCAAACCCAAAGGGCCTGGTATGGATTATGGGGGGGACCTCACGCCATTTTATTCTGTCATAGGGTTCCCCTTAACCATTTAAATACAGGGCACTTTCACCCCCTTCCTGCCTAGACCAATTTTCAGCTTTCAGTGCTCATTGGCATCTATGGGAAATCTGGGACAGCTTGACATGGCACTGCTCCCTGTCTTTAACATTGGCATCTATGGGAAATCTAGGTCAGCTTGACATAGCACTGTTCCCTGTCTAACTTTGGCATCTATGGGGAATCTCAGGCAGCTTGTTATGGCACTGCTCACAAACTATAAGTAACAGGGACACAAAACTTGGGGAGCACTGAGAGGGGACCCAGGACTACAACATATCTATACATTATAAAAGTGGGGTATGCCTGTTCACTACACTGACTGCACTAATCTAAATTAACTCACTCCAATACCTACTTTCCTAACCTCTATTATCATACACTTTTTACAGCTACTGTGTAAGCAGCAGCCTCATATATTGTGGGATGTGAACTTAGCCCCTGAGCCATGATTGGCTAAAGGCAGCCTGCCTTTGGCCAATCATGCCTTTGACAAGACACTGAGCTGTGATTGGCCAAAGCATACAGGTCATGTGCATGCTTTGGCCAATCATCCGATCATAAGTTATTTATTCACTGCACCAGTGCAGTGCATTATGGGGCACTCATCGGCGGGCAAACTTCCCGCCGAGTGCCCCATTTGTTTGTGTGTTCATCGAACACACGAAAAGCTGATGTTCGAGTCGAACTTACCTTCGACTCAAAATGGAAGCTCATCCATAATGTTGAAGTATCATCTTTAAAATGTGCCGCATATATTTGCTTTTTTTTTTCAATACCTTCATTTTTTTAATACCTTTTTTTTTTTGTGATTTAATTTAAAAAATAAAATAAAATAGAAAATTAAAATGTATGTTATACCACAGTACAGCTTTGTAAAAAATTCGAAAAAAAGAAAAAAAATCTATAATCTATCTACAGACTATGTCCAATTATTTATATTTTTAACCTAAAAAAGTAACAAAATGCTATTGAGAAATGCCCACATCCAGTTCCATTTTTGTAGATCCCACCACAATATCAATAAATGAGTTTGTTGAAATGTGTGTGGGCATCATGAGACATATTCCTTTCTATTCGTTTTTATAAGATACCTTTATATCTTTTGACTGTTGTGTTCTAATTAAATAGATCATTGGTTGCTGGTAGGGGTGCAATAGTTAAATAAAAGATTGGTATTGGGGACATAGATGGAGGCACATTTGTATGTTAAAGCACATTTCATAACAGCAGAAAAATCCATGCTAACTTTCTCAGAAATGTATTTTCTTTGCAGGAGTAAAAATAGATCTCTGGCAGCCTGTGCCAGAAAAATAACAGACACTGATTTGCAGTGATCAGGTTTCAGTATGATTGTTGATTACAGTAATTTCTACTATACAGTAGACCAGTGCACTAAGTGCGTTATAATTTGCAATGAGATAACATAGAATTGGCTGAGGAACAGGAACTAGTGAATCATAATTCTGGCATTACCTCACTTGTGATACTATCTGTATTCTGCTATCTAATGTTTTTCATGATTATCTATTATGTATGAATGACATAATGAACTTTTTATTCCTGATCATCTTCACTGACATTATTTAATAATAGATTTTTATGGCCTCTTCTTTCATAAACCACCAATAAATAACAGATAATAGATGAATGTGACTGCTATTCAATTTAAGATTACCCATTTAAGAAGATCATAGTCTCAGATTGCATTAAATACCTAAAAGAATAAGAAAACCCCTTTGTTATCCTCACTCACCTCCAGAATTTGCCTTTAAAGTCTACAAAAAAGCCATAGTGATCAAAGGATGGCTGAGAATAGCTGGCATTCATCTAAATACTAAAACGTACTTTTTATAAAAAAAAAAAAAAAAAATCCACAGAATTCATAGAAAATCGACAACCGCAAACTTTCAAGAACGCTAGCATGGATTTTGCTTGGCATCATCATTTGCATATGAGAAGAATGGATTAAGGTTCATTGGGAATTGAACTTCAGTAATGCAGGATGCAGTGATAAAACTGAAAAGGAAGAGGTTTTAAAACCGGTTTCTGATCTTATGAATGACCTCTGTATATCACCATCAGGCATTGAAACCAAGAATTCAGTTTGAATTATTCAACAGTCTTCTATTCTTCCAGGATTCTTTTTAAGATTAAGCGTATATCTATATAAAAAAAAAATGCGGCAGTTCTAGCTAAATATCTAGCTGTTTACAACCATATTTTGTTCCAGGCATTTACCGCTTTTGGAAAACTTTTACCTAAAAATGACCTAGCACTAACAATTTTAGAAATTAGGTAAATAGAAACTCAATTGACGTATTAAAATAAATAAAACCTGTTGATTGTAGTATTTGCATATCATGGAAGTCAAAAACTATTTTTGGGGGTTTGTAGTGCTGGCCAGGGACCATTGCTAATTATAAGGCAAGGCATCGCCTTTCATAGATGTGACAGGGTAAATGGTCCCTCACCAGGGTTATAGACACATTCAGCAACATGCTGAGAAGTTTCAGCAAGTTTAAAAGAAAATATCGTGTTTACGTTAACCACTTCATTACTGGGCACTTTCACCCCCTTCTTGCCCAGGCCAATGTTCAGCTTTCAGCAATATTGCGCTTTGAATGACAATTGCGCGGTCATGCAATGCTGTACCCATATGAATTTTTTATAATTTGTTTTTGCTTTCTTTTGATGACATTTAATCACCACTGAAATGGTGATTTTTTTATTTTTTGCTAAACAAACTAAAGACTGAAAATTGTGAAAAAATATTTTAGTTCCTGTTACAAATTTTTATAAATAAGTCATTTTTCTCCATCACTGATGTGCGCTGTTGAGGCTGCACTGATGGGCACTAATAGGCTGCACTGATGAGGTGACATTGATGAGGTGGCACTGATGGCCACTGGTGAGGAGGCAATAATATGCAGCATTGATAGGCAATGATAGGTGGCACTGATATGTAGCACTGATGGGCAGCCTTTATGGGCACTAATGAGCACTGATAAGTGGCAATGATGGATACTGATAAGCGGCACTGATCGTCAGGTTCCCGCAAATCGCCATACCTGTGCAGTGGTCCGCGGGCGCAATCCTGGGGGCCCACTCGCCAGTGGAGAAGCCGATCCATGGGGCCAGTGGCTGTGATTGCTGCTGGGCACCCACGGTCGCTCCCCGTGAAGTGAGAACAGCAGTCTGCTGCTGTAAACACAGCAGACTGTTGTTCTCTCTGGTATCAATGCAGAGCTCCTTGTGTTCCTCCTATTTAGGAACACAGGTCTCTGTATTGATTACACACGCCCATCCCCCCACAGTTAGAAAACACCAAAATGTGAAACAATTCTCCTGCGCTCGAGTGGTGTATGATGGGGGGACATGTTTCAAGTGGACTTAAGTAGGTATAGCTTATGGTCTTGCTGCCCCCTCAGGATCAAAGGTATCTGAAACACACTTGTTGTTGTCTATCAGTTAGAAAACACCCCCTAGCCTCACACTTAACCCTTTGATCGTCCCTGGGTTACCCCCTTCCCTGTCAATGTCATTATTACAGTAACAGTGCATATTTTTAGCACTGATTACTGTAGTAACGTCACTGGTCCCCCCAAAAGTGTCAAAAATGTTGGTTAGATCTGTCCACCGCAATGTTGCAGTCCCGCTAAAAATCGCAGATTGACGCCATTACTAGTAAAAAAAAAATAAAATAAATAAAAATGACATAAATGTTTCCCCTAGTTTGTAAACGCGATAAGCTTTGTGCAAACCAATCGAAGTACGCTTATTGGGGTTTTTTCCCAAAAATATGTAGCAGAATATAAATTGGCCTAAAATGATCATCGCACATCTGCACAATTGTCCGTTAAAGTAACACAGTGCCGAATCGTAAAAAATGGCCTGGTCATTAAGAGGGAAAATCTCCTGGTCCAGAAGTGGTTAATAAACAAGTACATACAGTCAGGTCCATAAATATTGGGACATTGCCACATTTTTTGGCTCTATACACCACCACAATGGATTTGAAATGAAAAAAAAAACAAGATGTGCAGACGTTCAGCTTTAATTTGAGGGTATTTACATCCAAATCAGGTGAACGGTGTAGGAATTACAACAGTTTGTATATGTGCCTCCTACTTTTTAAAGGACCAAAAGTAATGGGACAGATTAACAATCATAAATCAAACTTTCACTTTTTAATACTTGGTTGCAAATCATTTGCAGTCAATTACAGCCTGAAGTCTGGAATGCATAGACATCACCAAGACGCTGGGTTTCATCCCTGGTGATGCTCTGCCAGGCCTCTACTGCAACTGTCTTCAGTTCCTGCTTGTTTTTGGGGCATTTTCCCTTCAGTTTTGTCTTCAGCAAGTGAAATGCACGCTCAATCGGATTCAGGTCAGGTGATTGACTTGGCCATTGCATAACATTCCACTTCTTTCCCTTAAAAAACCCTTTGGTTGCTTTTGCAGTATGCTTCGGGTCATTGTCCATCTGCACTGTGAAGCGTTGTCCAATGAGTTCTGAAGCATTTGGCTGAATATGAGCAGATAATATTGCCCAAAACACTTCACAATTAATCCTGCTCCTTTTGTCAGCAGTCACATCATCAATAAATACAAGAGAACCAGTTCCATTGGCAGCCATACAATGCCAACGCCATGACACTACCACCACCATGCTTCACTGATGAGGTGGTATGTTTTGGATTAGGAGCAGTTCCTTTCCTTCTCCATACTCTTCTCTTTCCATCACTCTGGTACAAGTTGATCTTGGTCTCATCTGTCCATAGGATGTTGTTCTAGAACTGTGAAGCCTTTTTTAGATGTTGTTTGGCAAACTCTAATCTGGCCTTCCTGTTTTTGAGACTCACCAATGGTTCATATCTTGTGGTGAACCCTCTGTATTCACTCTGATGAAGTCTTCTCTTGATTGTTGACTGTGACACACATACACTTACCTCCTGGAGAGTGTTCTTGATCTGGTCAACTGTTGTGAAGGGTGTTTTCTTCACCAGGGAAAGAATTCTTCAGTCATCCATAACAGTTGTTTTCCGTGGTCTTCCAGGGGGTTTTGGTGTTTCTGAGCTCACTGGTGCGTTCTTTCTTTTTAAGGATGTTCCAAACAGTTGATTTGTCCACACCTAATGTTTTTGCTATCTCTCTGATGGGTTTGTTTTGTTTTTTTTCAGCCTAATGATGGCTTGCTTCACTGATAGTGACAGCTCTTTGGATCTCATATTGAGAGTTGACAGCAACAGATTCCAAATGCAAATAGCACACTTGAAATGAACTCTGGACCTTTTATCTGCTCCTTGTAAATGGGATAATGAGATAATAACACACACCTGGCCATGGAACAGCTGAGCAGCCAATTGTCCCATTACTTTTGGTCCCTTAAAAAGTGGGAGGCACATATACAAACTGATGTAATTCCTACACCGTTCACCTAATTTGGATATAAATACCCTCAATTTAAAGCTGAAAGTCTGTAGTTAAAGCACATCTTGTTTGTTTCATTTCAAATCCATTATAGAGCCAAAAAGATTAGAGTTGTGTCGATGTCCCAATATTTATGGACCTGACTGTATATCTGGTGGTATTACACAGAAGACCATGATTTTAATATGATTCTAAATTTTGTTTTAGATACAAAGGAACTAGGTTTTCTTGCATGGTTGCCCTGATGTTAACCATTTGTCACCTGGACACTTAGATTTGACAATTGACATCTGTGCTAGTCAGTATCAGACCATTGGCTGCTGCCATCTATGCTAATCAGTATCAGACCATTGGCTGCTGACTTCATCTAAATGATAAACAGCACTGATGCATACAGGCAACATGAATTAGTTAACTCACATACAGGTGCATCTCATAAAATTAGAATATCATCAAAAAGTTAATTTATTTCAGTAATTCAATTCAAATAAGGAAACTCATATATTTTATATAGATGCGTTACACACACAGACACACAGAGTAATATATTTCAATCATTTCTTTCTTATAATTTCGATGATTATGTCTTACAGCTAGTGAAAACCCGAAATTCAGTATCTCAGAAAATTAGAATATTATATAGGACCAAAAAAAAAAAAAAAATGATTTTAATGCAGAAATGTTGGCTTACTGTAAGTATGTCAATGTATAGTATAATATGCACTCAATATTTGGTTGGGGCGATCAGCCTGTGGCACTGCTGAGATGTTCTGGAAGCCCGGGTTTCTTTGTAAGTGACTTTCAGCTCATCTTCATTGTTGAGTCTGGGGTTTAGGTCAGGCAAGTTTGCTGGCCAATTAAGCACAATGTTACCATAAGCATTAAACAAGGTATTGGTACCTTTGGCAGTTTGGGCAGGTGCTGTAAAATAAAATCAGCATCTCCATAAAGCTGGTCAAAAAAGGTAGCCAGTAGCCACCCAAGGTCAGGAATTGTCTTCCAAAACTAATCCCCTCTCATCTTTTCCTAAACATTTGGGAGAGGTGTTGTATAGTCCACAAAGAGAAATGGGAAAAGTGTAACTGATAGCAGTTAGGGGTAGGGTGCACAGAAAGTTATCATAAGAATTCTGTCAGGAAAAACAGCTCTTAACTTTATGAACAGTTATAATAAAACCCTTTTGAGAGTATATTTAACAAAACAAAAGAGAGCAAGTAAGAAAAGTGAATTGTTAGAATATACATGCAATGTTTATACTCTGAGTAATAGCATCATTGCCATCTAAAGTCCTAATTCATTTTTCTCATAGACTTGACAGCAGCAGTCCCTAAAACTCCACTCCAAAAAGAGCCACTATGACTGAGCACCATTTTAGGACAATGCCTGGACACACTTTCTAGGGATTTTCTTTGCAGTGTTTCACATTCCTTTTATGCATGGGTATCAGTAAACTTTAATGTTCTCCTATATGTCATTAGTTTACATGCAAAAATATGTGAGCATATTAATTACAGATATGTTTATTGTATGAATGCAGACATAAGAATTTGTATTCTTTTTTAATATATTTACATACCTTTTTCTACTTGCTGTAAAACATGAAAGTGATTTTAAGGCCATTTTAACAATAACAATGTTTTCTTTCTTTTTTTTTTTCTCTATGCTGCAGTTGGCTGGATTCCTTTGTTGTCAAAGATGTCCCAATAATTGCACATATACAGTATTTGGTGATTGAAACAAGCTTTTCACTGTGTTTGTTTGGACCCAAGCCTTCCAGTAAGCATAGTTCACCTTGTATTTTTTGGTATTGTTTATGAATGATAAAAGAAAATTCAGAAATATTTATGATTACTTTGCTTTCTCCTTATGAAAGGTTAGTATTCGTGTGCATTGTTCAATTGATTTAATAATACAGGAAAGCCAAAGCATTGTAGGTGTTAAAAGAGAAGTATGGATCTGTGTGTGGTTTTTTTTCCCAAACAGCACTGATCGCTCAGTTCTTCCTGCCATTCTAAGCAGAGAGCCTTGACTGTCAGCCACGGCTGTCTGCTCTGCCCCCACCTCAGCACTCACTAAAGCACTGGGTTGTGAAGGGGGAGAGAGACTGCCTCAGGCTCTCAGTGGCTCACAGAAAGGCTGAGCCAGATGCAGTCCAGGCTTCTGGCTGGATCCAAACCATATGGTCACAATAATTCACCAGCTTGGACTGGCTCTGTGACGTCAGCTGACAGCATGCTTTAGCCCACTGTCTGCTGAAAATGGGTCACAGGAATGCAGAACAAACTGCACTCCTGTGATCTACAGGAGAAGTACAGCCAAATGAGCTTTGACTATACTTCTCTCTTAAGTGACCACAAAGAAATTTTTGTCTTTAGTGTATTCTATCCTCTCGGTATATAAAAGGGTGTATGGCTCTTTATAAAAATACAGTATCTACAGCAAACCATCAAGCAGGGTTGGAAGCATTTTGGATACAATGGGTACAGATGCTTCAGGGTCCAATGAGCTGTTGCACTACCCTTACACCATTTTTAACAATAATGCATAGTGGTTGTGTGTATAACTTTCTTTATGTTTGGCAAAATTTAAAAATAAAAAAATATATATATATATTCTTTTTCAGGTAGATATGTAATACTGTATATTAAAAAATATATATATATCTGTTACCCAGTAAATGGAACTCTAAGCTATGTTTCATATTCTGTTTTTCACTGTTTAAATAAAAAATCTGTTGTTTACTGGCTCTTTAACCCAAGTTGTCATACTAGTGTCTCATTGCAGTAACTCATCCTGATTAAACAGTACAGGCACAATCTTTGAATGGAACTGTGGTATTGCACCTAAAATACATCTCTGAATCTGGTTCAGATCATGCAGTGGTTACACCTGAACTCTGAGTAAATGAAAAAATACTCTTTTAAGTGCCTCCAGTCCTGCATTGCAAATGAGGATGTCAAGGACCCACTTAGAAATTGTAGTGGTGCACAGAAGAGGTAACCACTGGCTGTCAGGGAAGCAAGGGTTAAATTAAGTAAAGTTTTTTTTACTGGTAACTTTAAGCAAATGGGAGCTCTTAACTTTTGCAGTGCAGTGGGAGCCCCACTGAAAGGGTCGTTTTTTTCATGCTCCTGCGGTTTAGCTTTAAGATCTTGCATTAACTTCATCAGGGCAACTAGATTATATTATAGTTCAAACTAAACTAAGCATATAAGATACCAAGCAAATGATTTTGTTATTTTATTTCATATCTTTATAGAGTAGCCAAACCCTAATTTGTATATTAAAGAACACTATACTTTTTAAGATTTTTTTTTAGCAAACCTGTGCGTTATAAACCATTCACAAAAAACTGTAAAATTGTATAATTAATAATTAATTGTATAATTGTTAAAATTGTGAGTCAAAAGAAGCCAATCTTTAGTAATCTATATTGCAATAAAGGATCCAGTATATTGACAAATGTTAAAAAATCTGTTAAGTCAACTTTAAAATCAACCTTAGACAACTGGGCCGATATATACATAGTAGGTTGTGAGCATGTGGACTCCCTTTCATGTTGATACCAATCCACATGCTCTTCAAAATCAGCAGAGTGTATCAAGGAGGAAACTGCAAAAACATTAACCATTTAGTGAGGAGGGGCTCTTTTTTGTGGCTTTGAGGGCAATATTGAAAAGAAAAACACAAATGTTTCAGATAACATGCTTGGGGGATGCCTTATATCTGTATGGGGAGCTGCAGAACGGTACACTTTTTACAGGCAGTCTAAGCTATAGTGTACGCTGAGAGCACATATTTGGCTGTGAAATAGATTTTTCTTTGAATATTAGCTTGACCTACATAAAGGAATAGCACCCGAATCTAATTGATTTCAATCTGATCATCTTTTTTTCAGATAGTTTTAGCAGCAACACATGCTTTTTTACCAAGCAGAAATAGGCCCACTTTGAGCTGTAGACACAGAATCCATAAGGTCCTATCAGTATGGCCCTGTCAAGGTCTTCTGAATCCACCTTACCTGTCTACCAAATATCTACTCAAATGGCTGCATTACCTAGGGATTCTATGGCTGTGGTTATATCCCTGTTGAAAACAATGAGATCAGTCTGCCTGTCTGTGTTATCCTTTGTGGATGTTTTCTGCCTCCCTTCTTTTTTATGCCCCCATGGACTGTTTTAATTATTGGATGACAATATGATGTGCTTTTATTATGGTTGAAGACTTTTCCAGGCCTACAGCCATTGCTAATCCTCTCCTGAAGAATTTATTTGTTGTTCATGAAATGAGTTAAGGGAAAATATGCTGGTTCTTGGAAAAATCTTGATTACATTTATACTCATTGATACGGGAAAGATTTAAACTTATGTGTTTGGCCTAATTGTCTTCAACCACTGCTTTATGGAATTATCAATTGTATGCTATGTAAACATATAATTGCAATTTTAGTTTGTATGATTTAGGCCCCGTTCACATAGGGGCGATCCGACTTCGGGAGGCGACCTCAGAGGTCGCGGTGCGAGCAGCGCGCCGCGACCTCGGAGCGGCTGCCACGGACTTCATAACATTGAAGTCTATGGCGGTCACCTCCGGGTCGCCCCAAAGAAGCTCCGGACCCTTTTTCTAAGTCGGAGCGACTTGTGTCGCTCCTATTAGAACGGGTCCGCAGCTTCCCTATGGGAGGCGACCTACGGCGACCTGTGAGGCGACCAGGTCGCCTCACAGGTCGCCTCAGTGTGAACCGGGACTTAGAGCCCATTCACACTAGCACGACTTGTGAGGCGACTTGTGTAGCCCCAGGTCGCTTAACATAACAAAAGCAATGTTAATCAATCAGTGCCGTCTTAATTGGCACTATTGAAGTCGCTCCGACTTCAGAAAAGGGTCCTGTACTATTTTGAGGCGACCTGTGATCCGACTGTCCCATATACTTCAATGGGAGTCGCCTCCTTATCTTAATTGACATGACTTGTTATCAGACTTTCCAGGAAGAAGAAAGAGATTAGCCAGGCATTCCCCACAGACAAAGTCACCTGTCTCTTCAAAGTAGTGCACAAGTCTCTTCCAAGTCTCTTCCAAGTCTCTTCCAAGTCTCTAAACAAGTCTCTTCAAGTCACGGGGCGACTTTCTGGTCGTGGTAGTGTGAACCGGCTCTAAAAGGTAGGAATTTTAGAGTTGGTTTGATTTCAGTATTTATTGGTACCTAAAAAGTCCCATTTAGTACTATATTCATCTAAATCCTCATAAGGGATGTTGGTACATATGACATAGTTAATGAATGGGGTTCAACAGCTTTTTTCTATGTGGCAATAGTTCAAAGGTCATACAATGAACTAGTATAGTGACTCAGAAGTAATAAAAATGTCCTAGGTGAATCTTCACAAAAATGTGCTTGGACTGCAAATATTGAAACTGCAATATTCACCTTGAACCCAAGAAACCCAAACCTAATCCCAATTAATACTCATTCACTAAAAGAACATCACCTACCTTTTTTCAACCCCTATGCACAGAAACTCACAAATGTGCACAGAAATCTTTGGAATTTATCAAGGATTTCCAATCACTAGTCTTGACCTCAGGCAATGTCTTTCTTGGTTTACTGACCCTAAGGCCAGCCATAGATGGAGTGAGTTTATTTTCCATTGCTAGGGGCTATAACAGCAGCTAGCGATAATATCATGTAAAACCCAGTAGACTGGTTGTACTCAAGCTAAAATCCTGAACCGGCCAAGATTCTAACCATCTATGGCTGGCTTTAAGGAGATGTACAGCCAAAGCATGTTTGGCTGTACGTCTCCTATGAATCATGGGAGTGCAGTTCGTTCTGCACTCCTGTGACCTGTTTTCTACAGAGAGTGGTCTGAAGTCTGCTCTCTGCTGATGTCCCAGATGTCAGTCCAGGCACTGCGTCATCAGGACCACAAGGTTGGGATCCACCAGGTGCCTGGACCGACACCTGGCTCAGCCTCTCGGCGAGCTGCTGAGAACCTGAGCCGGCTGCTCCCCGCCCCTCCACAACCCAGCGCTCCAGTGAGCGAGGAGGAGGCAGAGCAGAGAGTGGTGACTGACAGTCAGTGGCTCTCTGCTCAGGAGCTGTCAGAACTGAGCGATCATCGGTGTTAGACCACACAGTTCTTAGTGCAGAGGCGCCAGGGTACAGATGCAGCATTGGACCGATGCTGCATCCACCTAGATAAGCTCTAATCTTGAAATAGCAGACCAAAGATGATACACCAGTGTAAGACTATCCAGCCGCGGGACATTTTTAATGCAGGAGATTTGTCTAAAATGTATTAAAGAAGAGTACAGGTTGGTGTTTTATTACAATAATTAGTAGACTGCAGATGACAGATGAATTAAGATCTTGCAGAAGATACAGTAATACAAATTTGGTCAGCAGCAGGACAGTTTTAATCAGGGATAAGAGGCCTAACATTAGAATCCCCAACCTATATTTTTTTCTATGGGGAAAGGGTTGCATTGAATGTGAGTGATGTGCTGTGAGTTTAGGTGCTCAGCATTCTTGCACTGTTTTTTTTTTTTTTTTTTCAAGCGGTGCATGCTGCAAACAAATGGCAGTTTAAAGAACAAATGAAGAAAACCAAGTGAATACTCAACTTTAAGCATCCCAAACATAAAATGCCATATTAACATACACTAAATTAAAATAGTAAAACCAATAAAAGAATACTAAAAAATTCCACCCCTGAAAAAAGGACCACTTTTAAGAAAAAAACAACCTAAAATAAAGGTTCAAGCAACATAATAAAAGCACAATACACCTAAAAAAAATTAGAACCTCAAAATGCTACCTCAAAATGCACTATTTATTTTTAATAAGGAAGACTTGCAGCATCAAAAAAAGTTTGCTATAGATGGGACAGTTTTTAAAGACAGAAAAAAAAAAAACCTCCCATAAACATAAAAAAGGCAACAAAAATAAAGACAGAAAATTGCCCAAAAAATATGGCCTTTAGAATGAAAATACAGTTTCCTAACAGACTTTGATCTCTGCCTATGCAGTTGTCAGCTTTTCCTATGCTTTCTATACAAAAGCCACTGACACTATGGATAACCTCTTGCGGATCACATAATAATGTATACAGTATGTGCAGCAGCAAGGAGGGTGAGTCTTAATGCTCACATACTGCAAATGCATGCCCATGATAACTAAGGTTTCTGTGCTCTGAGTCATTATCAAGGCGGCTGTTAGAAATCACAGGCCCCCATACAACCTTCCTGATGGGGCCCCTGTCCCCTATTCCTCGCCTACACATTGACACCCCCAGTCTTCTGCCGCCCCCCCCCACCCATTCTTCATGGGCTAGCACACATTGCTCTCTGAAGAGCGATCTGAATCTGGATTGTTCTGCAGAGAACATTTGGCAGGTAGTGAGTTGCTGCATCACCTTCTCATCACCTGTTATAACCAATTTAAAACCCTGATACGAGTTGAAAGGGATTGTGTTCAGAAGGCAAAATTGTGGGTGGTGACAGTGGGGATAGTTTTTGCTGCACAGAAAGCATAGTGGTTGGGCACTGCCTTTGCATCACAAGGGTTCATTCATACTGAGCCCCTCCGCTCAGCAAGGAAAACATGAGGGGAGTGTCAGTAAAAATGCAGCTCATACATGTCTTTACTGCCCCCCAATCACAAGTGTAAACTAGCATCTCCTGCTAATGATCATCCTTGTTATAATGATCACAGCACAGCAGATGCTTTTTGGCTGTGTCACTGTGTCACATGGCTGTTGGGTACTGACTTTGTTATGGCTTGGTGTTTCAGACTAACACTGTACAGCCATAACAAAGTCAATACACAATAGCCATGTGACACTGACAGAGAGCCATAGGGGACGTGCTGTGATCATTAACCACTTGCCGACCAGTCGCCGCAGTTATACGGCGGCAGGTCAGCAGGTTCCCACAAATCACCGTACCTGTTTGCCAGTTCGCGGGAGTGCTCCTGTGCCCACTCAACAGCGGGGAAACCGAGGCACGGGGCACCGGCGATTGCTCCCCGTGAAGAGAGAACAGCGGTTTGCTGTTGTAATCACAGCAGACTGTTGTTCTCTCTGGTATCAACACAGAGCCCCTGTGTTTCTGCTATTTAGGAACACAGGTCTCTATGTTGATATTACAAGCCCATCCCCCTCACTGTTAGAAAACACCCCCTAGGCTCTCACTTAACCCTTTGATCGCCCCTGAGTTAACCCCTTCCCTGCCAGTGTCATTATTAAAGTACCAGTGCATATCTTTAGCACTGATTACTGTAATATGGTCACTGGTCCCCCCCAAAAGTGTCAAAAATGTCAGTTAGGGGTCCGATCTGTCTGCCACAATGTTACATTCCAACTAAAAATCGCTGATCGTCACCATTACTAGTAAAAAATAAATAAATAAAAAAATTGCATAAATCTTTCCCTTAGTTTGTAGACGCAATAACTTTTGTGCAAATCAATTAAAATACACTTATGGGGATTTTTTTACTAAAAATATGTAGCAGAATATGAATTGACCTAAAATGATGAAAACATTTGATTTTTACATTTTTTTTTCTTGGGGCGGGGGGGATGTTATATAGCAGAAAATGAAAAAAAATATATATTTATTTTTTTTAGAATTGTTGCTTTTTTTTGTTTATAGCGCAAAAAATAAAAATCACACAGGTGATCAAATACCCCCAAAAGAAAGCTCTATTATTAGGGAAAAAAGGACGTCAATTTTATTTAGGTACAGTTAAAGTAAAGCAGTGCTGAATCGCAAAAAAATGCCTGGTCATTACGGGAGAAAATCTTCCGGTCCAGAAGTGGTTAAAATGATAATGCCAATTAGCACACAGTGGGGAATCTGGGGACTGTACCTTCCTTTCAGAGTAGTAGAATGTTGCCTGTCACTGTGTGTCACTTGCCTGTGCACAGCCACCCACCACTGGGATCGCCAATCTGTGCCTTCTAAACCTCTCCCACACTCCTCGGCACCTGCTGAGGGAGCTGAGGTACAAAGAATCCCTCTGCCAGGGAAGGCACAGCACAGACAGTGGGCGGCTAGCCAGAACTATACCTTGCAGTGGGACATGCAACTGCACTTCATGTGCCTACGCCCAGAAAAGAAAAAAAGATCTTGATCTCTCGTCTCCCCGCCTTAAAGATAAGTTCACCTTTTCGGGCAGAATTTCACTTTTCATAATAAATAGAAGTGTTTTCCAATGCCATTTCAGGCCCAGCCACTCCAATGTGTTTTCTCTCACTTGCTTTATCCACAGGAGGTTTAAAATCTTGTCAACTTATTGTCAGTTTTTTTGAATTTTTAAAAGGATTTTCAGATTCCATCACCTTCTTAACTTTCAATCCCTGGTACGTCATCTCCCGGAAGCCTTCACAGAAGAGGGTGTGATAGGGTATGTTCACCACTCTGGACAACAACTCCCTCATTACAATACTACCTTCCACCCACTTTCTATACAATCTGTTTGTACAATCTCCTTTAGGTTCACCATCAGCTACAGTATGTAGTAAAAGGGTCTGTCCGATTTGATACAAATTGAATACATTGTTAAGATGGGTCCTCTTATTCCATAGTTCTGGTAAATCTAAAGAAAATTGTACAGAAATTTTATAATCAGATTGCATAGTGTACGACCAGATACATTAATGGTATACATAGAGGGGCTGGATTGCATTAAAAAAAGTGAACTTAGCCTTTAACTATTTCAATACAGGGCACTTTCACCCCCTTCCTGCCCAGATCAATTTTCAGCTTTCAGCGATGTCATACTTTGAATGACAAATGCGCGGTCATGCTACACTATACCCATATAACATTTTTATAATTTTTCTCCCACAAATAGAGCTTTCTTTTGGTGGTATTTGATCACCACTGGGTTTTTTATTTTTTACTAAACAAATTCAAAATTACCAACATTTTTGGAAAAAAAAAGTTTTTCTTAGTTTCTGTTATAACATTTTGTAAATAAGTATGTTTTCTCCTTCACTGACGGGCACTGATGCGGCGGCACTGATGAGGTGGCAATGATGGGCACTGATGAGGTGGCCCTGATAAGGTGGCCCTAATAAGGAGGCACTAATATGCAGCACTGATAGATGGCACAGATATGCAGCACTGATGGCCATTGATAGGTGGCACTGAGATGCAGCACTGATGGGCGCTGATAGGTGGCACAGATGGGCATATGACACCCAGTCAGGATAACTGATTCCCTGCTCAGCCTATATCATAATGACAGATGTGGTTAAGCCCCAGGTAAAGGGCCATTGCTAGTGTGTCCCAAACATTCCACTTCCTCAGGCTCTGTGAAACATTTGGGAGAATCTCAAACTGTTTCTCAACCACATAAAAGAGTGATTTTACCATGCCTGTTATTTTCCTGTAGATTTTTATGCAACAACTTATCATGAAAGAAACATGTCTGGGTGAAACATAGCAGTCACTGTGAACATTCTGTATATACCAAGTCACCTTTAAGTCCTATAAATGATTGGTTCTCTATCCTCTATAATTTGAGGAATGTTAGTGCCCAACTGTGCAATGCAGGTAATATACTGTATATGGTGCATCTCATTCCTCACCTTCTTTCATAGTTCATGCCTGCATTAAGTTCTATTTTTCACCAATCTCTTTCCACTAGAATGATGTCTTTTACATTTAAACATGCTGGGGTTGATTTACTAAAGGCAAATAGACTGTTCACTTTGCAAGAAGAATTCTCACTTTCTAAAGAAAATTTCTTTTAGCTTAGTAAATGTGTAAAAATCCTTTTTGAAAAGAATATTCAATCACGTGCAAGGAAATGTAAAAAAAAAAGATAATTTTGCTTGCACATAATTGAATGATATAAGTCAGCAGAGCTTCATTAAAGGAGATTCCCTTGCAAAATGAACAGCCATTGCCTTTAGTAAATCAACCCTACTGTCATTTATTATTATTTATTATTATTATTATACAGAATTTATACAGCGCCAACAGTTTGCGCAGTGCTTTAGTGCTGGTTCACACTGCCGCTACCACTAAAGTAGCGTCGCTTCCAGCGCGACTTTGACGCGATTTTGACGCGACTTTGGCGCGACTTTGACGCGACTTTGGCGCGACTTAGCGCGACTTTGACGCGACCTAATCGCGAGGCAACTTTTTATTTGGCCAATCACAATCTGATGTCTTGTGACCTAATTTCCTTTTCCTGTGTTTTTTTTTTTACATATTTCCTTTTTCCCATGTGTGCAGTGTTGTGTGTCTCACATAGCTTTGTTTGTCTGTCCAGAAACGTAAAAAAAAAAAAAGAGCTTTTTTCCTATAATTTTTAAGAAGCACATGCCTCCAAAGACACCCAAAAAATGCCCGTAAAATGTCTGCAAGAAAAAAAGCCAGCCGCAGAGAAGCCGTATTCCTGAAAATATAGTAAAAATGCTGTTTTTTAGGGGTTCTGGACATGCTACAGAGCTGAAAATTGACAGGTACACTTTTTAGACCCCCCAGACACTAAATAAAAAAAATGACATGCCTGCCTAAAAAAATGCCCGCTAAATGCCTGCAAGAAAAAAAGACAGCTGGTAAGACACTACAAAAAATTATAAGAAAAATGATTTTTTTTTAGGGGTTCTGGACATGCTACATAGCTGAAACTTGACAGGGACACTTTTTTGACCCCCCAGACACTAAATCCAGAAAATGACATGCCTGCCTAAAAAAATGCCCGCTAAATGTCTGCAAGAAAAAAAGCCAGCCGCAGAGAAGCCGTATTCCTGAAAATATAGTAAAAATGCTGTTTTTTAGGGGTTCTGGACATGCTACAGAGCTGAAAATTGACAGGTACACTTTTTAGACCCCCCAGACACTAAATAAAAAAAATGACATGCCTGCCTAAAAAAATGCCCGCTAAATGCCTGCAAGAAAAAAAGACAGCTGGTAAGACACTACAAAAAATTATAAGAAAAATGATTTTTTTTTAGGGGTTCTGGACATGCTACATAGCTGAAACTTGACAGGGACACTTTTTTGACCCCCCAGACACTAAATCCAGAAAATGACATGCCTGCCTAAAAAAATGCCCGCTAAATGTCTGCAAGAAAAAAAGCCAGCCGCAGAGAAGCCGTATTCCTGAAAATATAGTAAAAATGCTGTTTTTTAGGGGTTCTGGACATGCTACAGAGCTGAAAATTGACAGGTACACTTTTTAGACCCCCCAGACACTAAATAAAAAAAATGACATGCCTGCCTAAAAAAATGCCCGCTAAATGCCTGCAAGAAAAAAAGACAGCTGGTAAGACACTACAAAAAATTAAAAGAAAAATGATTTTTTTTAAGGGTTCTGGACATGCTACAGAGCTGAAACTTGACAGGGACACTTTGTAGACCCCCCAGAAACGAAATCCAAAAAATGACATGCCTGCCTAAAAAAATGCCCGCTAAATGCCTGCAAGAAAAAAAGCCAGCCGCAGAGAAGCCGTATTCCTGAAAATATAGTAAAAATGCTGTTTTTTAGGGGTTCTGGACATGCTACAGAGCTGAAACTTGACAGGGACACTTTTTAGACCCCCCCAGAAACGAAATCCCAAAAATGACATGCCTGCTTAAAAAAATGCCCGCTAAATGCCTGCAAGAAAAAAAGACAGCTGGTAAGACACTACAAAAAATTAAAAGAAAAATGATTTTTTTTAGGGGTTCTGGACATGCTACAGAGCTGAAACTTGACAGGGACACTTTGTAGACCCCCCAGAAACGAAATCCAAAAAATGACATGCCTGCCTAAAAAAATGACCGCTGATGAATGCCTGCAAGTATAAAAGACAGCTGGTAAAGACACTACAAAAAATTAAAAGAAAAATGTTTTTTTTTTAGGGGTTCTGGACATGCTACAGAGCTGAAACTTGACAGGGACACTTTTTAGACCCCCCAGAAACGAAATCCAAAAAATGACATGCCTGCCTAAAAAAATGACCGCTAATGCCTGCAAGAAAATTATGCTCTTTTCTTGTTCACTGCCATTTTTTAGCAAAGTCGGATGACAAGTCGGATTACAGGTCGCTTCAATTAAGATAAGGAGGCGACTCCCATTGAAGTATATGGGACAGGTCGGATCACTGGTCGCCTGAAAGTAGTACAGGACCCTTTTCTGAAGTCGGAGCGACCTTAATAGCGGCAATTAAGACGGCACTGATTCATTTACATTGGTTTGGTCATGTCAAGCGACCTGGGGCGACCTGGGGCGACACAAGTCGCCTCGTGAGTCGCCCTAGTGTGAATGGGGGCTTACAATGTGAGGGAAGACAATACAGTTACAGCACAATTCAAAGCAGGAGGAATCAGAGTGCCCTGCTCGTTAGAACTTACAATCTAGAAGGGCGGGTCAAGTGAAGCAAAAGGCAATAACCGTGGGGCATGGGCTGATGGATAAAATGGAGGTAGAGTTGTTAGGTGTGGGTAGGATAGGCTTCTCTGAAGAGGAGGGTTTTCAGAGATCACCTAAAAGCTAATAGAGTAGGAGATAATCGGACAGATAAGGGTAAGGAGTTCCATAGGATTGGAGAGGCTCTGGTAAAGTCTTGGAGGCGAGCATGGGAGGAGGTGACGAGGGAGCTATAGAGCAGGAGGTTTTATAGGAACGAAGAGAGCGATTAGGTTGGTATTTTGAGACTAGGCTAGTGATGTAGCTGGGGTAGCTATGGATGGCTTTGTAAGATGCTGTTAGTATTTTGAATTTCATTCGTTGGGTGAGCAGAAGCCAGTGGAGGGCTTGACAGAGAGGAGCAGCGGACACTGAACGATTGGTAAGGTGGATGAGTCTGGTGGCAGCATTCATGATGGATTGAAGGGAGGGATAGCATGTGTAGAGGTAAGCCAATGAGAAGGAAATTGCAGTAGTCGAGGTGCGCGATGGCCAGGGAGTGAACTAGGAGCTTTGTTGTGTCTTTGGTTAGAAAGGGACGTATTTTGGAGATGTTGCAGAGGTTGAGGCGGCAAGATTTGGACAGCGATTGGATGTGGGGCTTGAAGGAGAGTTCAGAGTCCAGGACAACACCTAGGACCTTGGCATTTGGGGATGGGCTGATAGTAATGCCATCAATATTGACAGAGAGATTAGGGGAAGGGGCACGTGGTGGAGGAAAAATTATAAACTCGGTTTTGGATGGATTGAGTTTGAGGAAGTGGTGTGACATCCAGACCAATATATCTGATAGTAAATTAGTGATACGTGAGGAGACTGAGGGAGAGAGCCGAGGGGTGGATAAATAGATTTGGGTATCGTCAGCGTAGAGATGGTATTGGAAGTCGTGGGATGCTATCAGCTGACCCAGAGAGGAGGCGTAGATTGAAAATAGGAGGGGTCCAAGAACAGAGCCTTGGGGGACCCCAACAGAGAAGGGAAGAGGAGAGGAGGAAGTAGAATTGTAAGTAACGCTAAAGGTGCGGTTGGATAAGTAGGAAGATAACCAATGAAGAGTAAAGTCACGGAGACCAAAGGCATGGAGTTTTTTGAGGAGGAGAAGATGGTCAACCGTATCAAAGGCAGCAGAAAGGTCCAGGAGGAGGGGTACAGAATAGTGTCCATTGGTTTTGGCGTTTGGACAAAAAGGGGAGCAAGGAAATAGGGCATAGGTTGTTAAGATTGGTTGGGTCCAGTGAGGGCTTTTTAAGTATGGGGCTGACTAGTGCATGTTTTAGAGAGTTGGGGAAGATGCCAGAAGAGAGGGAGAGATTGAAGATGTGGGTTAGAGAGCGTAGAATAGGGCCAGAGGGTGAACGTCATAATACTAGTCATCAAAGAACTAACCAGAAAAAAAGCTATCTGCAGCTCTTACACTAGAAATGTTCATGTTACACATGCATTGTTGTTTGTTTGCCTTTAAATAATTTTGTCCCTTCCTTACTCAATATGTAGGAGATTCCCTGTATAGATAAGTCCACCCTTTTTTAAGTGTGTCTTTAGTTTCTGTTCTGAATATATTGCTGGAGCTGGACATGTGATGTTTATTTTTCAAAATCTGCACAAGTTTTTGATTGAAGGTTTCCACGATCAGCAAGATGTAATTTGGATATAACATTATGATGACCTCCAAATATTGCCTTTTGTCATGAAAACAGCCCTGACCCCTCACAACATGGATGTCATTAGATCTCTGAAAGCATTCTGTGGTATCTGGCACTAAGCCTTTTAGGTGGAGCCTCCATGGGTCAGACTTTTTTTCCAGCACATTCCACAGATTCTTGATGCATTGAGAATGAGAAAATTTGGAAGTCAAGTCGACACCCCAAAATTGTTGTGTTACTCAAACCATTCTGGAACCATTTTTTCAGTGTGGCAGGGGGCGCATTATCCTCCCAAAGGAGGCAACTGCCATCAGGGAATACTGTTTTCATGCAGAGGTTTGCTTGGTCAGCAATAATGTTTAGGTAGGTGGTACATGTCAAAGTAACATCCAAATGAATGACAAGACTAAGGTTTCCTAGCAGAACATTGCCCAAGGAATCACACTGCCTCTGCCAGATTGCCTTTTTCCCATAATGTATCCTGGTGCCATCTCTTCCCCAGGTAAGCGACACACACACACCCAGTTATCAACAGGATATAAAAGAAAATGTGATTCATCAGACCTGGGCACCATGGTCCAGTTCTGATGCTCACATGCTCATTGTAGGCACTTTTGGCAATGGACAAGGTTCAGCATGAGCACCCTGACCATTCTGCAGCTACACAGCCCCAAACATAACAAACTGCAATACACCTCGTTTTCTGCTTTTAACATATCAACTTCAGGGACAGCATGTTTACTTGTTGCCTAATGTATCCCACCATCTTTCAGATGCTATTGTAACAGTGTTATTCACTTAACCTATTAGTGATCTTAAAGGCTACGTTCTTTTTTTTTTTTTATACTAAACTCCAGCTTCCTTGTGTACCATAATGGCATTAATGTAACTCATTCGCAGAAAAGAAAAAGCTTTCTATATGTCTTATAGCAGGCTTTACCTCAGCCTCCAGATTTTCTGTATAAAAAACCTCCATTCCATCCTGGATGGCCCTTAGGTTGGGAAAACCATTAAGACACAGGAAGGAGTGCTGAACTCATTAACACATATCATGCACCTGCCCTCCTCCTCCAGAAAATCACTACCACCCACCTCTGTACTGACATACAATCAATGTCAATGAAAAACATTCTCACAGAACACACAGTCAGGGTCTCCCTCGTGTTGTATCTTACCTTCTTCTTACATTGATCACTCCTTTGGCAGAGTGTGCAGGAGCTGAGCAGTCACAGCCTATGTGGAGCAGAGCTGTAGCATTGAAAATGGGAGAAGTATGTCCATGAAAGTCTGTAAAGCTCACCAAACACTATACAATCTGATTTTACAATTTCCTTTATAGCTACCATCAACTATATAGTGCAAGGGTCTGCCGGATTGAATACAGAATTAATTGATCCATGGGGGTGTCCTCCTTTTTTAAAATATAAATAAAATCAGCGCAATCCCAAGTGAATAAAGATCAACTAATACACCCCAATGGCAGCATACCTTCAGTGTCTTTCACTAAACACAAATACCAGACCAAATAAAAAAATTAATGCAGCGCCAAAGGTAAATGAATATAAATAAATAACCAATAACAATTAATTCACAATATTCAAGTGTAAAACAGTGATATTCCCAAAAAAATGTGCTACCAATAATAAATGTGCAAATTACAATCAATATGTGAAATAAATAAATAAATAATTATAAATAATTATTAAATGTGTAGAAAGTACATAGTAAATAGATATAAAACCTCACTCTCTGACGCATATGTTCCAATGAGTCAGACAAGATGATGAAGTCGATTAAGTTATGTAGCGCGTACGGGGCGGAGCCTGCGCGCACACGCCGTATCCGGTATCATTGTTTGAGCATGTGAGAGCCCACACTGCCTAAGTTCCTGGATCTGTGAGTTTAATTATTTACTATTAATTATTAATAAACGGAATTCAGAGAGCACTAGGAGTATTTCCCTTTTTTGCCTTCACATATCAAATGGTACTCATGGCTGTATTCCCTAAGACCTATAGGAGGAAGGAGGAGAGGATTTTCCTAATATACCTATAGCACCATTGAGTGTAACAGCTTGTCTGACTCATTGGAACATATGAGTCAGAGAGTGAGATGAGCTGCTATTGAGCATGTATTGAAGCACACAGAGCACTTGGATTGGAGCACCAGCACTTTGTATTTATCGCTTGCACGGCACAAGAAGGATTATTCATTTTACAAGTTTTATATCTATTTACTATGGACTTTTTACACATTTAATAATTATTTATAATTATTTATTTATTTCACATATTGATTGTAATTTGCACATTTATTATTGGTAGCACATTTTTTTGGGAATATCACTGTTTCACACTTGAATATTGTGAATTAACTGTTATTGGTTATTTATTTATTTATATTCATTTACCTTTGGCACTGCATTAATTTGTTATTTGGTCCTCCTTTTATAAAGCCTTGGTATCCTTAAGGAGATTGTACAGAGATTGTACAATCAGATTGTATTGTGTATGGCCACCTTTAGACACCTAAAATAAACTAGTTGCACTTTCCATGCTATCAATTGTTAACAGCACCCCAAATGCAAAAGCAACACACATTTCGCCATGTGAAAGAACTAGCATCAAATGCTGCAAAAAGCTCAGTAAAAAACATGCAAACCGCAACATGCCAAAATGTCCCATGAGATACTTTGTCATGTGTTGATTTCAATGGACTTCCCTATGCTTGCCATGGGAAAATGAGCCAAAAAATGTGCACTCCCACTGAGCTAGAGGTGAATGGGGTCTGTATGCGAAACTGGTGTGTTTAATTAAGAACAAAGCAGCTCCTTTCACATGTGTACATCGCTGAGTGCACAGAGAGCACGGGTAGCAGGTGTACATTTGCCGTGCAAAAAACACGCTGCAAGCGCACCAAAAAGTAAAAAAAAGTGCCACACTCCACTCTAAAAAAAGTTCTAGAGCTTATTCAAGGCCTTTTTTTAGCACGTAGTAATGATATGCGTGATGAGCTGACTCCAAATCCACCCCCCAAAAAAAAAAGCATGCAGAAATGTGGGTTCCTGCTATGTTAAGATGTAAAAAGAACCAGATAGCTGAGTGTCTCCATCCACTCCCTCCTATATACTTGTTTAAATCTGGCAATACAATTACAATACAACAATCTGATAATACAATTCCTGTACAATTTTCTTTACCAGAACTATGGAATAGGAGGACCCACCTGAACTATGTATTCAATTTGTATCAGATCAGGCAGGCCCTTGCACTACATAGCTGATGGGAGATCTAAAGGAGATTGTACAATCAGATTGCATAGGAAGTGGGTGGAAATAAAACAAGAGATGGTATAGTAATGAGGAAGGTATGGTCCAGACTAGTAAGCATGCCCTATCACGCCATATTCTTTGATGCAGTAGGCAGTACATGATGGGCTATGACCTACAGAAAGTTATGGAATCTGAAAGAATTTCTGTTCATTTAAATAGGCAGGTGAAACGTCAAATCTACTATTGATGAGGTAAGTGAGAGATAAGGACATTGAGATGGCTGG
Organism: Pelophylax lessonae; assembly: GCF_965119305.1. Lineage (NCBI taxonomy): Eukaryota > Metazoa > Chordata > Amphibia > Anura > Ranidae > Pelophylax > Pelophylax lessonae. Next base: position 370,538,224 of record NC_138771.1, read on the forward strand.
GGCAGAAAGGACATTTGAAAAGGCTTCTATGGGTGGCATGTGGTTAAGTAAGGCTGGCCATACACTATACAATTTTCTTGTTCAACTTTGCTTTAGATTTACCAAAACCATGTGATATAGGGTCAAACCTAAACACTTTCAATTTGTATGTAATCAGACAGGCCCTTGCACTACATAGTTTAAGGTAAATCTAAAGGAAATTGAATGAGAAAATTGTATAGTGTATGGCCAGCCTAAAGCTCTTTTATAATCAACTGTCTGCTGGACACCTGTTTAACCACTTCACCTCCGGATGGTTTGCCCCGCTTCCTGACCAGGCCATTTTTTGCAATACGGAACTACATTAGTTTAACTGACAATTGCGCGCTTGTGCAAACCTTTACCCAAATAAAATGTATGTCCCTTTTTTCCCACAATAAGAGTTTCTTTTGGGGGTATTTGATCCCCCCTGAATTTTTTTATTTTTTGCGCTAGAAACAAAGAACGATCAACAATTTAAAAAAATATATTTTTTACTTTCTGCTCTAAAACACATCCAATAAAACAATGTAAAATCAAATTTCTTCATCAATTTAGGCCAACATGTTTTCTGTTATATATTTTTGGCAATAAAAATCCCAATAATCATAGATTGATTGGTTTGCGCAAAAGTCATAGTGTCTAAAACTATGTTTGATATATATTTTTATTTATTTATTTTTTTTACCAGTAATGGTGGTGATCAGCGACCTAAAGCAAGACTGTGATATTGTGGCGGACAAATCAGACACCTAACTGACACTTGTGACACTTATGTGGGGACCAGTGACATTAATACAGTGATCACTGCTAAAAATATGCACTGTCACTGTTCTAATGACACTGGCAGGGAAGGGGTGAACATCAAATGGGTTAACTGTGGGCCAAGCCAATGTTTCATTGTAGTGGGGGGAGGTGTTTTTACTAGTGGAAGGCATGAATCTGTGTTTCTGCTCAATAGAAACACAGGATCAATGCCTTCTGTACTGACAGAATAGCAATCTGCCTTATTTACATAGGCAGACTGCCATTCTGTCAGTGTACCAAAGATCAGTGGCGGCCGGTGGACATTGGGTCTGTGGGACCTGCTGATCACCTCCCACTCTGTAAAATCATACGCCCAAAACCCGCATATATACGTGATTCTGAGCTACGCTGTCACCCTGTAGCAGTAAATGTGCTATGGGCCGGTCAGCAAGTGGGGTTAATAAATAATTAGACTCGCCTGTAGTTGAATTTTGCTCTGTGACCAACTGTAAAGAAAATTTGCACATCCTGAATATTATTGTATTTTATTTTCTATGTATTGCACACTGCACTCCCTAATAGGAGTTGCCTATCTATAAAATGTCCAGAACACCAACCAAAATTTTACTAACATGCTCTTCTATTTGGGTTGAGTTAGGCAAATAGACTGTGCACTTTGCATGGGAAGTTGCATTGCATTTTGTAAGGGAATTTTCTCCAGAGCTTAGTGAATATGGCGAACATTGACTTTGCAAAGAATACCCAATTATGTGAAAGGAAAATAAAGAAACTTCACCTTGCTTATACATGATTGGATGATAAAAGTCAGCAGAGCATTACCTTTTATTAACCCCTTCTGGCCGACCATACTCATTTATGCAGCCTAACGGAAATTATCTTTTTTCCTTGTGGGCCGCATAAATGCGTATTTCTTTTTGTGCTGGGAAAATGGATGGGAGGAAAAATGGACATACGGAATGCCCGTGTGAAAGGGCCTTAACTTAATTTTTGCCTAAACTTCCAAGTTTTGGGAAAAATTCCTTGGCAAAATGAAACTTTCCTCACAGAGTCAACAGCCTATTTGGCTTTGGTAAAGCAACTGTGTTTATAACACAAGTTTTATTGGCTGGGCTCATGAACAGTGCTAAAGCAGCTCAATGTAAAAATGCTATTGTCTAACAAATTTTGAAACCTTTGACTTGAATTCACTCAGTTTGGGTTATATTGAGTTGATCGAACACCTGGATGTCCGGTGGGTCCGGCAGAACTTGAAAAAAAAGTCTGGGTTCGTGACCCAGACTTAACCCGAACTTTACCCCCGATCCCGAACCCCATTGAAGTCAATGGTGACCCGAACTTATGAGCACTAAAATGGCTCTAAAACAAACATGGAAAGGGCTAGAGGGCAAATGGCAGCAAAATCTTCTTAAGAGCATGACAAGTGCTCTGCAAACAAATGTGGATAGGGAAATAACTTAAAATAACATAAAATACATAAAAATAAAAAATAATAATCTTGAATGATGTAGGAGGAGGAGGAGGCCCATATGGAGTAGGAGGTTGAGGTGGTGTGGATATGGCGGTGTAGGTGGAAGCGGCAGCAGCGGTGGAGGAGGAGGACGAGGTAGTCAGCCCTGGTTTTGGTTTTTAATTTAATTTTTTTTTAAATTAGGGTACACCCTAAAAGAGTAAGAAAGGTCAAATACAACAATGGTTGGGTAAGGCCAGTATACATGTTCATTCTGCACAAGGTACGGACAAGTCCTGTGGGATCCATGCCTGGTTAATTTCAATGAACCAGGCAATGTCCACATTGGCTTTGAACAGGCAGCTGCGCTTGTCTGTGATAATGCCCCCAGCCGTGCTAAATAAACGTTCAGATAATACACTGGATAAGATAAGGGCAGGCCAGCTCCTCCAAGGCGTAAAGGGCAAGCTCAGGCCATGTGCCCAACTTGGAGACCCAGAAGATGAAGGGGGCAGACCCGTCATTCAGTACGTCTAGGCGTGTGCACACATACTGATCCACCATGTTAGTGAAATTCTGCCTACTGCTAAGACGTTCCATATCAGCTGGTGGGGCTGCTGCTTGTTGTGGCGTGCTGACAAAGCTTTTCCACATTTCGGCCATGCTAACCCTGCCTTCTGAGGTGCTGGCGGTGCCCTGGCTGCGTTGGCGACCTCTTCCTCCTCCTCTGCCTTGGCCTTGTGCTTCCACTGTGCCCCCGCTGTCAGGTGGGAATGCCACCAGCAGCGCATCTACCAGCGTGTGCTTGTATTGGCACATCTTCCGATCACGCTCAGTACGGGAATCCAGCAGCGTGGCCACCCAGTAATCAGCACAAGTTACAATGTGGGAAACTTGGCGGTCGTTGCGGAGACACTGCAGCATGTAATCGCTCATGTGTGCCAGGCTGCCCAGAGGCAACGAAAAGCTGTCCTCTGTGGGAGGTGTATCCTCTGTGTTCTCTGTATCCCCCCAGCCACGCACCAGTGATGGCCATGAGCTGGCCTGGGTGCATCCCCTGCTGTGAACATGGTTCCATCTCCTCCTCCATCTCCTCCATCTCCTCCTCCATCTCCTCCTCCATCTCCTCCTCCATCTCCTCCTCCTCATCCTCCTCATCCTCCAGAACTGTGCCCCTGCTGGACAATTGTGTACCTGGAATTTGTAGGTGCAGGAACCCACCCTCGGAGCCACTGAAAAGCCTTGGAAATGTTACCTCTTCCTCCTCCTCCTCATCGTGTGCCACATCCTCTTCCATCATTGACCAAAGCATTTTTTCAAGAAGGCATAGAAGTGGGATAGTTAAGCTGAGAACGGCGTCGTCGGCACTGGCCATGTTGGTGGAGTACTCGAAACAGCGCAACAAGGCACACAGGTCTCGCATGGAGGCCCAGTTATTGGTGGTGAAGTGGTGCTGTTCCGCCGAGTGACTCACGCGTGCGTGCTGTAGCTGAAACTCCACTATGGCCTGCTGCTGCTCGCACAGTCTGGCCAGCATGTGCAAGGTGGAGTTCCACCTTGTGGGCATGTCACAAATGAGGCGGTGAGCGGGAAGGCCGAAGTTACGCTGCAGCGCTGACAGGCGAGCAGCAGCAGGGTGAGAATGCCGAAAGTGCGCACAGACGGCCCACACTTACTGCAGCAGCTCTGACATATCGGGGTGATTTCTAAGGAACCTCTGCGCCCCCAAATTCAGCACATGCGCCAGGCAAGGGATGTGTGTCAAACCGGCTAGGCCCAGAGCTGCTACGAGATTTTGCCTGTTATCGCACACCACCAGGTCGGGCTTGAGGCTCACTGACAGCAACCACTCATCGGTCTGCTGTTCAATGCCCCTCCACAACTCCTGGGCGGTGTGTGTTTTTCCCCCAAACAGGCAAGTTTTAAAATTGCCTGCTGTCGTTTACCCCTGGCTGTGCTGAAGTTGGTGGTGAAGGTGCCCTGCAATCCTCGGTGGTGGAAGGACGTGCGCCAAACTGCTATCCGCCTCAGGCCCCACTGCATTTACCCAGTGTGCTGTTAGGGAGATATAACGTCCCTGACCGTGCTTACTGGTCCACGTATCCGTAGTTAGGTGGACATTGCCACAGATGGTGTTGCACAGTGCACACCTGATTTTGTCACCCACTTGGTTGTGCAGGGAAGGGATGGGTTGCCTGGAAAAGTAGTGGTGGCTGGGCACGACATACTGTGGGACAGCCACAGCCATAAGGCTTTTAAAACTCTGTGTCTCCACCAGGGTGGGTAGGGGGGTACTTCCTCTTCCGCTCCAGTATTTGGGAGATAGAAAGCTGAACGCTTCCATGGGACATTGTGGAGATGGTTGTTGGTGACCCAGGTGGTGGTGTTGCTGGCAGATCCTCTGTTTGCGGGGTGGCAGGTGCTACTGTCACTACAGAGGTGGATGAAGAGACCGAGACTGCAGCAGAAGAGGAAGCAGGAGGAGCCAGAGACCTTTCTTGGTTTTTGAGGTGTCTACTTCACTGCAGCTCGTGCTTTGCACTTAGATGCCTGGTCATGCAGGTTGTGCTCAGGTTGACAAGGTTTATGCCTCACTTCAGGCTCTGATTGCACAGCGTGCAAACCACTTGTGTCCTGTCATCATCACATTGTCTGAAGAACTGCCACGCTAGGGAACTCCTTTGAGCTGGCTTTGGTGTGCTCGGTCCCTTGCTGCGTTGGGCAGTAGCAGGTGTAGTGTCTAGGGCACGGCCGCTCCGCTTTTGCACCCTGCTCCCTCTTCTGCTGTGCTGGTGGCTCTGTGCAACCACTGCCTCTTGCTCCAAACCACTCAGGTCACCTGCATGACGTTTATTCCATGTGGGGTCAAGGACCTCATCGTCCTCCACATTGTCTTCCACCCAGTCTTCACCCCTGCCCTCCTTGTCGATCTCCACAATTCGGAATTCCGCAGCAGTTGGCACCTGTGTTTCGTCATCATCCGATACATGCTGCGATGGTCCTCCCATGTGCTCATCTTAAGACATAAGTGGTTGGGCATCGGTGCACTCAATCTCTTCCACTTCTGGGGCAGGGTTAGGTGGATGGCCCTGGGAAACCATGCAAACAGAGTCATCAAAAAGAGGAAGAGACTGCTGCATGACTTGGGGCTAAGACTGCTTGGCTGATTTGCAAGGGTGTGAGGTGAAAGATTGATGGACACCGGCTGCAGGTGCCAACTCTGACCTTTCAGCAGAAGACTGGGTGGGAGACAATGTGAAGGAACTGGAGGCACTGTCAGCAACCCAATCTACTATCGCCTGTACTTGTTCTGGCATCAACATTTGTAGAGGCTTATTAGGCCCTGCCAAATACTTCTGCAGGTTCTGTCGCCTACTCGCAGCTGAGAAAGGTGTTTCACTTGTGCGTGTAGCTGGCACAGATCGACCACGTCCTCTCCTTGCAACAGGAGCTCCACCAGCAGCACCACGACCCAGGCCACGTCCCTTATTTGACCTTCTCCTCATATTTATCCAATTTTGGATCTTCCCCTAAATGGGTGTTTATTGATAAGCGGAATACAACAACAGTATGCAAAGGGTGTATCTCACTGTAATTTATGCAGAATAGGCTGCAATTAATTTTTTTACCCCTAAATGGGTTTTTATTGATAAGAGAAATACAACAGTATGCAAATGGTGTATCTCACTGTAACATATGCAGACTAAGCTGCAATTTAATGTTTTCCCCCTAAATGGGTTTTTATTGATAAGCGGAATACAACAACAGTATGCAAAGGGTGTATCTCACTGTAACATATGCAGACTAGGCCAATTTTTTTTCCCCTAAATGGGTTTTTATTGCAAAGCGGAATACAACAACAGTATCCAATGGGTTCAAATAAATGGTGTGTTTGTATCGAAGGCTATAAACAAAAGGTACCACATCCCTAAATTATATAATGTGTTATAGTATCCAATGGGTGTATCTCACTGTAACATATGCAGACTAGGCTGCAATTACATTTTTTCCCCTAAATGGGTTTTTATTGATAAGCGGAATACAACAACAGTATCCAATGGGTATATCTCACTGTAAAATATGCAGACTAGCCTGCAATTAAAATGTTTCCCCCTAAATGGGTTTTTATTGATAAGCGGAATACAACAGTATGCAAAGTGTGTATCTCACTGTAACATATGCAGACTAGGCTGCAATTTTATTTTTTTTCCCCTAAATGGGTTTTTATTGCAAAGCGGAATACAACAACAGTATCCAATGGGTGTATCTCACTGTAACATATGTAGACTAGGCTGCAATATTTTTTTTTCCCCTAAATGGGTTTTTATTGATAAGCGGAATACAACAACAGTATGCAAAGGGTGTATCTCACTGGAAAATATGCAGACTAGGCCGCAATACATTTTTCCCCCCTAAATGGGTTTTTATTGATAAGCGGAATACAACAGTATGCAAAGGGTGTATCTCACTGTAACATATGCAGACTAGGCTGCAATTTAATATTTTTGCCCTAAATGGGTTTTTATTGCAAAGCGGAATACAACAATAGGGATGATCGAACGGTTCGGGTCGACCATCGGTTCGGCCCGAACATTGGGTGTTCGAGGTTCGGCCGAATTTAGAACTTTTTGCCCAAAAAGTTCGGAATTCGGCAACCAGAACCGACCAAAATGCAATGGTTCAGGAAATGGGCTTTAAAAGCCTGTGATTGGACCAGAACCATTAGCAAAAGCCAATTGAGGGGGCAGGAGAATGCTAGGAATGTGATTGGAGTGACTAGGGGGTCCATAGTCCAATCATTAGTGAATACGTCCCCCCAGTATATAAGATAGCCCCCCAAATTCCTAGCATTCTTATACGGGACATGGAAGAGAGTGGAATGCTGTTCTGTTACTTCTGTTACAAAGTGTTACAAAGTGTCATTTAGCATTTATTAGTGTGAGGAAAGGGATATCTAGTGTAGTTAGAGTGCTCCTTTACACTTTAGTTAGCTTTAATTTATTCAGTTTCTGTAGGGAAAGTGTTAAGTGTAAGGGGACCGTAGTGTAGTGTAGGGTTAACTGACAGTGACTGCTATGGCAGGGTGACAAAACCCTTCCATAGCAGGGTGACCGCTATAGAGAAAAGCTAGTTTCTCTCAAGTCACTTTCGCTTCTGTAATATGGCTTCGCCGCCGCCAGCATTCTTTTTGGCTGCAGGCGTAGCTAGTGATTTTTTGAGCACATGTTTGGAGTCAGACATGACATCTGAACATGTGTATAGGGGGTATATATACACAACCATGTCTGTATATATACACCTAGACATATATAGGTGTGAAAGGAGCAGAAAAAACTACTTGCGCTAATGAAATAATTAACACCAATATAGTTACGCTCCTATCACACCTATATATGGCTAGGTGTGTATATACATATAAGTATGTGTGTATACACACCACTATACACAAGTTCAGATGTTATGCCTGCCTCCAAAGAACCCAAAAAAATGCCCAAAAAAAAGCCTGCTACTAAACTGGCAAGGTGTGAAAAGCGAGAAGCAAACAACCTGTTCTATAAGTGCACTAATGCAAACAATCCTTTTTCTTATGGTTCTGGACATGCTACAGAGCTGAAACTTCACAGGTACACCCTTTAGACCCCCCAGACACAAAATCACACAAAAAAAAGTTCTTAAAAATTGTCATTTTTTATAGATTTTTGATAGAGAGCCAATTATTGAAAAAATAAAAAAAAATAAAAACAAATAAAAAAAAGTGTACCTGTGAAGTTTCAGCTCTGTAGCATGTCCAGAACCATAAAAAAAAAGATCATTTGTATTAGTGCAATTATAGATCTGGAATATGGCTTCTCACTTTTCACGCCTTGCCGGTTTAATAGCAGGCATTTTTTTGGGTTCTTTGGAGTCAGGAAAAACATCTGAACTTGTGTATAGTGGTACTGTACACAAGTTCAGATGTTTTGCCTGCCTCCAAAAACCCCCAAAAAATGCCTGCAACAACACACCTGGGCGTTTTTTTTTGGCGCTAGCGCTTTTTTGGGCATTTTTTTGGGTTCTTTGGAGGCAGGCAAAACATCTGAACGTGTGTATAGTGGTATATATATCCAATAGGTGTATCTCACTATAACATATGCAGACTAGGCTGCAATTACATTTTTTCTACTAAATGGGTTTTTATTGCAAAGCGGAATACAACAGCAGTATCCAATGGGTGTATCTCACTGTAACGTATGAATGAAAAACTGAAAATGATTGTCCCCTTAATTAGTGCTTGTTGAATAGCAGATTTGAGCTGCAGTGTCTAAATGCTGTAAGTCACAGTAAAATATGAAGGAAAAAAGTTTTTTTTTTTAAAATCCAGATTATGCAGACACATATGCACTGAGCTTGCATTACATGGCCACTATACGCCGCACGCCTAACAGGTTGGATACTGTTGTTGTTCTATTCCGCTATTGAATAAAAAAACCCATTTGAATGAAAAACTGAAAAATATTTTTTTCCCTAAAAACTGAAAAATTATTATTTTCCCCTTACATTGGTGCTTTTTGAAGAGCAGATTAGAAAAGCAATGTCTAAACACTGTATGTCAAAGTAAAATATGAAGGAAAAACGTTTTTGTCTTTTTTAAATCCAGATTAAGCAGACATACATGCCTGCTACACGCCGCACGCCGCCCACCGCCCACCTAACAGACTGATAAAAGTTTTTTTTTTCTCCCTCCTCACTGGGCTCAGGTCAGGGCAAAAAGATCGTGCACTGCACCCCCACACGATAAAATCAATGTAAATCGCTGTCTGATTAAAGAAGATTCTTCCTATTCTTTCCCTGAAAGCAATCTGCAGCCTACCCCTACAATAATCTTAGTTACATAGTTACATAGTTAGTGAGGTTGAAAAAAGACATCAGTCCATCCAGTTCAACCTTTGATGTGTGTTTGTTTGCTTTTAACCGTACATTGTGTACCCCTGTATGTTGTGGTCTCCAAGGTGCCCATCTAATAGTTTTTTGAAACTATCAATGCTCCCAGCTGATACGACTGCTTGTGGAAGAGAATTCCACATCCTTACCGCTCTTACAGTGAAGAACCCCTTACGCATTTTAAGGTTAAACCGCCTTTCCTCTAGTTTTAGTGAATGGCCACGTGTCTTATTGTATCTCCTCTCTCTGAATAGTTTGTTCCTTATGCTAGGGTCGCCAGTACAGTATTTGTACATTGATATCATATCCCCCCTCAATCGTCTCTTCTCCAGAGAGAATAAATTCAGTGCTTGTAGTCTTTCCTCATAGCTGATGTCCTCCATTCCCCTAATTATTTTTGTTGCCCTTCTCTGGACTCTCTCCAATTCCAGCACATCCTTCCTGAGGACCGGTGCCCAGAACTGGACAGCATACTCCAGATGTGGCCGGACCAGAGTCTTGTAGAGCGGGAGAATAATCTCTTTATTTCTGGAGTGAATCCCCTTTTTTATACATCCCAGTATTCTGTTGGCTTTGCTTGCAGCGGCTTGGCATTGCATGCCACTGCCAAGCCTGTTTTCTACCAGTACCCCCAAGTCCTTTTCCATCCTAGACTCACCCAGAGGTTCCCCCCCTAGTGAGTAGCTTGCTTTCTGGTTTCTGGCCCCCAAGTGCATTACTTTACATTTTTCAACATTAAACCTCATCTGCCATGTAGTTGCCCACCCCGTTATTTTGTTCAGGTCCGCTTGTAAGGTTTCCACATCCTGCATAGAAGATATTGGCATGCTTAGTTTAGTATCATCCGCAAATACTGAGATTGTACTAGATATCCCCTCCTCTAGATCATTTATGAATAAATTAAACAGGATTGGTCCCAGGACAGAACCCTGGGGGACCCCACTTTCCACACCCGCCCAATCCGAGTACTCCCCATTAATCACCACCCTCTGGACTCTCCCCTGGAGCCAGTTCTCTATCCAGGTACTCACCCTATGGTCCATACCTACCTTCCTTAGTTTGTACAGTAAGCGTTTGTGGGGAACGGTGTCAAAGGCCTTTGCAAAGTCCAGATACACCACATCCACAGGCTTACCTTTATCTAGGTGGCAGCTCACTTCATCGTAGAAGGTTAATAGATTGGTTTGGCAAGAACGATTTTTCATGAATCCATGCTGATTACTACTAATAATACAGTTTTCATTACTAAAGTCTTGTATGTGGTCCCTTAACATCCCCTCCAAAATCTTGCAGACTACAGATGTTAGGCTGACCGGCCTATAGTTACCCGGGATACATCTCGGCCCCTTTTTAAATATTGGTACCACGTTGGCTTTTTTCCAATCAGCTGGCACCATACCCGTCTGTAAACTATCCTTAAAGATCAAGAATAATGGTCTGGCAATCACCTGGCTGAGCTCTTTCAGAACCCTCGGGCGCAAGCCATCCGGTCCCGGTGATTTATTTATGTTAAGTTTCTCTAGTTTAGTTTTTTAAGTCTATCTTCTGTTAGCCATGGCGGTATTTCCTGAGGTGTGTTGTTTAGTTCGGCCTTCCAAGCTAGGTTTGTGTAGCCCCCCGATTCTTTTGTGAAGACTGAAGAGAAGAAATTATTTAACACTTCCGCCTGTTCTCTGTCCTCAGTGGCCATATTTCCTTTGTCATCTTTTATGGGGCCAATGTGTTCTGGCCTCGCTTTCTTACTGTTTATATACTTAAAAAACTTCTTGGGGTTCTTTTTACTCTCCTCCGCTATATGTCTCTCGTGTTCTATTTTAGCCGCCCTGATTTCATCTTTACATTTCTTATTACACTCTTTGTAATGCTTAAATGCTGCCAATGACCCCTCAGCCTTGTATTTTTTGAAGGCCTTTTCTTTAGCACTAATATGCATTTTTATGTTGGAGTTTAGCCACCCAGGGTTTAGCTTTGCTCTTTTAAATTTATTTCCCTTTGGAATGCACTGGCCAATCCCCTTGTTAAGTATGCTCTTGAAGCACTCCCATTTTTCCTCCGTGTTCTTTGTTCCCAGGGTTCTATCCCAATTGATATTTTCTAGCAGCGAGCGTAGTTTTGGGAAATTGGCTCTTTTGAAATTCAGCGTCTTAATATTACCCTTGTGCTTCCTATTACTGTAATTAATACTGAAACTTATTGACCTATGGTCACTGTTTCCTAAGTTCTCCTGTATTTCTATATCCGTGAGCAGGTCTGTATTGTTAGTAATCAGTAAGTCAAGTACCGCATTGTTTCTTGTCAGTGCATTCACCATCTGACCCATGAAATTGTCCTGCAAAACATTTAGGAACTGCCGAGCCTTGGCTGAGTGTGCGGTTCCTTCTGCCCAGTCTATATCAGGATAATTAAAGTCCCCCATTATAATGACATTTCCCATCCTTGCTGCCAATCCTATCTGTAAAATGAGGTCCGCCTCCCCCTCCTCCCTCTGGTTGGGGGGCCTATAGCATACGCCCAATATTACCTTCCCCACCGTGCCTTCCCTTTGAAGCTCTACCCATAGGGATTCTGCCTCGTCCTTAGCTCCATTATTAATATCATCCTTCATATTTACCTGTATACTGTTCTTAATATACAAACATACCCCTCCCCTTTTTTACCTTCTCTATCTCTGCGATAAAGGGAATACCCCTGAATGGTCGCCATCCAGTCATGAGAGCTGTCAAACCAAGTCTCAGTTATCCCCACAAAATCTAAGTCCTCCTCAAACATCAGCAGCTCCAGCTCTCCCATCTTGTTGGCCAGGCTTCTGGCATTGGTATACAAACCTCGTAATTTTGATCGGTTACATATATGCTCATTTGATGTTTTTAGGCTGCTCTTGTGATTTTTCCCCATACCCACCCTGGGTATAGGAGCTCCAAACACCCTACCGCTAATGCCCCCATTTCTGCCCTCTGAATCTTGCTTTCCACTGGCTAATTCTACATCTGTACCCTCCCCCCCATTCCCTAGTTTAAAAGCCCCTCTAACTTTGTGGCCATCCTCTCACCCAGTACGGCTGCACCCACCCCATTTAGGTGCAATCAGTCCCTACCATAGAGCCGGTGGCCGACTGAGAAGTCGGCCCAGTTCTCCAGGAACCCGAAACCCTCCTTACTACACCAGCTCCTCAGCCACTCGTTAACTTCCCTAATCTCCCGCTGCCTCTCTGGTGTGGCTCGAGGTACAGGTAGTATTTCGGAAAATACTACCTTGGAGGTCCTAGTCCTCAACTTAGCGCCTAAGTCCCTGAAATCGTTTAGGACTCTCCATCTTCCTCTGCCTATGTCATTGGTACCCACGTGTACCATGACAGCTGGGTCTTCCCCAGCCCCACCCAATAATCTGTCCACCCGATCCGCAATGTGCCGAACCCGAGCGCCCGGCAAACAACAGACTGTTCGGCACACACGGTCTTTGTCACAGATTACACTGTCTTTCCTTCTAATAATTGAGTCCCCTACCACCAGCACCTGTCTTTCCTTTCCCTTTCTCCCGGCCTCACTGGAGGAGTTCTTCCCCTGGCAGCTAGGGGCGTCACTCTGCTCCAGTAATGCTGGTCCCTGACTGGTTTCCCCAACATCACACAACGGGGCGTATCTATTGGGGTGCTCCAGCCCAGGATCAGCCTCCTTGCCTTGTTCCCTTCTACCCCTCCTAACTGTCACCCCTCTACTCTGCTCTGATGCCTGCACCTCCGATACTACACCCACTTCTGTGCAGACCCCTGCCTGCACCTGACTGGTACGATCCTGGCTCTCCTCCGGTATGGACATTCGTCTCAGTGTTGCCAGCTGCTTCCCTAGATTCAGGACCTGAGCTTCCAGGGAAGCAACGTGCTTACATTTTGCGCATTTGTATTCGCCCTCGATCGCATGAACGAGGAACACATACATATCACAAGATGTACACCGAATCGCATCTCCACACCCGCATTGTACCTGCTAATCAAACCTAATGGGGATTCAGTGATTTAAGTCTATCCTATGTGGCTATTTCCTGGCTTCCTAACTCTACCTTCTCACCCTCTGGTACTCCGCTTCACTCACTTGACACTCAGTTGCACAACACTCACAATCTCACAGCCCGGTCAGTCGCACAACACTCCCAGTCTCACAGCCCGGTTCAGTCGCACCACACTCACAGTCTCACAGCCCAATTCAGTCGCACCACACTCAGTCGCACAGCCTGGTCAGTCGCACAACACTCTCAGTTGCCCAACACTCAGTCGCACAACACTCAGTCGCACAGCCTGGTCAGTCACACAACACTCTGTCGCCCAACACTGTCAGTCGCACAACACTCTGTCGCCCAACACTGTCAGTCGCACAACACTCTGTCGCCCAACACTGTCAGTCGCACAACACTCTGTCGCCCAACACTGTCAGTCGCACAACACTGTCAGTTGCCCAACACTGTCAGTCGCACAACACTGTCAGTTGCCCAACACTGTCAGTCCCACAACACTCACCGATACACAGCCCGGTCAGTCGCACTCAGGTAGTAATAGGTACTCCCAGACACTCAGGTAGTAATAGGTACTCCCAGACACTCAGGTAACAATAGGTACTCCCAGACACTCAGGTAACAATAGGTACTCCCACACACTCAGGTAGTAATAGGTACTCCCAGACACTCAGGTAGCAATAGGTACTCCCAGACACTGTCTCTCCCTCAGCAGCAGCAGCAGGAACCTGACCCTACAGTAATCTCCTATCTCTCCCTTAGCAGCAGCAGCAGGAACCCGCCCCTACAATAATCTCCTATCTCTCCCTCAGCAGCAGCAGCAGCAGCAGCAGCAGCAGCAGCAGCAGGAACCTGCCCCTACAGTAATCTCCTATCTCTCCCTCAGCAGCAGCAGGAACCTGTCCCTAGTATAGTTAGAGCAGAGTGACGCACGGCACTATGTGACTCCAGCTTATATAGAGTCTGGGTCACATGCTGCACTGGCCAATCACAGCCATCTCATTAGTAGGCATGGCTGTGATGGCTTCTAAGGGCACACTAGTTAAACGCTTGCTGATTGGCTGCCTTGCAGCTGTTGAAACCGCGCCACTAAAACGCACCAAAACATGAAATAACATTACCAAACAACGGACAGTATCCCGAACATACAGTGAAATGTTCGGGTCCGTGTCCGGGTACCGAATACCAAAAAGTCCGGTACGATCCAGAACAATACAGTCTGGGTTTGCTCAACCCTAGTTATATTTACAACTAATGGGCTTAGTTAATTTGGGAACACAAAAAAAAACGGGTATGATGGCGCTCCCGGACAAAATGACATAAAAAGAAAGAAAGAACTTGGATGCTGCTCGGGATCTGGATGATAAGCTTGTTTATTAAAATCAATAAAATAAGCTCCTGGTCAGGGGAAAACCAATGGTGTGCCAAGGATGTAGTACTAAGCATGTAGACATGGTACCAGAGGAGATAACTCAAAGAGTAAGGAGGACCCAGAGGCAGGATCTGAAGGGCTTGGCCCGAAACATGTAATTTCCCTCCAATTGTGGCATTCCCCAATAGCTCCGCCAGGTGATCCTTTGGTTGTGTAAGAGCCGGGCCATTGGTGAGCTACCTCCACACTTCCGGCTACATCGTTGGTTCAGCCCCTGGTGCGCACGTCGGCGCTAGGCACCTGGTGACGTCATCTCCCGGCGCCGCGTCAGCAGGGACTGACGAGCAGCGGCCGCTGCCACCTCGGGCGCGCACCGCCACCGGAGCTGTAGGTCGGGGTTTGAGTATTCTACCCTCCCATCAACCTCTTCTCACCCCAGGCATCGCCCCATCCGGAGACTCACCCGCAGCGAAGGTTCCCGATTCGATCGAGGCTGTCAGTCCATCAACAGGTGACACACCGTCCAGACCTTACAGGTGGTAAGGCGTTGTTTTCCTGCCTCTGGGTCTTCCTTGCTCTTTGAGTTATCTCCTCTGGTACCATGTCTACATGCTTAGTACTACATCCTTGGCACACCATTGGTTTTCCCCTGACCAGGAGCTTATTTTATTGATTTTAATAAACAAGCTTATCATCCAGATCCCGAGCAGCATCCATGTTCTTTCTTTCTTTTTATGTCATTTTGTCCGGGAGCGCCATCATACCCGGTTTTTTTTTGTGTTGCTATTCTCTCCACCCAGTTGGGATCTGGGTTAGGGTAGGCAGCAGCCCGGACTTGGACGTGATATTTAAGGTGGACCCCCTTGGGACATTGTCTGACCCCATTATCCCAGCCCCGCCGTCTGACCACCGCAACCACAGCGCCAGGACTTTTTGTTTATACTTAGTTAATTTGGGAACTACTCATCTCGCTGTACTGAACATCTCCAGATAAGATAACCATCTGCATATAAAGTCTACAGCGAAAGTCCACTTAGACATCAGATTTAAATGATTAGATTTATTTTATTTAACTTAGAGTTAAATAAAATTAATTGTATACCAAATATATTTTAACTTGGCATAGCGCAGAAAGCTAAATAAATAAATAAAATGAAAATAATATGTCTTCTTTTTACAATATGTGATAGGTGTGTTTTTTTTTTTATTCATTTGGCTATGGATTACTATACTGATATGTCACCAAGTTTACATAGTGTTGATTATACTTGTTTTCCTACCATAAGTTTTTTTTTTTTTTTTGTGCCAGCAGAACTAAAATAAAATGGAAAGAAAAATGCGTCCGTAGTTTTAGAGTCAGGAGAAACTGAAACTATTGAATTGCTTCTGAATAATGGAAACCAGCAGATGTTCAAGGATTGTATGAATTGCACAATTAAGCATGCAGTGTTATAAAGCAATAGGAGTTAATAATAAAAGAGTTGCTCTTTTCCTTCTGCAGCCTACATATTGATGTGCCACGCAATAACACTCTTTTATAATGCTGGTGTTTGAGAACCATGAGTATAATCAACCTTAGAAGGATACAACTATTTTTAAAAGTAGATTTAAAAACAGCAAGGTTCACATACCTGATTAATGCCAGATCATTGTAAAATGATCTTATGAAAATGCTTTTGACACATCTTATAATAGGTAAACACATTGGTCTAGAAATTACATCTATGTGTATGAAACATCCATATTTTCAATTACAAATAAATCACAAAATCTTCTCTTTATGGATAGGATGGGGCAAAATATTTTAGACAACATGCTTAATGGTTGGATATTGAAGTTTATGTAGAGCAAAAACTTGTTTTAGTATAGGAAAAGTTAGCACCTTTTGTCACTATTTTAATGCTGTCTGTGTCCCTGCTGGGGAGATTCACCTTCTCTATGTGTTCAGGTGGCCATTATTAGCAAGACAGTAAGTGATAAGAAATCTAAAATTTTAGAGTTGTCACAAAAAAAAAAAAAAAAGGTGAGAGTAAATCTTCAAGTCTCACTTTGGAGAGATCGCTTTGCACCTGCTGCATCTCTGAGCCAGATAGTTGAATCTGCACAAAAACACAAACAGCAAAATAAAAACTGGCAGGTTTTTTTAACCCTTTCCTAATCTATCCAAAACAAAAAAAAATATTTTATTTTTTCTATTTTTCTTTTTATTCTTAAACCATTAAAAAACGCTTGCAACATCTTTGGGACTACACATTTCCATCTATGCATGGTCCTGGTCAGGTCCTGTGACCAAGATCAACCACTGGTTGAAACAAGCAGTGGCAGCACAGAAAGATTATATGCTCTGCATAATTTGCTGTTTCACATTATTTGGAGTAAGATTTGGTAATATCACTACTGTGCTGCTCACGTTTCTCCTTGCTGGAGAGAAAGCTGCAGTGCAAGAATCTTTCTGCTTCATTCATTTTGTAGATCTGTGCTTCCTACCAATCACCACCACAGTCATTATGTAGGCAGCTCTGACATGAGGAAACAAAGCTCTGTATCTCTACGAATATGGCAACCTTCACATAGAGACACAGAAATAGACATGGTACTTCAAGCGTAACTCCACTTTTGTTGAGAAAAAAACATTCCCCTCTGGCTGATCTCTGTACATTGTAAGGATTTTAACAAACTTTGTTGCAGATTCCTACCTTTTGTTATTTTGAAGAAATCAGAGTTTGTTCCTCTCTACTGAGTGTGTCAAATAGGAGTGGTTTCATAATTATCTATCAACTGTTGCAGCTGCAGGGCTCTAATGAGGAAAGCCCCTGGGCCTACATCCCTCTAGATGTGTTCCTATTGGGAGTATCTCACCATGTCAAAAATGACATTTTTGTTGCAGGGGATGCCAGAAACCTGACTTGGATTTCTGGGAAAATTGGTGAGCCAATCACACAAGCAGGAAATTATGTTTCTGGGGGGGTGGCCAGTACACACTCTGTGTACAGAACAGCTCTAGGTAGCCATATTGCATTGCATTTCCAGAACATTACAACAGCTGCAGATTGAAAAGGAAGGGTCATTTTTAGCAACATTTAATTACAATATGATTTGGGTCGCAATTGTATACGCTATATTGTTTTTTCTTTATTTACTGATTCAGTAGTGAGAAAAATAAATCTGTTGTATGAAGACCACTGGAAATATTAGTCAGTTTTTCTCACATCTTCCACAATTCAAGCCCTCATAAATATATTATTTTTTATTGAGTACTTCCATTTGGATGTTGCTGTTGGTACATCATTATTGCTCTTAGTAATACAGTATGTGTAGCTAGTCATTTACATCTTTACTTTGAATTAGTTTTATTGTACGGTGTTATTGCATTGTAAATATGCTTTTTCATAGCTTGTTCAAAAGACCAGTTTTTCTGTTGATAAAGAGAAGCAAAGCAAGAAGCTGTAAAATTGCCCTCTGTGACTCTTAATGCAACACATTGTCCTTGTGGCTAAAGCACATTTCTGTATTGGTGTGTGCCACTTGTGCCCACTCAGTTCATCAGATTTACTTATTCTTTGTGTAGCTGATGCTATTCTATTGATGTATACAGAAGTTATTGGTAATGTATCCGTGTATCAGCATGTAAGGCAGAACGATACTGTGCCCTATTCATCTATTGTGTTTATGGGGATTTTTTTATGCGAAGTGCTTCTTTTTAAATTTTTCTGAATGTAGAATAAAGCCAACAATAAAGTTAAACTTCTATGACATGGAGAAAATCTGCTCTTTTTGATTGTTCCTTTCCTTTAATGGGAAATATTATTCTGTACGCATAAAATGCTTTAGCAGGGATAAGCTCATGCAGATTTGGACACGAGTCTGAGCCCGCATGAGCTCTCCCACCAGGAAGCTGTAGACAGCCAATTATAAGTGACTGAGGCATTCCCTGCCCTGCAGCAACATGTATACAAGGGTCGTGTATACATGCAGCTGTGGAGATAGGAATACCTCCACCTATTAAGATTGGCTGTCTGCAGTGACAGCTTCCTGATAGGATAGTTCAGGCAGGTTCAGACTCATGTTTAAACATAAATGGGATGGAATATGATGCAAAATAGTGTGATCACTTTTGGCAAAGAACAATCTTTGTAAAGAGTCCAATAGATGGGGTTAAATATAGAATTAAAACATGTAAGAACAAGTCTGTCCAGGAATGGGATCACAGAAGCACAGGGATGTCTGTAGCTCAGGGCAAGTCTCTTTTTAGGAGCAGAAGCGATCTCAAGAAAGCATGTAAAAGAGAAAAAGTGCATAGAAGCACCTCTAAGTGCAGATTGTTAAACGTTTATTCAAAGTGAAAGGTGTAAGAGCAACTCAAATTTTGCAAGATAAAAAGAGGCACATCAAAGTCCATCTCCGGTGGGATAGGGGTCATCACTCGCCCTGTGAATGTTATGAGCCGCCATTCAGCTGGGTCCAGAAGCCAGCTGTGTGTAGATGGGAGCCAGGAGAGAGGTCTGGGGTACTTGTGGAGTGCGGTGTCGAGTGTGATGACATCTCGGGGCATATTGCAACTAATTTCTAAACATGCGCACTGAGAATAACCTGTCAGGCGTATTCCTTTGTCAAGATATGGGTACAGGGCTGAGATGCCTTTTATATATAGTGATATATATTGGTGACAGTCGAGAATGCATGACGCATAGGAACAATAATACATCTATTGTCATATCATTGAGAAATAGAAGATTAAAGTGACTTAATATATATATATAAAATATATACAAAATACGATTGTTCCATTAGGAACAATTAAAATGGACTTTAAAATGTAATAAAAGATATATAAAACACTAATAAACATGTGCGTTATAGATCTATATATATGGAGAAAATACATATTTAAAGATGATTTTACACAAGAATAAGTTATTAGGTTGTTTAAAAAAACTTGCTCTTATATAAAAAAATTACTGGACTAAGTACTATATAGGTTTAAACCTAGCTCCATATGAAAATTAATGTACATGAATATTAAATGAAAACGGGGGGGGGGGGGGATTTGGATTAAACAAAACATCCAATTATTTCATTGTTATCGGAAACAAGATATGATAAATTCTGATTTCAAATACATGTATGTCATATATATGTATATAAATACACACACACACACACTACAGTAGACAAGATCACCACTATTCCCACATAAAACCAATGTCAGCCACAGGTCTGGCTCAACGTATATGTATGACATGCATGGGACTCTCAGAGAAGACATGAGAAGAAAGCAATAAATTAAACTTATTGTGCTATATGTATACTTACTGGAACAAGAGTACCTATCAACCCAAACCGCAATAGCCATCCAACTAAATAAGGAGCCTTGTAAAAGATTAAAAAAAAAAATGTGTGTCAATTTTACAGGATTATAGAATAGTGGCTATCTCAAGTTCCTCATTTTAATCTGCCAGGAGAGAGTGTGTCTAAAGTATATATCCAGTATGTCTCCCTTTTGCAGAGCCCATAAAATCACTCCAGGGAGACACCAGGACATTTGTTCAATGACCCAGACTTCTAGGGCTTCTGTAGATTTGTGGTAACAGTCCGCAAAGTTGCGGGGTACACTATGTTTGTTTATTCCTTCCTTCCCTAGATGGCAATGTTCACCAAAATGCTCACCAAGGAACAATTGTAAAACTCCTCTAATTTAAAGGTTCTTGTGTATGATCATCTTTAATGATGTATGTTCTCCATATATATCTTTTAAATATAGACCTATAATGCACATGATTACAGACGACTGTCACCCATAGCGTGACAAAGGACAGCGTCCGACAGATTATTCTCAGTGCACATGCTCAGAAAGACATTGTGATAGGCCCAACGATATCATCACGCTCAACGCTGCGCTCCACGAGCACTCCAGCCTCTCTCCTGGCACTCATCTACACACAGCTGGATTCTGGACTCAGCTGATCGGCAGCTCATAACATCCACAGCACAAGTGATGACCACTGTCCCACTGGAGATGGACTTTGAGGTGCTCATTTTTATCTTGGAAAATGTGAGTTGCTCCTACAACTTTCACTTTGAATAAACTTTTAATAGCCTGAACTTAGAGGCTCTTCTGTGCTGTTTTTCTCTTTTTAATGTTCAAACATGCCTGAGCTTATCCCTGTGCTTTGGTGTCAGCAGTTACCAACAAATGAATGTCAATTAATTTCAGCTGCATGTTTGAAAGTTTTGGAAAGTTATCAGATACCGCTTGACTGCTCTTAATAAATCAGTTAATCTGTTGAAATTTCAATCTGTTCAAATGTAGCAAATTTAAAAATACTTTTGCTGAACTTTATTGCATTTACGTCAGTCAGACACAATTTTTCATTTTCCCCTTTGATCCTTTAAAGGGATGCTAGAAAAGCTGTTGTCACTCAAATGCATAGAAAGCCATGTACAGCACCTATTCAGTGCTCCTTGGTTTATTGTGCATGTGGTATATTGATTTTGACAATAGGAATGAAAAATTTGTGGGAACAGTAAGCTAAAAAACAAGTAAACTGTAAATCCTTTTTTTCACATTACTGTTGTTTAAGGTTTCTTAACTTATAACAATAAAATACAATTAAAAACTGGTTGCCAATGCAAAAAGAATCTTGTGTTTTTTTCTACAGTCTTTTCGGTGTATTTTGTCCGTATTTGATTTTTTTTGGGCAGTAGGAAAAGAAAATAGTCAAAATATGTCCTTTTGCACTTTTAACACTTAGCTTGTGTTTTCTCTTCATTTTCTAATTTTCTATTTGGATTTTGTTTTGCCCATTGTATTAGACACCTCAAATAACAAGACAATGGAGTAGATTTACTAAAACTTGTGCACTCAGAATCTGGTGCAGTTGTGCATGGTAACCAATCAGCTTCTAACTTCAGCTTGTTCAATTTAAGATTTGACAATAAAAACTGGAAGCTAATTGGTTTCAATGCAGAAGTGCACCAGATTTTGCACTCTACAGCTTTAGTAAATAAATTCCAGTGAGGTTTATTTACTAAAGGCAAATAGATCAAGAGCAACTGCACTTGCAGTGCACTGTATGAGGGGAGTCTTTGAAATGAGGGTAAGCGCTGCTGATTTATATCATTATCTGCTAGCAAAAAATTCTATTTTTGTTTCCCTTGCATATTATTAGGAGGTATTCTTTGTAAAGTGAAGCTTTACCTCATTTACTAAGCCCTAAAAGCAAGCGCACTTGCAGTGTACTTGCAGTGCGCAGTATATTTGCCTTTAGTAAATCAACCCTAATAGACTATATATATGTATATATATATATATATATATATATATATATATATATATATATATATATATATATATATATATATATATATGCAAGCAAATAGAAAAGGACACATGATAAAGTGATACTAAACACAAACTGTTTAATTTACATTGTCCTTTCTATTTCTGTATATGAATGATGGCATTATAAATATTAAAAATAAATAAAACATCTAAGTACCTTTTTCCTAAGTGATATACAGTTGTCACATGACCCAGATCTATTCCAGCCTGTCTGCAGGGAAAAATAAGCAGGAGGAGCTTCTCATTCTCTGCTGATGTGCACATGTTTATAATAAAAAAAAAAAGAACAGCCTTTGGGATAAGGAGCATAAATAATATATAAATATATATAAGTTGTCAAACAAATATATATTTGAAATCAAATTGTTTTTATGTCTTGTTAATAACATGGTGTGGGCAGATTTCTGCCAGTCACAGGCTGTTTCATGCCCCTCCAGTCTGTGTCTTAGAATAAGAGGGAGGTGAAGCCTCCATAAATCAATATTAAATATACTGCCCCCATTGGTTTTAGCTGGTTAGTGGGCTTGTAGGAGGAGGGAGAAAGTGGGCTGTCATTTACCACTGTGCATACGCCCACATTTCTGACTCTATAGTCACATGGGCTGCTCCGGTGTGAAAGGGAGGAAATGCTTAGCATAGAAAGTCACTGAAAACTGAGTATGTGCAGAGTTGCCACTACAGCTGCAAAATCTTGAGCTGAATTGGGCACAGAAGGTGGAGATAGATAACAGCAGGTTTAGCCAGGTTTTTTACAGAATACAAAAAACAAATCTCATAGTGACTAAGTGAGTATAAACAGCATGTAATTCAGCACATACAGATATTTTATGATGTGAGTTTAGTGACACTTTAAAGCGTAACTTCACTATTAGTGAGAAAAAAAAAATCCCCCTTGGGTGATAAATGTGCATTGCAAGGAATTAACAACTTTTGTTATTCTGAAGCAACCCCTGGGTGTTTCTCTGTGCCCATGTGAGGAAATTAATCTAATGGGAGTGGTTTAATAATTACCAATCATCTGTGCACCTGCAGGGCTCAAATAAGGAAAGTGGATGGGCCTGCATCCCTTTAGCAGTGTTCCTATTGGGAGTATCTCACCGAAAATGAAACAGAGGAGAAGGGGCCCCACTGGGATTTTTAAGGCATTAGCCAACCAGATACCAGTGATACAAAAAAGGTAGGAAGTATATGAAATCAACAAATTTTATTCAAAACATAACATAGTAAAATGGGGATATCGTCAAATATAAAGTTTATTTAAGAACAAGAGTGCAATTACAGACACAATTCCATAGGTCATTACAAGAAATGCATTAAAGCAAAAAATAGCAAATAAAGAAAAAATAATATAGCATATACAATTGCGACACAAGTCATGTTGTAATTGAATTCTATTAAAAATTATTTTTTCTTTTAAATCTGCCGCTTTCCTTAAATGCAATGCAATATGGTAACCTTGATGTGTTCTGTAAACAGAATGTGTACAGAATGCACCCCAGAAACATAATTTCCTGCTTGTGTGACTGGCTCACTGATTTTCCCTGAAGTCTGCACTAAGATACAAGTCAGGCATTCCCTGGAACAAAAATGTAATTTTTGGTGAGATATAACAATAATGCTAGTTTGGTGTTGTTAGAACTGGAGGCTTATTGCCACATCCCAACCCAAATAACAAGTGATACACTATCAGTCAGAAATAAAACAGTTTAAATCAAAATCGACATTTAAGCCTGCATGGGTAGAGACCTTGGCCTCATAAATCCAAAAGGACTCCCCTCGCCTCAGTTGTCTAATGAATTTTCCCCCCATCCAATGTTTTTTAACTTTTTCTATACCCCAAAATTGAAGGCTCCTGAGGTCGCTGTCATGAAAAAGTCTGAAAATCTTGAGACTTTAACCCTTTTTTAATATTTTTTACATGTTCCCCCGATTTCACATAGAGTGATCTAGATGTCCTCCCAACGTACTGGAGACAACATTCACATTCTAACACATAAACAGCACCTTTTGTTGAACATGTAATGATATCACAGATTTTATATTGTTTCTTGGTCATTACATCTGTAAATTATTTCAGTTTTTTTTTTATTGTTGACCTTGGAATGCTTGCAAGCCATAGAGTGCCCACAGGCATTAAAGCCTGTAGGGAAAGAGAACAACCTGGTCTCAGTGTCAGTCGGGGGATCAATAACTCCTGAGGCTAAGTGATCCCTAAACGAGGGGGTTGTTCTGTAAATGAATTGCCGACATGACGGTAATACTGGACCAAGAACCCTATCTTGCTTTAATATGGTCCAATGTCTATGAATAATTTTCTCAAATTTCTTCTAATGAACATTGCAATCTAAAATTAACTTAAAATTATCATGTGTTTGATTAGCCTCTCTTCTGGTGTTGGAAACCAGTACACTCTTACTTGTCCTTACTCTTTCAATTTCACTATTAAGAGTAATCTTCTCATATCCCTTGTGATAAAATCCTAATGACAGTACTTGGGATTGAGAGAGGAAATCACCTTCCAGAGAGCAATTGCGCCTAATCCTAATAAACTGTCCCTCTAGTCACTTTGTGATGGTAACTATCCAAGGGTATATGGGCATTGTGATCAGTTGATTTGAAGTAATTGCAAGTCCAGAAATAATCACTTTCCTTAAAAATCTCCAAGTCCAGAAAGATCATGTGTTCTAAATCAATATTCCACGACAGGGTGATATTTTTAGTGTTCTTATTGAGTTTCCGCACATTATTCATGCTGCCAAAGCACAGAAGGAGGAGGAAATGGCTAAATCTATTAAGAAAGGAGATAAAACCTTTTTTAGGTACAAGGGATATAGCAAACCATTTAAACAATTGCTTCTATTCAGTCTTCTCAGAAAAAAATTGTACTAGCAATAACAAGTTACGGAATCATGTTGGTTCATATGTCAGTCCGTTTTTAGGATTCTGGAGACCGAGGAAGCAGAGAAACTGGCTCGGTTAAAGCTTAATAAAGCAATGGGCTCTGATTATACTCATCTCAGAGTTCTAAGAAAACCTCAAGGCATAGTTGTTGGACCAATATCGTTTTAATCAATCTCTTCTTACAGGAGACATTCTCCATGGCTGGCGGACAGCTAATATGGTACCTACAGTATCCACAAGAAGGGAAGCAAGGTAGAAGCTGGCAGGCCAGTGAATTTAACATTGGTTGTGGTCAGGTAAATAGAATCACTTCTAAAAAAGAGGATCATTGATCACTTAAAAATACACAACTTGCTGGACCCAAAGCAGCAAGTTGACTGCTTTGGGTCCAGCAAGGGCTAAGTGCAGATAATGTCAGACTAATCGGGTTGAATTTTTTTTACTATATTAACAATGTTTTGGACCAGGGTGGTGCTGTGGACATACAATAATTTGATTTCATTAAGGCATTTGATTGAGTTACACATAATGATCTAATACAAAAGTTTTACAAGCTAGGATATAACCCTTGGGTGGTTCAGTGGATATGCTGGTGATTAGAGGATAGATACAGAAGTGTGGTTGTAAATGAGGTTCATTCGAAACACAGACCAGTCACTAGTGATCAGTGGCGTAGCGTGGGTTGTCAACGCCCTGGGCAAGGTAAGTAATTTGCGCCCCCTACACAAATCTACTAGACCACTACACTGACACCTACACTGACCTAGCTGACCACTACACAGACCTACCTTATTCCTACACTGAACTACCTGATTACTATACTGACACCTACACAGACCTACCTGACCACTTCACAAACCTACCTGACCACTACACAAACCTACCTGACCAATACACAGACACCTACACTGACCTATCTTATTCCTACACTAACCTACCTTATTCTTGCACTAACCAACCTGATCACTACACTGACCTACCTAATTTCTATACTGACACCTACACGGACCTACCTGGCCACTACACAGACCACTACACAGACCTACCTGACCACTACACAGACCTACCTGACCACTACACAAACCTACCTGACAATTACACTGACCACTACACAGATCTACCTGTTTCCTGCACTAACCTACCTGATCACTATACTGACACCTACAGAGACCTATCTGACCACTACAGAGACCTACCTGATTGCTACACTAACCTACCTGATAACTATACTGACACCTACACTAACCTACCTCACCACTACACAGACCTACTTGACCACTACACAGACCTACCTGACCACTACACTGCCCAACCTAATTACTATACTGACAATTACACAAAATTAAATGAATGGGCTGCCTACATGCAGAACACAGGTAGCAATGTTCTAAAGCTAGCCTCATATCCTTCACATTACAATCCTGCCATTACAATATGGTTCTCAGTCCCCCCTGCACATCACAACCCCCCCTCCCTTCACTGTCCTCAGCCCACCTTTATATCTCCCCCCCTCCCCTCACATCCTTGTCATCACCCCCCCCCTTTACATTCCTATGCTTATGCCCCTTTATATCATGCCCCTCCTCCTTCACATTTCTGTCCTCAGCCCCCCTCTGCGTTTCTGTCCTTAGCCCCTTTATATCACCTCCCTTCCACCTTTAGATTCCTGTCCTCATCCCCAATACCACTTTACATTCCTCTCCTCATCCCCAGTACCCATTTACATTCCTGTCCTCATCCCCACTACCCCTTTACAATTCTGTCCCCCACTACCCCTTTACATTCCTGTCCCCCACTACCCCTTCACTACCCCTTTACATTCCTTTCCCCCACTACCCCTTTACATTCCTGTCCCCCACTACCCCTTTACATTCCTGTCTCCCCAATACCCCTTTACATTCCTGCCCCCCCCTACCCCTTCACTACCCTGTTACATTCCTGTCCCCCACTACCCCTTTACATTCCTGTCCTCATCCCCAGTACCCCTTATCATTCCTGTCCTCATCTCCAGTACCCTTTTACATTCCTGTCCCCCAGTACCCCTTTACATTCCTGCCCCCCCACTACCCCTTTTCATTCCTGTCCTCATCACCAGTACCCCTTCTCATTCTTGTCCTCATCCCAAGTACCCCTTTACATTCTTGTCCCCCCTCTACCCCTTTACATTCCTGTCCCCCACTACCACTTTACATTCCATCCCCGCCTCATTGCTGAGCTTAGATGCTCAAAAAGTCTTTGATTGCTTAGGATGACCCTATATGTTCTCCACCTTATCATGTTTTGGATTCAAAGGCCCCTTCTTCAAAGTGATATTAAACATGTCATGCTTACCTGCTCTGTGCAATAGTTTTGCACAAAGCAGCCCAATCCTCTTTTTTTCAGGTTCCCCACCAGTGGTCTTGGCTCCTCCCCTTGACCAGCTTGCTAAGAGCTTGTAATAATTACTATTTGGGATGTCCTAAAGCATTGCCCTTGAGGGGAGGGGACACAGAGTCCCAAATTTTCCCTCGAGCAAAGAAAAAACTAGGACCAAACAGCTGCTTGCAGTACGCTACTAGCAAACTTGAGCCCCTTCACGGGCTCTAACATCCACTTAGTAGAATTTTGTGAACGTATGTACTAAAGACAAGATAGCAGCTTTGCAGATCTGGGCCGAAGATACTTGATGGTGCACTGCCCATGAAGTACTTACCCTTCTGGTAGAGTGGGCCTTTAAGTTAAAAATGTGGAACCTTACCTTTCAAGCCATAAGCTTGAGAAATTACCTGCCGAATCCACCTAGAAATAGTGAAAGAAGTTGCCGCTTGGCCCTTCTTAGGCCCATCCGACAAAATAAAGAAAGCATCAGTATTACAAATCTGTGCTGACCTGGTTAAATAGACTTTAACCGAACTCTGTGTGCCTGTCACAGAGCATTCCCGCCCACAGTTAGCAAGCACAATTTAGGCTCACGCTTAACCCCTTGATCACCCCCAGTATTAACCCCTTCCCTGCCAGTGTCATTTATACAGTAACAGTGCATAATATTTAGCACTGATCAGTGTATTGATGTCACTGGTCCCCAAAAAGTGTCACTTAGTGTCAGATTTGTCCGCCGCAATGTCGCAGTCCCTCTAAAAATTGCTGATCGCTGCCAATTCTAATAAAAACACCAAAAAAATTAAAAGTCCAAAAATCTATCCCATATTTTGTAAATGCTATAAGTTTTGCGCAAACCAATTAATATAAGCTTTTTGATTTTTTTTTTACAAAAAATATGTAGCAGAATACAAATTGGCCTAAACTGATAAAAAAAGTGATTTTTAATTTTTTTTATTGGGAATGTTATACAGCAGAAAGTAAAAAATATTGTTTTTTTTTTTCAAAATGGTCGCTCTTTTTTTTATTTATAGCGCAAAATCTAAAAATTGCAGAGGTGATCAAATACTCAAATACCACCAAAATAAAGCTCTACTTGTGAGAAAAAAAGGACATCAAATGTATTTGGGTACAGTGTCGCATGACCACGCAATTGTCAGTAAAGAAACGCAATGCTGAATCGCAAAAAATGGCCTGGTCATTAAGGGGGTAAAACCTTCCGGGGTTGAAGTGGTTAAAAATAACATTTTCTTTTCCTTTTTAATCTGCAGCTCTGTAATTTTCTGAAAATGCAATACACAATGGCTACCTAGAGTTGTTCTGTACACAGAATGTGTACGGAATACACCCCAGAAACATAATTTCCTGCTTGTGTGATTGGCTCACCAAGATACAAGTAGGATTTCTGGCATCCACTGCAACAAAAATAACATTTTTGGTGAGATACTCCCAAGAGGAACATGACTAAAGGGATGCAGGTCCAGCAGATTTCCTTATTAGTGCTCTGCAGCTGCACAGATGACTGATGATTATGAAACCACTCCCATTAGACCCACTCAGCACAGAGGCACAGAGGAACAAACAGGGATTTTTTCAGAATAACAAAAGGTAGGAATCTGCAACAAAGGTTGTTATAATCCTTGCAATGTACATAGATCACCCAGAGGGGGAATGTTTTTTTCTCAACAAAAGTGGAGTTACGCTTTAAGCACATTTATCTCACCTATATACTCCACTTTGTATTACCTTAACTACCCCACCTTGCTCCATGATATTTCCCAATCATTTAAACAACAGGATGCTTACAGTATAACATGTCATCTCCTGGTCTACTCATCATCCCCCTAATCTCTGAACAGAGATAGAATATGGGCAACTTTTCCCCTTATATCCCTGCTCATTCATTTGGTCTTCTATACCTGGCTCATTAGGATTGTTAAAACCACTATGTCTTGCCCCTATGTTGTTTACATTGTGCGTCTGGAAAAAATTTAATTCTAGATATTCTTTCTCTTCACCCTGTTCCCCTTTCACTGATATATTTTATAACCTGGCAACCCCTGATAGTCTGTCACATGGGTGAATGTTACCATCGGCCTAGGCTGGGATTTTTCAACTATTCCTTCCTAATAACCTGGTATCCCGTAAACGTTGTACTTTTGAAAAAAGCATTCTAAGAACCTTTTTTTACTTTTATTTTTAGTTTAGAAATGTCTTTGCCTCCAGAAAACCATCTTTGACCCTTGAGCAACCTTCTAAATTTGAATCAATATGTACCCAAGGACCTTATCAAACTTCATGTATTCTCCTTCAGTTACAAAATCCTCCATGAGCTCCCTTTGCTAACTGAAGTTACTCAGTTATACAGTATATATGTAAATAGGCTCAAATCCTCCAAAGACTTATTTCCCTTAAATGCTGGGGGGGAAAAATTGGACATGACCTCTAAATCTTCTCATTGTGTGGTGCATAGAAAGAATACGTTTAAGATTTTAATGCACTGGACATTGTATGCTCGAAATCCGGCAATTCCAAGGGTTTGTTGGGGCAGTTCTCTTTTTCATATATTTTGGTAATGTTCATATGTTCAGCCCTTCTGGAACCAAGAATTGTCAATTTTTGTCGCTTTTATGTCACAACCTTTGGACCCCGCTCTCCCCTTAGACCCAACGATTGGGTTTGCCTTTTTCCGATATGTCGATAATAACTGGCATCCCATGTTTTAACTGCTGCTAGGAGAGCTATTTCAATACACTGGTTATTTACCAACATTGCATCATACCCCAAGTTTTTGAGCTTTGTAACTGACATTAGAACAATGGAACCTCTCAGGGCAAAAACTAAAGACACCTGGGTACAATTTATGAGGCTAGGCCTCAGTGACATTTACATTGCTCTTATTGTTTTCCACTGGTATGTTGACCCTAACCCTTTATTTCATGTTTCTATTTGTTTATGAATTATTTTGATTATGGAGAAGTTTGGGACACACTTCATTATACTTGAGCCCATTTGTTGTACTAATTGTACTTATTACATTCTGACATTAGAATTGCCTTTCTGATTGGTGATAACTCTCTTTCTATGGGCTGTTACTGCACTTAATGTTCTTTGGACTATATACTGGAACCATTTTCTTCTTTGTTATGTTTTGAAAATGATTAATAAACATACAGTTATAAATAAAAATGTATATTTCCAATTCAAACATTACTTCATAGTACCCATTTTTGCAATTAATATAACATAAAATACAAAACATATGAAGTAAATTTATAATTTATACACAGTGGCACACAATGCCTAATGTTAAGCATTATAGATATTCGATATATCCAGACATAAGCAGACTGTGGCCACTGGCCAGTAAATGGTCATGAAATTCTTGTCATGTCTTGTGAATTATGATTGATATTTACACTTGGAAGAAGATCTAATATATAGTAATAATTCTCTGCCAACAGTCAGGACACAAGCGACTAAGATAAACTGCTTCTACAATAAGGAACAAAAGCATTCATATTTCATACTGCTGATATATTAAAATATGCAGCAGACTAACTTCTATGAGTACATCATATAGTAGTTTTTTATATTGGACGGGAAAGAGAAGTGAGAGTAGCATTAGCAGTCCTCAATGAAGACATTTGATTCACAGAAATACACATGCAGCTTTGTGATGTGAAAGACAGAAAGATACTGGTTATGTATATAATATGCAACGTGCATTTAAAACGGAAAGTCAAGGCTGGCAATGAAATGAACCTTGCTAATTGCAGGTGTTCTACTGTTTTGTACTGAAATGAGTGGGTTTGGGCGATCGATACCCTTCTTTACAGAAGTTATATATTTATTAAACTTTTATTGCTGTGTTTCTATGGTAACAGATAGAAACTCTCGCTAGTGTATTGTTCAGTAACCTAAATAATAGAGGTTCACAGTAATGATAGAACCACTTATCAGAACAGTATTGTATGATTACAGAACTTTCTAGGTGTCAGCATTTTTTGTCTTTCTTTAGCATACTAACAAATATGTCAACGACAGAACAGAAATACTTCAAAAGTAATCCTTTTTTTAGGGGGATAAAAGAAAGAAACATAAAATATTTGAAATAGTTATATTAAACAATTTTTCTATATTAGGCATATAAAACTAATGTTTTAGGACTAATTTATGGTTTTTGCTCAGTGCAACATCCTAATACTAAAGTGCGGTGAATATAAATGTTCACAGTTGCATATTGCCTTCATTGTATTTTATGTCCGCATTTGTAGATTATTCCTCTAATGGTTATCTGTATGTCTAACAGCAAAATCAGCTACCATAAAGAACTATAGTTGAAACGAATATAGTTTACAGTATATGTAATGACTAGGTTCTCAGTCAGTGTGATGACTTGGCTTGCATTCTCTGCTGACCTGCATGGATGTATTTTTCCTAGAAATGATTTACAGGATACAAAGACATAAGTGCACAAACAGAATCAAAACAGGATAGACAACTACTACACAATGCAAAAGCAGCATACCATTTTGGGGTTTTTGTATCCAAAAATCAATAAAAGAACATGCAGACGCAATGTGAATTAAGATGTATGTCCACACAGTGTTAAGACTGGAGAAGAAATGAAATGCTTGCTGGATGTTCAAGGCCTTTGTTGAACATTTAGTGATAAAGCCTTCCAAATTCTTTAGAATTAGGGTGGTAACATTAAATTAAACCCTTCTATTTGCACACATTTTAAAAAGCAAAAGAAGAGGGGTCTGTTGTGGAGTCTGATGAGGCTATAATAAAAGGCTCATTCCAAATGTTTCCTTAAACATATCCAAACACTGAAAAGATCGCCCTTATTCACACTGCTGCTGCTTCAAAGTCATGCAACTTTGAATCCTACATCCCTGCCCAACTTCCTCGTGGCTTGCATACGACTTCTTTAACAGAAGAAGTAGCACCAAAAGTAGTGCAGGAATCTTTTTCTAAGTCGGAGCGTCTTGAGTTGCACTGATTAGAATGGTTCCATTGTCGTTAATAGGGTGTGACTTGTCATGGGACTTTGAACTCTCAAGTCGCATGACAGGTCGCGACAGTGTGATCCAGGGCTAAAAGTTGACTCTGTTTCATCTAAAGTCTTTATGTTAAAGCCTAACCCACTTTTTTTTTTTTACCATGTTACCTACTACACCAGTATTTAAGGTGTAACATGTAACATAGTACCAAGTTGCCCCCTATCCTCAAACAGCCTCCCTAGCAAGATCGCAGGTTTCTTTTTTCACTGCACCCAATTTGCATGACAGGAGAGTGTGACTGGCTCTCAATGGAGCTGGTTCACACATCTCCGGGGAGGCCGCAGAGCACACTGCAGAAGGGTCCTGTGCATCTTTGGCTCCATTTCAGGTTTGAACCTGAAATGGTGAACGGGAATCCCCTGCTGCGAGCCACACGTCAAATAGTGTGAACCCAGCCTCAAGGATGAATAGTAAAGTTTTTTGTAATTCAGAGTCGGTTCACACTGGGGCGGCGTGACTCTGTACTACTTGGGGGGTGACTTGTGCATTCCCATGCACCACGACTTTGGAGCGACTTGCATGGACTTCACATAATGGAAGTCTATGCAAGTTGCTCCAAGGTCGCCCCGAAGTAGTACAGGACCCTTTTTCTAAGTCGGAGCGACTTGTGTCGCTCCAATTAGAACGGGTCCTGTAGCAGTCAATGGACCGCGAGGGAGCGCGACTTGTCAGGCTGACAAGTCGCCTGACAAGTCGCGCTAGTGTGAATCGAGTCTAAAATACTGATGTTTCATAAAATGTTTTTAATAACATTTATTAAACATTTCGTTTACAAAATATATTTATGACTCCTAGCACTGCATGTTGTTGACAGCCAGTAAAAACTGACAAGTTTAAATGGCTTGCCTGTCCTAGAGAAAAGTAATACAGGTATTTCTCTCCTCTCAGTCATTCAGTTGTGTGTGTAATTTAATCTGTCCGGTTTTTAATATATTTAAAACAACTGTAAATGTGCTGGCTACAAGTGATAATGAATACATATTTGCTTGCAATTTTTATTTATCTGCTTATAAGCAAATTATATCAAGGGTGTTAAGGTTGTGGGTTGAAAAGTGACAGCATCTAGTTGTGGAAAGAAGTTACTTCTGTGTGGGGCAACTGTGAGTTAAAATGCAAGTACTGCAGCAAAATAGGCTTTTTTTGGTTTTACTTTTTCAAGACTATATATTTCTTAAAATTTTTAAAAACCAGAGCTCCTTTTAAGTGGCAATGGGCCTAAATTGTTATTTCCACTAGTGATTATGGGTCTAATCACAGTTAGTGATTGTATATGTACATTATAGGTAGGAACAAAACTGCATGGTGTATAATGTACTGATACCATTAAAGGCAACTTAAAAAACTTAAAAAAAAAAAAAAAAAAGCACACAAAATGTAATAGCTAGGGTTGAGCGAACACGGACTGTATTATTCGTGTTCGTACCGAATAATTGGATTTTTGTTACCCGAACACGGACCCGAAAAATTTACTGTATATTCGGGTAAAAATCCGTGTTCGGTCGTTTTATTTCCGGGTTTTGCATGCTTTGGCGCGCTTTTCATAGCGGATTTCAACAGCCAATCAACAAGCGTTTAACTGGTGTGCCTAAGCCATCCCAGCCATGCCTACAAATGTATCAGTAGCTGTGATTGGCCGTCTGAAGCATGTGACCAAGTCTTTATAAGTTCGAGGCAGCGCCGATGCGGCGTCATTCTGCTGTTTAGTTCAGGGAGAGAGCACTAATCAACGTGCTGGCTGCTGATTAGGGACAGACAGGAAAAAAAAAACATTTGTGTCCGGATAGAATTGAGGGACAGGTCAGAGTGTGTTAGGCAGGGCGAGTTGTAGGCATTTTAGGGAGAGAGTCTGCTGATTTTTAGGGTCAGTGTGTTCTACAAACTACAATCGATATTGCTGTGTGGGGTGGGGTTTGCAGTGACCGATCTACGATCTTAGCAATCCTTTTAGGGACAGAGTCTGCTGATTTTTAGGGTCAGACAGTGTGTTCTACAAACTACAATCGATATTGCTGTGTGGGGTGGGATAGGAGATAGGCAGGTGTCAGTGGTCCACATCCATTTTTCTGTGTGT
This sequence comes from Pelophylax lessonae, assembly GCF_965119305.1. Lineage (NCBI taxonomy): Eukaryota > Metazoa > Chordata > Amphibia > Anura > Ranidae > Pelophylax > Pelophylax lessonae. The sequence goes on from NC_138771.1 coordinate 370,572,496, forward strand.
GGGCTGCAGTGAACACAATCTTTTTGGGGTGCAGTGAACACAATCTTTTTGGGGTACAGTGAACACAATCTTTTTGGGGTGCTGGCTGCTGATTAGGGACAGACAGGAAAAAAAAACATTTGTGTCCGGATAGAATTGAGGGACAGGTCGGAGTGTGTTAGGCAGGGCAAGTTGTAGGCATTTTAGGGAGAGAGTCTGCTGATTTTTAGGGTCAGTGTGTTCTACAAACTACAATCGATATTGCTGTGTGGGGTGGGGTTTGCAGTGACCGATCTACGATCTTATCAATCCTTTTAGGGACAGAGTCTGCTGATTTTTAGGGTCAGACAGTGCGTTCTACAAACTACAATCAATATTGCTGTGTGGGGGGGGGGTTGCAGTCACCCGATCTACGATCTTATCAATCCTTTTAGGGACAGAGTCTGCTGATTTTTAGGGTCAGACAGTGTGTTCTACAAACTACAATCGATATTGCTGTGTGGTGTGGGATAGGAGATAGGCAGGTGTCAGTGGTCCACATCCATTTTGCTGTGTGTGGGCTGCAGTGAACACAATCTTTTTGGGGTGCAGTGAACACAATCTTTTTGGGGTGCAGTGAACACAATCTTTTTGGGGTGCAGTGAACACAATCTTTTTGGGGTGCAGTGAACACAATCTTTTTTGCCCACTGAGGAGGAGGGAGAAAGTATTTTTCCATCAGGCACTGTGTGCAGCATTTTTCCTTCAGCTGTGCTGTGCTGAGTGACTGATCATACACTGCTGTGTTCAGTTCACATGTGCTAATATTGAGTGGTTTCAAAAATCATACACTTTTTTTCTATTCCACTATTCAATATACAGCCTTGGGTTAAAAAAAATTAAATTGTGGCCTGCAGCAGAGCTGAATGATATTTGGGGTTTTTGGGGTTCATCTCATACTTCTGAAGATTTGAGGGTGCTGCCTGTTCCATACTCCTCCTACTCCTCATCCAGCCTTTTAGGGGTACAAACAATAGTAATTGGGGCCTAGTGTGCTTCTGTACGTGTGAGATACATACACTTTTTTGATCATATTTCCTATTCCGCTATTCAATAAAAACCTTTGGGGATCAATTAAATAGCAGGATAGTCTGTGTTGGAACGTGTGAGATCCACCTTTCCAAGTTTTTGGGGTTCATCTCATACTTCTGAAGATTTGAGGGTGCTGCCTGTTCCATACTCCTCCTACTCCTCATTCAGCCTTTTAGGGGTACAAACAATAGTAATTGGGGCCTAGTGTGGTTTTGTACGTGTGAGATACATACACTTTTTTTGATCATATTTCCTATTCTGCTATTCAATAAAAACCTTTGGGGATCAATTAAATTGCGGGATAGTCTGTGTTGGTACGTGTGAGATCCACCTTTCCAAGTTTTTGGGGTTCATCTCATACTTCTGAAGATTTGAGGGTGCTGCCTGTTCCATACTCCTCCTACTCCTCATTCAGCCTTTTAGGGGTACAAACAATAGTAATTGGGGCCTAGTGTGGTTTTGTACGTGTGAGATACATACACTTTTTTTGATCATATTTCCTATTCCGCTATTCAATAAAAACCTTTGGGGATCAATTAAATTGCGGGATAGTCTGTGTTGGTACATGTGAGATCCACCTTTCCAAGTTTTTGGGGTTCATCTCATACTTCTGAAGATTTGAGGGTGCTGCCTGTTCCATACTCCTCCTACTCCTCATTCAGCCTTTTAAGGGTACAAACAATAGTAATTGGGGCCTAGTGTGGTTTTGTACGTGTGAGATACATACACTTTTTCTGATCATATTTCCTATTCCGCTATTCAATAAAAACCTTTGGGGATCAATTAAATTGCGGGATAGTCTGTGTTGGTACGTGTGAGATCCACCTTTCCAAGTTTTTGGGGTTCATCTCATACTTCTGAAGATTTGAGGGCGCTGCCTGTTCCATACTCCTCCTACTCCTCATTCAGCCTTTTAGGGGTACAAACAATAGTAATTGGGGCCTAGTGTGGTTTTGTATGTGTGAGATACATACACTTTTTTTGATCATATTTCCTATTTCGCTATTCAATAAAAACCTTTGGGGATCAATTAAATTGCGGGATAGTCTGTGTTGGTACGTGTGAGATCCACCTTTCCAAGCTTTTGGGGTTCATCTCATACTTCTGAAGATTTGAGGGTGCTGCCTGTTCCAAACTCCTCCTACTCCTCATCCTGCCTTTAGGGGTACAAACAATAGTAATTGGGGCCTAGTGTGCTTCTGTACGTGTGAGAAACATACACTTTTTTTGATCATATTTCCTATTCCGCTATTCAATAAAAACCTTTGGGGATCAATTAAATTGCGGGATAGTCTGTGTTGGTACGTGTGAGATCCACCTTTCCAAGTTTTTGGGGTTCATCTCATACTTCTGAAGATTTAAAGGGTGCTGCCTGTTCCATAATCCTCCTACTCCTCATTCAGCCTTTTAGGGGTACAAACAATTGTAATTGGGGCCTAGTGTGGTTTTGTTTGTGTGAGATACATACACTTTTTTTGATCATATTTCCTATTCCGCTATTCAATAAAAACCTTTGGGGATCAATTAAATTGCGGGATTGTCTGTGTTGGTACGTGTGAGATCCACCTTTCCAAGTTTTTGGGGTTCATCTCATACTTCTGAAGATTTGAGGGTGCTGCCTGTTCCATACTCCTCCTACTCTTCATCCTGCCTTTAGGGGTACAAACAATAGTAATTGGGGCCTAGTGTGCTTCTGTACGTGTGAGATACATACACTTGTTTTGATCATATTTCCTATTCCGCTATTCAATAAAAACCTTTGGGGATCAATTAAATTGCGGGATAGTCTGTGTTGGTACGTGTGAGATCCACCTTTCCAAGTTTTTGGGGTTCATCTCATACTTCTGAAGATTTGAGGGTGCTGCCTGTTCCATAATCCTCCTACTCCTCATTCAGCCTTTTAGGGGTACAAACAATTGTAATTGGGGCCTAGTGTGGTTTTGTACGTGTGAGATACATACACTTTTTTTGATCATATTTCCTATTCCGCTATTCAATAAAAACCTTTGGGGATCAATTAAATTGCGGGATTGTCTGTGTTGGTACGTGTGAGATCCACCTTTCCAAGTTTTTGGGGTTCATCTCATACTTCTGAAGATTTGAGGGTGCTGCCTGTTCCATACTCCTCCTACTCCTCATCCTGCCTTTAGGGGTACAAACAATAGTAATTGGGGCCTAGTGTGCTTCTGTACGTGTGAGATACATACACTTGTTTTGATCATATTTCCTATTCCGCTATTCAATAAAAACCTTTGGGGATCAATTGAATTGCGGGATAGTCTGTGTTGGTACGTGTGAGATCCACCTTTCCAAGTTTTTGGGGTTCATCTCATACTTCTGAAGATTTGAGGGTGCTGCCTGTTCCATACTCCTCCTACTCCTCATCCTGCCTTTAGGGGTACAAACAATAGTAATTGGGGCCTAGTGTGCTTCTGTACGTGTGAGATACATACACTTGTTTTGATCATATTTCCTATTCCGCTATTCAATAAAAACCTTTGGGGATCAATTGAATTGCGGGATAGTCTGTGTTGGTACGTGTGAGATCCACCTTTCCAAGTTTTTGGGGTTCATCTCATACTTCTGAAGATTTGAGGGTGCTGCCTGTTCCAAACTCCTCCTGCTCCTCATCCTGCCTTTAGGGGTACAAACAATAGTAATTGGGGCCTAGTGTGGTTTTGTACGTGTGAGATACATACACTTTTTTTGATCATATTTCCTATTCCGCTATTCAATAAAAACCTTTGGGGATCAATTAAATTGCGGGATTGTCTGTGTTGGTACGTGTGAGATCCACCTTTCCAAGTTTTTGGGGTTCATCTCATACTTCTGAAGATTTGAGGGTGCTGCCTGTTCCATACTCCTCCTACTCCTCATCCTGCCTTTAGGGGTACAAACAATAGTAATTGGGGCCTAGTGTGCTTCTGTACGTGTGAGATACATACACTTGTTTTGATCATATTTCCTATTCCGCTATTCAATAAAAACCTTTGGGGATCAATTAAATTGCGGGATAGTCTGTGTTGGTACGTGTGAGATCCACCTTTCCAAGTTTTTGGGGTTCATCTCATACTTCTGAAGATTTGAGGGTGCTGCCTGTTCCATACTCCTCCTACTCCTCATTCAGCCTTTTAGGGGTACAAACAATAGTAATTGGGGCCTAGTGTGGTTTTGTACGTGTGAGATACATACACTTTTTTTGATCATATTTCCTATTCTGCTATTCAATAAAAACCTTTGGGGATCAATTAAATTGCGGGATAGTCTGTGTTGGTACATGTGAGATCCACCTTTCCAAGTTTTTGGGGTTCATCTCATACTTCTGAAGATTTGAGGGTGCTGTCTTTTCCATACTCCTCCTACTCCTCATTCAGCCTTTTAAGGGTACAAACAATAGTAATTGGGGCCTAGTGTGGTTTTGTACGTGTGAGATACATACACTTTTTCTGATCATATTTCCTATTCCGCTATTCAATAAAAACCTTTGGGGATCAATTAAATTGCGGGATAGTCTGTGTTGGTACGTGTGAGATCCACCTTTCCAAGTTTTTGGGGTTCATCTCATACTTCTGAAGATTTGAGGGTGCTGCCTGTTCCATACTCCTCCTACTCCTCATTCAGCCTTTTAGGGGTACAAACAACAGTAATTGGGGCCTAGTGTGGTTTTGTATGTGTGAGATACATACACTTTTTTTGATCATATTTCCTATTCCGCTATTCAATAAAAACCTTTGGGGATCAATTAAATTGCGGGATAGTCTGTGTTGGTACGTGTGAGATCCACCTTTCCAAGCTTTTGGGGTTCATTTCATACTTCTGAAGATTTGAGGGTGCTGCCTGTTCCAAACTCCTCCTACTCCTCATCCTGCCTTTAGGGGTACAAACAATAGTAATTGGGGCCTAGTGTGCTTCTGTACGTGTGAGATACATACACATTTTTGATCATATTTCCTATTCCGCTATTCAATAAAAACCTTTGGGGATCAATTAAATTGCGGGATAGTCTGTGTTGGTACGTGTGAGATCCACCTTTCCAAGTTTTTGGGGTTCATCTCATACTTCTGAAGATTTGAGGGTGCTGCCTGTTCCATACTCCTCCTACTCCTCATTCAGCCTTTTAGGGGTACAAACAGTAGTAATTGGGGCCTAGTGTGGTTTTGTACGTGTGAGATACATACACTTTTTTTGATCATATTTCCTATTCCGCTATTCAATAAAAACCTTTGGGGATCAATTAAATTGCGGGATAGTCTGTGTTGGTATGTGTGAGATCCACCTTTCCAAGTTTTTGGGGTTCATCTCATACTTCTGAAGATTTGAGGGTGCTGCCTGTTCCAAACTCCTCTTGCTCCTCATCCTGCCTTTAGGGGTACAAACAATAGTAATTGGGGCCTAGTGTGCTTCTGTACGTTTGAGATACATACACTTTTTTTGATCATATTTCCTATTCCGCTATTCAATAAAAACCTTTGGGGATCAATTAAATTGCGGGATAGTCTGTGTTGGTACGTGTGAGATCCACCTTTCCAAGTTTTTGGGGTTCATCTCATACTTCTGAAGATTTGAGGGTGCTGCCTGTTCCATACTCCTCCTACTCCTCATTCAGCCTTTTAGGGGTACAAACAATAGTAATTGGGGCCTAGTGTGGTTTTGTACGTGTGAGATACATACACTTTTTTTGATCATATTTCCTATTCCGCTATTCAATAAAAACCTTTGGGGATCAATTAAATTGCGGGATAGTCTGTGTTGGTACGTGTGAGATCCACCTTTCCAAGTTTTTGGGGTTCATCTCATACTTCTGAAGATTTGAGGGTGCTGCCTGTTCCATACTCCTCCTACTCCTCATTCAGCCTTTTAGGGGTACAAACAATAGTAATTGGGGCCTAGTGTGGTTTTGTACGTGTGAGATACATACACTTTTTTTGATCATATTTCCTATTCCGCTATTCAATAAAAACCTTTGGGGATCAATTAAATTGCGGGATAGTCTGTGTTGGTACGTGTGAGATCCACCTTTCCAAGTTTTTGGGGTTCATCTCATACTTCTGAAGATTTGAGGGTGCTGCCTGTTCCATACTCCTCCTACTCCTCATTCAGCCTTTTAAGGGTACAAACAATAGTAATTGGGGCCTAGTGTGGTTTTGTACGTGTGAGATACATACACTTTTTCTGATCATATTTCCTATTCCGCTATTCAATAAAAACCTTTGGGGATTAATTAAATTGCGGGATAGTTTGTGTTGGTACGTGTGAGATCCACCTTTCCAAGTTTTTGGGGTTCATCTCATACTTCTGAAGATTTGAGGGTGCTGCCTGTTCCATACTCCTCCTACTCCTCATCCTGCCTTTAGCGGTACAAACAATAGTAATTGGGGCCTAGTGTGCTTCTGTACGTGTGAGATACATACACTTGTTTTGATCATATTTCCTATTCCGCTATTCAATAAAAACCTTTGGGGATCAATTAAATTGCGGGATAGTCTGTGTTGGTACGTGTGAGATCCACCTTTCCAAGTTTTTGGGGTTCATCTCATACTTCTGAAGATTTGAGGGTGCTGCCTGTTCCATACTCCTCCTACTCCTCATTCAGCCTTTTAGGGGTACAAACAATAGTAATTGGGGCCTAGTGTGGTTTTGTACGTGTGAGATACATACACTTTTTTTGATCATATTTCCTATTCTGCTATTCAATAAAAACCTTTGGGGATCAATTAAATTGCGGGATAGTCTGTGTTGGTACATGTGAGATCCACCTTTCCAAGTTTTTGGGGTTCATCTCATACTTCTGAAGATTTGAGGGTGCTGTCTTTTCCATACTCCTCCTACTCCTCATTCAGCCTTTTAAGGGTACAAACAATAGTAATTGGGGCCTAGTGTGGTTTTGTACGTGTGAGATACATACACTTTTTCTGATCATATTTCCTATTCCGCTATTCAATAAAAACCTTTGGGGATCAATTAAATTGCGGGATAGTCTGTGTTGGTACGTGTGAGATCCACCTTTCCAAGTTTTTGGGGTTCATCTCATACTTCTGAAGATTTGAGGGTGCTGCCTGTTCCATACTCCTCCTACTCCTCATTCAGCCTTTTAGGGGTACAAACAACAGTAATTGGGGCCTAGTGTGGTTTTGTATGTGTGAGATACATACACTTTTTTTGATCATATTTCCTATTCCGCTATTCAATAAAAACCTTTGGGGATCAATTAAATTGCGGGATAGTCTGTGTTGGTACGTGTGAGATCCACCTTTCCAAGCTTTTGGGGTTCATTTCATACTTCTGAAGATTTGAGGGTGCTGCCTGTTCCAAACTCCTCCTACTCCTCATCCTGCCTTTAGGGGTACAAACAATAGTAATTGGGGCCTAGTGTGCTTCTGTACGTGTGAGATACATACACATTTTTGATCATATTTCCTATTCCGCTATTCAATAAAAACCTTTGGGGATCAATTAAATTGCGGGATAGTCTGTGTTGGTACGTGTGAGATCCACCTTTCCAAGTTTTTGGGGTTCATCTCATACTTCTGAAGATTTGAGGGTGCTGCCTGTTCCATACTCCTCCTACTCCTCATTCAGCCTTTTAGGGGTACAAACAATAGTAATTGGGGCCTAGTGTGGTTTTGTACGTGTGAGATACATACACTTTTTTTGATCATATTTCCTATTCTGCTATTCAATAAAAACCTTTGGGGATCAATTAAATTGCGGGATAGTCTGTGTTGGTACATGTGAGATCCACCTTTCCAAGTTTTTGGGGTTCATCTCATACTTCTGAAGATTTGAGGGTGCTGTCTTTTCCATACTCCTCCTACTCCTCATTCAGCCTTTTAAGGGTACAAACAATAGTAATTGGGGCCTAGTGTGGTTTTGTACGTGTGAGATACATACACTTTTTCTGATCATATTTCCTATTCCGCTATTCAATAAAAACCTTTGGGGATCAATTAAATTGCGGGATAGTCTGTGTTGGTACGTGTGAGATCCACCTTTCCAAGTTTTTGGGGTTCATCTCATACTTCTGAAGATTTGAGGGTGCTGCCTGTTCCATACTCCTCCTACTCCTCATTCAGCCTTTTAGGGGTACAAACAACAGTAATTGGGGCCTAGTGTGGTTTTGTATGTGTGAGATACATACACTTTTTTTGATCATATTTCCTATTCCGCTATTCAATAAAAACCTTTGGGGATCAATTAAATTGCGGGATAGTCTGTGTTGGTACGTGTGAGATCCACCTTTCCAAGCTTTTGGGGTTCATTTCATACTTCTGAAGATTTGAGGGTGCTGCCTGTTCCAAACTCCTCCTACTCCTCATCCTGCCTTTAGGGGTACAAACAATAGTAATTGGGGCCTAGTGTGCTTCTGTACGTGTGAGATACATACACATTTTTGATCATATTTCCTATTCCGCTATTCAATAAAAACCTTTGGGGATCAATTAAATTGCGGGATAGTCTGTGTTGGTACGTGTGAGATCCACCTTTCCAAGTTTTTGGGGTTCATCTCATACTTCTGAAGATTTGAGGGTGCTGCCTGTTCCATACTCCTCCTACTCCTCATTCAGCCTTTTAGGGGTACAAACAGTAGTAATTGGGGCCTAGTGTGGTTTTGTACGTGTGAGATACATACACTTTTTTTGATCATATTTCCTATTCCGCTATTCAATAAAAACCTTTGGGGATCAATTAAATTGCGGGATAGTCTGTGTTGGTATGTGTGAGATCCACCTTTCCAAGTTTTTGGGGTTCATCTCATACTTCTGAAGATTTGAGGGTGCTGCCTGTTCCAAACTCCTCCTGCTCCTCATCCTGCCTTTAGGGGTACAAACAATAGTAATTGGGGCCTAGTGTGCTTCTGTACGTTTGAGATACATACACTTTTTTTGATCATATTTCCTATTTCGCTGTTCAATAAAAACCTTTGGGGATCAATTAAATTGTGGGATACTCTGTGTTGGTACGTGTGAGATCCACCTTTCCAAGTTTTTGGGGTTCATCTCATACTTCTGAAGATTTGAGGGTGCTGTCTTTTCCATACTCCTCCTACTCCTCATTCAGCCTTTTAAGGGTACAAACAATAGTAATTGGGGCCTAGTGTGGTTTTGTACGTGTGAGATACATACACTTTTTCTGATCATATTTCCTATTCCGCTATTCAATAAAAACCTTTGGGGATCAATTAAATTGCGGGATAGTCTGTGTTGGTACGTGTGAGATCCACCTTTCCAAGTTTTTGGGGTTCATCTCATACTTCTGAAGATTTGAGGGTGCTGCCTGTTCCATACTCCTCCTACTCCTCATTCAGCCTTTTAGGGGTACAAACAACAGTAATTGGGGCCTAGTGTGGTTTTGTATGTGTGAGATACATACACTTTTTTTGATCATATTTCCTATTCCGCTATTCAATAAAAACCTTTGGGGATCAATTAAATTGCGGGATAGTCTGTGTTGGTACGTGTGAGATCCACCTTTCCAAGCTTTTGGGGTTCATTTCATACTTCTGAAGATTTGAGGGTGCTGCCTGTTCCAAACTCCTCCTACTCCTCATCCTGCCTTTAGGGGTACAAACAATAGTAATTGGGGCCTAGTGTGCTTCTGTACGTGTGAGATACATACACATTTTTGATCATATTTCCTATTCCGCTATTCAATAAAAACCTTTGGGGATCAATTAAATTGCGGGATAGTCTGTGTTGGTACGTGTGAGATCCACCTTTCCAAGTTTTTGGGGTTCATCTCATACTTCTGAAGATTTGAGGGTGCTGCCTGTTCCATACTCCTCCTACTCCTCATTCAGCCTTTTAGGGGTACAAACAGTAGTAATTGGGGCCTAGTGTGGTTTTGTACGTGTGAGATACATACACTTTTTTTGATCATATTTCCTATTCCGCTATTCAATAAAAACCTTTGGGGATCAATTAAATTGCGGGATAGTCTGTGTTGGTATGTGTGAGATCCACCTTTCCAAGTTTTTGGGGTTCATCTCATACTTCTGAAGATTTGAGGGTGCTGCCTGTTCCAAACTCCTCTTGCTCCTCATCCTGCCTTTAGGGGTACAAACAATAGTAATTGGGGCCTAGTGTGCTTCTGTACGTTTGAGATACATACACTTTTTTTGATCATATTTCCTATTCCGCTATTCAATAAAAACCTTTGGGGATCAATTAAATTGCGGGATAGTCTGTGTTGGTACGTGTGAGATCCACCTTTCCAAGTTTTTGGGGTTCATCTCATACTTCTGAAGATTTGAGGGTGCTGCCTGTTCCATACTCCTCCTACTCCTCATTCAGCCTTTTAGGGGTACAAACAATAGTAATTGGGGCCTAGTGTGGTTTTGTACGTGTGAGATACATACACTTTTTTTGATCATATTTCCTATTCCGCTATTCAATAAAAACCTTTGGGGATCAATTAAATTGCGGGATAGTCTGTGTTGGTACGTGTGAGATCCACCTTTCCAAGTTTTTGGGGTTCATCTCATACTTCTGAAGATTTGAGGGTGCTGCCTGTTCCATACTCCTCCTACTCCTCATTCAGCCTTTTAGGGGTACAAACAATAGTAATTGGGGCCTAGTGTGGTTTTGTACGTGTGAGATACATACACTTTTTTTGATCATATTTCCTATTCCGCTATTCAATAAAAACCTTTGGGGATCAATTAAATTGCGGGATAGTCTGTGTTGGTACGTGTGAGATCCACCTTTCCAAGTTTTTGGGGTTCATCTCATACTTCTGAAGATTTGAGGGTGCTGCCTGTTCCATACTCCTCCTACTCCTCATTCAGCCTTTTAAGGGTACAAACAATAGTAATTGGGGCCTAGTGTGGTTTTGTACGTGTGAGATACATACACTTTTTCTGATCATATTTCCTATTACGCTATTCAATAAAAACCTTTGGGGATTAATTAAATTGCGGGATAGTTTGTGTTGGTACGTGTGAGATCCACCTTTCCAAGTTTTTGGGGTTTATCTCATACTTCTGAAGATTTGAGGGTGCTGCCTGTTCCATACTCCTCCTACTCCTCATCCTGCCTTTAGCGGTACAAACAATAGTAATTGGGGCCTAGTGTGCTTCTGTACGTGTGAGATACATAGACTTTTTTTGATCATATTTCCTATTCCGCTATTCAATAAAAACCTTTGGGGATCAATTAAATTGCGGGATAGTCTGTGTTGGTACGTGTGAGATCCACCTTTCCAAGTTTTTGGGGTTCATCTCATACTTCTGAAGATTTGAGGGTGCTGCCTGTTCCATACTCCTCCTACTCCTCATCCTGCCTTTAGGGGTACAAACAATAGTAATTGGGGCCTAGTGTGCTTCTGTACGTGTGAGATACATACACTTGTTTTGATCATATTTCCTATTCCGCTATTCAATAAAAACCTTTGGGGATCAATTAAATTGCGGGATAGTCTGTGTTGGTACGTGTGAGATCCACCTTTCCAAGTTTTTGGGGTTCATCTCATACTTCTGAAGATTTGAGGGTGCTGCCTGTTCCATACTCCTCCTACTCCTCATTCAGCCTTTTAGGGGTACAAACAATAGTAATTGGGGCCTAGTGTGGTTTTGTACGTGTGAGATACATACACTTTTTTTGATCATATTTCCTATTCTGCTATTCAATAAAAACCTTTGGGGATCAATTAAATTGCGGGATAGTCTGTGTTGGTACATGTGAGATCCACCTTTCCAAGTTTTTGGGGTTCATCTCATACTTCTGAAGATTTGAGGGTGCTGTCTTTTCCATACTCCTCCTACTCCTCATTCAGCCTTTTAAGGGTACAAACAATAGTAATTGGGGCCTAGTGTGGTTTTGTACGTGTGAGATACATACACTTTTTCTGATCATATTTCCTATTCCGCTATTCAATAAAAACCTTTGGGGATCAATTAAATTGCGGGATAGTCTGTGTTGGTACGTGTGAGATCCACCTTTCCAAGTTTTTGGGGTTCATCTCATACTTCTGAAGATTTGAGGGTGCTGCCTGTTCCATACTCCTCCTACTCCTCATTCAGCCTTTTAGGGGTACAAACAACAGTAATTGGGGCCTAGTGTGGTTTTGTATGTGTGAGATACATACACTTTTTTTGATCATATTTCCTATTCCGCTATTCAATAAAAACCTTTGGGGATCAATTAAATTGCGGGATAGTCTGTGTTGGTACGTGTGAGATCCACCTTTCCAAGCTTTTGGGGTTCATTTCATACTTCTGAAGATTTGAGGGTGCTGCCTGTTCCAAACTCCTCCTACTCCTCATCCTGCCTTTAGGGGTACAAACAATAGTAATTGGGGCCTAGTGTGCTTCTGTACGTGTGAGATACATACACATTTTTGATCATATTTCCTATTCCGCTATTCAATAAAAACCTTTGGGGATCAATTAAATTGCGGGATAGTCTGTGTTGGTACGTGTGAGATCCACCTTTCCAAGTTTTTGGGGTTCATCTCATACTTCTGAAGATTTGAGGGTGCTGCCTGTTCCATACTCCTCCTACTCCTCATTCAGCCTTTTAGGGGTACAAACAATAGTAATTGGGGCCTAGTGTGGTTTTGTACGTGTGAGATACATACACTTTTTTTGATCATATTTCCTATTCTGCTATTCAATAAAAACCTTTGGGGATCAATTAAATTGCGGGATAGTCTGTGTTGGTACATGTGAGATCCACCTTTCCAAGTTTTTGGGGTTCATCTCATACTTCTGAAGATTTGAGGGTGCTGTCTTTTCCATACTCCTCCTACTCCTCATTCAGCCTTTTAAGGGTACAAACAATAGTAATTGGGGCCTAGTGTGGTTTTGTATGTGTGAGATACATACACTTTTTCTGATCATATTTCCTATTCCGCTATTCAATAAAAACCTTTGGGGATCAATTAAATTGCGGGATAGTCTGTGTTGGTACGTGTGAGATCCACCTTTCCAAGTTTTTGGGGTTCATCTCATACTTCTGAAGATTTGAGGGTGCTGCCTGTTCCATACTCCTCCTACTCCTCATTCAGCCTTTTAGGGGTACAAACAACAGTAATTGGGGCCTAGTGTGGTTTTGTATGTGTGAGATACATACACTTTTTTTGATCATATTTCCTATTCCGCTATTCAATAAAAACCTTTGGGGATCAATTAAATTGCGGGATAGTCTGTGTTGGTACGTGTGAGATCCACCTTTCCAAGCTTTTGGGGTTCATTTCATACTTCTGAAGATTTGAGGGTGCTGCCTGTTCCAAACTCCTCCTACTCCTCATCCTGCCTTTAGGGGTACAAACAATAGTAATTGGGGCCTAGTGTGCTTCTGTACGTGTGAGATACATACACATTTTTGATCATATTTCCTATTCCGCTATTCAATAAAAACCTTTGGGGATCAATTAAATTGCGGGATAGTCTGTGTTGGTACGTGTGAGATCCACCTTTCCAAGTTTTTGGGGTTCATCTCATACTTCTGAAGATTTGAGGGTGCTGCCTGTTCCATACTCCTCCTACTCCTCATTCAGCCTTTTAGGGGTACAAACAATAGTAATTGGGGCCTAGTGTGGTTTTGTACGTGTGAGATACATACACTTTTTTTGATCATATTTCCTATTCTGCTATTCAATAAAAACCTTTGGGGATCAATTAAATTGCGGGATAGTCTGTGTTGGTACATGTGAGATCCACCTTTCCAAGTTTTTGGGGTTCATCTCATACTTCTGAAGATTTGAGGGTGCTGTCTTTTCCATACTCCTCCTACTCCTCATTCAGCCTTTTAAGGGTACAAACAATAGTAATTGGGGCCTAGTGTGGTTTTGTACGTGTGAGATACATACACTTTTTCTGATCATATTTCCTATTCCGCTATTCAATAAAAACCTTTGGGGATCAATTAAATTGCGGGATAGTCTGTGTTGGTACGTGTGAGATCCACCTTTCCAAGTTTTTGGGGTTCATCTCATACTTCTGAAGATTTGAGGGTGCTGCCTGTTCCATACTCCTCCTACTCCTCATTCAGCCTTTTAGGGGTACAAACAACAGTAATTGGGGCCTAGTGTGGTTTTGTATGTGTGAGATACATACACTTTTTTTGATCATATTTCCTATTCCGCTATTCAATAAAAACCTTTGGGGATCAATTAAATTGCGGGATAGTCTGTGTTGGTACGTGTGAGATCCACCTTTCCAAGCTTTTGGGGTTCATTTCATACTTCTGAAGATTTGAGGGTGCTGCCTGTTCCAAACTCCTCCTACTCCTCATCCTGCCTTTAGGGGTACAAACAATAGTAATTGGGGCCTAGTGTGCTTCTGTACGTGTGAGATACATACACATTTTTGATCATATTTCCTATTCCGCTGTTCAATAAAAACCTTTGGGGATCAATTAAATTGCGGGATAGTCTGTGTTGGTACGTGTGAGATCCACCTTTCCAAGTTTTTGGGGTTCATCTCATACTTCTGAAGATTTGAGGGTGCTGCCTGTTCCATACTCCTCCTACTCCTCATTCAGCCTTTTAGGGGTACAAACAATAGTAATTGGGGCCTAGTGTGGTTTTGTACGTGTGAGATACATACACTTTTTTTGATCATATTTCCTATTCCGCTATTCAATAAAAACCTTTGGGGATCAATTAAATTGCGGGATAGTCTGTGTTGGTACGTGTGAGATCCACCTTTCCAAGTTTTTGGGGTTCATCTCATACTTCTGAAGATTTGAGGGTGCTGCCTGTTCCATACTCCTCCTACTCCTCATTCAGCCTTTTAAGGGTACAAACAATAGTAATTGGGGCCTAGTGTGGTTTTGTACGTGTGAGATACATACACTTTTTCTGATCATATTTCCTATTCCGCTATTCAATAAAAACCTTTGGGGATTAATTAAATTGCGGGATAGTTTGTGTTGGTACGTGTGAGATCCACCTTTCCAAGTTTTTGGGGTTCATCTCATACTTCTGAAGATTTGAGGGTGCTGCCTGTTCCATACTCCTCCTACTCCTCATCCTGCCTTTAGCGGTACAAACAATAGTAATTGGGGCCTAGTGTGCTTCTGTACGTGTGAGATACATACACTTTTTTTGATCATATTTCCTATTCCGCTATTCAATAAAAACCTTTGGGGATCAATTAAATTGCGGGATAGTCTGTGTTGGTACGTGTGAGATCCACCTTTCCAAGTTTTTGGGGTTCATCTCATACTTCTGAAGATTTGAGGGTGCTGCCTGTTCCATACTCCTCCTACTCCTCATCCTGCCTTTAGGGGTACAAACAATAGTAATTGGGGCCTAGTGTGCTTCTGTACGTGTGAGATACATACACTTGTTTTGATCATATTTCCTATTCCGCTATTCAATAAAAACCTTTGGGGATCAATTAAATTGCGGGATAGTCTGTGTTGGTACGTGTGAGATCCACCTTTCCAAGTTTTTGGGGTTCATCTCATACTTCTGAAGATTTGAGGGTGCTGCCTGTTCCATACTCCTCCTACTCCTCATTCAGCCTTTTAGGGGTACAAACAATAGTAATTGGGGCCTAGTGTGGTTTTGTACGTGTGAGATACATACACTTTTTTTGATCATATTTCCTATTCTGCTATTCAATAAAAACCTTTGGGGATCAATTAAATTGCGGGATAGTCTGTGTTGGTACATGTGAGATCCACCTTTCCAAGTTTTTGGGGTTCATCTCATACTTCTGAAGATTTGAGGGTGCTGTCTTTTCCATACTCCTCCTACTCCTCATTCAGCCTTTTAAGGGTACAAACAATAGTAATTGGGGCCTAGTGTGGTTTTGTACGTGTGAGATACATACACTTTTTCTGATCATATTTCCTATTCCGCTATTCAATAAAAACCTTTGGGGATCAATTAAATTGCGGGATAGTCTGTGTTGGTACGTGTGAGATCCACCTTTCCAAGTTTTTGGGGTTCATCTCATACTTCTGAAGATTTGAGGGTGCTGCCTGTTCCATACTCCTCCTACTCCTCATTCAGCCTTTTAGGGGTACAAACAACAGTAATTGGGGCCTAGTGTGGTTTTGTATGTGTGAGATACATACACTTTTTTTGATCATATTTCCTATTCCGCTATTCAATAAAAACCTTTGGGGATCAATTAAATTGCGGGATAGTCTGTGTTGGTACGTGTGAGATCCACCTTTCCAAGCTTTTGGGGTTCATTTCATACTTCTGAAGATTTGAGGGTGCTGCCTGTTCCAAACTCCTCCTACTCCTCATCCTGCCTTTAGGGGTACAAACAATAGTAATTGGGGCCTAGTGTGCTTCTGTACGTGTGAGATACATACACATTTTTGATCATATTTCCTATTCCGCTATTCAATAAAAACCTTTGGGGATCAATTAAATTGCGGGATAGTCTGTGTTGGTACGTGTGAGATCCACCTTTCCAAGTTTTTGGGGTTCATCTCATACTTCTGAAGATTTGAGGGTGCTGCCTGTTCCATACTCCTCCTACTCCTCATTCAGCCTTTTAGGGGTACAAACAATAGTAATTGGGGCCTAGTGTGGTTTTGTACGTGTGAGATACATACACTTTTTTTGATCATATTTCCTATTCTGCTATTCAATAAAAACCTTTGGGGATCAATTAAATTGCGGGATAGTCTGTGTTGGTACATGTGAGATCCACCTTTCCAAGTTTTTGGGGTTCATCTCATACTTCTGAAGATTTGAGGGTGCTGTCTTTTCCATACTCCTCCTACTCCTCATTCAGCCTTTTAAGGGTACAAACAATAGTAATTGGGGCCTAGTGTGGTTTTGTACGTGTGAGATACATACACTTTTTCTGATCATATTTCCTATTCCGCTATTCAATAAAAACCTTTGGGGATCAATTAAATTGCGGGATAGTCTGTGTTGGTACGTGTGAGATCCACCTTTCCAAGTTTTTGGGGTTCATCTCATACTTCTGAAGATTTGAGGGTGCTGCCTGTTCCATACTCCTCCTACTCCTCATTCAGCCTTTTAGGGGTACAAACAACAGTAATTGGGGCCTAGTGTGGTTTTGTATGTGTGAGATACATACACTTTTTTTGATCATATTTCCTATTCCGCTATTCAATAAAAACCTTTGGGGATCAATTAAATTGCGGGATAGTCTGTGTTGGTACGTGTGAGATCCACCTTTCCAAGCTTTTGGGGTTCATTTCATACTTCTGAAGATTTGAGGGTGCTGCCTGTTCCAAACTCCTCCTACTCCTCATCCTGCCTTTAGGGGTACAAACAATAGTAATTGGGGCCTAGTGTGCTTCTGTACGTGTGAGATACATACACATTTTTGATCATATTTCCTATTCCGCTATTCAATAAAAACCTTTGGGGATCAATTAAATTGCGGGATAGTCTGTGTTGGTACGTGTGAGATCCACCTTTCCAAGTTTTTGGGGTTCATCTCATACTTCTGAAGATTTGAGGGTGCTGCCTGTTCCATACTCCTCCTACTCCTCATTCAGCCTTTTAGGGGTACAAACAGTAGTAATTGGGGCCTAGTGTGGTTTTGTACGTGTGAGATACATACACTTTTTTTGATCATATTTCCTATTCCGCTATTCAATAAAAACCTTTGGGGATCAATTAAATTGCGGGATAGTCTGTGTTGGTATGTGTGAGATCCACCTTTCCAAGTTTTTGGGGTTCATCTCATACTTCTGAATATTTGAGGGTGCTGCCTGTTCCAAACTCCTCTTGCTCCTCATCCTGCCTTTAGGGGTACAAACAATAGTAATTGGGGCCTAGTGTGCTTCTGTACGTTTGAGATACATACACTTTTTTTGATCATATTTCCTATTCCGCTATTCAATAAAAACCTTTGGGGATCAATTAAATTGCGGGATAGTCTGTGTTGGTACGTGTGAGATCCACCTTTCCAAGTTTTTGGGGTTCATCTCATACTTCTGAAGATTTGAGGGTGCTGCCTGTTCCATACTCCTCCTACTCCTCATTCAGCCTTTTAGGGGTACAAACAATAGTAATTGGGGCCTAGTGTGGTTTTGTACGTGTGAGATACATACACTTTTTTTGATCATATTTCCTATTCCGCTATTCAATAAAAACCTTTGGGGATCAATTAAATTGCGGGATAGTCTGTGTTGGTACGTGTGAGATCCACCTTTCCAAGTTTTTGGGGTTCATCTCATACTTCTGAAGATTTGAGGGTGCTGCCTGTTCCATACTCCTCCTACTCCTCATTCAGCCTTTTAGGGGTACAAACAATAGTAATTGGGGCCTAGTGTGGTTTTGTACGTGTGAGATACATACACTTTTTTTGATCATATTTCCTATTCCGCTATTCAATAAAAACCTTTGGGGATCAATTAAATTGCGGGATAGTCTGTGTTGGTACGTGTGAGATCCACCTTTCCAAGTTTTTGGGGTTCATCTCATACTTCTGAAGATTTGAGGGTGCTGCCTGTTCCATACTCCTCCTACTCCTCATTCAGCCTTTTAAGGGTACAAACAATAGTAATTGGGGCCTAGTGTGGTTTTGTACGTGTGAGATACATACACTTTTTCTGATCATATTTCCTATTACGCTATTCAATAAAAACCTTTGGGGATTAATTAAATTGCGGGATAGTTTGTGTTGGTACGTGTGAGATCCACCTTTCCAAGTTTTTGGGGTTCATCTCATACTTCTGAAGATTTGAGGGTGCTGCCTGTTCCATACTCCTCCTACTCCTCATCCTGCCTTTAGCGGTACAAACAATAGTAATTGGGGCCTAGTGTGCTTCTGTACGTGTGAGATACATAGACTTTTTTTGATCATATTTCCTATTCCGCTATTCAATAAAAACCTTTGGGGATCAATTAAATTGCGGGATAGTCTGTGTTGGTACGTGTGAGATCCACCTTTCCAAGTTTTTGGGGTTCATCTCATACTTCTGAAGATTTGAGGGTGCTGCCTGTTCCATACTCCTCCTACTCCTCATCCTGCCTTTAGGGGTACAAACAATAGTAATTGGGGCCTAGTGTGCTTCTGTACGTGTGAGATACATACACTTGTTTTGATCATATTTCCTATTCCGCTATTCAATAAAAACCTTTGGGGATCAATTAAATTGCGGGATAGTCTGTGTTGGTACGTGTGAGATCCACCTTTCCAAGTTTTTGGGGTTCATCTCATACTTCTGAAGATTTGAGGGTGCTGCCTGTTCCATACTCCTCCTACTCCTCATTCAGCCTTTTAGGGGTACAAACAATAGTAATTGGGGCCTAGTGTGGTTTTGTACGTGTGAGATACATACACTTTTTTTGATCATATTTCCTATTCTGCTATTCAATAAAAACCTTTGGGGATCAATTAAATTGCGGGATAGTCTGTGTTGGTACATGTGAGATCCACCTTTCCAAGTTTTTGGGGTTCATCTCATACTTCTGAAGATTTGAGGGTGCTGTCTTTTCCATACTCCTCCTACTCCTCATTCAGCCTTTTAAGGGTACAAACAATAGTAATTGGGGCCTAGTGTGGTTTTGTACGTGTGAGATACATACACTTTTTCTGATCATATTTCCTATTCCGCTATTCAATAAAAACCTTTGGGGATCAATTAAATTGCGGGATAGTCTGTGTTGGTACGTGTGAGATCCACCTTTCCAAGTTTTTGGGGTTCATCTCATACTTCTGAAGATTTGAGGGTGCTGCCTGTTCCATACTCCTCCTACTCCTCATTCAGCCTTTTAGGGGTACAAACAACAGTAATTGGGGCCTAGTGTGGTTTTGTATGTGTGAGATACATACACTTTTTTTGATCATATTTCCTATTCCGCTATTCAATAAAAACCTTTGGGGATCAATTAAATTGCGGGATAGTCTGTGTTGGTACGTGTGAGATCCACCTTTCCAAGCTTTTGGGGTTCATTTCATACTTCTGAAGATTTGAGGGTGCTGCCTGTTCCAAACTCCTCCTACTCCTCATCCTGCCTTTAGGGGTACAAACAATAGTAATTGGGGCCTAGTGTGCTTCTGTACGTGTGAGATACATACACATTTTTGATCATATTTCCTATTCCGCTATTCAATAAAAACCTTTGGGGATCAATTAAATTGCGGGATAGTCTGTGTTGGTACGTGTGAGATCCACCTTTCCAAGTTTTTGGGGTTCATCTCATACTTCTGAAGATTTGAGGGTGCTGCCTGTTCCATACTCCTCCTACTCCTCATTCAGCCTTTTAGGGGTACAAACAATAGTAATTGGGGCCTAGTGTGGTTTTGTACGTGTGAGATACATACACTTTTTTTGATCATATTTCCTATTCTGCTATTCAATAAAAACCTTTGGGGATCAATTAAATTGCGGGATAGTCTGTGTTGGTACATGTGAGATCCACCTTTCCAAGTTTTTGGGGTTCATCTCATACTTCTGAAGATTTGAGGGTGCTGTCTTTTCCATACTCCTCCTACTCCTCATTCAGCCTTTTAAGGGTACAAACAATAGTAATTGGGGCCTAGTGTGGTTTTGTATGTGTGAGATACATACACTTTTTCTGATCATATTTCCTATTCCGCTATTCAATAAAAACCTTTGGGGATCAATTAAATTGCGGGATAGTCTGTGTTGGTACGTGTGAGATCCACCTTTCCAAGTTTTTGGGGTTCATCTCATACTTCTGAAGATTTGAGGGTGCTGCCTGTTCCATACTCCTCCTACTCCTCATTCAGCCTTTTAGGGGTACAAACAACAGTAATTGGGGCCTAGTGTGGTTTTGTATGTGTGAGATACATACACTTTTTTTGATCATATTTCCTATTCCGCTATTCAATAAAAACCTTTGGGGATCAATTAAATTGCGGGATAGTCTGTGTTGGTACGTGTGAGATCCACCTTTCCAAGCTTTTGGGGTTCATTTCATACTTCTGAAGATTTGAGGGTGCTGCCTGTTCCAAACTCCTCCTACTCCTCATCCTGCCTTTAGGGGTACAAACAATAGTAATTGGGGCCTAGTGTGCTTCTGTACGTGTGAGATACATACACATTTTTGATCATATTTCCTATTCCGCTATTCAATAAAAACCTTTGGGGATCAATTAAATTGCGGGATAGTCTGTGTTGGTACGTGTGAGATCCACCTTTCCAAGTTTTTGGGGTTCATCTCATACTTCTGAAGATTTGAGGGTGCTGCCTGTTCCATACTCCTCCTACTCCTCATTCAGCCTTTTAGGGGTACAAACAATAGTAATTGGGGCCTAGTGTGGTTTTGTACGTGTGAGATACATACACTTTTTTTGATCATATTTCCTATTCTGCTATTCAATAAAAACCTTTGGGGATCAATTAAATTGCGGGATAGTCTGTGTTGGTACATGTGAGATCCACCTTTCCAAGTTTTTGGGGTTCATCTCATACTTCTGAAGATTTGAGGGTGCTGTCTTTTCCATACTCCTCCTACTCCTCATTCAGCCTTTTAAGGGTACAAACAATAGTAATTGGGGCCTAGTGTGGTTTTGTACGTGTGAGATACATACACTTTTTCTGATCATATTTCCTATTCCGCTATTCAATAAAAACCTTTGGGGATCAATTAAATTGCGGGATAGTCTGTGTTGGTACGTGTGAGATCCACCTTTCCAAGTTTTTGGGGTTCATCTCATACTTCTGAAGATTTGAGGGTGCTGCCTGTTCCATACTCCTCCTACTCCTCATTCAGCCTTTTAGGGGTACAAACAACAGTAATTGGGGCCTAGTGTGGTTTTGTATGTGTGAGATACATACACTTTTTTTGATCATATTTCCTATTCCGCTATTCAATAAAAACCTTTGGGGATCAATTAAATTGCGGGATAGTCTGTGTTGGTACGTGTGAGATCCACCTTTCCAAGCTTTTGGGGTTCATTTCATACTTCTGAAGATTTGAGGGTGCTGCCTGTTCCAAACTCCTCCTACTCCTCATCCTGCCTTTAGGGGTACAAACAATAGTAATTGGGGCCTAGTGTGCTTCTGTACGTGTGAGATACATACACATTTTTGATCATATTTCCTATTCCGCTATTCAATAAAAACCTTTGGGGATCAATTAAATTGCGGGATAGTCTGTGTTGGTACGTGTGAGATCCACCTTTCCAAGTTTTTGGGGTTCATCTCATACTTCTGAAGATTTGAGGGTGCTGCCTGTTCCATACTCCTCCTACTCCTCATTCAGCCTTTTAGGGGTACAAACAATAGTAATTGGGGCCTAGTGTGGTTTTGTACGTGTGAGATACATACACTTTTTTTGATCATATTTCCTATTCCGCTATTCAATAAAAACCTTTGGGGATCAATTAAATTGCGGGATAGTCTGTGTTGGTACGTGTGAGATCCACCTTTCCAAGTTTTTGGGGTTCATCTCATACTTCTGAAGATTTGAGGGTGCTGCCTGTTCCATACTCCTCCTACTCCTCATTCAGCCTTTTAAGGGTACAAACAATAGTAATTGGGGCCTAGTGTGGTTTTGTACGTGTGAGATACATACACTTTTTCTGATCATATTTCCTATTCCGCTATTCAATAAAAACCTTTGGGGATTAATTAAATTGCGGGATAGTTTGTGTTGGTACGTGGGAGATCCACCTTTCCAAGTTTTTGGGGTTCATCTCATACTTCTGAAGATTTGAGGGTGCTGCCTGTTCCATACTCCTCCTACTCCTCATCCTGCCTTTAGCGGTACAAACAATAGTAATTGGGGCCTAGTGTGCTTCTGTACGTGTGAGATACATACACTTTTTTTGATCATATTTCCTATTCCGCTATTCAATAAAAACCTTTGGGGATCAATTAAATTGCGGGATAGTCTGTGTTGGTACGTGTGAGATCCACCTTTCCAAGTTTTTGGGGTTCATCTCATACTTCTGAAGATTTGAGGGTGCTGCCTGTTCCATACTCCTCCTACTCCTCATCCTGCCTTTAGGGGTACAAACAATAGTAATTGGGGCCTAGTGTGCTTCTGTACGTGTGAGATACATACACTTGTTTTGATCATATTTCCTATTCCGCTATTCAATAAAAACCTTTGGGGATCAATTAAATTGCGGGATAGTCTGTGTTGGTACGTGTGAGATCCACCTTTCCAAGTTTTTGGGGTTCATCTCATACTTCTGAAGATTTGAGGGTGCTGCCTGTTCCATACTCCTCCTACTCCTCATTCAGCCTTTTAGGGGTACAAACAATAGTAATTGGGGCCTAGTGTGGTTTTGTACGTGTGAGATACATACACTTTTTTTGATCATATTTCCTATTCTGCTATTCAATAAAAACCTTTGGGGATCAATTAAATTGCGGGATAGTCTGTGTTGGTACATGTGAGATCCACCTTTCCAAGTTTTTGGGGTTCATCTCATACTTCTGAAGATTTGAGGGTGCTGTCTTTTCCATACTCCTCCTACTCCTCATTCAGCCTTTTAAGGGTACAAACAATAGTAATTGGGGCCTAGTGTGGTTTTGTACGTGTGAGATACATACACTTTTTCTGATCATATTTCCTATTCCGCTATTCAATAAAAACCTTTGGGGATCAATTAAATTGCGGGATAGTCTGTGTTGGTACGTGTGAGATCCACCTTTCCAAGTTTTTGGGGTTCATCTCATACTTCTGAAGATTTGAGGGTGCTGCCTGTTCCATACTCCTCCTACTCCTCATTCAGCCTTTTAGGGGTACAAACAACAGTAATTGGGGCCTAGTGTGGTTTTGTATGTGTGAGATACATACACTTTTTTTGATCATATTTCCTATTCCGCTATTCAATAAAAACCTTTGGGGATCAATTAAATTGCGGGATAGTCTGTGTTGGTACGTGTGAGATCCACCTTTCCAAGCTTTTGGGGTTCATTTCATACTTCTGAAGATTTGAGGGTGCTGCCTGTTCCAAACTCCTCCTACTCCTCATCCTGCCTTTAGGGGTACAAACAATAGTAATTGGGGCCTAGTGTGCTTCTGTACGTGTGAGATACATACACATTTTTGATCATATTTCCTATTCCGCTATTCAATAAAAACCTTTGGGGATCAATTAAATTGCGGGATAGTCTGTGTTGGTACGTGTGAGATCCACCTTTCCAAGTTTTTGGGGTTCATCTCATACTTCTGAAGATTTGAGGGTGCTGCCTGTTCCATACTCCTCCTACTCCTCATTCAGCCTTTTAGGGGTACAAACAATAGTAATTGGGGCCTAGTGTGGTTTTGTACGTGTGAGATACATACACTTTTTTTGATCATATTTCCTATTCTGCTATTCAATAAAAACCTTTGGGGATCAATTAAATTGCGGGATAGTCTGTGTTGGTACATGTGAGATCCACCTTTCCAAGTTTTTGGGGTTCATCTCATACTTCTGAAGATTTGAGGGTGCTGTCTTTTCCATACTCCTCCTACTCCTCATTCAGCCTTTTAAGGGTACAAACAATAGTAATTGGGGCCTAGTGTGGTTTTGTACGTGTGAGATACATACACTTTTTCTGATCATATTTCCTATTCCGCTATTCAATAAAAACCTTTGGGGATCAATTAAATTGCGGTATAGTCTGTGTTGGTACGTGTGAGATCCACCTTTCCAAGTTTTTGGGGTTCATCTCATACTTCTGAAGATTTGAGGGTGCTGCCTGTTCCATACTCCTCCTACTCCTCATTCAGCCTTTTAGGGGTACAAACAACAGTAATTGGGGCCTAGTGTGGTTTTGTATGTGTGAGATACATACACTTTTTTTGATCATATTTCCTATTCCGCTATTCAATAAAAACCTTTGGGGATCAATTAAATTGCGGGATAGTCTGTGTTGGTACGTGTGAGATCCACCTTTCCAAGCTTTTGGGGTTCATTTCATACTTCTGAAGATTTGAGGGTGCTGCCTGTTCCAAACTCCTCCTACTCCTCATCCTGCCTTTAGGGGTACAAACAATAGTAATTGGGGCCTAGTGTGCTTCTGTACGTGTGAGATACATACACATTTTTGATCATATTTCCTATTCCGCTATTCAATAAAAACCTTTGGGGATCAATTAAATTGCGGGATAGTCTGTGTTGGTACGTGTGAGATCCACCTTTCCAAGTTTTTGGGGTTCATCTCATACTTCTGAAGATTTGAGGGTGCTGCCTGTTCCATACTCCTCCTACTCCTCATTCAGCCTTTTAGGGGTACAAACAGTAGTAATTGGGGCCTAGTGTGGTTTTGTACGTGTGAGATACATACACTTTTTTTGATCATATTTCCTATTCCGCTATTCAATAAAAACCTTTGGGGATCAATTAAATTGCGGGATAGTCTGTGTTGGTATGTGTGAGATCCACCTTTCCAAGTTTTTGGGGTTCATCTCATACTTCTGAAGATTTGAGGGTGCTGCCTGTTACAAACTCCTCCTGCTCCTCATCCTGCCTTTAGGGGTACAAACAATAGTAATTGGGGCCTAGTGTGCTTCTGTACGTTTGAGATACATACACTTTTTTTGATCATATTTCCTATTTCGCTGTTCAATAAAAACCTTTGGGGATCAATTAAATTGTGGGATACTCTGTGTTGGTACGTGTGAGATCCACCTTTCCAAGTTTTTGGGGTTCATCTCATACTTCTGAAGATTTGAGGGTGCTGTCTTTTCCATACTCCTCCTACTCCTCATTCAGCCTTTTAAGGGTACAAACAATAGTAATTGGGGCCTAGTGTGGTTTTGTACGTGTGAGATACATACACTTTTTCTGATCATATTTCCTATTCCGCTATTCAATAAAAACCTTTGGGGATCAATTAAATTGCGGGATAGTCTGTGTTGGTACGTGTGAGATCCACCTTTCCAAGTTTTTGGGGTTCATCTCATACTTCTGAAGATTTGAGGGTGCTGCCTGTTCCATACTCCTCCTACTCCTCATTCAGCCTTTTAGGGGTACAAACAATAGTAATTGGGGCCTAGTGTGGTTTTGTACGTGTGAGATACATACACTTTTTTTGATCATATTTCCTATTCCGCTATTCAATAAAAACCTTTGGGGATCAATTAAATTGCGGGATAGTCTGTGTTGGTACGTGTGAGATCCACCTTTCCAAGTTTTTGGGGTTCATCTCATACTTCTGAAGATTTGAGGGTGCTGCCTGTTCCATACTCCTCCTACTCCTCATTCAGCCTTTTAGGGGTACAAACAATAGTAATTGGGGCCTAGTGTGGTTTTGTACGTGTGAGATACATACACTTTTTTTGATCATATTTCCTATTCCGCTATTCAATAAAAACCTTTGGGGATCAATTAAATTGCGGGATAGTCTGTGTTGGTACGTGTGAGATCCACCTTTCCAAGTTTTTGGGGTTCATCTCATACTTCTGAAGATTTGAGGGTGCTGCCTGTTCCATACTCCTCCTACTCCTCATTCAGCCTTTTAAGGGTACAAACAATAGTAATTGGGGCCTAGTGTGGTTTTGTACGTGTGAGATACATACACTTTTTCTGATCATATTTCCTATTCCGCTATTCAATAAAAACCTTTGGGGATTAATTAAATTGCGGGATAGTTTGTGTTGGTACGTGTGAGATCCACCTTTCCAAGTTTTTGGGGTTCATCTCATACTTCTGAAGATTTGAGGGTGCTGCCTGTTCCATACTCCTCCTACTCCTCATCCTGCCTTTAGCGGTACAAACAATAGTAATTGGGGCCTAGTGTGCTTCTGTACGTGTGAGATACATACACTTTTTTTGATCATATTTCCTATTCCGCTATTCAATAAAAACCTTTGGGGATCAATTAAATTGCGGGATAGTCTGTGTTGGTACGTGTGAGATCCACCTTTCCAAGTTTTTGGGGTTCATCTCATACTTCTGAAGATTTGAGGGTGCTGCCTGTTCCATACTCCTCCTACTCCTCATCCTGCCTTTAGGGGTACAAACAATAGTAATTGGGGCCTAGTGTGCTTCTGTACGTGTGAGATACATACACTTGTTTTGATCATATTTCCTATTCCGCTATTCAATAAAAACCTTTGGGGATCAATTAAATTGCGGGATAGTCTGTGTTGGTACGTGTGAGATCCACCTTTCCAAGTTTTTGGGGTTCATCTCATACTTCTGAAGATTTGAGGGTGCTGCCTGTTCCATACTCCTCCTACTCCTCATTCAGCCTTTTAGGGGTACAAACAATAGTAATTGGGGCCTAGTGTGGTTTTGTACGTGTGAGATACATACACTTTTTTTGATCATATTTCCTATTCTGCTATTCAATAAAAACCTTTGGGGATCAATTAAATTGCGGGATAGTCTGTGTTGGTACGTGTGAGATCCACCTTTCCAAGTTTTTGGGGTTCATCTCATACTTCTGAAGATTTGAGGGTGCTGCCTGTTCCATACTCCTCCTACTCCTCATTCAGCCTTTTAGGGGTACAAACAACAGTAATTGGGGCCTAGTGTGGTTTTGTATGTGTGAGATACATACACTTTTTTTGATCATATTTCCTATTCCGCTATTCAATAAAAACCTTTGGGGATCAATTAAATTGCGGGATAGTCTGTGTTGGTACGTGTGAGATCCACCTTTCCAAGCTTTTGGGGTTCATTTCATACTTCTGAAGATTTGAGGGTGCTGCCTGTTCCAAACTCCTCCTACTCCTCATCCTGCCTTTAGGGGTACAAACAATAGTAATTGGGGCCTAGTGTGCTTCTGTACGTGTGAGATACATACACATTTTTGATCATATTTCCTATTCCGCTATTCAATAAAAACCTTTGGGGATCAATTAAATTGCGGGATAGTCTGTGTTGGTACGTGTGAGATCCACCTTTCCAAGTTTTTGGGGTTCATCTCATACTTCTGAAGATTTGAGGGTGCTGCCTGTTCCATACTCCTCCTACTCCTCATTCAGCCTTTTAGGGGTACAAACAATAGTAATTGGGGCCTAGTGTGGTTTTGTACGTGTGAGATACATACACTTTTTTTGATCATATTTCCTATTCTGCTATTCAATAAAAACCTTTGGGGATCAATTAAATTGCGGGATAGTCTGTGTTGGTACATGTGAGATCCACCTTTCCAAGTTTTTGGGGTTCATCTCATACTTCTGAAGATTTGAGGGTGCTGTCTTTTCCATACTCCTCCTACTCCTCATTCAGCCTTTTAAGGGTACAAACAATAGTAATTGGGGCCTAGTGTGGTTTTGTACGTGTGAGATACATACACTTTTTCTGATCATATTTCCTATTCCGCTATTCAATAAAAACCTTTGGGGATCAATTAAATTGCGGGATAGTCTGTGTTGGTACGTGTGAGATCCACCTTTCCAAGTTTTTGGGGTTCATCTCATACTTCTGAAGATTTGAGGGTGCTGCCTGTTCCATACTCCTCCTACTCCTCATTCAGCCTTTTAGGGGTACAAACAACAGTAATTGGGGCCTAGTGTGGTTTTGTATGTGTGAGATACATACACTTTTTTTGATCATATTTCCTATTCCGCTATTCAATAAAAACCTTTGGGGATCAATTAAATTGCGGGATAGTCTGTGTTGGTACGTGTGAGATCCACCTTTCCAAGCTTTTGGGGTTCATTTCATACTTCTGAAGATTTGAGGGTGCTGCCTGTTCCATACTCCTCCTACTCCTCATTCAGCCTTTTAGGGGTACAAACAACAGTAATTGGGGCCTAGTGTGGTTTTGTATGTGTGAGATACATACACTTTTTTTGATCATATTTCCTATTCCGCTATTCAATAAAAACCTTTGGGGATCAATTAAATTGCGGGATAGTCTGTGTTGGTACGTGTGAGATCCACCTTTCCAAGCTTTTGGGGTTCATTTCATACTTCTGAAGATTTGAGGGTGCTGCCTGTTCCAAACTCCTCCTACTCCTCATCCTGCCTTTAGGGGTACAAACAATAGTAATTGGGGCCTAGTGTGCTTCTGTACGTGTGAGATACATACACATTTTTGATCATATTTCCTATTCCGCTATTCAATAAAAACCTTTGGGGATCAATTAAATTGCGGGATAGTCTGTGTTGGTACGTGTGAGATCCACCTTTCCAAGTTTTTGGGGTTCATCTCATACTTCTGAAGATTTGAGGGTGCTGCCTGTTCCATACTCCTCCTACTCCTCATTCAGCCTTTTAGGGGTACAAACAATAGTAATTGGGGCCTAGTGTGGTTTTGTACGTGTGAGATACATACACTTTTTTTGATCATATTTCCTATTCTGCTATTCAATAAAAACCTTTGGGGATCAATTAAATTGCGGGATAGTCTGTGTTGGTACATGTGAGATCCACCTTTCCAAGTTTTTGGGGTTCATCTCATACTTCTGAAGATTTGAGGGTGCTGTCTTTTCCATACTCCTCCTACTCCTCATTCAGCCTTTTAAGGGTACAAACAATAGTAATTGGGGCCTAGTGTGGTTTTGTACGTGTGAGATACATACACTTTTTCTGATCATATTTCCTATTCCGCTATTCAATAAAAACCTTTGGGGATCAATTAAATTGCGGGATAGTCTGTGTTGGTACGTGTGAGATCCACCTTTCCAAGTTTTTGGGGTTCATCTCATACTTCTGAAGATTTGAGGGTGCTGCCTGTTCCATACTCCTCCTACTCCTCATTCAGCCTTTTAGGGGTACAAACAACAGTAATTGGGGCCTAGTGTGGTTTTGTATGTGTGAGATACATACACTTTTTTTGATCATATTTCCTATTCCGCTATTCAATAAAAACCTTTGGGGATCAATTAAATTGCGGGATAGTCTGTGTTGGTACGTGTGAGATCCACCTTTCCAAGCTTTTGGGGTTCATTTCATACTTCTGAAGATTTGAGGGTGCTGCCTGTTCCAAACTCCTCCTACTCCTCATCCTGCCTTTAGGGGTACAAACAATAGTAATTGGGGCCTAGTGTGCTTCTGTACGTGTGAGATACATACACATTTTTGATCATATTTCCTATTCCGCTATTCAATAAAAACCTTTGGGGATCAATTAAATTGCGGGATAGTCTGTGTTGGTACGTGTGAGATCCACCTTTCCAAGTTTTTGGGGTTCATCTCATACTTCTGAAGATTTGAGGGTGCTGCCTGTTCCATACTCCTCCTACTCCTCATTCAGCCTTTTAGGGGTACAAACAATAGTAATTGGGGCCTAGTGTGGTTTTGTACGTGTGAGATACATACACTTTTTTTGATCATATTTCCTATTCTGCTATTCAATAAAAACCTTTGGGGATCAATTAAATTGCGGGATAGTCTGTGTTGGTACATGTGAGATCCACCTTTCCAAGTTTTTGGGGTTCATCTCATACTTCTGAAGATTTGAGGGTGCTGTCTTTTCCATACTCCTCCTACTCCTCATTCAGCCTTTTAAGGGTACAAACAATAGTAATTGGGGCCTAGTGTGGTTTTGTACGTGTGAGATACATACACTTTTTCTGATCATATTTCCTATTCCGCTATTCAATAAAAACCTTTGGGGATCAATTAAATTGCGGGATAGTCTGTGTTGGTACGTGTGAGATCCACCTTTCCAAGTTTTTGGGGTTCATCTCATACTTCTGAAGATTTGAGGGTGCTGCCTGTTCCATACTCCTCCTACTCCTCATTCAGCCTTTTAGGGGTACAAACAACAGTAATTGGGGCCTAGTGTGGTTTTGTATGTGTGAGATACATACACTTTTTTTGATCATATTTCCTATTCCGCTATTCAATAAAAACCTTTGGGGATCAATTAAATTGCGGGATAGTCTGTGTTGGTACGTGTGAGATCCACCTTTCCAAGCTTTTGGGGTTCATTTCATACTTCTGAAGATTTGAGGGTGCTGCCTGTTCCAAACTCCTCCTACTCCTCATCCTGCCTTTAGGGGTACAAACAATAGTAATTGGGGCCTAGTGTGCTTCTGTACGTGTGAGATACATACACATTTTTGATCATATTTCCTATTCCGCTATTCAATAAAAACCTTTGGGGATCAATTAAATTGCGGGATAGTCTGTGTTGGTACGTGTGAGATCCACCTTTCCAAGTTTTTGGGGTTCATCTCATACTTCTGAAGATTTGAGGGTGCTGCCTGTTCCATACTCCTCCTACTCCTCATTCAGCCTTTTAGGGGTACAAACAGTAGTAATTGGGGCCTAGTGTGGTTTTGTACGTGTGAGATACATACACTTTTTTTGATCATATTTCCTATTCCGCTATTCAATAAAAACCTTTGGGGATCAATTAAATTGCGGGATAGTCTGTGTTGGTACGTGTGAGATCCACCTTTCCAAGTTTTTGGGGTTCATCTCATACTTCTGAAGATTTGAGGGTGCTGCCTGTTCCATACTCCTCCTACTCCTCATTCAGCCTTTTAAGGGTACAAACAATAGTAATTGGGGCCTAGTGTGGTTTTGTACGTGTGAGATACATACACTTTTTCTGATCATATTTCCTATTCCGCTATTCAATAAAAACCTTTGGGGATTAATTAAATTGCGGGATAGTTTGTGTTGGTACGTGTGAGATCCACCTTTCCAAGTTTTTGGGGTTCATCTCATACTTCTGAAAATTTGAGGGTGCTGCCTGTTCCATACTCCTCCTACTCCTCATCCTGCCTTTAGCGGTACAAACAATAGTAATTGGGGCCTAGTGTGCTTCTGTACGTGTGAGATACATACACTTTTTTTGATCATATTTCCTATTCCGCTATTCAATAAAAACCTTTGGGGATCAATTAAATTGCGGGATAGTCTGTGTTGGTACGTGTGAGATCCACCTTTCCAAGTTTTTGGGGTTCATCTCATACTTCTGAAGATTTGAGGGTGCTGCCTGTTCCATACTCCTCCTACTCCTCATCCTGCCTTTAGGGGTACAAACAATAGTAATTGGGGCCTAGTGTGCTTCTGTACGTGTGAGATACATACACTTGTTTTGATCATATTTCCTATTCCGCTATTCAATAAAAACCTTTGGGGATCAATTAAATTGCGGGATAGTCTGTGTTGGTACGTGTGAGATCCACCTTTCCAAGTTTTTGGGGTTCATCTCATACTTCTGAAGATTTGAGGGTGCTGCCTGTTCCATACTCCTCCTACTCCTCATTCAGCCTTTTAGGGGTACAAACAATAGTAATTGGGGCCTAGTGTGGTTTTGTACATGTGAGATACATACACTTTTTTTGATCATATTTCCTATTCTGCTATTCAATAAAAACCTTTGGGGATCAATTAAATTGCGGGATAGTCTGTGTTGGTACATGTGAGATCCACCTTTCCAAGTTTTTGGGGTTCATCTCATACTTCTGAAGATTTGAGGGTGCTGTCTTTTCCATACTCCTCCTACTCCTCATTCAGCCTTTTAAGGGTACAAACAATAGTAATTGGGGCCTAGTGTGGTTTTGTACGTGTGAGATACATACACTTTTTCTGATCATATTTCCTATTCCGCTATTCAATAAAAACCTTTGGGGATCAATTAAATTGCGGGATAGTCTGTGTTGGTACGTGTGAGATCCACCTTTCCAAGTTTTTGGGGTTCATCTCATACTTCTGAAGATTTGAGGGTGCTGCCTGTTCCATACTCCTCCTACTCCTCATTCAGCCTTTTAGGGGTACAAACAACAGTAATTGGGGCCTAGTGTGGTTTTGTATGTGTGAGATACATACACTTTTTTTGATCATATTTCCTATTCCGCTATTCAATAAAAACCTTTGGGGATCAATTAAATTGCGGGATAGTCTGTGTTGGTACGTGTGAGATCCACCTTTCCAAGCTTTTGGGGTTCATTTCATACTTCTGAAGATTTGAGGGTGCTGCCTGTTCCAAACTCCTCCTACTCCTCATCCTGCCTTTAGGGGTACAAACAATAGTAATTGGGGCCTAGTGTGCTTCTGTACGTGTGAGATACATACACATTTTTGATCATATTTCCTATTCCGCTATTCAATAAAAACCTTTGGGGATCAATTAAATTGCGGGATAGTCTGTGTTGGTACGTGTGAGATCCACCTTTCCAAGTTTTTGGGGTTCATCTCATACTTCTGAAGATTTGAGGGTGCTGCCTGTTCCATACTCCTCCTACTCCTCATTCAGCCTTTTAGGGGTACAAACAATAGTAATTGGGGCCTAGTGTGGTTTTGTACGTGTGAGATACATACACTTTTTTTGATCATATTTCCTATTCTGCTATTCAATAAAAACCTTTGGGGATCAATTAAATTGCGGGATAGTCTGTGTTGGTACATGTGAGATCCACCTTTCCAAGTTTTTGGGGTTCATCTCATACTTCTGAAGATTTGAGGGTGCTGTCTTTTCCATACTCCTCCTACTCCTCATTCAGCCTTTTAAGGGTACAAACAATAGTAATTGGGGCCTAGTGTGGTTTTGTACGTGTGAGATACATACACTTTTTCTGATCATATTTCCTATTCCGCTATTCAATAAAAACCTTTGGGGATCAATTAAATTGCGGGATAGTCTGTGTTGGTACGTGTGAGATCCACCTTTCCAAGTTTTTGGGGTTCATCTCATACTTCTGAAGATTTGAGGGTGCTGCCTGTTCCATACTCCTCCTACTCCTCATTCAGCCTTTTAGGGGTACAAACAACAGTAATTGGGGCCTAGTGTGGTTTTGTATGTGTGAGATACATACACTTTTTTTGATCATATTTCCTATTCCGCTATTCAATAAAAACCTTTGGGGATCAATTAAATTGCGGGATAGTCTGTGTTGGTACGTGTGAGATCCACCTTTCCAAGCTTTTGGGGTTCATTTCATACTTCTGAAGATTTGAGGGTGCTGCCTGTTCCAAACTCCTCCTACTCCTCATCCTGCCTTTAGGGGTACAAACAATAGTAATTGGGGCCTAGTGTGCTTCTGTACGTGTGAGATACATACACATTTTTGATCATATTTCCTATTCCGCTATTCAATAAAAACCTTTGGGGATCAATTAAATTGCGGGATAGTCTGTGTTGGTACGTGTGAGATCCACCTTTCCAAGTTTTTGGGGTTCATCTCATACTTCTGAAGATTTGAGGGTGCTGCCTGTTCCATACTCCTCCTACTCCTCATTCAGCCTTTTAGGGGTACAAACAGTAGTAATTGGGGCCTAGTGTGGTTTTGTACGTGTGAGATACATACACTTTTTTTGATCATATTTCCTATTCCGCTATTCAATAAAAACCTTTGGGGATCAATTAAATTGCGGGATAGTCTGTGTTGGTATGTGTGAGATCCACCTTTCCAAGTTTTTGGGGTTCATCTCATACTTCTGAAGATTTGAGGGTGCTGCCTGTTCCAAACTCCTCCTGCTCCTCATCCTGCCTTTAGGGGTACAAACAATAGTAATTGGGGCCTAGTGTGCTTCTGTACGTTTGAGATACATACACTTTTTTTGATCATATTTCCTATTTCGCTGTTCAATAAAAACCTTTGGGGATCAATTAAATTGTGGGATACTCTGTGTTGGTACGTGTGAGATCCACCTTTCCAAGTTTTTGGGGTTCATCTCATACTTCTGAAGATTTGAGGGTGCTGTCTTTTCCATACTCCTCCTACTCCTCATTCAGCCTTTTAAGGGTACAAACAATAGTAATTGGGGCCTAGTGTGGTTTTGTACGTGTGAGATACATACACTTTTTCTGATCATATTTCCTATTCCGCTATTCAATAAAAACCTTTGGGGATCAATTAAATTGCGGGATAGTCTGTGTTGGTACGTGTGAGATCCACCTTTCCAAGTTTTTGGGGTTCATCTCATACTTCTGAAGATTTGAGGGTGCTGCCTGTTCCATACTCCTCCTACTCCTCATTCAGCCTTTTAGGGGTACAAACAACAGTAATTGGGGCCTAGTGTGGTTTTGTATGTGTGAGATACATACACTTTTTTTGATCATATTTCCTATTCCGCTATTCAATAAAAACCTTTGGGGATCAATTAAATTGCGGGATAGTCTGTGTTGGTACGTGTGAGATCCACCTTTCCAAGCTTTTGGGGTTCATTTCATACTTCTGAAGATTTGAGGGTGCTGCCTGTTCCAAACTCCTCCTACTCCTCATCCTGCCTTTAGGGGTACAAACAATAGTAATTGGGGCCTAGTGTGCTTCTGTACGTGTGAGATACATACACATTTTTGATCATATTTCCTATTCCGCTATTCAATAAAAACCTTTGGGGATCAATTAAATTGCGGGATAGTCTGTGTTGGTACGTGTGAGATCCACCTTTCCAAGTTTTTGGGGTTCATCTCATACTTCTGAAGATTTGAGGGTGCTGCCTGTTCCATACTCCTCCTACTCCTCATTCAGCCTTTTAGGGGTACAAACAATAGTAATTGGGGCCTAGTGTGGTTTTGTACGTGTGAGATACATACACTTTTTTTGATCATATTTCCTATTCTGCTATTCAATAAAAACCTTTGGGGATCAATTAAATTGCGGGATAGTCTGTGTTGGTACATGTGAGATCCACCTTTCCAAGTTTTTGGGGTTCATCTCATACTTCTGAAGATTTGAGGGTGCTGCCTGTTCCATACTCCTCCTACTCCTCATTCAGCCTTTTAGGGGTACAAACAATAGTAATTGGGGCCTAGTGTGGTTTTGTACGTGTGAGATACATACACTTTTTCTGATCATATTTCCTATTCCGCTATTCAATAAAAACCTTTGGGGATCAATTAAATTGCGGGATAGTCTGTGTTGGTACGTGTGAGATCCACCTTTCCAAGTTTTTGGGGTTCATCTCATACTTCTGAAGATTTGAGTGTGCTGCCTGTTCCATACTCCTCCTACTCCTCATTCAGCCTTTTAGGGGTACAAACAACAGTAATTGGGGCCTAGTGTGGTTTTGTATGTGTGAGATACATACACTTTTTTTGATCATATTTCCTATTCCGCTATTCAATAAAAACCTTTGGGGATCAATTAAATTGCGGGATAGTCTGTGTTGGTACGTGTGAGATCCACCTTTCCAAGCTTTTGGGGTTCATTTCATACTTCTGAAGATTTGAGGGTGCTGCCTGTTCCAAACTCCTCCTACTCCTCATCCTGCCTTTAGGGGTACAAACAATAGTAATTGGGGCCTAGTGTGCTTCTGTACGTGTGAGATACATACACATTTTTGATCATATTTCCTATTCCGCTATTCAATAAAAACCTTTGGGGATCAATTAAATTGCGGGATAGTCTGTGTTGGTACGTGTGAGATCCACCTTTCCAAGTTTTTGGGGTTCATCTCATACTTCTGAAGATTTGAGGGTGCTGCCTGTTCCATACTCCTCCTACTCCTCATTCAGCCTTTTAGGGGTACAAACAATAGTAATTGGGGCCTAGTGTGGTTTTGTACGTGTGAGATACATACACTTTTTTTGATCATATTTCCTATTCTGCTATTCAATAAAAACCTTTGGGGATCAATTAAATTGCGGGATAGTCTGTGTTGGTACATGTGAGATCCACCTTTCCAAGTTTTTGGGGTTCATCTCATACTTCTGAAGATTTGAGGGTGCTGTCTTTTCCATACTCCTCCTACTCCTCATTCAGCCTTTTAAGGGTACAAACAATAGTAATTGGGGCCTAGTGTGGTTTTGTACGTGTGAGATACATACACTTTTTCTGATCATATTTCCTATTCCGCTATTCAATAAAAACCTTTGGGGATCAATTAAATTGCGGGATAGTCTGTGTTGGTACGTGTGAGATCCACCTTTCCAAGTTTTTGGGGTTCATCTCATACTTCTGAAGATTTGAGGGTGCTGCCTGTTCCATACTCCTCCTACTCCTCATTCAGCCTTTTAGGGGTACAAACAACAGTAATTGGGGCCTAGTGTGGTTTTGTATGTGTGAGATACATACACTTTTTTTGATCATATTTCCTATTCCGCTATTCAATAAAAACCTTTGGGGATCAATTAAATTGCGGGATAGTCTGTGTTGGTACGTGTGAGATCCACCTTTCCAAGCTTTTGGGGTTCATTTCATACTTCTGAAGATTTGAGGGTGCTGCCTGTTCCAAACTCCTCCTACTCCTCATCCTGCCTTTAGGGGTACAAACAATAGTAATTGGGGCCTAGTGTGCTTCTGTACGTGTGAGATACATACACATTTTTGATCATATTTCCTATTCCGCTATTCAATAAAAACCTTTGGGGATCAATTAAATTGCGGGATAGTCTGTGTTGGTACGTGTGAGATCCACCTTTCCAAGTTTTTGGGGTTCATCTCATACTTCTGAAGATTTGAGGGTGCTGCCTGTTCCATACTCCTCCTACTCCTCATTCAGCCTTTTAGGGGTACAAACAATAGTAATTGGGGCCTAGTGTGGTTTTGTACGTGTGAGATACATACACTTTTTTTGATCATATTTCCTATTCTGCTATTCAATAAAAACCTTTGGGGATCAATTAAATTGCGGGATAGTCTGTGTTGGTACATGTGAGATCCACCTTTCCAAGTTTTTGGGGTTCATCTCATACTTCTGAAGATTTGAGGGTGCTGTCTTTTCCATACTCCTCCTACTCCTCATT
The DNA here is from genome assembly GCF_965119305.1 of Pelophylax lessonae. Lineage (NCBI taxonomy): Eukaryota > Metazoa > Chordata > Amphibia > Anura > Ranidae > Pelophylax > Pelophylax lessonae. The sequence goes on from NC_138771.1 coordinate 370,609,950, forward strand.
CAGCCTTTTAAGGGTACAAACAATAGTAATTGGGGCCTAGTGTGGTTTTGTACGTGTGAGATACATACACTTTTTCTGATCATATTTCCTATTCCGCTATTCAATAAAAACCTTTGGGGATCAATTAAATTGCGGGATAGTCTGTGTTGGTACGTGTGAGATCCACCTTTCCAAGTTTTTGGGGTTCATCTCATACTTCTGAAGATTTGAGGGTGCTGCCTGTTCCATACTCCTCCTACTCCTCATCCTGCCTTTAGGGGTACAAACAATAGTAATTGGGGCCTAGTGTGCTTCTGTACGTGTGAGATACATACACTTGTTTTGATCATATTTCCTATTCCGCTATTCAATAAAAACCTTTGGGGATCAATTAAATTGCGGGATAGTCTGTGTTGGTACGTGTGAGATCCACCTTTCCAAGTTTTTGGGGTTCATCTCATACTTCTGAAGATTTGAGGGTGCTGCCTGTTCCATACTCCTCCTACTCCTCATTCAGCCTTTTAGGGGTACAAACAATAGTAATTGGGGCCTAGTGTGGTTTTGTACGTGTGAGATACATACACTTTTTTTGATCATATTTCCTATTCTGCTATTCAATAAAAACCTTTGGGGATCAATTAAATTGCGGGATAGTCTGTGTTGGTACATGTGAGATCCACCTTTCCAAGTTTTTGGGGTTCATCTCATACTTCTGAAGATTTGAGGGTGCTGTCTTTTCCATACTCCTCCTACTCCTCATTCAGCCTTTTAAGGGTACAAACAATAGTAATTGGGGCCTAGTGTGGTTTTGTACGTGTGAGATACATACACTTTTTCTGATCATATTTCCTATTCCGCTATTCAATAAAAACCTTTGGGGATCAATTAAATTGCGGGATAGTCTGTGTTGGTACGTGTGAGATCCACCTTTCCAAGTTTTTGGGGTTCATCTCATACTTCTGAAGATTTGAGGGTGCTGCCTGTTCCATACTCCTCCTACTCCTCATTCAGCCTTTTAGGGGTACAAACAACAGTAATTGGGGCCTAGTGTGGTTTTGTATGTGTGAGATACATACACTTTTTTTGATCATATTTCCTATTCCGCTATTCAATAAAAACCTTTGGGGATCAATTAAATTGCGGGATAGTCTGTGTTGGTACGTGTGAGATCCACCTTTCCAAGCTTTTGGGGTTCATTTCATACTTCTGAAGATTTGAGGGTGCTGCCTGTTCCAAACTCCTCCTACTCCTCATCCTGCCTTTAGGGGTACAAACAATAGTAATTGGGGCCTAGTGTGCTTCTGTACGTGTGAGATACATACACATTTTTGATCATATTTCCTATTCCGCTATTCAATAAAAACCTTTGGGGATCAATTAAATTGCGGGATAGTCTGTGTTGGTACGTGTGAGATCCACCTTTCCAAGTTTTTGGGGTTCATCTCATACTTCTGAAGATTTGAGGGTGCTGCCTGTTCCATACTCCTCCTACTCCTCATTCAGCCTTTTAGGGGTACAAACAATAGTAATTGGGGCCTAGTGTGGTTTTGTACGTGTGAGATACATACACTTTTTTTGATCATATTTCCTATTCTGCTATTCAATAAAAACCTTTGGGGATCAATTAAATTGCGGGATAGTCTGTGTTGGTACATGTGAGATCCACCTTTCCAAGTTTTTGGGGTTCATCTCATACTTCTGAAGATTTGAGGGTGCTGTCTTTTCCATACTCCTCCTACTCCTCATTCAGCCTTTTAAGGGTACAAACAATAGTAATTGGGGCCTAGTGTGGTTTTGTACGTGTGAGATACATACACTTTTTCTGATCATATTTCCTATTCCGCTATTCAATAAAAACCTTTGGGGATCAATTAAATTGCGGGATAGTCTGTGTTGGTACGTGTGAGATCCACCTTTCCAAGTTTTTGGGGTTCATCTCATACTTCTGAAGATTTGAGGGTGCTGCCTGTTCCATACTCCTCCTACTCCTCATTCAGCCTTTTAGGGGTACAAACAACAGTAATTGGGGCCTAGTGTGGTTTTGTATGTGTGAGATACATACACTTTTTTTGATCATATTTCCTATTCCGCTATTCAATAAAAACCTTTGGGGATCAATTAAATTGCGGGATAGTCTGTGTTGGTACGTGTGAGATCCACCTTTCCAAGCTTTTGGGGTTCATTTCATACTTCTGAAGATTTGAGGGTGCTGCCTGTTCCAAACTCCTCCTACTCCTCATCCTGCCTTTAGGGGTACAAACAATAGTAATTGGGGCCTAGTGTGCTTCTGTACGTGTGAGATACATACACATTTTTGATCATATTTCCTATTCCGCTATTCAATAAAAACCTTTGGGGATCAATTAAATTGCGGGATAGTCTGTGTTGGTACGTGTGAGATCCACCTTTCCAAGTTTTTGGGGTTCATCTCATACTTCTGAAGATTTGAGGGTGCTGCCTGTTCCATACTCCTCCTACTCCTCATTCAGCCTTTTAGGGGTACAAACAGTAGTAATTGGGGCCTAGTGTGGTTTTGTACGTGTGAGATACATACACTTTTTTTGATCATATTTCCTATTCCGCTATTCAATAAAAACCTTTGGGGATCAATTAAATTGCGGGATAGTCTGTGTTGGTATGTGTGAGATCCACCTTTCCAAGTTTTTGGGGTTCATCTCATACTTCTGAAGATTTGAGGGTGCTGCCTGTTCCAAACTCCTCCTGCTCCTCATCCTGCCTTTAGGGGTACAAACAATAGTAATTGGGGCCTAGTGTGCTTCTGTACGTTTGAGATACATACACTTTTTTTGATCATATTTCCTATTTCGCTGTTCAATAAAAACCTTTGGGGATCAATTAAATTGTGGGATACTCTGTGTTGGTACGTGTGAGATCCACCTTTCCAAGTTTTTGGGGTTCATCTCATACTTCTGAAGATTTGAGGGTGCTGTCTTTTCCATACTCCTCCTACTCCTCATTCAGCCTTTTAAGGGTACAAACAATAGTAATTGGGGCCTAGTGTGGTTTTGTACGTGTGAGATACATACACTTTTTCTGATCATATTTCCTATTCCGCTATTCAATAAAAACCTTTGGGGATTAATTAAATTGCGGGATAGTTTGTGTTGGTACGTGTGAGATCCACCTTTCCAAGTTTTTGGGGTTCATCTCATACTTCTGAAGATTTGAGGGTGCTGCCTGTTCCATACTCCTCCTACTCCTCATCCTGCCTTTAGCGGTACAAACAATAGTAATTGGGGCCTAGTGTGCTTCTGTACGTGTGAGATACATACACTTTTTTTGATCATATTTCCTATTCCGCTATTCAATAAAAACCTTTGGGGATCAATTAAATTGCGGGATAGTCTGTGTTGGTACGTGTGAGATCCACCTTTCCAAGTTTTTGGGGTTCATCTCATACTTCTGAAGATTTGAGGGTGCTGCCTGTTCCATACTCCTCCTACTCCTCATCCTGCCTTTAGGGGTACAAACAATAGTAATTGGGGCCTAGTGTGCTTCTGTACGTGTGAGATACATACACTTGTTTTGATCATATTTCCTATTCCGCTATTCAATAAAAACCTTTGGGGATCAATTAAATTGCGGGATAGTCTGTGTTGGTACGTGTGAGATCCACCTTTCCAAGTTTTTGGGGTTCATCTCATACTTCTGAAGATTTGAGGGTGCTGCCTGTTCCATACTCCTCCTACTCCTCATTCAGCCTTTTAGGGGTACAAACAATAGTAATTGGGGCCTAGTGTGGTTTTGTACGTGTGAGATACATACACTTTTTTTGATCATATTTCCTATTCTGCTATTCAATAAAAACCTTTGGGGATCAATTAAATTGCGGGATAGTCTGTGTTGGTACATGTGAGATCCACCTTTCCAAGTTTTTGGGGTTCATCTCATACTTCTGAAGATTTGAGGGTGCTGTCTTTTCCATACTCCTCCTACTCCTCATTCAGCCTTTTAAGGGTACAAACAATAGTAATTGGGGCCTAGTGTGGTTTTGTACGTGTGAGATACATACACTTTTTCTGATCATATTTCCTATTCCGCTATTCAATAAAAACCTTTGGGGATCAATTAAATTGCGGGATAGTCTGTGTTGGTACGTGTGAGATCCACCTTTCCAAGTTTTTGGGGTTCATCTCATACTTCTGAAGATTTGAGGGTGCTGCCTGTTCCATACTCCTCCTACTCCTCATTCAGCCTTTTAGGGGTACAAACAACAGTAATTGGGGCCTAGTGTGGTTTTGTATGTGTGAGATACATACACTTTTTTTGATCATATTTCCTATTCCGCTATTCAATAAAAACCTTTGGGGATCAATTAAATTGCGGGATAGTCTGTGTTGGTACGTGTGAGATCCACCTTTCCAAGCTTTTGGGGTTCATTTCATACTTCTGAAGATTTGAGGGTGCTGCCTGTTCCAAACTCCTCCTACTCCTCATCCTGCCTTTAGGGGTACAAACAATAGTAATTGGGGCCTAGTGTGCTTCTGTACGTGTGAGATACATACACATTTTTGATCATATTTCCTATTCCGCTATTCAATAAAAACCTTTGGGGATCAATTAAATTGCGGGATAGTCTGTGTTGGTACGTGTGAGATCCACCTTTCCAAGTTTTTGGGGTTCATCTCATACTTCTGAAGATTTGAGGGTGCTGCCTGTTCCATACTCCTCCTACTCCTCATTCAGCCTTTTAGGGGTACAAACAATAGTAATTGGGGCCTAGTGTGGTTTTGTACGTGTGAGATACATACACTTTTTTTGATCATATTTCCTATTCTGCTATTCAATAAAAACCTTTGGGGATCAATTAAATTGCGGGATAGTCTGTGTTGGTACATGTGAGATCCACCTTTCCAAGTTTTTGGGGTTCATCTCATACTTCTGAAGATTTGAGGGTGCTGCCTGTTCCATACTCCTCCTACTCCTCATTCAGCCTTTTAGGGGTACAAACAACAGTAATTGGGGCCTAGTGTGGTTTTGTATGTGTGAGATACATACACTTTTTTTGATCATATTTCCTATTCCGCTATTCAATAAAAACCTTTGGGGATCAATTAAATTGCGGGATAGTCTGTGTTGGTACGTGTGAGATCCACCTTTCCAAGCTTTTGGGGTTCATTTCATACTTCTGAAGATTTGAGGGTGCTGCCTGTTCCAAACTCCTCCTACTCCTCATCCTGCCTTTAGGGGTACAAACAATAGTAATTGGGGCCTAGTGTGCTTCTGTACGTGTGAGATACATACACATTTTTGATCATATTTCCTATTCCGCTATTCAATAAAAACCTTTGGGGATCAATTAAATTGCGGGATAGTCTGTGTTGGTACGTGTGAGATCCACCTTTCCAAGTTTTTGGGGTTCATCTCATACTTCTGAAGATTTGAGGGTGCTGCCTGTTCCATACTCCTCCTACTCCTCATTCAGCCTTTTAGGGGTACAAACAACAGTAATTGGGGCCTAGTGTGGTTTTGTATGTGTGAGATACATACACTTTTTTTGATCATATTTCCTATTCCGCTATTCAATAAAAACCTTTGGGGATCAATTAAATTGCGGGATAGTCTGTGTTGGTACGTGTGAGATCCACCTTTCCAAGCTTTTGGGGTTCATTTCATACTTCTGAAGATTTGAGGGTGCTGCCTGTTCCAAACTCCTCCTACTCCTCATCCTGCCTTTAGGGGTACAAACAATAGTAATTGGGGCCTAGTGTGCTTCTGTACGTGTGAGATACATACACATTTTTGATCATATTTCCTATTCCGCTATTCAATAAAAACCTTTGGGGATCAATTAAATTGCGGGATAGTCTGTGTTGGTACGTGTGAGATCCACCTTTCCAAGTTTTTGGGGTTCATCTCATACTTCTGAAGATTTGAGGGTGCTGCCTGTTCCATACTCCTCCTACTCCTCATTCAGCCTTTTAGGGGTACAAACAATAGTAATTGGGGCCTAGTGTGGTTTTGTACGTGTGAGATACATACACTTTTTTTGATCATATTTCCTATTCTGCTATTCAATAAAAACCTTTGGGGATCAATTAAATTGCGGGATAGTCTGTGTTGGTACATGTGAGATCCACCTTTCCAAGTTTTTGGGGTTCATCTCATACTTCTGAAGATTTGAGGGTGCTGTCTTTTCCATACTCCTCCTACTCCTCATTCAGCCTTTTAAGGGTACAAACAATAGTAATTGGGGCCTAGTGTGGTTTTGTACGTGTGAGATACATACACTTTTTCTGATCATATTTCCTATTCCGCTATTCAATAAAAACCTTTGGGGATCAATTAAATTGCGGGATAGTCTGTGTTGGTACGTGTGAGATCCACCTTTCCAAGTTTTTGGGGTTCATCTCATACTTCTGAAGATTTGAGGGTGCTGCCTGTTCCATACTCCTCCTACTCCTCATTCAGCCTTTTAGGGGTACAAACAACAGTAATTGGGGCCTAGTGTGGTTTTGTATGTGTGAGATACATACACTTTTTTTGATCATATTTCCTATTCCGCTATTCAATAAAAACCTTTGGGGATCAATTAAATTGCGGGATAGTCTGTGTTGGTACGTGTGAGATCCACCTTTCCAAGCTTTTGGGGTTCATTTCATACTTCTGAAGATTTGAGGGTGCTGCCTGTTCCAAACTCCTCCTACTCCTCATCCTGCCTTTAGGGGTACAAACAATAGTAATTGGGGCCTAGTGTGCTTCTGTACGTGTGAGATACATACACATTTTTGATCATATTTCCTATTCCGCTATTCAATAAAAACCTTTGGGGATCAATTAAATTGCGGGATAGTCTGTGTTGGTACGTGTGAGATCCACCTTTCCAAGTTTTTGGGGTTCATCTCATACTTCTGAAGATTTGAGGGTGCTGCCTGTTCCATACTCCTCCTACTCCTCATTCAGCCTTTTAGGGGTACAAACAATAGTAATTGGGGCCTAGTGTGGTTTTGTACGTGTGAGATACATACACTTTTTTTGATCATATTTCCTATTCTGCTATTCAATAAAAACCTTTGGGGATCAATTAAATTGCGGGATAGTCTGTGTTGGTACATGTGAGATCCACCTTTCCAAGTTTTTGGGGTTCATCTCATACTTCTGAAGATTTGAGGGTGCTGTCTTTTCCATACTCCTCCTACTCCTCATTCAGCCTTTTAAGGGTACAAACAATAGTAATTGGGGCCTAGTGTGGTTTTGTACGTGTGAGATACATACACTTTTTCTGATCATATTTCCTATTCCGCTATTCAATAAAAACCTTTGGGGATCAATTAAATTGCGGGATAGTCTGTGTTGGTACGTGTGAGATCCACCTTTCCAAGTTTTTGGGGTTCATCTCATACTTCTGAAGATTTGAGGGTGCTGCCTGTTCCATACTCCTCCTACTCCTCATTCAGCCTTTTAGGGGTACAAACAACAGTAATTGGGGCCTAGTGTGGTTTTGTATGTGTGAGATACATACACTTTTTTTGATCATATTTCCTATTCCGCTATTCAATAAAAACCTTTGGGGATCAATTAAATTGCGGGATAGTCTGTGTTGGTACGTGTGAGATCCACCTTTCCAAGCTTTTGGGGTTCATTTCATACTTCTGAAGATTTGAGGGTGCTGCCTGTTCCAAACTCCTCCTACTCCTCATCCTGCCTTTAGGGGTACAAACAATAGTAATTGGGGCCTAGTGTGCTTCTGTACGTGTGAGATACATACACATTTTTGATCATATTTCCTATTCCGCTATTCAATAAAAACCTTTGGGGATCAATTAAATTGCGGGATAGTCTGTGTTGGTACGTGTGAGATCCACCTTTCCAAGTTTTTGGGGTTCATCTCATACTTCTGAAGATTTGAGGGTGCTGCCTGTTCCATACTCCTCCTACTCCTCATTCAGCCTTTTAGGGGTACAAACAATAGTAATTGGGGCCTAGTGTGGTTTTGTACGTGTGAGATACATACACTTTTTTTGATCATATTTCCTATTCTGCTATTCAATAAAAACCTTTGGGGATCAATTAAATTGCGGGATAGTCTGTGTTGGTACATGTGAGATCCACCTTTCCAAGTTTTTGGGGTTCATCTCATACTTCTGAAGATTTGAGGGTGCTGTCTTTTCCATACTCCTCCTACTCCTCATTCAGCCTTTTAAGGGTACAAACAATAGTAATTGGGGCCTAGTGTGGTTTTGTACGTGTGAGATACATACACTTTTTCTGATCATATTTCCTATTCCGCTATTCAATAAAAACCTTTGGGGATCAATTAAATTGCGGGATAGTCTGTGTTGGTACGTGTGAGATCCACCTTTCCAAGTTTTTGGGGTTCATCTCATACTTCTGAAGATTTGAGGGTGCTGCCTGTTCCATACTCCTCCTACTCCTCATTCAGCCTTTTAGGGGTACAAACAACAGTAATTGGGGCCTAGTGTGGTTTTGTATGTGTGAGATACATACACTTTTTTTGATCATATTTCCTATTCCGCTATTCAATAAAAACCTTTGGGGATCAATTAAATTGCGGGATAGTCTGTGTTGGTACGTGTGAGATCCACCTTTCCAAGCTTTTGGGGTTCATTTCATACTTCTGAAGATTTGAGGGTGCTGCCTGTTCCAAACTCCTCCTACTCCTCATCCTGCCTTTAGGGGTACAAACAATAGTAATTGGGGCCTAGTGTGCTTCTGTACGTGTGAGATACATACACATTTTTGATCATATTTCCTATTCCGCTATTCAATAAAAACCTTTGGGGATCAATTAAATTGCGGGATAGTCTGTGTTGGTACGTGTGAGATCCACCTTTCCAAGTTTTTGGGGTTCATCTCATACTTCTGAAGATTTGAGGGTGCTGCCTGTTCCATACTCCTCCTACTCCTCATTCAGCCTTTTAGGGGTACAAACAATAGTAATTGGGGCCTAGTGTGGTTTTGTACGTGTGAGATACATACACTTTTTTTGATCATATTTCCTATTCTGCTATTCAATAAAAACCTTTGGGGATCAATTAAATTGCGGGATAGTCTGTGTTGGTACATGTGAGATCCACCTTTCCAAGTTTTTGGGGTTCATCTCATACTTCTGAAGATTTGAGGGTGCTGTCTTTTCCATACTCCTCCTACTCCTCATTCAGCCTTTTAAGGGTACAAACAATAGTAATTGGGGCCTAGTGTGGTTTTGTACGTGTGAGATACATACACTTTTTCTGATCATATTTCCTATTCCGCTATTCAATAAAAACCTTTGGGGATCAATTAAATTGCGGGATAGTCTGTGTTGGTACGTGTGAGATCCACCTTTCCAAGTTTTTGGGGTTCATCTCATACTTCTGAAGATTTGAGGGTGCTGCCTGTTCCATACTCCTCCTACTCCTCATTCAGCCTTTTAGGGGTACAAACAACAGTAATTGGGGCCTAGTGTGGTTTTGTATGTGTGAGATACATACACTTTTTTTGATCATATTTCCTATTCCGCTATTCAATAAAAACCTTTGGGGATCAATTAAATTGCGGGATAGTCTGTGTTGGTACGTGTGAGATCCACCTTTCCAAGCTTTTGGGGTTCATTTCATACTTCTGAAGATTTGAGGGTGCTGCCTGTTCCAAACTCCTCCTACTCCTCATCCTGCCTTTAGGGGTACAAACAATAGTAATTGGGGCCTAGTGTGCTTCTGTACGTGTGAGATACATACACATTTTTGATCATATTTCCTATTCCGCTATTCAATAAAAACCTTTGGGGATCAATTAAATTGCGGGATAGTCTGTGTTGGTACGTGTGAGATCCACCTTTCCAAGTTTTTGGGGTTCATCTCATACTTCTGAAGATTTGAGGGTGCTGCCTGTTCCATACTCCTCCTACTCCTCATTCAGCCTTTTAGGGGTACAAACAATAGTAATTGGGGCCTAGTGTGGTTTTGTACGTGTGAGATACATACACTTTTTTTGATCATATTTCCTATTCTGCTATTCAATAAAAACCTTTGGGGATCAATTAAATTGCGGGATAGTCTGTGTTGGTACATGTGAGATCCACCTTTCCAAGTTTTTGGGGTTCATCTCATACTTCTGAAGATTTGAGGGTGCTGTCTTTTCCATACTCCTCCTACTCCTCATTCAGCCTTTTAAGGGTACAAACAATAGTAATTGGGGCCTAGTGTGGTTTTGTACGTGTGAGATACATACACTTTTTCTGATCATATTTCCTATTCCGCTATTCAATAAAAACCTTTGGGGATCAATTAAATTGCGGGATAGTCTGTGTTGGTACGTGTGAGATCCACCTTTCCAAGTTTTTGGGGTTCATCTCATACTTCTGAAGATTTGAGGGTGCTGCCTGTTCCATACTCCTCCTACTCCTCATTCAGCCTTTTAGGGGTACAAACAACAGTAATTGGGGCCTAGTGTGGTTTTGTATGTGTGAGATACATACACTTTTTTTGATCATATTTCCTATTCCGCTATTCAATAAAAACCTTTGGGGATCAATTAAATTGCGGGATAGTCTGTGTTGGTACGTGTGAGATCCACCTTTCCAAGCTTTTGGGGTTCATTTCATACTTCTGAAGATTTGAGGGTGCTGCCTGTTCCAAACTCCTCCTACTCCTCATCCTGCCTTTAGGGGTACAAACAATAGTAATTGGGGCCTAGTGTGCTTCTGTACGTGTGAGATACATACACATTTTTGATCATATTTCCTATTCCGCTATTCAATAAAAACCTTTGGGGATCAATTAAATTGCGGGATAGTCTGTGTTGGTACGTGTGAGATCCACCTTTCCAAGTTTTTGGGGTTCATCTCATACTTCTGAAGATTTGAGGGTGCTGCCTGTTCCATACTCCTCCTACTCCTCATTCAGCCTTTTAGGGGTACAAACAATAGTAATTGGGGCCTAGTGTGGTTTTGTACGTGTGAGATACATACACTTTTTTTGATCATATTTCCTATTCTGCTATTCAATAAAAACCTTTGGGGATCAATTAAATTGCGGGATAGTCTGTGTTGGTACATGTGAGATCCACCTTTCCAAGTTTTTGGGGTTCATCTCATACTTCTGAAGATTTGAGGGTGCTGTCTTTTCCATACTCCTCCTACTCCTCATTCAGCCTTTTAAGGGTACAAACAATAGTAATTGGGGCCTAGTGTGGTTTTGTACGTGTGAGATACATACACTTTTTCTGATCATATTTCCTATTCCGCTATTCAATAAAAACCTTTGGGGATCAATTAAATTGCGGGATAGTCTGTGTTGGTACGTGTGAGATCCACCTTTCCAAGTTTTTGGGGTTCATCTCATACTTCTGAAGATTTGAGGGTGCTGCCTGTTCCATACTCCTCCTACTCCTCATTCAGCCTTTTAGGGGTACAAACAACAGTAATTGGGGCCTAGTGTGGTTTTGTATGTGTGAGATACATACACTTTTTTTGATCATATTTCCTATTCCGCTATTCAATAAAAACCTTTGGGGATCAATTAAATTGCGGGATAGTCTGTGTTGGTACGTGTGAGATCCACCTTTCCAAGCTTTTGGGGTTCATTTCATACTTCTGAAGATTTGAGGGTGCTGCCTGTTCCAAACTCCTCCTACTCCTCATCCTGCCTTTAGGGGTACAAACAATAGTAATTGGGGCCTAGTGTGCTTCTGTACGTGTGAGATACATACACATTTTTGATCATATTTCCTATTCCGCTATTCAATAAAAACCTTTGGGGATCAATTAAATTGCGGGATAGTCTGTGTTGGTACGTGTGAGATCCACCTTTCCAAGTTTTTGGGGTTCATCTCATACTTCTGAAGATTTGAGGGTGCTGCCTGTTCCATACTCCTCCTACTCCTCATTCAGCCTTTTAGGGGTACAAACAATAGTAATTGGGGCCTAGTGTGGTTTTGTACGTGTGAGATACATACACTTTTTTTGATCATATTTCCTATTCCGCTATTCAATAAAAACCTTTGGGGATCAATTAAATTGCGGGATAGTCTGTGTTGGTACATGTGAGATCCACCTTTCCAAGTTTTTGGGGTTCATCTCATACTTCTGAAGATTTGAGGGTGCTGTCTTTTCCATACTCCTCCTACTCCTCATTCAGCCTTTTAAGGGTACAAACAATAGTAATTGGGGCCTAGTGTGGTTTTGTACGTGTGAGATACATACACTTTTTCTGATCATATTTCCTATTCCGCTATTCAATAAAAACCTTTGGGGATCAATTAAATTGCGGGATAGTCTGTGTTGGTACGTGTGAGATCCACCTTTCCAAGTTTTTGGGGTTCATCTCATACTTCTGAAGATTTGAGGGTGCTGCCTGTTCCAAACTCCTCTTGCTCCTCATCCTGCCTTTAGGGGTACAAACAATAGTAATTGGGGCCTAGTGTGCTTCTGTACGTTTGAGATACATACACTTTTTTTGATCATATTTCCTATTCCGCTATTCAATAAAAACCTTTGGGGATCAATTAAATTGCGGGATAGTCTGTGTTGGTACGTGTGAGATCCACCTTTCCAAGTTTTTGGGGTTCATCTCATACTTCTGAAGATTTGAGGGTGCTGCCTGTTCCATACTCCTCCTACTCCTCATTCAGCCTTTTAGGGGTACAAACAATAGTAATTGGGGCCTAGTGTGGTTTTGTACGTGTGAGATACATACACTTTTTTTGATCATATTTCCTATTCCGCTATTCAATAAAAACCTTTGGGGATCAATTAAATTGCGGGATAGTCTGTGTTGGTACGTGTGAGATCCACCTTTCCAAGTTTTTGGGGTTCATCTCATACTTCTGAAGATTTGAGGGTGCTGCCTGTTCCATACTCCTCCTACTCCTCATTCAGCCTTTTAGGGGTACAAACAATAGTAATTGGGGCCTAGTGTGGTTTTGTACGTGTGAGATACATACACTTTTTTTGATCATATTTCCTATTCCGCTATTCAATAAAAACCTTTGGGGATCAATTAAATTGCGGGATAGTCTGTGTTGGTACGTGTGAGATCCACCTTTCCAAGTTTTTGGGGTTCATCTCATACTTCTGAAGATTTGAGGGTGCTGCCTGTTCCATACTCCTCCTACTCCTCATTCAGCCTTTTAAGGGTACAAACAATAGTAATTGGGGCCTAGTGTGGTTTTGTACGTGTGAGATACATACACTTTTTCTGATCATATTTCCTATTCCGCTATTCAATAAAAACCTTTGGGGATTAATTAAATTGCGGGATAGTTTGTGTTGGTACGTGTGAGATCCACCTTTCCAAGTTTTTGGGGTTCATCTCATACTTCTGAAGATTTGAGGGTGCTGCCTGTTCCATACTCCTCCTACTCCTCATCCTGCCTTTAGCGGTACAAACAATAGTAATTGGGGCCTAGTGTGCTTCTGTACGTGTGAGATACATACACTTTTTTTGATCATATTTCCTATTCCGCTATTCAATAAAAACCTTTGGGGATCAATTAAATTGCGGGATAGTCTGTGTTGGTACGTGTGAGATCCACCTTTCCAAGTTTTTGGGGTTCATCTCATACTTCTGAAGATTTGAGGGTGCTGCCTGTTCCATACTCCTCCTACTCCTCATCCTGCCTTTAGGGGTACAAACAATAGTAATTGGGGCCTAGTGTGCTTCTGTACGTGTGAGATACATACACTTGTTTTGATCATATTTCCTATTCCGCTATTCAATAAAAACCTTTGGGGATCAATTAAATTGCGGGATAGTCTGTGTTGGTACGTGTGAGATCCACCTTTCCAAGTTTTTGGGGTTCATCTCATACTTCTGAAGATTTGAGGGTGCTGCCTGTTCCATACTCCTCCTACTCCTCATTCAGCCTTTTAGGGGTACAAACAATAGTAATTGGGGCCTAGTGTGGTTTTGTACGTGTGAGATACATACACTTTTTTTGATCATATTTCCTATTCTGCTATTCAATAAAAACCTTTGGGGATCAATTAAATTGCGGGATAGTCTGTGTTGGTACATGTGAGATCCACCTTTCCAAGTTTTTGGGGTTCATCTCATACTTCTGAAGATTTGAGGGTGCTGTCTTTTCCATACTCCTCCTACTCCTCATTCAGCCTTTTAAGGGTACAAACAATAGTAATTGGGGCCTAGTGTGGTTTTGTACGTGTGAGATACATACACTTTTTCTGATCATATTTCCTATTCCGCTATTCAATAAAAACCTTTGGGGATCAATTAAATTGCGGGATAGTCTGTGTTGGTACGTGTGAGATCCACCTTTCCAAGTTTTTGGGGTTCATCTCATACTTCTGAAGATTTGAGGGTGCTGCCTGTTCCATACTCCTCCTACTCCTCATTCAGCCTTTTAGGGGTACAAACAACAGTAATTGGGGCCTAGTGTGGTTTTGTATGTGTGAGATACATACACTTTTTTTGATCATATTTCCTATTCCGCTATTCAATAAAAACCTTTGGGGATCAATTAAATTGCGGGATAGTCTGTGTTGGTACGTGTGAGATCCACCTTTCCAAGCTTTTGGGGTTCATTTCATACTTCTGAAGATTTGAGGGTGCTGCCTGTTCCAAACTCCTCCTACTCCTCATCCTGCCTTTAGGGGTACAAACAATAGTAATTGGGGCCTAGTGTGCTTCTGTACGTGTGAGATACATACACATTTTTGATCATATTTCCTATTCCGCTATTCAATAAAAACCTTTGGGGATCAATTAAATTGCGGGATAGTCTGTGTTGGTACGTGTGAGATCCACCTTTCCAAGTTTTTGGGGTTCATCTCATACTTCTGAAAATTTGAGGGTGCTGCCTGTTCCATACTCCTCCTACTCCTCATTCAGCCTTTTAGGGGTACAAACAGTAGTAATTGGGGCCTAGTGTGGTTTTGTACGTGTGAGATACATACACTTTTTTTGATCATATTTCCTATTCCGCTATTCAATAAAAACCTTTGGGGATCAATTAAATTGCGGGATAGTCTGTGTTGGTATGTGTGAGATCCACCTTTCCAAGTTTTTGGGGTTCATCTCATACTTCTGAAGATTTGAGGGTGCTGCCTTTTCCAAACTCCTCCTGCTCCTCATCCTGCCTTTAGGGGTACAAACAATAGTAATTGGGGCCTAGTGTGCTTCTGTACGTTTGAGATACATACACTTTTTTTGATCATATTTCCTATTTCGCTGTTCAATAAAAACCTTTGGGGATCAATTAAATTGTGGGATACTCTGTGTTGGTACGTGTGAGATCCACCTTTCCAAGTTTTTGGGGTTCATCTCATACTTCTGAAGATTTGAGGGTGCTGCCTGTTCCATACTCCTCCTACTCCTCATCCTGCCTTTAGGGGTACAAACAATAGTAATTGGGGCCTAGTGTGCTTCTGTACGTGTGAGATACATACACTTGTTTTGATCATATTTCCTATTCCGCTATTCAATAAAAACCTTTGGGGATCAATTAAATTGCGGGATAGTCTGTGTTGGTACGTGTGAGATCCACCTTTCCAAGTTTTTGGGGTTCATCTCATACTTCTGAAGATTTGAGGGTGCTGCCTGTTCCATACTCCTCCTACTCCTCATTCAGCCTTTTAGGGGTACAAACAATAGTAATTGGGGCCTAGTGTGGTTTTGTACGTGTGAGATACATACACTTTTTTTGATCATATTTCCTATTCCGCTATTCAATAAAAACCTTTGGGGATCAATTAAATTGCGGGATAGTCTGTGTTGGTACGTGTGAGATCCACCTTTCCAAGTTTTTGGGGTTCATCTCATACTTCTGAAGATTTGAGGGTGCTGCCTGTTCCATACTCCTCCTACTCCTCATTCAGCCTTTTAGGGGTACAAACAATAGTAATTGGGGCCTAGTGTGGTTTTGTACGTGTGAGATACATACACTTTTTTTGATCATATTTCCTATTCCGCTATTCAATAAAAACCTTTGGGGATCAATTAAATTGCGGGATAGTTTGTGTTGGTACGTGTGAGATCCACCTTTCCAAGTTTTTGGGGTTCATCTCATACTTCTGAAGATTTGAGGGTGCTGCCTGTTCCATACTCCTCCTACTCCTCATCCTGCCTTTAGCGGTACAAACAATAGTAATTGGGGCCTAGTGTGCTTCTGTACGTGTGAGATACATACACTTTTTTTGATCATATTTCCTATTCCGCTATTCAATAAAAACCTTTGGGGATCAATTAAATTGCGGGATAGTCTGTGTTGGTACGTGTGAGATCCACCTTTCCAAGTTTTTGGGGTTCATCTCATACTTCTGAAGATTTGAGGGTGCTGCCTGTTCCATACTCCTCCTACTCCTCATCCTGCCTTTAGGGGTACAAACAATAGTAATTGGGGCCTAGTGTGCTTCTGTACGTGTGAGATACATACACTTTTTTTGATCATATTTTCTATTCCGCTATTTAATCAAAACCTTTGGGTATAAACAATTAAATTACGGGATAGTCTGTGTCGGTACGTGTGAGATACACCTTTCCAATTTTTGGGGCGCATCTCATACTGCCGAGGATTTGAGGGTGCTTCAGTCTACCTCCTATAAAAAAAGGGAGAGAATCTGCGCTCGGACAACAAGAAATTAAAATAATAACGAGGATCACTGAAGATAAATGTGAAGGCAGCCAACTAAATGATAGATTACAAATCACATAGGCATATATAAAAGGTGTAGTAGCGCCAAACACTGTAACTGATAACAATATTAAACAATGTGGAGTGTCCACAGTAAGTCCCAACAGTCCAAGAGAGATGAGAAGTAGTGGAGACCAATTCCCAGTATCAGAGCCGTGCGGATGAAAAGAAGCCAACACGCAAGCGTGGAAATATGCCAACTGCTTACCAGATATTAGATGGATATGAGCGATGCAATAAACTCAAATTGGGCCATCAATCACAGACAGTGCCAACGGTATAACTCATCAATTCCCAGTGTCTCAACAGATCATGGTTAAGGGCAATGAAGACTCAAATCGTACCACCAGACAGAGTAATGATCTCAGCAATATTCAATTCACCTCAAAAGAAAGGGGCAGGACATAGTGCAGACTTGTTAATGGAGGCATTAGGCATTCAGGACTTGCCAATGCCTCACTCTTCAACCCTCCTGGGTTTGTGGCACCATCTATTAGTGTCTTTAAGGACTTGGTCCTTAAGGATGTTGAGGCCTTACAAGTCAGGAATGACAGAAATGAGTTCCGGTTCAATGAGGGCCTCAAATCCCTCAAAAAAAGGAACGACATAGTTGTTAGGCCCGCTGATAAGGGGGGGGGGGATAGTTGTCCTTGACAAATCCTCTTATTATGCGGAGATGAACAGATTGCTTTCCGATGCTGATACCTATAGTCCACTTCTTTATGACCCTATGAATAGGTTCAAGAAAGATTTATCTGCCCTAGTTGATCAGGGATTTCAGGACAAAATTCTGAATAAGAAGGAGAGGTCTTTTTTGGTCCCGGTTGCCCCGAGAGTGCTCGTTCTATATTACCTCCCTAAGGTGCATAAGAACTCCCTTAATCCACCTGGGCGCCCCATAGTGAGCGGAATAGATTCCGTCACTAGTAGGATTGGGAGGTATATAGACGGGTACTTACAACCGATTGTTACCAACACCCCCTCTTATTTAAGAGATTCCACACAAGTTCTGAATTTATTAGAGCATATAGAGTGGAAGGAGGGATATCTGCTGGCCACAGCAGATGTCACCTCCTTGTATACTATTATTTCCCATGAGCATGGGCAACAAGCCGTCCAGACTTTTTTGGAGAGGGACGACTCTTTGGTTTCAGTACAGAGAGAGTTCATTTTGTCCTTACTTACATTTTCCATGCAACATAATTACTTTTGGTTTGGCGGCTCCTTTTTTCTACAAAAGAGATGGGTCGGCATGGGTGCCAAATACGCACCGAGCATGGCCAATCTGTTTATAGCCAAGTGGGAGGAGGACGTCATCTATGGCCGGCCTAGACCCGAACTGGTCTTTTGGAGGCGTTACATTGATGACGTCCTCCTCCTATGGGATGGCGACAGATTATCTTTGGACGATTTTATTAATGACCTCAATTCCAACGCTCTGGGGATTGTCCTTCAGCATGAGGTTAGTGATAGCAAGATCAATTTCCTTGACTTATCAATAGAGATTAAGGATAGTACAATTGTGACAAGCACTCTTCAAACCGACCGACCGTAACGGTTACATCGAACAGGGAAGTTGTCACCATCCCTCATGGTTGCGATCGGTACCTCGGAGTCAGTTTTTACGACTTCGTCGCAATTGTACCAGCAAGGAAAGTTATCACAGTCAAGCTCTAATGCTGAGGGATAAGTTTCTCGATAAGGGATATGACGAGAGCAATTTGGATAAGGTGTTGTATGATGTTGAGAACGTTGACACGTCTACTTTATTACATAAGCAGCCTAAACAACAAGCTGATTCCAATCGCTTTGCCTTTTCCTTCATCACCACCTATTCAAAGCAGTTGGAGGGTTCTCCAAAATGACAAGGTACTGGGCCCTCAACTACCTGAAGTTCCACCAGTTGTGTTCAGGGGTGTTGAGCCTTTGCGTCTCCAGATTGCTCCGAACGTTCTCGACAAGCCTGAACGGTTACCTTTCTTTCATACCTTGACTGGCTACTACTATCCATGTAGGAAGTGCTCGGTATGTAAAGTAAATTCTCTCACCGGTAGAAAATTCTGAGAGGTTACATCTACGGCTACCTCCAAGACACACCCCATCAAACCCTGCATTGGTTGTTCCTCCAATAATGTGGTCTACCTCCTGCAATGTCCGTGCGGCCTACAATATATAGGCCGCACCAAGAGGACATTGACAGTGAGGGTGAGGGAACATATCAAAAATATCAGAAAGGGTTTTCCCAACCACAGCGTTTCAAGGCATTACGCCAATTGCCACGATAAAAACCCTGTGGGTACTAAGATCTGGGGGATCGACAAATGCACCCCCCATTGGAGAGGAAGCCATGTCCACCGGGAAATTTCCCGTCTCGAAACTCGGTGGATTTTCAATATGAGGACTTACTCTCCATGGGGGCTGAATGTTGAGTGGGATGTGAACTGTTACATTAATAACAGTTAATTATTTTGGACATCATTATTTCTGAGGATCTTTTAGTGATGTATTTTATCTTATTTTATTTCATTCGTTTTTTTACAGTCAGTATTTGTCATTTTATGAAGTTTGGGACGGTGTGGATATTTGATGCTGTTACTTTATATCCGTCTAAGGTAGCATTAATATCCTCCGTCCTCTTCTATAATGTTTTATCATTTATGGGATATTTATATGACCTTGAGTGGGTTAATTTCATATCCAGTGTTATATGTGTTTAATGGCATTTTTTTATTATTTGAGAGGTATAGATCTTCTCTTGCATAGAGAATATTGCATAGCATGCAACTGTTCTGTTTGCCAATGTGCCTTCCACTTGATCTCTGTTTTTGTTCATGCTGGTCGTTTTTTTCTTCCTTTTTTGTCCTATCGGCACCGGCTGTTTAGAGTAATTGTGTCTGGTTGATTGAGCACACAATCACTTTCATAATTATGGCTACAGAAACTTATCATAGCTGTCATAGGCTATCTCCGGCCGGTGGAACCCGATGGAACGCATCGACGGACTTCTTCCGCGTGCGTCACTTCCGGTTCCGGCTGATGACCAAGTGGAACGCACTTGCGGTTTACATCCGCATACGTCATTTCCGGTTTGTCCTTTTATATGCGTGCTGCCGTGTACATCCGGTCCACCTCTGATGATGTCACTTCCTTGACGACACGCATCAGGTGATCCGGAACGAGCAGCATGCCACCAATACCGCGGTTTTTACCTATTTACTATGCCTGTATACATTCACCCTTGTGTGAATATATTTGTATGCATTTATTAAACTTGAGTTTGTACAGTCTGCACTATGTCCTGCCCCTTTCTTTTGAGGTGAATTGAATATTGCTGAGATCATTACTCTGTCTGGTGGTACGATTTGAGTCTTCATTGCCCTTAACCATGATCTGTTGAGACACTGGGAATTGATGAGTTATACCGTTGGCACTGTCTGTGATTGATGGCCCAATTTGAGTTTATTGCATCGCCCATATCCATCTAATATCTGGTAAGCAGTTGGCATATTTCCACGCTTGGGTGTTGGCTTCTTTTCATCCGCACGGCTCTGATACTGGGAATTGGTCTCCACTACTTCTCATCTCTCTTGGACTGTTGGGACTTACTGTGGACACTCCACATTGTTTAATATTGTTATCAGTTACAGTGTTCAGTCTACCTCTTGCCTGTTTCGAACTCCTCCTACTCCTCATCCTGCCTTTAGGGTACAAAAAATTGTAATCGGGGCCTAGATTGTGTTTGTACGTGTGAGATACACCATTTTGTAAAATTTGTCCTATTCCGCTATTCAATATACACCCTGTTTGAGTGTAAAAAATTAAATTGCGGGATAGTCTGTATCGGTACATGTGAGATACACCTTTTTAAATTTGTTTGGCGCATCTCCTTCTACCGCCGAGGATTGCAGGTCACTTCAGTTTGGCTCCTGTTCCCAACTCCTCCTACTCCTCTTCTTCATCCTGCCTTTAGGGTACAAAAAATTGTAATCGGGGCCTAGTTGGTGTTTGTACGTGTGAGATACACCGTATTATAAAATTTTTCCTATTCCGCTATCAATATACACCCTTTTGGAGTGTAAGAAAATTAAATTACGGCATAGTCTGTATCGGTACGTGTGAGATACACCTTTTAAATTTGTTTGGCGCATCTCCTTCCACCGCCAAGGATTGCAGGGCGCTTCAGTTTGCCTCCTGTTCCCAACTCCTCCTACTCCTCTTCCTCATCCTCCCTTTAGGGTACAAAAAAGTTTAATCGGGGCCTAGTCTGTGTTTGTACGTGTGAGATACACCGTTTTTTTTATCCTTTTTCCTATTTCGCTATTCAATATACACCCCTTTGGGGTAAAAAACATTAAATTGCGGCATAGTTTGCATATTTGACTGTCAGATACACCTGTGCGATACTGTTGTTGTTTTGTTCCGCTATTCAATAAACACCTTTCTAGGGCAAGATCATAAATTACAGAAATATGAGGAGACCGTCAAATAGGGGCCGTGGCCTGGGTCGTGGTGCTGCTGGTAGAGCTCCTGTTGCAAGGAGAGGACATGGTCGATCTGTGCCAGCTACACGCACAAGTGAAACACCTTCCACAAGTGTGAGTAGGCGACAGAACCTGCAGCAGTATTTGGTAGGGCATAATGCGCCTCTAGACGTGATGAGGCCTGAAGAAGTACAGGCGATAGTAGATTGGGTTGCTGACAGTGCCTCCAGTTCCTTCACATTGTCTCCCACCCAGTCTACTGCAGAAAGGTCAGAGTTTGGGACCTGCAGCCAATGTCCAACCGTCTTTCACCTCACCCCCTTGCAAATCAGGCAAGCAGTCTGAGCCCCAATCCATACAGCAGTCTCTTGTTCTTTTTGAGGACTCTGTCAGCAGGGTTTCCCAGGGCCATCCACCTAGCCCTGCCCCAGAAGTTGAAGAGATTGAGTGCAGCGATGCCCAACCACTTATTTCTCAAGATGAGTACATGCAAGGACTATCGCAGCACGTCTCCGATGATGACGAAACGCAGGTGCCAACTGCTGCGGCGTTCAGCATTGTGGAGACCGACAAGGAGGGCAGGGGTGAAGACTGGGTGGAAGATGATGTGGAGGACGATGAGGTCCTTGACCCCACATGGAATAAGAGGGAGCAGGGTGCAGAAGCAGAGCGGCAGTGCCCTAGACACTACGCCCGCTACTGCCCAACGCAGCAAGGGAACGAGCGCACCAAAGTCAGCTCAAAGGAGTTCTCTAGCGTGGAAGTTCTTTAGAAAATGGGCTGATGACAGGACACGAGTGGTTTGCACCCTGTGCAATCAGAGCCTGAAGCGAGGCATAAACCTTCTCAACCTGAGCACAACCTGCATGATCAGGCATCTAAGTGCAAAGCACGAGCTGCAGTGGAGTAGACACCTTCAAAACCAAGAAACGTCTCTGGCTCATCCTGCTTCCTCTTCTGCTGCAGTCTCGGCCGCTCCAGCCACATCTGTAGTGATACCGGCACCTGCCACCCCGCAAACAGAGGATCTGTCAGCAACACCACCACCTGGGTCACCAACCATCTCCACAATGTCCCATGGAAGCGTTCAGCTTTCCATCTCCCAAACACTTGAGAGGAAGAGGAAGTACCCCCCTACCCACCCGCGATCCCTGGCCCTGAATGCCAGCATTTCAAAATTCTTGGCCTTTGAAATGCTGTCATTCCGTCTGGTGGAGACGCACAGTTTTAAAAACCTTATGTCGGTGGCTGTCCCACAGTACGTCGTGCCCAGCCGCCACTACTTTTCCAGGCAAGCCATCCCTTCCCTGCACAACCAAGTGGGGGAAAAAATCAGGTGTGCACTGCGCAACGCCATCTCTGGCAAGGTCCACCTAACTACCGATACGTGGACCAGTAAGCACGGTCAGGGGCGTTATATCTCCCTAATGGCACACTGGGTAAATGCAGTGGCGGATGGGCCTGAGGTGGATAGCAATTTGGCGCATGTCCTTCCACCACCGAGGATTGCAGGGCGCTTCAGTTTGCCTCCTGTTTCTAACTCCTCCTACTCCGCTTCCTTATCCTCTACCGCCTCCT
Source organism: Pelophylax lessonae (assembly GCF_965119305.1). Taxonomy (NCBI): domain Eukaryota; kingdom Metazoa; phylum Chordata; class Amphibia; order Anura; family Ranidae; genus Pelophylax; species Pelophylax lessonae. Next base: position 370,632,602 of record NC_138771.1, read on the forward strand.
CATCCGGACAGCGTAACACCTTCACCACCAACTTCAGCACGGCCAGGGGTAATCGACAGCAGGCAGTTTTAAAACTTGCCTGTTTGGGGGACAAACCACACACCGTGCAGGAGTTGTGGAGGAGCATGGAACAGCAGACAAATGAGTGGTTGCTGCCAGCGAGCCTCAAGCCCGACCTGGTGGTGTGCGATAACGGGCGAAATCTCATAGCAGCTCTGGGCCTCGCCGGTTTGACGCACATCCCTTGCCTGGCGCGTGTGCTGAATTTGGTGGTGCAGAGGTTCCTTAAAAACTACCCCGATATGTCAGAGCTGCTGCAGAAAGTGCGGGCCGTCTGTGCGCACTTTCGGCATTCTCACCCTGCTGCTGCTCGCCTGTCAGCGCTGCAGCGTAACTTCGGCCTTCCCGCTCACCGCCTCATATGTGACGTGCCCACAAGGTGGAACTCCACCTTGCACATGCTGCAAAGACTGTGCGAGCAGCAGCAGGCCATAGTGGAGTTTCAGCTGCAGCACGCACACGTGAGTTGCTCTGCGGAACAGCACCACTTCACCACCAATAACTGGGCCTCCATGCGAGACCTGTGTGCCTTGTTGCGCTGTTTTGAGTACTCCACCAACATGGCCAGTGACGATGACGCCGTTGTCAGCTTAACTATCCCACTTCTATGCCTCCTTGAAAAAACAATGCGGGCGATGATGGAAGAGGATGTGGCACAGGATGAGGAGGAGGAGGAGGATGAAGAGGTAACATTTCCAAGGCTTTCAGGGCAGTCATTCGCAAGGGGCTCCGAGGGTGGGTTCCTGCACACACAAACGCCAGGGACACAATTGTCCAGCAGGTGCACAGTTCTGGAGGATGAGGAGGAGGAGCTGGAGGAGGAGATGGAAGCATGTTCACAGCAGGGTGGCACCCAGGCCAGCTCATGGCCATCACTGGTGCGTGGCTGGGGGGATACAGAGGACACGGACGATACACCTCCCACAGAGGACAGCCTTTCGTTGCCTCTGGGCAGCCTGGCACACATGAGTGATTACATGCTGCAGTGTCTCCACATTCTAACTTGTGCTGATTACTGGGTGGCCACGCTGCTGGATCCCCGTTACAAGGACAACGTACCGTCCTTAATTCACTCACTGGAGCGCGATCGCAAGATGCGCGAGTACAAGCGCACGCTGGTAGACGCCATGCTGCTGGCATTCCCACCTGACAGCGGGGCCACAGTGGAAGCACAAGGCAGAGGAGGAGGAGGAGGAAGAGGTCGCCAACGCAACCAGGGCACCGCCAGCACCTCAGAAGGCAGGGTTAGCATGGCCGAAATGTGGAAAAGCTTTGTCAGCACGCCAGGGCCGGACTGGCCTAGTGGGATACCGGGAATTTTCCCGCTAGGTTGCCTGCCCTGGGGCCGCTTTGGGGCTAGGAAGCTGCTGCGGTGCCTGCCCAGGACCGATCCCGGGCGGGTCACGGTGGCCGGGTAGAAAGAAGAGCGGGTGCGCCGTGAGATGACACAGAGGGGAGGGGCGTCAAAGTCCTCTTCTGACCTGCGCCTAGGAGCCGTGAACTGAACACAAACCGACCGTCCTTTGACCAGCTCGGCTCGAAACTGCACATGCGCAGTTCCGGAGATGCTCGAGAGCCAGCCGCCCGAGACGATCTAATCCGAGTCTCTGCGGCTGCAACAATTGCTCCGCCCCGCCACCTCTCAGCCAATCAGCATTAGAGATCGAATGTTACCCGCCCCCCCTTCTGCAGCCCGCCAAATTTGAAAAGAAGATGTGGGCACCAGGGCCCGACTGGGAATAAAAACCAGCCCTGGAAATAATTTCATACCAGCCCCATAGCATTATTATACCGGCCCAACAGCATAACGCCATTTACGCCAAGAAAATTCCGGTTAAAAGTGGTGAAGGTGGAGCAATCCAGGGGGACCCCAGGAACTCTGGGAATGTGTGTGTGTGTGTGGGGGGGTAATGATATAAGGGGAGCCTTTATATTAATGCCCTCTTACATTATTGTATTCCCCTTCCCCCCTTACATCACTGACCCTCCCCCTTCAGACTTGCCTGATGGCGCTGTCCCTGACCTCCTCTCACCTTTTGCGCAAACCAATCAATATACGCCTATTGGGACTTGTTGTCCTCCGCTAGTTGGGGGAGGGTAACATATCCTCAGTTCTGAAGGGTTCATGCTGGGACTTGCAGCTCTTCGCTTTAGGGAGGGTCACATCCCCCAAAAGTGACAGAGTACAAGTCCCAACATGAACCCCTCAGAGGTGAGGATGTGAAAACCCCCCCCCCAACTAGTGGAGGACAACAAGTCCCAACATGAGCCACTGAGATTTAAGAACGTGATCCCCCCAAAAGTGCAGGACTACAAGTTCCAGCATGAACCCCTGAGATCTAAGGATGTGACCCCTTATATCTGACGGGTTCTGGGACTTGCAGTTCTTCACTTTAGGGAGGGTCACATCCCCCAAAAGTGACAGAGTACATGTTCCAGCATGAACCCCTGAGATCTAAGGATGTGACCCCCTTATATCTGACGGGGTCATGCTGTGACCTGTCATTTTTCACTGGTTGGGGGGCCGGGGGGGACACCTCTTCAGCGAGGGGTTCATGCAGGGACATTGGGACCTGTAGTCCTTCACTAGTTGGGGGGGGGGCAGGGTGTGATACATCCTCAGCTCTGTAAGGTTCATGCTGGGACCTGTAGTCCTTCACTTTTGGGGTATAACATCAGCAAAGGTGAGGGACTACAAGTCCCAGCAAAAATTTCTGAGATCCATCCATGTGACCTCCTCCTCCCATCCCTCTGCAGGTGTCATCTGCTTCCACCTCGTCCTGCCTAGCAAACACAATAAAGAGACTTCTGCTCACTTCCAGTGCGTCTTCTTTCCAACCCACATCTGCAAGAGCTTCAAATCAGTTTTTTTTATTTACCTGGTTACAGCAGACTCCCACCGCCTCGATACAGTACATCCCACCAGGCATCTTCTGGCTGCAGTGCCCACATCTTCTTTTCAAATTTGGCGGGCTGCAGAAGGGGGGGGCGGGTAACATTCCATCTCTAATGCTGATTGGCTGAGAGGTGGCGGGGCGGAGCAATTGTTGCAGCCGCAGAGACTCGGATTACATCGTCTCGGGCGGCTGGCTCTCGAGCATCTCCGGAACTGCGCATGTGCAGTTTCGAGCCGAGCTGGTCAAAGGACGGTCGGTTTGTGTTCAGTTCACGGCTCCTGGGCGCAGGTCAGAAGAGGACTTTGACGCCCCTCCCCTCTGTGTCATCTCACGGCACACCCGCTCTTCTTTCTACCCGGCCACCGTGACCCGCCCAGGATCGGTCCTGGGCAGGCACCGCAGCAGCTTCCCAGCCCCAAAGCGGCCCCAGGGCAGGCAGCCTAGCGGGAAAATTCCCGGTATCCCGCTAGACCAGTCCGGCCCTGGTGGGCACTGCAGCCAGAAGATGCCTGGTGGGATGTACTGTATCGAGGCGGTGGGAGTCTGCTGTAACCAGGTAAATAAAAAAAAAACTGATTTGAAGCTCTTGCAGATGTGGGTTGGAAAGAAGACGCACTGGAAGTGAGCAGAAGTCTCTTTATTGTGTTTGCTAGGCAGGACGAGGTGGAAGCAGATGACACCTGCAGAGGGATGGGAGGAGGAGGTCACATGGATGGATCTCAGAAATTTTTGCTGGGACTTGTAGTCCCTCACCTTTGCTGATGTTATACCCCAAAAGTGAAGGACTACAGGTCCCAGCATGAACCTTACAGAGCTGAGGATGTATCACACCCTGCCCCCCCCCCCAACTAGTGAAGGACTACAGGTCCCAATGTCCCTGCATGAACCCCTCGCTGAAGAGGTGTCCCCCCCGGCCCCCCAACCAGTTAAAAATGACAGGTCACAGCATGACCCCGTCAGATATAAGGGGTCACATCCTTAGATCTCAGGGGTTCATGCTGGAACTTGTAGTCCTGCACTTTTGGGGGGATCACGTTCTTAAATCTCAGTGGCTCATGTTGGGACTTGTTGTCCTCCACTAGTTGGGGGGGGGGTTTTCACATCCTCACCTCTGAGGGGTTCATGTTGGGACTTGTACTCTGTCACTTTTGGGGGATGTGACCCTCCCTAAAGCGAAGAGCTGCAAGTCCCAGCATGAACCCTTCAGAACTGAGGATATGTTACCCTCCCCCAACTAGCGGAGGACAACAAGTCCCAATAGGCGTATATTGATTGGTTTGCGCAAAAGGTGAGAGGAGGTCAGGGACAGCGCCATCAGGCAAGTCTGAAGGGGGAGGGTCAGTGATGTAAGGGGGGAAGGGGAATACAATAATGTAAGAGGGCATTAATATAAAGGCTCCCCTTATATCATTACCCCCCCCCACACACACACACACACATTCCCAGAGTTCCTGGGGTCCCCCTGGATTGCTCCACCTTCACCACTTTTAACCGGAATTTTCTTGGCGTAAATGGCGTTATGCTGTTGGGCCGGTATAATAATGCTATGGGGCTGGTATGAAATTATTTCCAGGGCTGGTTTTTATTCCCAGTCCGGCCCTGCAGCACGCCACAACAAACAGCAGCACCAGCAGCTCATATGGAACGTCTTAGCAGGAGGCAGCATTTCACCAACATGGTGGAGCAGTATGTGTGCACACGCCTAGACGTACTGAATGAGGGGTCTGCCCCCTTCAACTTCTGGGTCTCCAAATTGGGCACAGGGCCTGAGCTTGCCCTTTACGCCTTGGAGGTGCTGGCGTGCCCTGCAGCCAGTGTATTATCTGAATGGGTATTTAGCACGGCTGGGGGCGTTATCACAGACAAGTGCAGCCGCCTGTCCAGAGACAATGTGGACAAGCTCACGTTCATTAAAATGAACCAGGCATGGATCCCACGGGACTTTTCCGTACCTTGTGCAGAATAGCGATGGATACCGACCTTACCCAGCCATTGTTCCATTTTTGCTCTTTCTCACTCTTTTGGGGTGTACCCTCATTTAAAATTTGTGAAAAGAAGCAGTGTTGGCTACCTCGTCCTCCTCAGGGCCAGATTAACGTAGGGGCTATTGGAGCTGCAGCTCCAGGCCCCTACCTTTATATAGGCCTCAGGTTGGCCATATTCACTGTTACCGCTCTTCTGTCATTTGTAAACACAGAAGTCTGGCTTCTATGCTCGCTTCCCCAGGCAGCCCCCTCAGAACCTCCCTACACAGCACGAAGGCCGGACAAGGAGGGACAGTTGCCGATGCATGGATGTGTTTATGGGCTTCAGAGACAGCATCCCATGTGGAATTAGGCATGCATGGCTGCACCCTTCCTCCTCTGGGTGCATGCCAAGGCACGGCCCTTAAGGCCCTTCAAAATCCTCAGCACCAAGCCCATGATGCTCTTAATCCGGCCCTGGTCCTCCTCCACCGCCGCTTCCACCTACACCGCCCATAGGTGTGCGCAGCCTATTGCATTAGGGTGTGCACCCCAAAGTTTAAATACACATGCATGTGTTTGCCTACATGTACATGGCCCTGATACATTACTCTCCCTGCTGGCAAAGTGAAATAGAGCAGAGCAGGTCCGAGGGAGATCTTTTCCATCTCCTCACTGGCAAACAGAGCGATAATGCTATGTGCCCTAGGTGATTAGGGTGTGCCCAGGCACATCCGGCACACCCTGTGCGCACGCCTATGACACCGCCACATCCACCACCACCTCAAACTCCCTCCTACTCCATATGGGCCTCGTCCTTCAGAGATGAAGAACATTGTTTTATTTTTCTGTTTTTTTTTTGTTGTTTTACGTTATTTCCCTATCCACATTTGTTTGCAGAGCACCTGCCATGCTCTTAACTACGTTTTGCTGCCATTTGCAGCAGTCTAGCCCTTTCCATTGGTGTTTTAGAGCCATTTTAGTGCCTGAAAGTTCGGGTCCCCATTGACTTCAATGGGGTTCGGTGTCCGGGAAAAGTTCGGCAAAAGTCCGGGACACGGAACCCGGAGTTTTTTTCAAAGTTCGGCCGAACCCGCCGAACACGGACATCCAGGTGTCCGCTCAACTCTAGTAATAGCTAAGCCATAGTGCATGCTGTGAAAGGTATCACAGTGCATTTGCAAATGCTTATGCTATGGCCATGCAAGATTGTGTACAAAATTTCATATGCTACTGCCTGAACTGAAGACTTCAATAGTAAAAAAAAAAAAAAAAACATACACTGCGCTTTTCTACCTGCTGCTTTCTTTAGCATAATTTCATTCATTAGTGAGCAATCAAGGTGTACAGTGCCTTTAAAAACATTTGTAGTCTAACGTTACTTTACTTTCAATATTTCTTTATTTTATTGTTATAAGAAAAAAAGGTTGTACAAGTAAGAATATACAACTGTGCTAACAATATGTGGTACTGCACAATAAGTAGAAAATGTACTAACAATATATGGTACTTCACAATGAATTGAATACGTATAAAAACGCACAACTGAGAGTGCCAGTAGGAATAGCTTTGGAGGCTAGTGCAGTTATTGCAAGAAAGAAAAACAAATGTGCAGCGCTGATAATGATATTAGAGTCCAACAAACATGAAAAGCCCATCTGTTTATACTTGACACGCTATTCATTCACGGATGTTTGTAAGTGTATCGGCAATTTTTTAAATAAATTGTTTTTAGCAATATTACGCTATGTATGTCCTCCTTCTTTTCGATACACCATCCATTGTGTGGGAGTGGAGATTTTGACTGATCATACCTGTCAAGGATCTACAAGCTATCCATCGAGGTCGGTGAATCCTGCTGGGACACTCCAACACTCTCTCAAGCTTGTTTGACCCCTATACTATACGGTATCGGGGTCCCATCCATCTGGTGAGCGCAATTCATTTTATCTTCACTGGTGTTGGGATTTGCTGCACAACTAGTTTATATCATTTATCGTTTGGATTTCTTTTACCATCATTATTTACATGAAGTTTTTCACATTGGACTTTTCATGTTTGTTGAACTCTAATATCATTATCAGCGCTGCACATTTGTTTTTCTTTTTTGTACCGTTTATCACTTTATTGTCTAGTGATTGGTGTCAGCTGCTTTTTCACTTTTCAGTTAGCGCAGTAATTTTTTGTTTCTATAGTTATTGCAAGAAATCAGGCGAAGAAAAAACACATTAAAAAAAACATATAAAGGGGAGACAAGCAGGAGAGAGAAGGAGGGAAGGAAGGGAGAAAAGGGCGTAGGGAAGGGGGGTAGGAGAAGAGGTAATAGGAAGTGTGGGGATAGGAAAAAGGAGGGTTGCTAGTAGATAGATAGGCAGGTAGGTATGACACCTATATCATACATTTTTGATGAGAGGGTAAGGGTTAGGAAGGCATAGGCAAAACGTGCCACATTCTACTGTATAATACAATTACATATCCAGTAATGGAAAGGTATTGTTGTAAAAAGCAAGAAGTAGACACTTTTAAACAATGGCAGTCTCTCAGCAGGATGATCTTGTAGGGGGAAAGAAGGCTGTTCAACAGGGGGGAGGACACACTCTGCAAATAAGTTGATCTATAAGGTTAAAGGTAAGTTACAGGAGGGGTGAGGTGTCCAAGGGAACCAGTGCTTGAGAAAATTTTCCAGTTGGAAGTGCGCCTTAGCGAGCATGAGTTTGAATAAAGCATGGTCATTCAAGGTGATTATAGTGTTTGACAGAGCAGGGGGTGTGGCTTGTTTCCAACATTTCTCCATGGTGAGTCTGGTGACTATGAAGAGGTGAGTCAATATAGTATTGAATTTAACAGGATAAGAGTCCAGGCCAAAACCCAACAGTGCGGGTTTTGGATCAGGCTTTTATAATAGAGGATGCCAGGAAGAAGACTTCAGACCAGAAGTTGGTGACATGTGGGCAAGCCCACAGATAAGAGAAAGGGTGCCCGGTTGGCCGCAGTTTCTCCAGCGTAATTGTGGGTAGTTTGGGTATATAGCGGCAAATTTTACAGGAGTGTAATACCAGATGTTTAGGAATTTTTGTAACAATTCCCTTTGGGATAGGCATCTGGAGTGTTTTAGTAGTAGATGAACTGCAAAGTTGTTGCAGGGTGGCAGTGAATTGTAGTGAGCTCTTCTAGCTCGTTATAGAGGTAGATTTTTGTGTAGAGGGGGGTCAGGTGAACAGTTCATAGAAGGATGACAATTTTAGTTTGAGATTCAGAGGGGTGTTAAGAAACGTGAGTATGTTCTCAATTAAGGTAGAGTCTGTAAAGGGTGGCAGATGTTGAATAGTGTGGTGGATTTGAAGGTACTTGAAGAATGTTTAGGATTTCAGAGAGTATTTGGTAGTCAGCTGTTGGAAAGATTGTAGATTGTTTGAGCGGTAAAGATGCGCAATTGAGTGGATTCCTGCGCTTTCCCAATCAAGTAATGATATGTCAGGGATGAGTGGTTCTAAAGGGTGCAATGGGAGAAGATGAAGTGCCTGTTTAGATAAGCCATGAGAAATGTCCATTACTGAGTTTGAAATTCTAAAAGCTGCTTTAACGCTGTCCAATAAGCATATTGAAGGTATCTTTTGAATCCAGTTGACGCTTAGCAGTAGTTTGATATCAGCAGTAAGGCTGCATGTTCAATTTCAGCCCATGGCAGTTGTGAGGCTGGATTCCACCATGCTTTGAGTTTAAGCATAGTCTCTTGATATAGAAGTCATAGGTTTTGTGCAGAATGGAGCTAAGCTGATTGCGGAGGGAATACATTTCTTCGGCTAGGTGGGTGTCATGGTGGGCTTTATTGCAGGGTTCCAATAGTCTAATTTGAGCAGTTAAGTCAGTTATTTGTCATGTGCGTAGTTTTTTCTCATGGGCTGAAAGTTTTATGAGAATGCCTCTGATGAAAACCTTGTGGGCATTCCAGAGGATCGTAGGATCGGTGACCGACTCCTTGTTAATTTGAAAGAAGGAGGTGATCTCCGATTTGATTTGATGTCTGTAGTGTGAGATGGTCAGCAGAGATGAATTAGGCTGCCATGGAGCAGGGGAGCCTGAAGTGCTGCTAAGCAGAACATCAATGGAGATAACGGCAATAACTGATCAGGTTATGACAACAATACTAGATGAAGTAATTTTATCAAGTGTGTATTTGTCAGCAAAAAATAAATCAATTCTGAAGTAGACCTCATGAGGAAGAGAGTAATACGTAAAGTCCTTCTCGTTGCCATGAGTGCAGTGTCATCCATCATGTCCTGAAATAAAGGACTTCATTAAAGTCTCCAGAGACAATGAGGGGTGGGGACTTGTAGGGTTGTAGTTTACGCGATAACGTTTTGTATAGTTTCGAAGCTTGAGAGTTTGGGGCGTAGATGTAACGGATCTTTGTACCCCAGCTGGGCACATCCGCCGAAACTCTGTCTCCTGTCCTCCAAACGCACCCACAGCCTGCGGAGAAGCCATACCCAGCCCGTAACCCCTCAATCACGAGACACTCCACACAGGTGTTGAGGGTTAACCATGCAGAGCTTAAAACTGTTTATTACATTCCAAGACAACAGTTTTACATACAGTTAGGGAAACTCCCCTTAGCCTTTCCACAGAAGGGGGGGAAGGGAACAGGGACCAACCAATGAGAACTGAACATTTGTACATTTGAAACATGCAGTCTCAATACACACCCCCTGCGGAGAGATGTCTCCAACTCAGACCGTTGTCTGCCATGAATCCACACACTTAGACACAGAAACAGGAGGGGGGGGATGGGTTGTAACATTACATTACATTAACTCAATGCCATGAGTCAGTTGTTCAGAGGATGAATAAAGGGAAAATAAAATGCAATGTCCCAAACTCATAAGAAAATGACACAAAGGGGTTTACAATCCAGGGACAGGGTGATCCGTCACCCATAGTGACGGCTAGTACCGTCACAGTAGACATCAATTATAGTGTGAGGGGAGTTATTTATGGAGGCTGATATAATTAGGAGATGGCCATCTGGATTGGAGTCAACAGCATGAAGTTGACAAGCCACAGAGTCTTTGATAGCTCTCACAATGCCTCTTTTCTTAGAGTTTGTGTTAGCAAGAAAAATGTGTGGGGATTTTGTGTGGGTGCAGCAGGGAATTTTGAATTCTGAGAAGTGAGTCTTTTGGGCACATAGAATGTCACATTTGGATGATAAGGCTTCTTTTCACAACAGGGACCTTTGAATGGGCTGGTAAGCCCTTTGGTATTTAGAGATACAATTTTAGCGAACATGTGAGAAATCGTGAGATGCTGAGCTGTATGGGCTGCATTTCGTAGGCAATGAGAGGGTCTCCACCTATTGCATCAAAAAAATCATAAACAGAGGTCCCGGTTTTGATAAGGAAGTCATACCTTGAAGAAATGAAAGAAGGGTAGGAGAGAGCGAGAGTAAGGTGGAAAGGGTGTAAGATAGAGAACAACATGAGAATATGCATAGCATACTGCAACTTTGGGGAGAAATAAGGGTGGAGTAGCATGTCGCTACTGACATTTAACCAGAACATTGAGTAATGATTGCAAAACATGTAACTGTCAGCCTAACAGAGGGGAACTATGAAAAAAAAAGAAAGGCCTTATGGTATTCAGTTTTTTGGCTGTCCCATTAGAATTAAGTGTTGTTCACTGTGCGCCAGTTTATGTGGAGATCTTTGAGCAGATGGACCTGCTTCAGGAGCAGGAGATAGGCCCCAGTTGTGGAGTTGTTTGAGCCCATGTTTCAGGTGAGGTATTGTGGTGGTCTTGGTTTGATATGTAATAGAGAGCTTTGTAGGAAAGCCCCATTTGTACAGAATATTCTAACTCTGAAGCGCTTTGGTTATAGGGGCGAGCTCTCTTCTCTTTTGCGCTGTTGCGGCAGAGATGTCGTAATACATTGCAAGATTTGCGGAAGGCTCTGGCAAAGTGGGCATGTTTTTTGCTGTAGGATTTTTTTTTTACTTGAAAGAAGTGTATACGAGTGAGAACATCTGGCTGTTTGTCCGCAGGGATGTAAGGGTTTTTGAAGATTCTGTGTGCCCTATCAATAATCAGATCCCTCTCTGATAGGGACGGGATCAGGGCTTTAAAGAGATGTTGGAGGTAAGAAGATATATCTCGTGGAGCCACTGATTCAGAGATGCCGCAAATTTTGAGGTTGTTCCGGCGGGAACAATCTTCAAGATCTGCTAGCTTGGATTGGATGCGTTAAACTTCCGATTCATATTCCTGATGTGAATCTACCAATTCATGATAGGCATCAGTAAAATCAGATAATTGCCACTCTACTTTGTCAGTGCGGTCCCCTAAATCATCCACATTTTGTCTGGGAGAGGCAAAAGGAGAGGAAGCTGCTCTTTTTTGTCTGTCCTTGTTGCCAGTGCTGGGAGGGCTTGAGCAGTCCATATCACACTGGAAGGCCGAGTCAGCTCACAGGGGCTGTGGGGTGTCTGCAGCTCTGTGTCTGGAGCCAGCGCCATTGTGAGCTCCTCGAGGCTGCGAGCTGCTAAAGAATTTGGAAATCCGGCGGGGGGGGGGCGCGGCTTTACCCCTCTTGCAGGACATGCCTGGAGGTATGCAGGTGCCGAGTGTGTGTTCCGGTCAGTTGATTGGGAGCCAGGGTGGCTGTGTGTTGCTCGGTTCCACGCTGTGTCAGTAGAGAACTTGGACTAGGCAGCCTTTCAGGATTGCAGCCAAGCTCCACCCCCTGTAGTCTAATGTTACTTTAAAGTGTTTATAAAGACTCAAGGTTTTTTACCTTAATGCATTTGATGCATCAAGGTAAAAAACCTTCTGTATGTAGCATCCCCCCCAGGCCCCTAATACTTACCCATTGTGATCCAGCAATGTGCATGAGAGCCTCTGCTTTCTGGGGACTCTCCCTCTTCATTGGCTGAGATAGCATTGGCTCCCACTGTTGTTGTTGTCAATCACTGCCAATGAGCCAATAAAAGAAGAGAGGGGGTGGGGCCCAGACGTGGCTCTGTGTCTGAATGGAAACAAAGAGCAACTTGGGAGTGAACCTGCTCAGGTGCCCCCACAGGAAGCTGTTTGCAGGAAAAGCCAGCGGGGGGCCCAAAAAGAAGAGGATCTGGGCTGTTCTGTGCAAAACCACTGCACAGAGCAGGTTAGTATAACATGTTTGGTATTATTTAAAAAAAAAAAATTGCCTTTAATACACTTTGTAGTACTGAAATCTATACATTTTTCCTTGTTACATTTCGTTACGAGAATAAAAGACGTCAGGAAAATAATAGACCAGTTAAACTGCTTTAAATGTAACATCCAAAATGGACAAAACAGCCCATGTCTGACAATCAAAACATATCAGTAAATCACAGGAGTTATATAAAATTGTTTAAGGGGAGGTCTACAGTTGAATATAAACAGAGGCATAAGCTTGAGAAGAATCAACAATGCTACATGGGAAATGGTGACAAACCTTAAAGTTTAAGGACAAACTAAGTGAGGTCTATGGAGCTCTAAGAGCATTGTGCTAAACAAGCTCTGGGAGTACCAATGCATGGTAGGGTACAAGGCGGGATGTTTAAAATACCGTTAGTTGAACAAAGAGAGCCAAGTACAATAAACTAATCAATTAACTCTATAAATGTGTACAGCTGACATCTTTGCTGTACCTCGTAGTATTCCCAAAATCAAATATTATTTAAATTGCTGGCTGGTGGTAACACTGATGTTTTCACTCCTCCAGCTTGATATTTTGATATTCTATACATTTTATTAAGTTGGTATGGTATTAGGGCCTCAGGAAAGAGACTGACACACTTTAGAGATAGCCTTAGTGTGTCATTTTACATATTTAATGTATGTAAATTCTGGTTTACTAAACACTAGTACTTAATTATATAGTTGCAATTTCCACCTATCATAAACCTTGTGATTCAAACAAGCTTATGATGAAAACATACATAAGACGAGGATGGTATTGGTAAAAATCACATGTCAAAGTGATCAGTGGACACAGAGAGACAACTGAAATTGTATGGTAAACACCCTTTAAAGAGGTTGTAAACCCAAATTTTTAATTTTTTTTCAACCTGAAAGAGAAACCCATAATGAGCTAGTATGCATCGCATACTAGCTCATTATGAAATAATTACCTTAGAGCGAGCCCCCGCCATGCCACCCGCTTACCTCGATGACGGGCGACATGTTCAGTTGCCCGTCTTCCGGGATCGCGGCATCCGGCCATCTGATTGGCCAGAGCCGCGGTGACGTCACTCCCGCGCATGCGCGCGGGAGCCGATGGTCACGGCACGGGGCTCTGAAGGAACGGCACCAGCAACCGTTCCTTCAGAGAGCATGCGCCAGTGATGTCACTGGCTGCATGTAAGGTAAATATCTCCTAAACGGTACGTGTTTAGGAGATATTTACAGTACCTATAGGTAAGCCTTAAGCCCCGTACACACGAGTAGAAATTCGGCCGGGAAATTTCGTCCGACGACCGATCTGCCGATTTTCGGCTTGTTAGTATGGTGCTTCCGACAACCGACTCCGACTTTTTGGCCGAAAAAATCCAGGTGTGCAGGCTATATAATTTTTGTTGACCGTCAAAACACGTCTGATTTTCGTCTCATTAGTATAGATTTCGCTGGGGAAAAATCTTATGAGCAAGACTAGGCATGCTCAGAGATGAAAGAACACAAAGAAAGCAATCCAACACATGACATCACATCTGAAGTAGAATTCTGTCGTGCGGGAAAATTTGTGTGCAGTCTAGAGCACATTCCAACCAACAGACACCACTCTGGACAAAAGACGGACGACCGGTTGGCGGAAATTCGTTGCGTGTGTACGAGGCTTTATCATAGGCTTACCTATAGGTACAACTTGCAAGAGGAGGGTTTACTTCCTCTTTAAGTGGAAGAATGAGCATAATTTATATAATTACTAGTTAACAGTTTGTTTTAGAAATGCAAGCTGAAGAAAAAACAACACATGCAGAAAATAAGACATTTTAACACAGAAAATGTATAAAGAAATAAAATCTACAAAAGAATACGAGCAGGAAGGTAGGTTCCAACCAAGGCCTTTCTGTCATAGCAAGGACAGGCAGGCAGTGGAAGATGCACAAAAGTGGCAGCATTGTAAAAAAAAATTATAATAAAAAGGTACAGTAAATTAACGACAAGCAGGAAACACAAGAGAAGAGCTAATTAAAATCTTCTAGAGAAGAAAAAAATATTGCAAAAATATAAAGGAGGCAATCCCTGGTTGAAACAATTATCTTATATGTCATAGCTAGATAAGAAAAGTTGCCAGGTGTAGGGTGAGGGTGACAAAATACTGTATGAAAAATGTAGACAACGCACAGTGTTTGAAGTTTGGAAAAGACTGTTACATGGGGAAAAGTATAAAGCTGAATATCTATACTTATATGAACTGAGTAATGTGTTAGTAACTAAAGGATGACACATCGTTTGATGGAAATGAATATTATCAACCTACAGAATTCAAAGACAACCTGAAAATCAAAGTAAAAAAAATGATGTAGCAGGCTAGTCAATTTTGCTGACATTTCATTGCAGCAACTTAAAATGGTGCTCAGTAGTTTGTACGGCCCCTACGTGCCTGTATGCATGCCTGACAATGTTGGGGCATGCTCCTAATGAGACAACGGATGGTGTCCTGGGGTATTTCCTCCCAGATCTGGACCAGGGCATCACTGAGCTCCTGAACAGACTGAGATGCAATCTGGTGGTGTCAGATGGACTGAAACATACTAATGTCCCAGAGGTGTTCTATTGGATTTAGGTCAAGGGAGCGTGAGGGCCATTCAATGGTATCAATTCCTTCATCCAGATGAGGTAAACAGCACTACTTTGAGTGCAAGACAATCAGGCAGTCCCACGGGCCATATATAGAACAAGCTCCTTAGGGGGTGTGCTACACATATACATATACACACACACACACACACATACACGCACACACACACACACATATATAAAACACAATCCAGGGGGATTGCTGCTGATAAAATTCTTGCAATTCAAACATGTCAAAAATATGTCATAAGTATCCCCAATAACAGTTTTGGGCTTTCATGCTTGCACTTTTCTTCAGACAGGAACACATCTAATGACTATAACATATTCTCATTTAAATACAATTTCTATACCACTGGAACCACCTATTCAATTCATTAGCAATTAAGCAAACAATCGCAAGTTGCATTCATTATTCAATAGGCAAGGAGATGGTTTTGCTGAGTCCGGTCAATCACCTCCCATATTGTCAGAAATATCCAAGTATTTTTTCCTAATGTTAAAAAAAGATTTACAAAATTACAAAATATTTATCACAAAAATCTTTATAGTATTAAATCTATACACACAATGCAAAAACCTACATACTGTATGTATCATATAACAAGCAAAGCATCATCTGAATAAAAATATAAAGATCCAATTCTGGATGTGAAAAATCTTCTCCAAGATTATGGCCAATAGACTCCTCCTACTTCTCTCAAACTGCATCAATAATGACCAAGTTAGCTTTATCCCCAGACGGGAGGCCAGGGATAAGACCATAAAGGGCCTAAATTTACACCATGTGTAATATCTCTCACGAAGCAGAAAGGTTTTCTCCTCTCTCTTGATGCTGAGAAAGCATTTGATAGGGTTTCATGGGATTACATGGAAGCCACACTGGCCACATCGGGCCTTGGCCCTCGAATGATGGGATTTATCATGTCGCCAACCCACAGGCCAAGGTCAGATTTAATGATAACCTATCGAGTGCCTTCAACATCAGAAATGGGACCAGACAGGGATGCACCCTATCCCCAATAATATTTGTCCTTACACTTGAACCCTTTTTGAATAGCATTAGAAACAATGCTGACATCCGTGGCATTCAATTTCCTGGCAAGGAATATAAGGTGGCCGCATACGCGGATGACCTCCTTTTATTCCTCACGTAGCCACTCACAACAATTCCTGTAGTTATGAAAGCATTTCGCCAATATGCCACATTATCCAACATAAAAATAAATTTTTCCAAATCCTTTGCTTTAAATGTATCACTACCGCAACCTGAAGTAAAACAATGCCAAGACAATTTCCAATTATTATGGAAAGAGAATTCCATCACATACCTAGGGATTCAAATTCCTACCAACTTACAGGATTTATATAGCACAAATTTCCTGCCACTCCTAAAAAAAATTAAAACATCTCCAAACATGGAATAAAACGACATTCTCGTGGTTTGGCAGCGCGGCGATCTTAAAAATGAATGCCTTACCTAGATTACTATACGTCCTCTGGACTATCCCTATTGCTCTTCCCAACGCTTTCTTCAAATCCTACAAAAAGATGTGCTCCGACTTTTTGTGGAACAACCACAAGCCGTGAATAAAGTATGATAATTTGTCTTTACCCAAACACAAGGGCGGAATTGGGCTCCCTGATATACAGAATTATTACACAGCATGTCATCTTTCGAGGGTAATCGACTGGAATATCCACAAATCTCATAAGGATTGTGTATCCATAGAAGGAGGCTTTACACCCCTCAGCCTAGATACAATCCCATGGCTCTTAGACAAACACATCCCTTCAAACTTACAACACCACCCCATAATTGGCCTGACTATCAGAAACTTCAGATTAGCTTGCAAAACATCTGGTATATCCAACGTTCCGAGCACGCTGACTCCTATTAGATAAAACCCAGATTTCCCCCCACGGAATGCATCCGAGATTTTTTGCTAAGCACTGGTCCCTCGAGAAGATACTGGCTCGTCACTTCTATAAAGGAGATACCCTTCTATCAGTATCCTCCATAGCATCTCGCATGGACAAACAGCCCATCCCAAATTGGACCTTTATCCTCATCACCCAATATGTGAAGTCTATACACCGCAAGACCCCTTGTAATGGCTCTCTCACCACGTTCGATAAACTCTGTCGGCAGGGAGGCCCACTTCGTAATCTCATCTCTCTAACGCACTCATTGTTGTTCGAAACTCAAGGAAAGCACAAAAGTAAGCGCTGTGAGGCCCGGGAGAGGGATCTATCCCTTGCATTCTCCCGTTAAGGAAATGGAGCAGATTTTTATAAAATGTCTCAAATGCTCACTGAACGTAAATACACAAGAAAATGGTTACAAAATGATGTTGAGATGGTCCCGAACCCCAGTCATCTTGAACAGGATCTTCCCAACTATTCTGGCAACCTGTTGGAGATGCCTGTCAGAAAGGGGCTCACTCTTACACATTTGGTGGTCTTGCACAAAGATCACCTCTGGCAAGATGTCCATAGGATTATAGCACAGGTGACTACTTATGACCTGGAGCTTTCTCCAGCCCAGTTCCTCCTTCATCACTCCTCTATTCCAGACAATTCCTATCTAAACTCTTTGGCGATGAACATGGTTAACGCGGCCGGATAATGCATACCGATGCACTGGAATTCTCCCCAACCGCCAACGATCAGGAAGTGGCTGAGACGTATTCTTAAGTTTGCCAAAATGGAAGAACTAATACACATAACGAGAGACGCCCCTACAAAATTTAACAAAAAGTGGGCATGTTGGTCACATTACACATCAACTGCAGAATTTATTCAATTATACCATGGCTTGAGCAACCCACAGACTTCCAGAGCTACTTAATCTATACAACACACACTCAGGTTACACACTCCATATTCTCCCGCTTTCAAAAACCCAATACACCTTAGAATATAATCTCTGAACTGGCTCATATCGCTCAGCAGGAGGACGAGGATGAGGACCTCTTTAATAAACAATAGCTCCCTCATCCTCATTCTAACTCTTCCCTCACTCAACCTCCCCCCACCCACTTTTTTAATTTTTTTTTGTTCTCTTCTTCTTTCTTCTCTACCTCTCTCTTCTTTCATAGGTCTCTTCTTGTCTGGCACAAGTAGCCAATACCTACAGACTAAGCAACATTAGTTGCACACTTTTATTCAGACAACTCCCTCTACAGATGACACCCCCCCTCCCCCCACGTTGGATAGTACTACCCCGAACAAGAGTCCACCCCAAGACCCATAATCATTAGGCTTGATATATACTCCCCTTCACCCTCTGGACTGTTCATGTCCTATGCCTCCAATCTCATTCTACGGGCCACCTTGAGCAATGGGTTTGCCTGACTCCCATGCCCCTGGTCCGGTAGGGTGAACTGGAATAGTATTATGTAAAAGTGATGTTCTGTTTTGTGTCTTTTTTTTTTTAAAGATATTCACTTACCGTATGAAACAGCCTTACTTCTCTGTATGTTTTTTGGAGTGGCTTGTTGTGGCTTGTAAGACAGATGTACATTTAATATTTTTATGCATTTCTGTATTGCAATCTTTTTTAAATAAAAACTGTTTTGGGGGAAAAAAAGATCCAATTCTGAATTTAACCCTTTAGGCTGTAATCAAGGAAAGGAATCGACTGCATATCACATTCCCTTGATAAAAGTTGAAGATCACCACCTCTCCTATTTTTTTGTATTCCATCAATAATCATGAATTTAAGTTGGGACCCTGAATGTTTACTCTCTTTGAAATGTCTAGTTAGGGGAAGCTGAACTAGCTTATCCCTAGAATATTTGTGTCGGGCAATTCTATTTTTGGCTTTTTGCATGGTTTCCCCTAAATATAATAAACCACATGGACATTTATCAATATAAATTACTGAAGGTTATTGACAAGTGTAGTGATTTTTTATAGCAATATTATGTCCCCTATGTGGATGTTTGACTTTTATCATAGAGTTGCATTGAGAATACCTTAAACATGGATATGAGCGAGCATTGCGTGGCCCCAAAAATGTAACTATAAGACTGGGTGCAATAAAATGGTCTGCTTTTACTGGTATCTCGCAGTGTTCTACCTTTTCTATAAGAGCTACGGGAAGGTGCATGGAATTCTGTAATAAAAGTGTAGCTTTCTCTCAATATAGACCAATTTCTCTGTGTAATTGTTTGTAACTGAGATGAGAATGGGTGAAATTGAGACGCAAAAGCTATTCTTTTTTCAGCATTTTTTCTTTATTTCTATTGGACAAATTATGCCCTTCTTTTTTATTCATTGTTGAAGGATAACCCCTCTGTGTCAATCTTTCCTCCATCTCAACTAATATTTTTTCTTGCTCAACTGGATTGCTCACAATTCTGGTTACTCGGGATAACTGGCTGGGACCTGTAGATTCAATATACAGATCGCTCTCAATTTTACCATCTGTAATTTTTAATAGTGTATCTAGATGAGAGATTTCCATCGAGCTATATGTGATATTACATTTTAAACCAGGTATTAGGTAATTCAAATAAACATTAAACAAAAGTAGGATTCCAGTGTCACCACCTCACACTGCAAACATGTTATCAATGAACCTGTACCATCCCTGGCACTTTTCCAAAAATAATAAATTTTCATAAATGAATGCCGTTTCTACAATGTCCATAAACGTGTTCGTTGAATACACAAACAAATTGGACGCTCGGTGGAAGTTCGCCCGCTGATATGCACTCTATAATGCACTGTTGCAGTGCATTGATTGCTGATGATTGGCCAAAGCATGCACCTGATCTGTATACTTTGGCCAATCACAGCACAATGTCCTGTCAGAGCCATGATTGGCCAAAGGCAGGGTGCCTTTAGTCAATCATATCTCAGGGGCTAAATCCACGGCCCACACTATATAACGCTGCTGCTTACATGGCAACTGTGTATAGTGTGTTACAATAGAGATTAGATAGGTAGTTAGTGGATAGTGTGTTGAGTTAATTTAGTGCAGTCAGGGTAGTGTACAGGCATACGCCACTTTGAAAATGTATGGATATGTTGTAGTCCTGGGTCCCCTCTCAGTGCTCCCCAAGTTTTGTGTCCCTGTCACTTATAGTTCGGGAGCAGTGCCATGCCAAGCTGACCAATATTTCCCAAAGACACTAATATTAAAGACAGGGAGCAGTGCCATGCCAAGCTGACCAAGATTTTCCTTAGACGCCAATGTTAAAGACTAGGAGCTGTGCCATGTCAAGCTGATCAATATTTCCTATAGATGCCAATGAGCACTGAAACGTGCAAAATTATTCAGCCCCTTTACTTTCAGTGCAGCAAACTCTCTCCAGAAGTTCAGTGAGGATCTCTGAATGATCCAATGTTGACTAATGATGATAAATAGAATCCTCCTGTGTGTAATCAAGTTTCCGTATAAATGCACCTGCACTGCTATAGTCTCAGAGGTCCGTTTAAAGCGCAGAGAGCATCATGAAGAACAAGGAACACACCAGGCAGGTCCGAGATAATGTTGTGGAGAAGTTTAAAGCCAGATTTGGATACAAAAATATGTCCCAAGCTTTAAACATCCCAAGGAGCACTGTGCAAGCGATAATATTGAAATGGAAGGAGTATCAGACCACTTCAAATCTACGAAGACCTGGCCGTCCCTCTAAACTTTCAGCTCATACAAGGAGAAGACTGATCAGAGATGCAGCCAAGAGGCCCATGATCACTCTGGATGAACTGCAGAGATCTACAGCTGAGGTGGGAGACTCTGTCCATAGGACAACAATCAGTCGTATACTGCACAAATCTGGCCTTTATGGAAGAGTGGCAAGAAGAAAGCCATTTCTTAAAGATATCCATAAAAAGTGTAGTTTAAAGTTTGCCACAAGCCACCTTGGAGACACACCAAACATGTGGAAGAAGGTGCTCTGGTCAGATGAAACCAAAATCAAACTTTTTGGCAACAATGCAAAACGTTATGTTTGGCGTAAAAGCAACACAGCTCATCACCCTGAACACACCATCCCCACTGTCAAACATGGTGGTGGCAGCATCATGGTTTGGGCCTGCTTTTCATCATCAGGGACAGGGAAGATGGTTAAAATTGATGGGAAGATGGATGGAGCCAAATACAGGACCATTCTGGAAGAAAACCTGATGAAGTCTGCAAAAGACCTGAGACTGGGACGGAGATTTGTCTTCCAACAAGACAATGATCCAAAACATAAAGCAAAATCTACAGTGTAATGGTTCACAAATAAACATATCCAGGTGTTAGAATGGCCAAGTCAAAGTCCAGACCTGAATCCAATCAAAAATCTGTGGAAAGAACTGAAAACTGCTGTTCACAAACGCTCTCCATCCAACCTCACTGAGCTCGAGCTGTTTTGCAAGGAGGAATGGCAAAAAATTTCAGTCTCTCGATGTGCAAAACTGATAGAGATATACCTCAAGCGACTTACAGCTGTAATCGCAGAAAAAGGTGGCGCTACAAAGTATTAACTTAAGGGGGCTGAATAATTTTGCACGCCCAATTTTTCAGTTTTTTATTTGTTAACAAAGTTTGAAATATCCAATAAATTTCGTTCCACTTCATGATTTGTCCCACTTGCTGTTGATTCTTCACAAAAAATTACAGTTTTATATCTTTATGTTTGAAGCCTGAAATAAGGCAAAAGGTCGCAAAGTTCAAGGGGGCCGAAGACTTTCGCAAGGCACTGTATGTAGGGGAAACCATGCAAAAATCTAAAGATAGAATTGTCGGAAACAAATATTCCATAAGGGATAAGTTAGGTCACTCCCCTTGCTAGACATATCACAGAGAAGAAACATTCAGTGACCCAACTTAAATTCAAGATTATTGATGGAATACAAAAAACTAGGAGAGGTGGTGATCGTGAACTTTTTTTAAGGAAATGTGAGATGCAGTGGATTCATTCTCTTGATACATTACAGCCTAAAAGGTTAAATTCAGAATTGGATCTTTATCTTTTTATTTAGACGATACTTTGCTTGTTATATGCATATGTAGGTTTTTACATACCTGTAATACTAATAATACTAATAAGATGTTTGTGATAAATATGTTTTAATTTGTGTAATTTTGTATATCTTTTTTTAACAATAGGATAATACTTGGATGTTTCTGACAATATGGGAGGTGATTAACCTCGACAAAGCCATCTCCTTGCCTACTGAATAATGAATGCAACTTGTGATTGTTTGCTTAATTGCTAATTAATTGAATAGATGGTTCCAGTGGTATAGAAATTGTATTAAAATGAGAATATATGTTATAGTCATTAGATGTATTCCTGTCTGAAGAAGGGCACAATAATGAAATGGATTAGGAATACTTATGACATATTTTTGACATGTTTGTCTGATTTGGATGTTTCTAAATAAAGGATTTTATGTGCAGCAATCCCCCTGGATTTTGTTATATATACAGTATATGTGTGTGCATATGTATATGTAACGCACACCCCCCCGGGAGCCTCAAGTAGAAAGGGATCCCCCACCCTACACAGCTAGGCACACTGCATCTTCACAAGGACACTGCAGTCAGGAAACAGTCCAGCAATTTTTTTTTTGTTTTTTTTTTGTTCTTTATTGAGGGGAATAAACTTGGCTGGGGATAGGGGTATTATGGGATGCCCACTTGACTTAAAACATTTCTTCAATGACTTTAACTATATCAGTCTCTACATACTATCCTCTTCTGCCTCCTACATCATATTGCTTGCAGAACAAAATCACAGACCCAGCTGTAACACTATTTGAATGGGACCTGACAGGGCACTCAGCTACAGCAACCTTCCCATTACAGGCAGAACTGTGGGTCCCTTTTTGGTGTGTAGAAAAAGTCCCAGTGTCCAGCTATTCTCCTGTGGCTACTGATCCCAGCACCACCTCTGCAGGCACTGCCAGCCCACCTGGCTGCAACTGCTCCTTTCACTAGCCCTCCTGGCTAATCTTTCCACAGTTTTCCCAGACTGTCACACTCACCAGCCACCTGATTGTCTTCTCCCTGGAGATCTCCTTGACGTTATCACTGGCTCCTGCTGCCCTTGAACCTGCTCCCATGCATCTAGGAAGGATTCCTCTATGTGCTGTAGAGGGTCTCTCCAGCACCCTAGCTCCAGACCAGAGACAATCCCCCCCCAGACTAGGGGGTTACCCTCAAGGGTCTCCGACAGTCTCCTTAGCAATCCATCCCAGCTTCCACCCAAACTCTTCTTCCCCTGCTGACTATTTTTATGAGGCGGCCTGCCTCCTGCCAATCCATTTGTTCGGGATTGGTCAGGGCCCTCATGAATACTCCAATCAGCTCCTCCCAACCCCCCTCCCGTTCTTCTGGAAGTTTCTGTAAAGTTCCAGCAACTAGTGTGAGGTATCAGAGATGCTGCCTGATGAGTTATACCAGCCTTCCTGAGTCACATACTCTGACCCAGTTCAAACACAGGCTTGGCTGCCAGCCAAGCCAAATATTTTACCTATATTAACAAAAAAAAATACCTATTCCCACCTAACCTAGCACAATAGATGGTGCTTCATCTGCAGCATGAAACAGCTCAATTAAATAATTACAGATCGCTCCCACCTCCCTTCAGAACAGACCCAGGACACAGGATGATTTCCAGGTAAGGACAAGAAGGCAGATGAAAACAGCACTCTAATAGGAAAAAAACTCACCCCACGAGGGAGTATGATAAGGCAATAGTGCAATATTTATTGACTCAATTTGTTCAGGTTTAAAAAACATACATAAAAGAGCCGTTCAACATTTTTTTTTTTTCAATACAAATCTGCTACCAAGCATCTGAGTACAGCGGCATGATGTTAATGCTACAGGTTTTGCCCCTATATGTTTCGTCCAATAGGACATCTTTAGGGTGTTTCTGTCATAACCATTTGCTCTCAAGCTGCCCTGTTCCCATTAGCGCTGACTATTTTCTGTACTATCTTCCTACACAATATATGAAATCACAAGATGGAGAATTGAGAAATATTAAAAAAAAAAAAAAAACAGTATTCAAAGTATCTTAGATCACAAATGATATAGTAAAATGAGAAGATCAATTACAGGCCACATAGGATTATGGTTACTTGATTATGTGATATATTATAATAAAACTCTGCATCCAGAAAATTGAAGATATAATGCACAGTGGCGATACAGCCAACAGTAACAAAAAAGATCACAAGCAACAAGGAACCTGGAATAGGAGAATTTTAAGCAGACTTTATGGCCCCAAATTGGAAACTGGAGAGTGGAAACAGAAATAATGAGGAACTTTAAGGCAAAGGGAATATGTGGTAACAACAAATGAATAAAGAATATCAAATAAAGTATTCTTCCCAGGGTTGGGGGGGACGTGTATGATGGCATCTAGTAGGTTGTTTGACTTTATACAGTATGTATAGTATAAATAAAGTTTAATGTAAAATTCTATAAAGAAATATGTTAAAAATTGCTGCTACAAATATTCTTGTTATTGCAAAGAATTTTTACATGGTATGTTCTGCATATTAAATCTCATGGTACAGTACTTATTGATTACATATCTGACATTCACTTTAATAAAGAGTGCTTTTTAAACATGTTTGTTTTTTCTCAGTTTACAAAAAAAAAAATTGTAATGAATCTTTGCTATTGAATTTCATCTTTTTTATTAGTATTTCTTAAAACGATATCTCTTTTTGACAGTTTTTATATTAGCTGAATAATTGCAGTGCAATACTCATGTAGAAAAATTGGTGACAATGGTAAAAAGGTTATTCAAAAAGATAAATTGAAAACGTGTAAAAAAAAAAAATACAGCTTTGATTCGTGCAACTCAAGTGATTAACAGACAATTTTTATGAAAATGTTACTGTACATAGACAGATGGCAAACACAAAATGCATATTCATCCAATATGAGTTTTCTGGTTCAACACAAAGGGGATGAGCTTCTCATCAGGCCTGGAACTACCTCTATGCTCTGAGGAAACCACAGGCAGGACCACTGATAGGGGGGACCACAGGTCCTTTTGTAGGGGGTCCGAGCACACAGGGGGGCCCACACAGGGAGGGGGATTAGTGATGAACAACATTTACAGAAATATTCCTCCAGAAGTTGAAAGCTGATCTCTCCCCATCTCCCTGCTGCCAGCTTTTATCTATTGGGAAATAGACAGTTGTCCCTCACTAATCCCCCTCCCTGTGCAGCCCCCCCCCCCCTCCCAGCCCTGGCTCTAAAGTTACCTCTGCTCCTGAGTTTGTTATCTCATTAACTTTGTTTCTCTCCCTGCAGTTCTTCCTAACTCCTTGTCCAAGCCTGTATATTTTTTTCATCTCTCTCCCCCATTGCTCTATCTTCCTGACACAGTCACAGCTGATCAGCTGCATTCCCATGGGGTGAAGAATTTACTGTTACACCGGTTCCAAAGCTTCCTGTTCTCTTGTCCCAGTGCAGTTTAGTGTGCTTTATGTATCTGGGCTTCCCACTCCTCTCCCTCAGACTGCTTCCTGACCTATGCAACTTTTTTTCTTCTCTCCTACACTGTCTGTTCCCTTGGCATCCATGCATTAACTCCTTCTATTTACCCATTTACTAACTGATCTGGCAGTAGTAAACTCCATTTTTATCTTGTATCTACAGGTCAGCCTGAAATAGGGCTTACATGTACAGGTACAGTGTATATCTCCCAAATGTAGCAGCCGGTGATAGCATACTATCCATTGAGAGAGCTGTGCGGGGACCATGACACCCGTGCGCATGCTTGTGAGTTACATTTTTGCAGTTGGCCAAACGACTGGAGCCCAAGAAACCAAAGAGAAGACCAGATGAAGATAGAATCCCTCTTCGTAGTGACAGCACACCGCTGGAGAGATCTGTTTTTTAGGTTATAAATATATAATTAAGGGCCCCATTCCCACAGGTACTCTGGCTGTGTGAAGGAGGGATTTGGTTTGGAACCACCTGTCATTCTATGGGGATGCAGCACCTGTACAAACACAGCCACAGGCCCTAATTTGACAGGTGTGCAGGTGATTGGTCCCCAAATGCACACTGTCTGTGTTCAGGCTGTACACTGCACCCCCACACCTGACAAATTAGGACCTGTAGCTGTGTTCGTACAGCTCCAGGTGACTCAAGCCACATAAATGAACCACTGATTCACACTGTACAGACCACAGCACCCATGTGCATGAGCCCCGGGATCTCATTCACACACAGAGATTTAATTATCAACTCAGTTTAATCTTTTAGATTTAGAAGGAATTCTGTGAATTATGTTGTATTTGTGTCTGCTAATAATAATTTTATTGTATTTTTATCAAAATATAGCTTTAATATTTTCTTGGGGGGGGGGGACCCTGTTAGAAACTGTGGGGCCCTGTACAGACTACCTATCAGCAGCCCTGACCATAGGGATTTATCCCATGCAGGCTACTGATTTATTTATTTTTTTTCTTTAACATTTTATTGAGGTTCTTCTGATGTACACAAGAAAGACAAAATATTACGAATCATGACACAGTACAATATCCTTTCTTATACAGTATAGTAACAGGACAGTAGTGAATGAATAGGCAAGTTTGTAGCAGTTAGGGTAAGGCAGATAAAACCGTTAGTTTAGAGTTCCAAGCAAGGAGAGTTATGTAGGGTGCTAAAGAGGCTGACGTCTGAGCCCCCAAATGTCAAGGCACCTCCAAGGGGATCATGCTGTGTCTGGACGGAAGGCAAATCCGTCTACTCCGCCAACCTCCCATCAACCCACCTGTCTCTTGAATAATAGCCAAATGTTATAAGGCATGATAAGCAGTATCAGTTGTGCGTAATAGGATGTAGATAGATGAGATGCCAGCGGAGTCGGCATGGGAGTAAGTTTTAGAAAGTGGAACTCAAAGCTGAGGGATTGAGCAGGAGGGGAGTTAAAACAGGGGAAGGGGGGATTGGGGTATCCCAAAATTTTAGTTCATATACATGTGGAAGGTTTGATCCCTGATCTTGTTGATGTTTAGGCCTTCATAGATCTAACTTCATTGTAGGTTCATTATTCTAATGAATTCTGAAGAGTTTGTGAAATCGAGCCAGCAGGACCACATTTAACAGAATTTTGCAGGGAATTATTTAGCCTGGTGGACAAGGTCCACAATTTCTGCAGTTCTTTTTATGCGACTAAACCAGTCAGTTGTTGTAGTTGACAGAGCATACACTTTTTGGCTGCTGTAATTAAATGGAGGGTTAAAGATCTTCTATAGGCTGATTGGAGTATGGAGGTATGATGGAGAAGGTATTGAGCCGGGGTGTAGCAGTCTACTTATTTGTTATTCAATTCTTTGAAATTAAAGGGTAACTAACTACACTTTTGTGTGAAAAAAAATAAAGAGAAAATAATATAGCGTATACAATTGTGACACAAGTCATATTGTAATTGAATGTTATTAAAAAATACCTTTCCTTTTCATTCTGGAGCCGCTATAGCTTTCTGAAAATGCAATGCAATATGGCTACCTGGAGGTGTTCTGTACACAGAATGTGTACAGAATGCCCCCCAAAAACATAATTTTTCTGCTTGCGTGACTGGCTCACTGATTTTAACAGAAGTCCGCACTAAGATGCAAGTCAGAATTTCCTGCTTATGTGACTGGCTTACTGATTTTGACAGAAGACTGCACTAAGTTGGAATTCAGGCATGCCCTACAACAAAAATTTTATTTTTGGTGAGATACTCCCGATAGGAACACATCTAAAGGGATGCAGGCCCATCAGCTTTCTTTATTAGTGCCCTGCATCTGCTGCAGCTGATTGGTAATTATGAAACCACTCCCATTAGACTCACTTTCCTACATGGGCACAGAGACACACACAGGAATTTCTTCAGAATAACAAAAGGTAGGAATCTGCAACAATGTATGTTAAATCCTTTCAATGTACATAGATCACCCAGAGGGGAATGTTTTTTTTTTCCTCAGTTACACTTTAAGCAAGTATTTTTTGTCACTTTTGCTGCACAAGGAATATTGTGTTATATGTATACTGAACAAGCATCCCTACCCTAAAGCTATACTTACCTGGATGAAATGACTGTGGCCAACAGGAATCTTAAGCTGTTCCTTGGGAAATGTGTTCACTTTGTTTTCTTTGGGTACCGTGTACTACTCTTTGGGTACTTCTATAAGGTTATCTCCTGATACAAGACAGCTCAAGAGAGAAACAAATAGAAGTCTGCTAGGTTCTTCTGTGTTTCTGATGTTGACCGATCCATTGCTGCAAGTAGGGATGATCGAACTTTTGAAAAGTTCGGTTCGGCCAGAACATCCGAACTACCCGAAAGTTCGGCCCGGATTTCAGAACCCCATTGAAATCAATGGACCCGAACTTCGGTAATCAAAAAACACCATTTTGAAGCCCTAAGACCCAATGAATGCCCTGAACTTGTGTATAGTGGTACATATACCACTATATATACCACTATACACAAGTTCAGATGTTTTGCCTGCCTCCAAAGAACCCAAAAAAATGCCCAAAAAAACGCTAGCGCCAAAAAAAACGCCCAGGTGTGTTGTTGCAGGCATTTTTTGGGGTTTTTTGGAGGCAGGAAAAACATCTGAACTTGTGCACAGTACCACTATACACAAGTTCAGATGTTTTTCCTGACTCCAAAGAACCCAAAAAAATGCCTGCTATTAAACCGGCAAGGTGTGAAAAGCGAGAAGCCATATTCCAGATCTATAATTGCACTAATACAAACAATCTATTTTTTTTTATGGTTCTGGACATGCTACAGAGCTGAAACTTCACAGGTACACTTTTAGACCCCCCCAGATACTAAATCCAAAGAAATTTTTATTTTTTTTATTTTTTTTTTTATTTTTCAATAATTGGCTCTCTATCAAAAATCTATCAAAAATTACAATTTTTAAGAACTTTTTTTGTGTGATTTTGTGTCTGGGGGGTCTAGAAGGTGTACCTGTGAAGATTCAGCTCTGTAGCATGTCCAGAACCATAAAAAAAGGGATTGTTTGTATTAGTGCACTTATAGAACAGGTTGTTTGCTTCTCGCTTTTCACACCTTGCCAGTTTAGTAGCAGGCTTTTTTGGGGCTTTTTTTGGGTTCTTTAGAGGCAGGCAAAACATCTGAACTTGTGTATAGTGGTACATATACCCGTATACATAAGTTCAGATGTTTTGCCTGCCTCCAAAAAGCCCCAAAAAATGCCTGCAACAACACACCTGGGCGTTTTTTTTTTTTTTTTGACGCTAGCGTTTTTTTGGGCATTTTTTGGGGTTCTTTGGAGACAGGCAAAACATCTGAACTTGTGTATAGTGGTGTATATACACACATACTTATATGTATATACACACCTAGCCATATATAGGTGTGATAGGAGCGTAACTATATTGGTGTTAATTATTTCATTAGCGCAAGTAGTTTTTTCTGCTCCTTTCACACCTATATATGTCTAGGTGTATATATACAGACATGGTTGTGTATATATATCCCCTATACACATGTTCAGATGTCATGTCTGACTCCAAACATGTGCTCAAAAAATTACTAGCAACGCCTGCAGCCAAAAAGAATGCTGGCAGCGGCGAAGCCATATTAGAGAAGCGAAAGTTACTTGAGAGAGAAACTAGCTTTTCTCTATAGCGGTCACCCTGCTATGGAAGGGTTTTGTCACCCTGCCATAGCAGTCACTGTCAGTTAACCCTACACTACAATACGGTCCCCTTACACTTAACACTTTCCCTACAGAAACTGAATAAATTAAAGCTAACTAAAGTGTAAAAGAGCACTCTAACTACACTAGATATCCCTTTCCTCACACTAATAAATGCTAAATGACACTTTGTAACACTTTTGTAACAGAAGTAACAGAACAGCATTCCACTCTCTTCCATGTCCCGTATAAGAATGCTAGGAATTTGGCGGGGGCTATCTTATATACTGGGGGGCGTATTCACTAATGATTGGACTATGGACCCCCTAGTCACTCCAATCACATTCCTAGCATTCTCCTGCCCCCTCAATTGGCTTTTGCTAATGGTTCTGGTCCAATCACAGGATTTTAAAGCCCATTTCCTGAACCATTGCATTTTGGTCGGTTCTGGTTGCCAAATTCCGAACTTTTTGGGCAAAAAGTTCTAAATTCGGCCGAACCTCGAACACCCAATGTTCGGGCCGAACCGATGGTCGACCCGAACCGTTTGATCATCCCTAGCTGCAAGGTCCACTCAACTCTGAGCTTTAGATAGAGCACCTATAGCTTGGTGTTTTCAGTGTCGGTAAGAGGCTGTGTATGACGAGGTGGATATTTATGAATAGATTTTTTAGATCTTTTTTACCTATGGTGGTTTTAGTATTTTGCATACATTGGTTGTGGATTATTATACACTGCTCAAAAAAAATTAAAGGAACACACATCAGATCTCAATGGGGAAAAATATCATGCTGGATATCTATACTGATATGGACTGGGTAATGTGTTAGGAATGAAAGGTTGCCACATTGTTTAATGGAAATGAAAATTATCATCCTACAGAGGGCTAAATTCACAGGCACCCGAAAATCAAAGTGAAAAAATGATGCAGCAGGCTAGTCCATTTTGCTGAAATTTCATTGCCGCAACTCAAAATGGTACTCAGTAATTTGTTTGGCCCCCAGGTGCTTTTATGCATGCATGACAACGGGACCTTCTCCTAATGAGACATATTTCCTCCCAGATCTGGACCAGGGCATCACTGAGCTCCTTAACAGACTGATGTGCAACCTGGCAGCATCAGATGGACCGAAACATAATTTCCCAGAGGTGTTCTATTGCTATTAGGTCAGGTGAGCATGGGGGCCATTTAATGGAATCAATTCCTTCATCCTCCGGGAACTAGCTGCATACTCTCGCCACATGAGGCTGGGCATTGTCGTGCACTAGGAGGAACCAAGGACCCACTCCACCAGTGTAGGGTTGGATAATGGGTCCAAGGATTTCATTTTGATACCCAATGGCAGTCAGGGTGCCATTGTCTAGCCTGTAGAGGTCTGTGCGTCCCTCCATGGTTATGCCTCCCCAGACCATCACTGACCCACCACCTAGCCGGTCATGATGAACGATGTTACAGGCAGTATAACATTCTCCACAGCTTCTCCAGACCCTTTCACATCTGTCACATGTGCTCAGGGTAAACCTGCTCTCATCTGGGAAAAGCACAGGATGCCAGTGGAATTTAATAATGTAACCATTACAGAAGTTATACATGCAGCTTATTTCTATGTTAGCTGATGCAATACAGAAATAAGATGCACCAAACTGAATTTCACCACCTTAATATTAAACATTTTTATTGGTCATAATTTCCTAAAACATTTATGTATTCATTATTGTGTAATATGTAAATCCACAACCTGTAAGTTACAGAGAAACAAAGAAACCAAATTAGTAATAGGGCAGCATACATGAATGAGAAAATATGAAGAAGGTTCATGTCAGTATAAATCAAAATATACCAGACCAGTGTAACCAGAGTCTTCACTGTTTAAGAAAAAAGGGCAGCTTATCATTCCTGAGAGCTAATAAATGTTCGCCAGCTGCAAAGTTAGTTTTAATTATTTAAATGACTTGTGAGGGATTAGGTGCATTTAGGTGCCTCCAGTGCCTAGTGATTATGGTTCTAGCCACTAAGAGCAGGTGGGAAACAACAGTA
This sequence comes from Pelophylax lessonae, assembly GCF_965119305.1. NCBI lineage: Eukaryota > Metazoa > Chordata > Amphibia > Anura > Ranidae > Pelophylax > Pelophylax lessonae. The sequence goes on from NC_138771.1 coordinate 370,664,023, forward strand.
CAAAAGTAGTGTGGGAAATCATAAATACCTAGGCTTAGTAATGCAAGGCCTGGGGAAGACTGGATAATAATTCCTGTTATCTCCAAAATATTTTGGAAAATTGTCCTCCAGAAACAACTGAGGTGTTTACAATACCATAAAATATGTGGCAAAGTACCTACAGATCCGCAGCTTCTCATATAGAAAGGGGATTGCATAGCGTAGCGCCAAATTTGGCCAAATGATAGGGCATATAATACCATTGCAAGGCAATTTGTATAGTCATCTCCTAATGGTCTATACAACTGGAGGTTTTATATACCAACGTAAATGCCATTTTCCATTGAGATATAGAGAATTGTATCGACAAATCTGTTTCCCATTAAAGCATTGAAGGATATTTATTAAATGTTAGTTTGTCCTGTAAGATATTATAAAAGTAAGAAATCAACTTTTTAGGCATCTTACTGGAGTCATAAACTTCCCAGATCATTTTGGATAGCTAGTGAAGATCTGTAGGGAGAGTATGTAAGACATGTGAGATCTGCCTGTTTTAAATTCCTCCTTCGACTGAATTAATTCGCCAGCAACCCCCAGCTTTAAACTTAGTGTTAACATATAAATCTGAAAACTTTTGTAATGCCTTTTTCAAACCATGTTTTGACTGCAAAGTGTGGGATAACTAACTCCCAAAGCAAGATTGGGAAAGGCAAGGAGGATATATGGGAGCAAGTATGAAAGCTGGCTAATAATGTTTTCCAAGCTAAGAGAGAAGAGTGAGTCGTGGGTCGGAGGGTTTGCAGCTCTAAAGGCTTCCAAAATTCAAGACAAGTAATGAAAGAGGTTTCAACCTGGAATAGGTGTCGCTTTAAGGTCAACCAAGGGTATATCCAGGGTTGAAACCAACTTCTAAGTTAGTCTAAATGAATTGATATAAAGTAATTAAATTGTCTAAACAAGTGGATATAAACTTACCGAATCTGGTCCTACTGCCCATCTCTGTTTAAGAATGGTAGAGTGTGACAATCTATCTTTTTTAGCATTCCAAAGAAAACGTTTGTCAATTCTAGTAAGTGTCTTTGGGCTATTTCATGGGTAGAAAGATTAAAAGAGCCCAAAAACCTTAAAACATTTAAGGAAGGAGCTTGATTTCAAGCACTTCAATACAGGTCACTTTTACCCCCTTCCTGCCAAGGCCAATTTTCAGCTTTCAGCAATGTTGCATTTTGAATGACAATTGCACGGTCATGCAACCCTGTACCTAAACTAAATTTTTATTATTTTGTTCACACAAAAAGAGCTTTCTTTTGGTGGCATTTAATCACCTCTGGGTTTTTTACTTTTTGCTAAATAAACGAAATAAACGAAAACATTTTGACAATTTTGAAACAAAAAAAAAATATTTTTTCTTCATTTCTGTTATAAAATTTTGTAACTAAATAATTGTTCTTCATTCATTTAGGTCAAAGTGTCTTCTGCTACATTTCTTTGGTGAAAATAACTCAAATCAGTGTATATTATTTAGTCTGTGTGAAAGTTATAGAGTCTACAAACTATGGGATAAATCTGAAAATTGATCAATCCTGACGTACTGATGACCTATTACATTTCTTGAGGCCTGAAAATTTTCATTTTTTTTTACATGCTGTCACCAGTGGAATACAGCATTATCATATAATATTTGAGGCGGTAATCAGGGACACTGACTGGTGACAGGACAAAAAAATAAATAAAAATGAATCATATTTTTTATTTATTTTTTAATTAACTTTGACCAGAACAATATAATGCTACCATAGCAACGTTGTACTACTCTGGGGAAGTAATCAGAGGTTTTTTTTACACATTTTGTTTCCCTTTAGCAGTGCATTAAATTGCTATAAGCAAGCATTTTACTGAATGAAACTGATTGATTAGGTCTGTTTTGATTAGATGTGATTGACCAGAGATAATCACATGGTACAGATGGGTTGTGATTGGCCCTGTCTGTACCATATGATCACACTGACCAATCACAGCCAGCAAAGCAGTTGTATCCAATATATGGCATGAAAGGAAGCCATCCATTGTATACAATTGTCATGTGACCAGCCAAGATTGGTCATGGCGGTCATATGGTACCGGCAGTGAGCCCATACTATGATCAGTCATCAGCTGTTTCCCGTTGACACAGCCAATGAGAGATTGCCTCTGCGCGGCCCTGTGGCCACATGATCAGTGCATCCTGATAGTGTTAAGGTCACAGGATAAGTTAATACAGAGATGTGGAATTCCTCTATCGTTTCATGTGTATAGAAGAGTTGACTGTAACTGAGATTTGGTGGCTGCATCTATACCTAGGTTAAGGTTTATAAATTTAGAGAAGTTAACCTTGTAGTAGGATAAAGAGCTAAACAGTTGTAAAAGTGCATGTGTGAATGATAGAGAGGACCTCGGGTGGGTTAGGTGTTGAATAACTTCACCTGCAAACGGCTGTATGCAAAGAACAAGAAATTCCCCCTGGGGATGGGACTATGTAGGTAACCACACTTCCAAATTTGTATAAAAAATATATATTTATTTAATACATATAAAATAGATCAATAGGTCATAATATACAAAAGATTGCAACAAAGCAAATGTAGTACAAGACATACAGTACATAAGAATACACAGGTATAAAACGTGAAATACAATCGTATAACCACATAAAATGGTAAATGATGTACGGTGTGAATCACCAATATTTTACAAGCATGTGGAAATCCTCCAACTCGACGCGTTTCAGGCAAGAATGCCTTTCTTCAGGGGTATATCAGTGGAGTGATTTTGATTTCTTAGATTGTATTGATAGAGAGTAAATATCGTCACATAAATTGAAAGTTACATGAAATCATCACTTGCATATGTTATAGGTGGTAGTGAGATAAAAGGCTAAGTATCTACATACCAGAAGGATGTGAAAGGTGGCAAAAGAGTCGCAAGCAGTTAAAATCACAGAGGGCAGATGAAGGTCTGCTGTGGATGTTGGTGTCCACGAACAAATGTTGCCTGCAAGAGGGGCGGGTGGAGGCCACAATCTCCCCTGGGGTTCCAGCAAGGATCCCAAATACCTAGGCCAGTGCATTGTCCCTTATAGGATATAATGTAGGGTCTATGAAGAAAATAAATATATATCAGAGTATGTTGCGGGCAGCGGTATGCTGATACAGCTTGACCCAAGGTCAAGAAATATGCTACAATAGAGGGAAAAGCACCAATAAAAAATAATGAGAAATAAAAAAATAAAATGTAAAGGTGGGAGGGCCTTGGTATACCTGTAAGTGTATCCCTTGGCTTGCAGAGAATTCTGGAGTCAGGAGTAAATGAAAATGAAAACAGATATCGCACAGTCAGCACCTGATGCACGAGCAGATCTGCTGAGTACCAGAGTGAAAACCTCAATGAGGAATCTGTAATACATATATGACCTGTGGTGACCATTTGCAAAAGTGAAGATATGGTCAGCAGGATAATAGTGCTCAGTATAGCACTGAAAGGAAACAAAAATGACTAGTGTCGTACCTAAAGATGGTGTGACAGGTCGTGGCAGAGGTGTAAGAGCAGGCTGTATCCTGGAGGTCAACAGCAGCGAGCAGAAGGTATATGCTCGCCGCTGTTTACATGTGGTGGCCGGGGATGCCCGTGCATTCTCTGTCACGGTAAGAGTACTGCGCATGCCTGGGAACTGGGCAATGGGATCCCCCACACATGGCATGCACGACGCGCCCCCGGAGGAATGCAGAAGTGCGCCATGCATCCCAGGGGCGCCGGTGCACAAGGATGACCACCCCACAACAGATGAGGTTCGCCGGCAGTATAAATGAAAGAGAAGAAAGGAATCCTTGAAAATTGTCAAGCCAGACATGAAAAAGAGGATGGAAATCGAATAAGTGGGGAAAGGGGACATGGGAGGGGAGGATAATGGTGTGAAAAATAAAAGGAAAATTGTGTGGATAGAACAAAAGAAAAGGGGGACAAAAAAGAGAGAAAAGGGAGAAATGAGAGTGGGTGGGGGGGGGGGGGGGTGACAGGAGAGAAAAGGGAAAAAGGATAGGGAAGAAGAAGGAGGGGAGTGGGAGGAGAGTGATGTGAAAGAAAAGAGATGAGGGAGAAATAGGACAAAAAGGAAACCTACAATGAGATTAGATGTGAAAAAACAATGATGTGGATTGGATGGATAAAGGGTGGTCATAAACCGGGGTGGGGGATAGAGTGATGGTAAAGGAGGTGAGGGGGGAGAGAGGAGGGGGAGGACAGAGAGGGGGGAAGAAAAAAGGGGAAGAAGAAAGAGGGGAGTAGGAGGAGAGTGAAGTAAGGAAGGAAAGAAGGGAGTGGGATTTGATTATGATGATGGATTCTGTCCACCAGCAATTCAGTAGGAAATGTGTTAAGGAAAATAGTTCAGAACAGCTCTTGGATATAGGCAAGTAGACAGGGATCCCTCAGATTTTTAGATTGTTCCAGCGAGATCTGTCCTCCAAGTCAGCCAGTTTTTCTTTCAGCCAGGCAATATCATCTCCCCTTTCAGTATTTGAGTCCAATAATGCAGTGGTCCTCAACTCCAGTCCTCGGGGCCCACTAACAGGCCAGACTTTAAGTATTACCTTGGGGAGATGCAGACTAGAATACTGCAATCACTGAGCAGCAAATGAGATCACCTGTGATGTAATTTAGTTATCTTGCAAACATGCCTGTTAGTGGGACCCGAGGACCGGAGTTGAGGACCACTGCACTAATGCATTAAAGGAGGAAGCATATTCTTACATGTTGGTTTCTACATGATCCATCCCATCTCCTAGGTCTTCTATATGATCTCAGACCTGGCATAAGGAGGTAGTAATATCCATTTGCAATGAAGCATGGAGAGAAACCAACATTTCTTTCATTGTGGAATCAAATATAGGGATGTTACTAGTACGAAGGTCCTTTATAGGATCAGCATAAGATACTGAGTCATCCATACAGTCATATTGATCTCTTACCACTCTCTGTGTTATGCATTGTGTGGATGAGGTTGGTGTTGTCATCCTCGATTTAGACTTCGCCAGCCTCTTGGTGGATAGAATGGAGGAGCCAGAGCTAGCACTGGATGTCCCCGAGTGCTGGCAAGGGAGGGCTGTAAAAGGATCAGGCGCCGTGTGTGCAGAGACTAGAGTGTTGCCACCTCCATTAGAGTTTTTCTGTGGTACGCGGCAGGCTGGGGTGAAATATGCTGACAATTTCTTTGGTGGGGGCCCGGTCTTTTCAGTTGTGGGACATCTTCGTAGGATGGGGGTGTTAGGCAAAGAGGTAGTGGGAGGCTGGCGTCAGTGGGGATGGCCAGATGAAGTGGGGATCCCTAGTGGTGCAGCGGAGCTCAGATAAGATGCAGCCATCTTGGATCACGGGCACCAAGCCCTAACCAAATTCCTTTTATGTCATGATCCTTTTAAAACTAAATAGTGTGATTTTGTATTTTACCTACAGTGTTACTGTAGGTAAAAAAAAATAGAAATCTACATGTATGTATGTGTGTGTGTGTCTACCCTTTACAACACCTATAAACAACACACATACCGTATACTACAGTTTATTGAACTATTGCATCTTTCAAATTGTAACAAATATTAAAATAAGAAAAAGAGAAGAATACAACTGTTTGTTCAATATATAATAACATTTTTGTGTTCATTATGCAGAGGCAAGTATGGACAATCCTTAAACACATTTAGATACTAAAATTCAATGACATATAAAAAAAAGTCCCACTAACCTTTCATTTCCATGGAGAATAGGAAATGATGTGACAAAGCCTAGGCCAGATGGCATCTCTGTTTTGTTTTATAAGGATTTTAGCTCATATCCCCCATAAAAACAAAAGCTTATTATTTAATTTCTTCAGATGTCCCTTTCCCTCACTTTCCCTGGGGCCCATTTCATAACTCTTTTGAAACCAAGTAATGTTCATACCAGCTCTAAAGATTTCAGACCAATTTGCTTCCTTAAAACTGCATTCCAGGCAGATGAAATAAATATATGTTAGACTGTTTTGTCTGTGAATAGTTTTGTCTTTCTGTTCATCCAGTCCTACAATTTAAACAGCCCTGCCAGACAAAACAGGGAGTCCAGTGACTTTTCTCTACTGCAATTGAGAAATTCAACAAAGTATTTTCCTAGCCCAACTAGTGATTGGGCAGTGAAGGAGAAGCATCCAATTGAGGCTCATTCCTTCATCACTCTACTCTCACCATATCCCCTTTTTCCTGTTAGCACAATAGGTTGGCTTTGTATACTGCTTCTCCCTCTCCCAGTCTGAGCTCTTTTCTACAGTGTATTGCAAGGGGCTGATATCAGATACTTAGACTGCCTGCATTATTAAAAAGCATTGAATGATATAATAATGAATATAGATCTGCATTAAACTATGGAGTTCCGATTTATTGTTGACTCTTAGACCGCATTCACACTGAAGCGGCACGACTTCGGGAGCGACTTCATAAGTCGCGTGCACCGCGACTTCGGCGCGACTTTGGTACGACTTGCACAGACTTCATATAATGAATGTCTATGCAAGTCGATCCGAGGTCGCCCTGAAGTAGTACAGGACCCTTTTTCTAAGTCAGAGCGGCTTGTGTCGCTCCTATTAGAACGGGTCCTGTAGCACTGCATGGACCGCGACTTGTCAGGCTGACAAGTTGCCTGACAAGTCGCGGTAGTGTGAATGGAGACTTAAGATAAAAGATCAAAAAGGCGGCTGTAGAGTAAGAAGAGGCAGGGCCAAGCTTGAGGTTTGTATATAAGTTGTATTTACTAATATCTCAGGATATACTTGTTTCAACATGCAGCATTAACGAAAGTCAAATTTTGCTTAAGCATTTGTTATCATGTACTTGGTATTATTTGCCAACTTTTGTAACACGCAGTGGCTGTAAACCCTCACATATACCCAGTGAATATATATTCATTATAGTATATGTACTGCCTGCGGTCAGCAAGTGGTTAAAGTATAACTAAAGGTAAACCTTTTTCTTTTAGTTTTGGATAGGGTAGAGAGTAGGGATCGACAGATATCGTTTTTTCATTGCTGATACCAATATTTTGGTAATCGCATATATGTATTGGCTGATATGGGCCGATATTTTCGTACATTTAAAAAAATATATATTTTTTATTTTTTTTACTTGACAGGTACTCTTGTGGAGGGATCTGGGGGTCTAAAAGATCCCAAACCCCTCCTCTGCACTTAAAAGCATTCAAAATGCCAAGTTTGGCTGTTTTGAATGCTGTCATTTTTTTTAATCTGGCGCCAGTACCCGAAAGTGATGTCATGACATCATTCCAGGTTTTTGCATGGAGACCAGATCAGAACCAAATGCGCCTTTGATTGGGTCTTCGGCCGCTGTGCAGGCTGGTTGCCTGGGTCTCTCGATAGGACCGGAGACCCAGGCGGGAGGTGGGGGGCATCTTCTCAGCCGCATTGGTTGTCATTACAAGACAGCCGAATGTCAGCTATGGATGCCAGTACCGGGGTGTTGCCTCTACCTGCAGGCATCACTCTGCTACAAGCACTTTCCGAAATATCGGTAATATCGGCCACCTTGGCCGATCCTGATATATCGGGGAAAGAGCATATCGATCCTCGATATATCGGCTTTGCTGATAATCGGTCGATCCCTAGTAGAGAGGGATTAGAATGCTTGTCAGTTTTTATTGCTGTCTGTGCCCCCATTAGGGAGAAGCATCTTCTCTATTTGTCCTGTTTACCATTAAGATTGAAAGTGAACATAAATTAGAGTCCTACATTTTGGGTAGTCCCCAGAAAAATAATAGTGGGGACATTTTCCAATGGGGACACTAGTTCTGGTGACCTGGGGGTCCCCAGGAAATTCTCTTGATTTGCAGGGATTTCATCCCCCTTCCTGTTTGGCTATGGGACAGGAAGTGAAGAGAAATCTCTGCAATTGGACACAGATGGCGACAAAAAAAAATCTGACAGCAGTTATAACCCTTCCTTGCTCTTTCAAAGGATGGGAAAAAAAGTTTTGCCTGTAATTATACTTTAGCGAGACAAGTACACATTATAGAGGGATATGTTTTGTTCATATTTCATGTCTGAGGTTTACAACCACTTAAAAAAATAAATCATCTAATCCCCTTCATACAAAGACTCAAGCCCCGTACACACGCATCGAAAATTTGCAGGGAATTTTCGTCCAACGTCTGATCTGCCAATTTTTGGCTTGTTAGTATGATGCTTCCGACAACCGACTCCGACTTTTCGGCCGAAAAAAATCTGGTGTGCAGACTATAAAATTTTTGTTGGCCGTCAAAACACGGCCGATTTTTGTGCAGTCAGTACTGATTTCGACAGGGAAAAATCTTATGAGCAAGACTGGGCATGCTCAGATAAGAAAGAACACAAAGAAAGCAAACCAACACATGACATCACTTCAGAAGCAGATTTTTGTTGGGCGAGAAAATTTGTGTGCAGTCTAGGCACATTCCAACCAACAAAACACCACTCTGGACAAAACACGGACGATCGGTCACCTGATAATCGTTGCGTGTGGCTTAATTTTACATGTGCTTTTTGCCAATAATTAATTTTTCAGAGTTTTGGACTTTGGTAACACCTGCTTTTTAGAATCATGGCCCTCTATACAAACCATGCTTCTAGAGTACGATTAGCAGCATTCTAACCTTGACCTTTTATACTCAACATGGACTCATTTGTATACCATTTTTCTGCTCTAATTGATGTCCTAGCCATTAGACATTTAGCTATTTCCATCAGGAAAAATTATCCTAATCAAGGAAAGAGACAGCAAACATTTACATAATATATGCATGCCAATTGCTCTACAATCATACTTCGATAAACCAATCAATAAACTCACTCAGATTTTTCTGTTGATCCTAGTTTACAATATAAATGTCTTCAGCTGTTCGAGATACTATGTATTTAAAGCAGACTTTCACCCCAAAGAAGAACTTGTTTGTCCCTGCCTTCCCCCTCCCTCTCTCACATTTGGATTATTTTTTAACTTTATTGTGTTTTTGTGCTGCAACACAGCTCTTCAATTTTTCTCACCTAAGTGAGAATGATCTTTGACCACTGATTCTCTGATTCTCTGAGGTGCCTCAGAGCTTTGGATCCCACTAGAGACCTATGGTACTGTGCATGGGTGGATTTCCACTCATAAGGCAAGATGGCACTGGTATGGAAGTTCCAACACTCAGAATGTCTGTGCATGCCCCACAAAAACCCCTGTGTGTGTGAACATGTGTGGCAGAGTCCTTTAGCACATCTGCACGTGTACTAAAAAAAGATGCTAAGGCCCGAGGGGGGCTGAAAGAGGAAGAAATCTTTAACTATAGCAATTCTTAAAAATGTTCTCTTCCACTCCTCCTACCAATCCTGTCTATCCTGTATAAAAAAAAGATTTGAGTACTTACCTATTTTCAATCAGCTGCAATTGCGTGACCCTGCAGATCTGTGTATGTGACAGCAGTTATGAATTATTGGAGCCACAATATTATGCATAGACTCCCATGGCCCAGCTGTTGTCGGTGCTCCCTTCTCTCCCCTGCAGCAGCGGCTCACTGACACAGGGGAGTCAGAGTCAGAAATACCAGATCACATGACTGGACGGAAGCAGATTAAAAATAGGTAAGTACACATATTATATTTTATATACAGGCTGGGTAGGATAGGTAGGAGGAAAAGGTAGGGAACATTTCTAAGAATAGTTATATTTATGCTTTACTTCCACTTCAAGAAATAATAAAAAAAGAAATTGGAACATGAAGTTTCATGCCTCACTAACTATGTAACTATCAAAAAACTATTAGATGGGCACCTTAAAGACCACAACATACAGGGGTATACAATGTACGGTTAACAGCAAACACACACACACACATCATAGGTTGAACTGCATGGGCAGATGTCTTTTTTCAACCTCACTAACTATGTAACTATCAAGTTGTTGTTGCTTGCTGCCACCCAAGGAGAGCCATTCAAGAAAATGAAAGAAATGTTTTGTTTTTACTGAAAAACTTAAGAAACAATCCTATCAGGCAGTATGGGTATTTTTCTAGCATCCATTAGATATTGTAAACATTTGCTGGAGAGATGTAGTAACACCTATAGATTATGTTAATGGCTTGTGCTGAGCTTTTTAGATAATATTTTTACAGAAAGTTTGAAGTTTTAGTAAAGATGCAAGCTTTCAGGATTACTTAGATGCCTTTGTCAGGCTGTATACAATGGGAATTGTATACAGCCAGACAAAGAGATCTAAGAAATCTCAAAAGCTTGAGTCTTTAATAATTCACGTTAGCCAATAAAGGGTATCGCTTTAACTTCAAGCTTTCTGCATTAATTGATGGCTAACACAATACAATACTCTACGACTTCTGAGATAACATTTTTGATATAGACAGAAAAATGAATTTGGTTCTGCTAAAATTGTACTTCTGTCATTGCTCCTATGATCTATTCTCTCAATGAAAAATGTCTTCCCAGATACAGACTCACTGCAACTAAACATATAATCAGTAGACACTGAAAAATACAGCAACTCTTCCATGGCTGGGCAGATACATTTATTAAATAAAGGAATGAGGATGAAGTATCTGATATAATCAGATAACAGTCAGTTTGAGACACTAATTCAAACCTGGCCCTGTTGGCTTGAGTCCAGAGACTCTGATACATTTAGAAGTATGATCCTCTTAAGAATCCTTCAGAAAAAAAGAAACATAAAATACACCTATTCACCTTCATTTGTAAACTATTCAGCAGATTTTTTTTTTTTACTTCCTATGTTCATTCTGTTTTCTTTTTTAAATATTTTTTATTAAATTCACATTGTGAAAGGTACAATAAACATAAATAGCATAAGAAAAACATTGTTTACAGTATTTTTTGAGGCGCAAACATATAGTATATGCAACTGGTTTAGACTGTTAAATCGGTACTTCACCGCACGTAAATAACATTTATACACTTTTAATAACTTTGGTTTGCGGATGGCATAGTCCCCCTGCAAGCCCCGACACTCCCTATGGGATCAAATTGTGTCTTGGGCTCTAGGGACCACTCATCCCCCCACCTTCATCTTTCAAGATCATTATCATTGTTCCGAAGTAGAATATACCATTGCTATGTTATAGGTTACTAAGGGCAGGGTACCCCTAGCAAGAACAGTCTAACATAATGTCGTTGGTATTCACTCAGAAACACTAATTAAGCAAAAAATAAAAATAAATAATGGTGTACGTATAACAGAATAGATAAATGAGCAAGGAGGTTTGGGACTTTAAATGAAGCACACAGCTATAAAGTGATGAAAAATCAATGTAGAATATGTTTATTTGTACACATATACATATTGAATCATTTCAAAATACAATGAATAAATTGTATTGCTCATTAATAGCATATATATATATATATATATATATATATATATATATATATATATACACACTAAGACATATAGTCACACCACTGTGGTGTGGGTGGTGTTACAAGTTGACCTAGACTTCTCTATCAAGATGCATTAATGGATATTGGTTATATGAACAAGTAAAACATCAGATGGTAGTAATTGCATAGCATCAAATTGTATCCGCAATAACGTATATTTGTAGTCTAGAATTAAGTACAAAAAAAGGGATAAATAAGTGAAAAGGGGGAGAGGAACCTCCCCTGGTTACTTACAGGTCAGCTAAAGGTTCCAAATGAGGTGCTGGAAGCCGAACACATTGGTGGGGGACTCATTTTTCATATAACATTGCTATGTTATAGGTTACTATGGGCAGGGTACCCCTAGCAAGAACAGTCTAACATAATGTCGTTGATATCCACTCAGAAACACAAATTAAGCAAAAAATAAAAATAATGGTGTACGTATAACAGAATAGGTTCATTCTGTTTTCTTAATCTTTTTTTCAGCATAAATCCTGGTATAGTTTTGTCTCTTTGCCTGTGTACCTGTACCTCTGGAACTAGAAATTTCTTATTACTTAATTACTCCTACACCAGATATTCTGAATTACAATGACATGAAAACCCTTATTGAATGCGATTTGATTTGGTAAAGTACCGTGTATCATAAAAAAATTGCCTTTTTTACCATTTACTGTTTTTACCCTTGTTATACTTTTTTTGTACGTCAGTGCTGATAATCGCCTGCATCATTTTTGCAACCACTTCCATCTATGTGCATTTACTTAAGCAACTGTCCTTTCTCAGGGTTGTGTTGCTAAAGTGCCACAGGGTGGAGCATTAAACTTCAGCGTGACTATAGTTTATACTGGAAGAACATGTGACAGGCTGACAATGCAAAAGAGCAGTTGTTATTTGAATACAAGTTGTATATTTTGAAGGTTTACATGGCTTTTTAAATTACATTAACACGTTAAAGATGATGCCATATGTTTATATGTACTTTAAATGAAATGTAATATAATGTACTGTATGAAAACTTGTTACACTGATGCCTGTATAACATCTCATCCATTTATCATTTATAAAAGTTCACATCTAAGCTAATATGTACATCAGGCATGTCCAACCTGCGGCCCGGAACCCCAGGCAATGCGGCCCACTGCCCCCTGACAATTATTTTTTTGCTGGGGAGGAAGGAAGTCGGGTCGGGGCATGGCCACATCAGCTTCCAACTAACGGTAGGCAGAAGCTGCCACGGAGTGGGGGGGGGGGGAGGCGAGCATGTGCAGTGTTTCTGACTCCTACCACCATGACCACTTCAAATCACTGAAGTGGTCATGGTGGTTAGAGTGTTCCTTTAATATCTCTCAAAAGAAGAAAACCTCTGTATACTGATTCCATTTCATTTGATCATCCTCTAGTTGTGTTAAATTAGTGCGGGGGGTGCGGTGGCGCGGCAAGGGCACGGCAGCGTTTTATTACTTATATACCTTAACTATAGTATATATTTTATATGCGGCCCGAGAAAATTTCTCTACACTCAATGTGGCCCAGAGAAGCCAAAAGGTTGGACATACATAGTAACTCAAATAGAACAACATGAAATACTACAGCACACTTCATCGGTGAATACACTGTGCAGTCCATTTCTTAGTTATAGAAGCGAAGTTGTCTAGTGTTGGGGCTATAGACATTGAATAGAGTAAAAGTGGTTTGGCCGATAGTGCAAACTATTATCAAGTAACGGCTTGCGGGTTGGCATACATGAGATGGAGTTGGAATTGAACAGTGTTCCCAATTGCCATGAGGACACCATTTTTCTTTTAAGGCCCTGAAGCAAGAAATATTTGGTCATAACCTTTCAGGTTGAGTGTGGGTGTTTTGGTCAGCGCAAAGTACATTTCTTGCACAAAAAGTATGTCGGAATGTTGTTTAGTAGTTTTCGTTTGTAGAGCTCTCCTTTTTTGTGGGCTGTTTAATCCTCTGAAGTTCGATTTTAAAGGGCATGGTGGTTGTGTCAAAGAGAGTAAATACTTAATGGTAGGTAGCTGTAGTTAAGCAGCCAGCTGGAGATGAGGTATGCAAAGATAGGCCTAGGTTAGGCCTGTATTTGAAATAGTGAAGAACAAAAAACAGTTCCACTTGAAGGTAGAACTAAAAGTCAATAGCTGGTGTGACTGGAGAGTATAGTTGAGTAATTCACTGCCTCTCCTCCCCTGGCCCGACTCCCGCTGTGTCTGAATAAAGAGAGGGGAGAGTCAGGTGACGTAGGGGGGGGGGGGGCTGCACCGTCTTTTTTAACATTTTTGTATTGCCGGCAATGGTATTGTATTGCCGGTAATTTAAATGTCATTTAGCAGATTCTATACAAGGTACAGATGTGCCACTTTACAGGCAGACTAAAGGGACCTTCCCTCCCCCCGACACTATATTTAAAGGAATTTTTCCTTTTTATTGTTTCACCTTAAGCATCATTAAAATCACTGGTCGTTTAAAAACGTTCTTTAAAAAAAAATGTTTTTTGCATTGATACATGTTTTTCAGGGCAGTACTCAGGCTACCCTTTTGATGGCCAATAGCTTTGAGACTTGGGTCAGAACTTTTTCTCTTTTTCCATGTTTGAGAGTTTACTGTGCAAACCGAACCAGGGGTGTTCTGCCCATCACTAATCCTCAGTACCCCACTGTCAGATGACAGCATCTATCTCCTAAGTAAGAACGCTCACACCATGAAGCCACTTAAAGGACTAGAGGTTTTGCTTGCTGAGGGGGCTCTAAAAACCAAATTAACATTTTCCAAAATGCTTCGAAAATAGGCTTGCTGAATACGATGCACTTAAAACATTTGCAAGCTGTGCTGCACCATGGACATTTACCTCAGAAACAGGTGAACTAATTTTAAACCTGTCTTTGGTGGGGGTGAACTATAAAGTTCCCTCTGTTTTTAACAATGTGGTTAAACTGGGGGTATAATTAATTTTGTGGTGGCACTGTTGCAAAGAGAATCTTTTCTGGACCTGAATTTTCGAGGAGGAGGTTGGGGTCCTGAGCAAAGGGGAGGATAGGCAGTTATCAATGTTCCTCTTTTTAATTCTGTTGCTTTGGGATTTGAAGGGAGTTGGAGCTTGGGCTGACCCAGATTCATTTCAGTCAGACTCTAGTTTTTCCCCTGATTTTTCTTATTCCCTTTTTCTTATTTCCTTATTTTTATGCAATGCTTCACTTAGACTGAGTCCAGCTGCATGCCTTGAATCTTGCAGCCACATATAGAGAGTTTCATCACTGTCTGTCATTATTCAGGTACTAGATTCAAGCAGAACTTCTTACTTGCTGGCTCTTTTTAGTTTGGTTCTGGTTAGTGACTAATGGTGTGACTACATGATTAGGATATCGCCCGATCATTCAACCACCGACTTTTGAAAAAGTATTTGTTGGTCAAAAACGTTGCCAACATACACGGTCCGAATATCGCCTGACCGTTGCCCGCCGACCATCGAAACAGTGTTCGTCGGTCAAAAACGTTGCCAAGAATGTATACAGATTAAAACTGAACGACCTCAACACCAACGTATAGAATATCGTTCTTTCATAAACGAGACGACAGAATTTTTCGTGTTTTTCAAACGGTATTTTTCGTTCACAATATCGATATCGCTCATTGATGGCTGGGCATTAACGAGTAGAATATCGGCCGATCGCTCGCTGAACGGAAATTTTCGGCCGATTTTCTTATCGTGTATTCCAGCCATAAGGCCCTGTTTACACCTGAGCATTTTTTAGCTCGTAAAATGCTCATCTCTAAAGCTCCAAAATGATAAACAAGCAAAATCCCATTCATTTCAATGGCCCCTGTTCACATCTGAGCATTTTGTCACCTAAAGCCAAACACCTGAAGCTCAAAAAAAGTACATGAGCTTTTTTTTTGGCAGATACAAACGTTTTTGGTCAGATGTCAATGCCTCACTCCAAACACCTGCAAAAAACATGTGAAATATGCCTGCAAAACGCCTGAAAAATGCCAGAAAAACGCCCCAAAAATGCCTGAGAAATACGCTCAGGTGTGAATGGAGCCTGAGTAGTTTAATTAGGCATTGGGAAGACAGCCTTACAGCTTCCCCTTTAAAAAAAAAAAAATGGCAGTGTTTTTAAATTTGATTACAGTCACAAAAACAGCCATTTGATTGTTTTAAATTAATCTGCTAGCTCACTTCGATTTAATAGAAATGATTTTGCTGTAAAGCCACCTACTTACTTCTAAACTGCCAAAAAGCCCCTTAAAGAGTTCTTCCTATTTCCTGTGCACTAGGCATGAGGTTCGTGTTCACCGTCACCATGGGCTGCATGTATGAGGTTTACTGACCCTGCAAAATAATGCAAAATTCTCAGTAGTAACTATAATATACTGCCGTGGCTTTTAATATAGGTCAGTTAGCTTATTGGCCAATTAAGAATCTCTTATATAAGGCCAGCCCTATGCTCTAAAAGTGTGAGGGCACATCAGCAGCTGTGATAGATAAAAGTTATTGAGTGTTGAATGACACAATTGCATAGAGACAGATTAGTGTGGGGCTTGTAGGCACTGCTATGCATCTTAATGTTGCTGATGACCTCCAGCCGTTTTAAATCCTGCACCTGTCCCTCTTCACATGCACTATATTGATAACAGGCTGGATGTGTTTTTTTCACAGGGTATATTTCTTAATTGTTGGCTGCAACTATGTTGTACTAAGCCTTTTTTAAAGGGAACCTTCCATGAAAAAAATACTACATGCACTTGGTAACCTGGGGGATTCTAAAATTATTTTAAAGTTATGGCTATTCTACTTTTTGCCAGCAGATCTTCCATGACCATCTACTGTATTAATAGCCCCCCAAAAACAAATCATTTCAGAAAAAGCTGCTGCTAAAAGAGGATTTTTTTTTTACCTCAGCTCCATCTTTGTATGCTTCAGGAAGGTGACAGTAACATTATTGCTAGCTGGGTGTTTTAAATCTCATGAGAATGCAGTCCAGACCATTGCAAGGGTATGATGTCACAATATTTTGGGAACCCAGCTATCCTAGGAGGTCTGGGGCACAATGATATAATCCATGCTTGCCAAGAGCTTCCCAAGCCTGGGTCAAAGTAATGTTGTTGTTTTTTAGCAACAGCTTTACTTTTAAATCACCTTTGCAGGTGATATGACTTTGGGGGTTGTTCAATACAGAAGACTTTTTATTTTCCTGTAAGGTCCACTTTAAAAAGAAGTATTGCCACAAGTTACATTTATATTTTAATTCCCAAAGGGGTACATGAAGCACGTAGTCCTGTCCTGACCCATGTTTTGGTAGTGCAAAAAATTAATAATTTTGATTTCTGCATGCTGGTTTTAACTACACTCCAGACTAAAGCCCAATTTATGGGCATTCCTTTCAAATATATTATGTGTGTTTTCTATTCATTTACTACTCCTATTTGGCAGCACACAATTTCCCTCTTTGTTCTGACATGTCCCAGCTCTATGTCAGCTCAGCTGGCTGCATACTATGCATGCTTCATTTTTACATGTTCTGGCTCTGTGTTTTCCTGGCTGGCTGCACACAATTCCCCTTTCATTCTTACATTCCCCATATCTGTGTCTCTCTAACTGGTTGCACACAAGTCTCCCTTAATTTTAACACATCATGGCTCTGTGTCTCCCCAGTTGGCTGCATGAAATTCCCCTTCAGGCTTACATGTTCCGATTTTGTGTTTCCTCAGTTGGCTTCATTCAATTCTACCTTAATCTCATACAGTATGTCTCAGCTTTGTGTTTCTCTGGGTGGCTGCATACAATTCTCTCTTCATTCTTACATTTCCCAGCTGCATGTCTTCTCCTGGTCTGCTGCACATGAGCTTGTTTCTAGCTCTGGTGCCGTATCCACAGTAGCAACCCTTTCTCCTGTCTCAGGTAGCCACAGGAACATGAATAAATGAACAGTTTTATGAGGTGCTCATAAAGTCCAAATGTTGCTCATTCACTTTTTTCCCACAAAAAGGCAGAATTCATGATAAACAAGGAGCACACATGGGCCACACAATGACAGGTTTCCCTTCTCCTGCTGGCAATGGCAGTGCTCATCTCCATAATACCTTTGCTGCTAAGTGCTCCATGAACTTGGTCCCCTACGGGGTTCAAATATGACTTTGGAATGGTGTCAATACTTCTTTAAATGAAAACAATAGTAGAGGATGTGGTGACTAGGGATGATCGAACGGTTCGGGTTGACCATCGGTTCGACCCAAACATTGACTGTTTGAAATTCAGCCGAATTCCAAACTTTTTGCTGAAAAAGTTCGGAATTCGGCAACCAGAACCGACCAAAATGCAATGGGACAGGAACTGGGCTTTAAAAGCCTGTGATTGGACCAGAACCATCAGTAAAAGCCAATTGAGGGGGCAGGAGAATGCTAGGAATGTGATTGGAGTGACAAGGGGGTCCAGAGGCCAATCATTAGTGAATACGCCCCCCAGTATATAAGATAGCCCCGCCAAATCTCTAGCATTTTAATACAGGGATGTGGAAGAGAGTGGAAGCAGTTCTGTTACTTCTGCTCTCAAAGTGTCATTTAGCAATTATTAGTGTGAGGAAAGGGATATCTAGTGTAGTTAGGGTACTATTTTCCACTATAGTTAGATTTAATAATCTAGTTTCTGTAGGGAAAGTGTTAAGTGCCAGGGTGACAGTAGTGTAGTGTAGGGTTAACTGACTCTGACTGCTATGGCAGAGTGACAAAACCCTTCCATGTCAGGGTGACCGCTATAGAGAAAACATTGTTTCTCTTAGAACACTTATAGAACAGGATGGTGGCTTCGCCCCTGTCACCCGGCTTTTTGTTGCAGGCCTTTTATTGGGCTTTTTTGAGGACATGTTTGGAGTCAGGCATGACATCTGAACTTCTGTGTAGGGGTATATATACACACACACACATGTATGTATATATACACATACACATATATAAGAGTGAAAGTAGCAGAAACCTATGCTTGCGCTAATGAAATAATTAACAGGCATAGGTCTCCGCTCCTATAACACCTATATGTGTGTGTGTGTATGTGTATAAATACATATAAGTGTATGGGTATATATACCCCTATACAGAATTTCAGATGTTTTGCCTGCCTCCAAAGACCCCCAAAAAATGCTAAAAAAAAACGCCTGCAAAAAGACACCTGGGCGTTTTTGTAGCAGGCGTTTTTTTGGGCATTTTTTGGGCGTCTTTGGAGGCAGGCATAACATCTGAACTTCTGTATAGGGGTATATATACACACACACTTATATGTATTTATACACATACACATATATAGGTGTGATAGGAGCAGAGACATATGCCTGTTAATTATTTCATTAGCGCAAGCATAGGTTTCTGCTACTTTCACACCTATATATGTGTATGTGTATATATACATACATGTGTGTGTGTGTGTGTGTGTATATATACCCCTACATAGAAGTTCTGATGTTATGCCTGCCTCCAAAGACGCCCAAAAAAATGCCCAAAAAAACGTCTGCTACAAAAACGCCCAGGTGTCTTTTTGCAGGCGTTTTTTTTTGGGTATTTTTTGGGGGTCTTTGGAGGCAGGCAAAACATCTGAAATTCTGTATAGGGGTATATATACACACACACTTATATGTATTTATACACATACACATATATAGGTGTGATAGGAGCAGAGACATATGCCTGTTAATTATTTCATTAGCGCAAGCATAGGTTTCTGCTACTTTCACACCTATATATGTGTATGTGTATATATACATACATGTGTGTGTGTGTGTGTGTATATATACCCCTACACAGTAGTTCAGATGTCATGCCTGACTCCAAACATGTCCTTAAAAAAGCCCAATAAACGCCTGCATGAAAAAGCCGGGTGACAGGGGCGAAGCCACCATCATGTTCTATATTAATTCTAATACAAACAAACTTTTTTTTTTCTGGTTCTGGACATGCTACAGAGCTGAAACTTCACAGGTACACTTTTTAGACCCCCCAGACACTAAATCCAAAGAAATTTAATTTTTTTTTCAATAATTTTTTCAATAATTGGCTCTCTATCAAAAATGACAATTTTTAAGACCTTTTTTTTGTGTGATTAATAGTCCCTGGGGCATGAACCAGAACCCTAGGCACATTTTAGGGGCATTTATTGGGTTTTAGGGCTTCAAAATGGTGTTTTTTGATTACCGAAGTTCGGGTCCCATTGATTTCAATGGGGTTCTGAAATCCGGGCCAAACTTTTGGCAAGTTCGGGTGTTCTGGTCGAATCGAACTTTTGAAAAGTTCGATCATCCCTAGTGGTGACCGCTGAACATGATGGCCGCATGAATATTCAGCTCCTCTATACCTCCAGGGAATATGGCACATCCACACATCCCAGCGATACCAAGCACCACCGGGATGCCCTTACACACCAGGATTTGGATGGATGTCTCGTGACCAGACGAGCCTCTCGGGTTTCTTCACTTCGGTCCCGAGAGGTCTCCGTTAAAATAGCGATGGGAACCACTCCTCGCAACCCGAGGACAGACCTCAAGCCGCAGACACCTTTGTATTTCCTCACCCTGCCGTAGAAGCAAACAGACACACCAATAACGACAGGAAATTGACACCCACATCCCCTGACACCGGGAGTCCAGTCAAATCCTGCCCATGGCATGATTCCCAGCCTGACAACCCTGCTAAGCCTTGCATGGAGGTATGTGACCCCCTCCTCACAAGGAGATAATCAGCCAGCTGACTCGATTGCTTCATTTCCTAAAGTAGGGCAGCCCGTGTCTGATATATTAATGAAGGACATGCTGCTATTCTTTCACATGTTCACTTGCATTAAAAAAATATGCAGCAGAGGTTCAGGACCTAGGGGAAAGAGTGAGTTACTTATAAGAATACATGCATTTGCCCAAAGAATCTTCTAACAATATGGTAGATGCACACATGGCTCATTTCAAAGACATTGACTGGCTAAAATCGAAAGTGGTGGATCTAGAATATCGTTCCAGATGCAACAACCTAAAATTAAGGGGAATTCTGGAGTCAGTACAACCCTCCCAACTCCCTCACTATGTCCATGACCTGTTCCAAGGCTGCAGTACCAGCCTTCTCACCAACATATCTAATGAAGGATCGTATCCATAGGATCCCTAAACCCCCATTTCTCCCACAAGATGTGCCTAAGGATGTCCTATTATGGATGCACTACTACCAAGCAGAAGAAACTGTTCTCTCTACATTTTGTAAGAAAGATCAACTCCCTGAAAGAGCTGCGTCCATACAAGTATTACCTGACTTCTCCGCTCATACCCCTCAGAGACGTAGGAAACCGCTGTCTGTCACCAAGGCTTTGAGGAACCATGACATCAGTTACCAATGGAAATATCCCACCACTTTAAAGATCATCCGAGATTGCTCCACTTCATTTGTCAACATGCTACAAGAAGTGTTCCGTCTCCTCAAGGATTGGAACACCATTCCGGTAGATCCTCCTCGACCTCTTAGACCATGTCCTCTCATCCTCCTTCCAGGCCTTCCTGGGAGTGAACCAAAGTCCCGAGTAGGCGCAACACCAAGAAGCAACACCAGCTGGACAACATCACCTCAATGTCAACTCCTGCTCTCAAGCCGTATACTCTGGAGATGTAAGTCACTCTATTTGCAAGCTAAGTTCTCCCTTGTTACTACTGCAGTCAAGCTGCACTAATAAGTCCATTTGGAACTTTTTTTCCTTTTTATTTGTTCTGCTTGTAGCCTGCTCTTAGACAGGCATGAAATGCCTCTATCAGCCCTTTACTACTCAAACTTTTTGTTCCCTTGTTATCACCAAGGCACCTTCAACTACCCCACGCATATTTTTTCCAATTTGGCAATGGACCTTTAATTCTAACACAGGCACTTATGTCATTACATATTAGCGGCTTCTACATAAGCTGGTTTACAAAGCACAAGATACTGAAGATTTTTGGCATCGTCAAGTACCTTTTCACCCTAATGCCCCTAAATTGCTATCAATTAATGCCATAGGCTTAAACCACCTAGCTAAGAGTTTTTCTATGTGGAAAGAAGCCACAAAATCTAAGGCTGTTATTGTGATCATCCAGGAGACTCACATCAAGGCGTCAGCTGCCCCGAAGTATCAACACAAAGACTTCCCCTTTACCTTTTTCGGCTGAATACACTTTGAAGCTATTAAGAACTCTATCTTTTTCAAGCTTCATTCCTCTACTTTGGATGAGGGAGGTTGGTATGTCATACTGGTATGCACGATTAATGATAAGACCTACACTATTGTGGGATTGTATGCACCTAATTCCAATCAGGGAAGATTCTTCTGTAAACTCTTTAAATGCATTGCTAAGCAGAAACAGGGTAACCTAATAATGGGTGGCGATATGAACCCAATTATCGACCCAGACTTACTTCCAGTAGAGAAAAAAAGTACCTCTCTCTTATCCAACCTCTTGGTGAGAGAGCATATTTATGATGCCTGGCACTGTTTACACACCTCAGAATGTGATTACACTTACTACTCCCCCAGTTCAATTCATATTCACTGATTGATAATTTCTTGGTGGATAAATGGTTGCTACAGCGGATATCTTCCTCTGACATTGCAGATATCACGTGGTCTGACCACGCGGCTATATCCATATCAAATTCAGAAAAAAAAAGATACCTGCCACTCCACTCTAATCTGGCGGTGTAACAACAGACTCATCAAAGAAAGGGCAACTGGTGATGTGCTCATTCAGCATCTCAATGATTATTTTCTTATAAATTATACCCCTGACACCAACATTTATACTCTATGGAATACGCACAAAGTGTATCCTGATTCAACAAGGGACCCAGGCTAAACTATTAAAATCTGCTAATTTAAAATCCATGTTAAACAGCCTACATGACTTAGAACAACAAAACAAGTCCAACCCTAACCCCTACATAGCTTCTAAACCTGCTAAACTCAGTCTAGAACTGTGTTCCCTTCTGCAGGAAGATCATAAATTAAAGCTCCGACAGCTTAGACTGAGGTACTACTCCTCACACAATAAAGCGGGAAAATTTCTACCCTCTGGACTAAAATCCCGCTGAATCAAACCTAAAATTTCCTTTCTCTTCCACCCCTCCACCAAGTAAAAACGAACTAATCCAAAACATATAGCAGATGCATTTGAGGACTACTATGGCTCTCTACAACCTAAAAGATGACCCTTCGGTTCCTCAACTCTCCTCAGAGGTAATCTCATCTTTTTTTAGATAAACTTAAATTAGCCTCACTGACCCCCCTCTGACATCACCAACCTGAATTGCCCATTCTCTCCCCAGGAAATACATAAAGTAATCCAAACCATGCCTTGCAGGAAATCTACTGGCCCAAGTAGGTTCATTAATGAGTATTATCCTATTTTCATCTCCATACTAAGCCCCTACCTGGCCAAACTGTTCAACGCTGCTGCAAACAGAGCATCCTTCCCTTCAGAGATGCTGAGGGCGCACATCATCACACTCCCCAAACCTGGGAAAACTCTGACTGCCCTGCTAACTTTAGACCCATCTCGCTGTTCAATGCAGATGTTAAACTATATGCCAAAATTATTAGCACAGAGATTAAAAACTATTGTGCCAAACCGGATACAACAAGGCCAGATGGGGTTTTTTACTGGCAGGCAGACCTTGGATGCTACCAGGCAGGTGATCAGTGTGGTGCACTCTCTGCGTTCTCTGCTGCTTTCTTTAGATGTAGAGAAAGAGTCGACCAGGTCCATTGGGACTACATATCACTTATGTTACAAAAGTTTGAAATTTAAGGTTCGATATTATCTGCCATCTTGTGTTATACTCTTCCCTTTTGGCCCAGGTGTATACAGCAAGTTTACTCTCTAAACCATTTTTTATAATGAACTGAATGAGACAGATTGCCCTGAAACCTAATTATTGAACCACTAGCAGGAAGTATTCGTTCCCATTCTCTGGTGTCAGGGTTTTTTTATTTAGAAATAAATCCTATATCATCAATTTGTTTGCATACAACATCATCCTAATGCTGACGAACCCTCAAGTCTCCCTTCCACAAGCACATGAATTTCTCACCGAATTTAGTCGGATATCTTGCTATAAAGTAAACCACTCTAAATATTTATTCCTGTACCTAAACATCCCTAAACCAATTGTCTCTGAACTAAATAGAGATTTGCCTTACACCTGGGCTGACACAGATATATCCTACCTTGATATAACCATTACTCCTAAGTGTGAGTCCCTAGCCAATACTGACTACAGACTGCTAATAGCTAAGATAGAAAACAAAATAAAACCAATGGCCCAAGTAGAATTAACGTGGGTGGGAAGACTGGCTGCTTATAAAATGCTAATCCTCCCCCAGGTCCTGTACCTCTTTAGGTCTGTCCACATTCCTCTAAAACAGAACTATATAAAGGCTTTTACCTCCCAACTGAGAGGTTTCTTTTGGCAAGAAAAGAGGGCACAATGCTCACACGCCTCCCTAATAAAACATAGAACTGTGGGTGGTATGGGTATAGTAGACTTAAAGGATTACTACACAGCAGTCCACCTAGATCACCTGAAACATTGGTTTATTCCCTCTGCTGAATCACTATGCCTGGATATTGAGAAAGGTCTCAATAAAACCTCAAATCTATTTTCTCGACTTTATGCTGACTCATAGAAACCATTAAATATTTATACTCTCCCGATTACGACTAAAGCATCCTTCCTAGCTTGGAGGACAATCATGAATTTCCTAACAAAATCCATACAATTCCCTGACATTAAACTTCCACTTATTACGCTAGAGCATCTAATCACAGACATTTGACTGCAAAACTGGTATAAATATGACATTCAGTGGATTGATGATCTGCTTCAGGGAGGTAACCCCAGTCTGCCAGGAGCCCTCCTTACCAAGTACAGGCTCCCTCACACTACCTTTTTCACTCTATGTTGTATCTACCATTTTTTAGTTACCTCACCACCACCTATCATCCGTTTACACCCCAGAATTTAACAGTACTATCCAGACCCCCTAAAACCCTCAAAAGGGACTTCACTTATTTATAACCTCCTACAAAAGAAAAAGTCCTTTATAAAGACAAAACCAATGATTCAATGATAATTAGATCTTCAGTCTTCCTTTTCTGATTCCAAGTGGATCCAAGCTATTCGCTATACCCAATCAATTACACACTGTGTCAACCATTGGGAATTAGCACAAAAAGTCTCACTTCGATGGTATCTTACACCCTACAGACTAGCTAAAATGTTTGCTTCTTGTTCTCCACTATGCTGGCGTGGTTGTTGCGCCTCGGGTAATATTATCCACAAATTATGGATATGTAATAACAATCGCAGATTCTGGAGGAAACATTTTCAAATATTGTCAAAAAAAAATGGGCATATTAACCCCTATGTGCCCTGCTTTGGCCTTATTTAACCTGGGTATTGAGAAATTTTCAACCCAGTACCGTGGTATTGTAGCTAACATCTTATTGTCTGCAAAACTGATTATTACCGGACACTGCAAACAAACCTTGGCTCTTAATCCCTCAGAGACTGTTAATGCTACTCACAATCATTTCTTGTATGAAAAATCACTTGCAACAAAATCCTTCCGTGCCTTTGAACTTATTTGGAAGCCATAGAGCTCATGGTATTCTTTCT
Organism: Pelophylax lessonae; assembly: GCF_965119305.1. NCBI lineage: Eukaryota > Metazoa > Chordata > Amphibia > Anura > Ranidae > Pelophylax > Pelophylax lessonae. The sequence continues at coordinate 370,689,155 of NC_138771.1, forward strand.
AGGCTCCTGGGAATTGTTACCAGTTATAGACTATTTCAGTTCTCGCATGTGCCTTGTTCTTCTTCTTTTGCTTCCTCTTATTTTTCTATTGATGTTAAGTTTATTAGTGCCTTGATCCTGATCCTTATACGTATACTTTGGTATTGGTATACTTGTGTGACCACTCCTTTGTACAATTATTTGTATCTGTATATGTTATGTCTTGATGACCTAATGACTTGGCGGATGCGTCCGCTACTTTAATTGCATTTTGAAAACCAAATAAACAAATAAAAAAAATAAAAATAAATAAAACAATGGTAGAATATGCCTCAAAAATGTGCATCAGCACAGAAGCTTAAAGGTTTTTGAGACAGTATGTGACAAAATGATTTACAGGCAGGAGACTATGGCAGAGAATTCCACTGCACAACATTAAATGCCCAAAGACCTTTATCAGTATCACCAGCTGTTATTTTCATAAACAGTAGTAATTAAAGTAAAAGAAAGACTTTCCAAATTATATTATCATGTTAACCACTTGGCTACTGGACACTTTCACCCCCTTCCTCCCTAGGCCAATTTTCAGCTTTCAGCGCTTTCACACTTTAAATGACAATTGCGCCTTATAAGTAAAAATGTTAAAAAAATTAAATAAAAAAAAGTAAAAGTATAAAATATTGAAATATGTAAATGTAATTTTTAACCAAAAATAGGTGCAAAAATATAGCGATGGCAGGTGGGAAAAGATTAATGTGAGACATGCTTAGGTTATGATCTAGAGGAAGTAGGGTGTTTTTGCAAGCTTCTATTGAAACAGTTTAAGCGTCAAGTGAGCATACAGGTAGTGGGCATAAGGGGGGTTATGGGGTTTTATGCAATCCAGCAAAAACCTTGCATGGGGATTTTTTTATTGGAGATTTGTTGGTGAGCACTGCTTGGGTTGTAAAGCTTCACTACGGGAACAGGCTGGCAGCCTGTGGCTAAAGGACTTGTGCTTTATGTTTGCTGCTATCTGCCCCTTCTCTATTGTCCCTTAATAAATCTCATAAAAAAAGGCCAATGAAAACCAGGGAGTGTTGAAATAAGTCTCCCACCAAACTTAAGACTGTCAAAATTCAGTTTGGGGTCTACATTGAGGCACCCTTTCATCATTGTAGGATTTGTTTCATGTCTAGACTTGGCTCACTTTTCTGTTATTACCTATTCCCATGACTGTATATTGTACATGGAATTTTTCTTTTTCTGTATTGCTTTAAAAATGTAATAAAATGTTTATGCAAAAAAAAAAAGGTGGAGGAGGTGGCACAGGTGACTACATATTTACCATTGCACGAGACCTGTGGTGGTAACACCATCTTCAGCAGTGCGCCCATTCTGCATCCCTCCCATAATCCACAAGATTTACCAAGAGTTCAGTAAAGGATATGTAGCATTCCTTTATATATGTCCATAGTCATGTGTACCCTGCTGCTGACATTGTGGTCCAGCAACACAGATAAATGACCTTCAACATTCTGGTGTAGGGTAGTAATGGCCTTTGAGACCAACTATTGGCAAGCAGGTATATGCCACTGTGAGGTAGCATAGATCATAGGTAAATTCACAGAAGGGGGTTGATTCCACATGCTAGAATGGAAGCAGCTGAAAAGTAAGCAGTTTTGACCAGCGGATTTTAAGTTTCTGGGCATCGTGGTGATTTCAGAAGTATTTTTTCCCCCTCCAACAACAGATACATTAAAACAGGAGTGAAAAATAAAAATAAGGAGTAAAGGGAGATGAGGGTGGAGGAGGGGGAGAAGGAGGAGAGGATCACATCAGCAATGCCTAGTTACCTCCACACTTCCAGCACTTCTACCTGGAACCCATCTTGTCTTTCTATCGTAGGACTTATTCACTTGCAGCATACAGCATAGGTTCATACATGGGAGTGACAGGTAAATAAAACATAAATACCCACTTAGATGACTGCAGCATTGATTAGATGCTACAGCTGTTCACCGCCACCTCTATACCAAGAACTGAGCTATCAAAGATATCAGGCTTTTCAGGGACCGCTAGACTGCACATACATCGAGATCCGTTGGTGTGGTATATTGTATCCATCACACGCACATAGTTATCACGGATCCATGTATTTTTAATATATATATGTCTGTTATTCTGTAATGCCATTTTTGTCTTTTTTAACCATGTGGCAATAAAGTTGGATATGTTTTTTACACAGTGGTGTTGTGATTGCATCCCTCCAACCATACACATGCCGATATAGTCCCGCTTTTCTGGACCTCTCTTGGTCCTTGGTCTTTTCTTTTTTGTTGAGCTATCAAAGACTGTTGATCCCTCAGTACTCGGTCTTCAGTGAGCAGCTGTCTGTTAGTCACTAGCTCACTGCTCTGATCCTGCAGCGCTCACTGAATCACTGTGCTGTGGAGGAAGAGGAGAGGCTGGCTTAGGCTCTCAGCACTGTACTGAGAGGCTGAGCTAGCTTCCAGTCAAGCATCTGGGTGGATCCTGACATTATTGCCCGCTGTCTGCTGAACATGGGAAACAAGAGTGCAGAACTAAGTGCATTCCTGTGATCCCCAGGAGTAATATGGCCATAAAAATCTTTGCCCATACTTCTCCTTTAAACTTTGGAAACAATGCATAGTACCACAAAAGAAAAGATCACAAACTGTACTATAAACCTGCGTTGCCACTGGCCAATTTGTACAAAATTGAAGGCTTTAACATTTTTTCTTACAATTAAACTTTTCTGCTGCTACTTTCACCGGTCAATTCAGGCCTATTACCAATGGATAAAAAATTCAGTGTTGCAACCAAAACTACCTAAAAAAAAAAACTTTTTCTTTAAAGTAAATTGAATCATTTGGAGTGCTGCTAATCTATGTAAGCCAAGTTAAGTGTTAAAAAATAAATTACACATTCATGCTGTCTGTGAAAAATGTCTTGTTGTGTAACACCACACACAATTTTTTTTTCTTTTTCTCAAACTGCCATTAAAAGGATCACTTACCCACTGTATGAAATATTAAATATTATTTTCTTTACCAGTCTCCCATAACAGTGCCCAGCTCCCTATGTCCTTAAAAATTAGCAGAATTCCGTTTTAAGAATCACCCCTCATAGGCTTCAATGTGGTTAGCAGCTAGGTTTGGGTGACATTGATTTCAGGCAGGATTTGATTCCAACAATCTCTGACCCCCCTGCGCCTCCCTGCAAATCAAACCTGGGCATATTCTCTCATCTCTTCTCACATGAGCTATAGATTTTTGTATTAAACATACCCAACCTGAATGTGTAAACTTGACCTTTTGAGGCACAAAATGATAATATGCAAGCCAATACAGTAGCATAAACATAAATATTAATGCAAAAATGCATGCAGTTGGAGATAGCAAATCTGCTTGTACATATTATCTTTATAAAAGAAGATTATACATTCCTTATTCATAGTGTTTCTCTGGCTTGGTTTTAGTATCCATTTTCTGAATATACATTTTCAATCTCTTCGTAATTTAGGCTTTATCTGCCTGCTTGGCTTTTTACTTATTTATAATCTTAAAAGCCTGTTTTAAAGCCAAAGTCTATTTCTAGTTTAATATTTTGCAACCAAGTGATTGCATATGGCTGGCATTTTTGATATTTTATTTTTATAGCCTCAAATATTCCCTTAAGCAGCAAATAATTACGTTATCACAATGCATGCATTTCTCATGCATTGAACACTCAAAAGTCAGTTTTTAGTTTTTATCAACAGGGAATTGACATTACATGTCTTATTATCAATGTTAATTTTTTTAGGAAATTCCCATTTTCCTGGCTCAGACTTTCTGTGTTAGATGACTGATGTTTACTTCCAGGGGGTACTTTATGTCCTAGGAGCTGTGGGTGGAGACAAGTGCCAGTGTGAGGAATGCTCCGTGTGGTGAGAGGCAGTGGTAGCAATAATTTGGGACCAAATCCCCATAAGAGGAAAGTCAAAAGGCGCACTGATAATCCTCTCTGCATAGCTAGATGGGACCAGTGAAACTGGTCAGGTGAAGTTGAACAAGTCTATCTGTTTCCTTGCATTGTGGATACATCTACCAGTCATGCATTGGGAGGGAACCCACATAAGTATGATGAGCATACTTGAACTGATTTGGGCAAAATGGTCTATGTATCTGTTTGAGGATAAATTGTGGATTCTGTATTTAAGGAGCCCATGATAACACTTCCTAAACCCTGGTGATAAAATATGCTGCCACCAAAAATAAGCTATCCTGGATCATGCTCCATAAAAAATTGCCAGCATTTTAAAGGACAAACAATCAAAATTTGAAAAAGTTTGGAACCCTTGGATTAGATACTTTCAGTCACTAATCTAAGCTGGGGATGGGAGAGTGGGTCAAGAGGAACATTTTTCTTCCTTTCCTTTCTACTTTACATTTCTTCTCTTTTCTCTCATATTTTTCTACCTCTACTTTCTCTCATATTATGTGAACTGGTTGGTCTCAAGGTTCCAAGTTCCTATGACCACCTAAGAGAGCCTCTGGTTTATTTGATATGAAATGTTCCATCATTTACCGTACATTGTTGTCTTGCAAGGCCTCCCACCTCTTTCAGGTGTGGTAGACCCACAAGTTGCACATTTCAGTAAATTGCTACCTGTAATTATTTGTATTTTACCCCTATTTTTCATTATCCACTCCTGTTCCCTGTGCCCTTATCCCTCTCTTCCACCCCCTTTTTTTTTTTAAATACAGTTTTGTACTATATAGTCTACAAAATAACTATTGTAATGCAGTGGTTGCACATGTCGATCATAGTACTTGGTTAACCTGTTCATTGATCAAAACTTGCACTTAGTAGGAATTGACTTGATGTTTGAGTTGAACGTAAGTTCAACTCGAACATCAGCTGTTCGTGTGTTCACTGAACACACAAACAAATGGGGTGCTCGGTGGGAAGTTTGCCTGCCGATGAGCTCCCCATAACGCACTGCTCTGGTGCAGTGAATAAATTACTGATGATTGGCCAAAGCATGCACATGATCTGTATGCTTTGGCCAATCATAGCACAATGTCCTGTCAGAGCCATGATTGGACAAAGGCAGGGTGCCTTTGGTCAATCATGGCTCAGGGGCTAAGTCCACGCCCCACATTATATAAGGCTGCTGCTTACATGGCAGCCGTGTATATTGTGTGATAATAGAGGTTAGGCAGGTAGTTTGTGGATAATGTGTTGAGTTAGTTTAGTGCAGTCAGTGTAGTATACAGGCATACCCCACTTTTATAATGTATAGATATGTTGTAGTCCTGGGTCCCCTCTCAGTGCTCCCCAAGTTTTTTATCCCTGTCACTTATAGTTTGTGAGCAGTGCCATGCCAATCTGACCAATATTTCTCATAGACGCCAATGTTAAAGACAGGGAGCAGTGCCATGTCAAGCTGACTGAGATTTCCCATAGACTCTAATGTTAAAGACAGGAAGCAGTGCTATGCCAAGCTGACCAATATTTACCATAGATGCCAATGAGCACTGAAAGCTGAAAATTGGTATAGGCAGAAAGGGGGTGAAGTGCCCTGTATTTAAGTGGTTAAGATGAACCCTATGACAGAATGAAAAAAAAAAACGGCATGGGGCCCCCCCCTAAATCTATACCAGGCCCTTTGGGTCTGGTATAAATTTTAGGGGAACTCCATGCCATTTTTTTTTTAAATTGCGTGGGGTCCCCCCAAATCCATACCAGACCCTTATCTGAGCATGCAGCCTGGCAGGCCAGGATGTGAGGGGGGAACGAGTGAGAGCCCCCTCCTGAACCATACCAGGCTGCTTGCCCTCAACATGAGGAGGGTTCTTTGGGGTGCCCCCAAAGCACCTTGTCCCCAAGTTGATGGGGACAAGGGCCTCTTCCCAACAACCCTGGGCTGTGTTTGTGGGGGTTTGTGGGTGGGGGGCTCATCGGAATCTGGAAGCCCCCTTTAACAAGGAGGCCCCCAGATCCCGCCCCCGACTATGTGACTGGGTATCGGGTACATCATATCCCTACCCATTCACCAAAAAAGTGTACAAAAAAATAAACACAAAAGCCAGTTTTTGACAAGTCCTTTATACAAAAGTAAAAATAAAAAAAATGTGTCCCCCGATGTAAATCCATCATCAATCACGTTGCCCCAGCTGCACCCAAAAATCAAAAAATCTTCTGCCTCTTCAGAGGCGTTCCAACTGAATGAGGCGCTTGAGCTGTTACAGCTCTTTTATAGACAAGGGGCGGGCCACCTGATTATGTCACTCAGGGGACCGCCCCTTCTGACATCACATGACGTCAGAAGGGGGCAGTGCCACTGGGTGATGTACCCGTGTCCCCACCCCTTCCTATAAAAGAGCTGTCACAGCTCAAGCGCCTCATTCGCCAGGAGGGCCCGAGGAGCCAGCGCCATCATTACCGCCGTCTTGAGAGGGCTGAAGGAAGAACTCCGTGAGTTTTTGAGGCCCTCTGTCGCCCTTTCATTTTCGGGTCATTCTCAGGCTATCGTGGGGATATCGGGTGGTGGATGGAGTGATAATGCCATCTGCTTCGTCCCCTTGTAGCTCTCTTCTCCAGTGTGCACCGATTAGGCAGCCATTAGCAGCCCTTCATAAATAATTATATCACATCTGCATGAGCTTTCACCATTGGTAAATTTTCTTGTGTTGAATATTAAAACTGACCTGAATGTAATTGTATATATAGAGTAGAGATGAGCTGCCAGTTCCTTCCAAACACAAGCTCGGACCAAATTTTGCTTGTCCATATTTGGTCAATGATATCACCATATTTCATCAGTGACAACAGAGTGATCTTTGCTTATTTATATTTGGTCAATGGCATCACACAGGAGACCCCATCATTTTGTTAATATTTAGCTGTGATCTGCCAGAGCTGTCATTTGCAGTCAAGCAATCATTGGGAAAGAATCATGTGGATGGTCAGCAGGTTTTCTTCTTTTGGTAGGCTAGCGGGTGTTGACCATTGTGACTGATGTGGATATACATTGCCAGATGACATGATTGAAGGTAGATTAAAATTGTGAAAGTTCTTTTCTTTTATTTACTTGCACTTTTTTTTATAAATGAGTAGGACTACTACCTCTTACCCATTCACATGGGAGGACAGAATCTGGGTGCCCCCTTATTACTAATCCCCTATGCACAAAGACTACACAACCATTGGGCCAGGGTTGTGGGGAAAAGGCCCTTGTCCTCATCAGCATGGGGACAAGACTTTACCAGGGGTAACTCCCCCCTGGCAAAGTACCCTACATGTTGAGGGCATGTGGCCTTTAATGGTTAAGGATGGAGATACATTCTTTTCAATTTTTTTTTATGGTGGTATGTATGTTTTTTATCCTGGTATGTATGTTTAGGGGGAACCCCACACTAGTTTTTGTGGTATCCCCTATTAACATCTGTACCAGACACTCATCTAAGAATAGGATCTGGTAAAGATGGAGGGAATCCCCGGGCATCAGTTTACAAGTAACTAAAGCTGTATTATGCCAGCAATTTAAACTGCATTGTTTTCTTTGTAAATGTTAGTTTTGCTGTGAAAAAGTGCCTGTTATAAGCATTACAGATTTCTTCTTTGCACTTGGGGTGTACTCTACCATCTTGAATATCACAAGAATCAACAAAGCTGTGAGTCTAGTTATACAAAACTGTATCTCTGTTGTAATCCTTGTTACCATATTGACATAAATCTGTGAATGTTTGCCAAATTATCAAGCAGTTTGGTATATATCTACTGTATATTTATTGGGGTAGGCCTACCTGAGTACATTGCTGATGATAATGTTTACTTTAACAACTGGTGCCCACAGCATGCCCCTAATCAATGCAAAGTGGCCACAGCATGCCCCCAATCAATGCACAGTGCCCACAGCATGCCCCCAATCAATGCACAGTGCCCACAGCATGCCCCCAATCAATGCACTGTGCCCACAGCATGCCCCCAATCAATGCACAGTGCCCACAGCATGCCCCCAATCAATGCACAGTGCCCACAGCATGCCCTCAATCAATGCACAGTGCCCACAGCATGCCCCCAATCAATGCACAGTGCCCACAGCATGCCCCCAATTAATGCACAGTGCCCACAGCATACCCCCAATCAATGCGCAGTTCCCACAGCATGCCCCCAATCAATGCACAGTGCCCACAGCATGCCCCCAAGCAATGCATAGTGCCCACAGCATGCCACCAATCAATTCACAGTGCCCACAGCATGCCCCCAATCAATGCACAGTGCCCACAGCATGCCCCCAATCAATGCAGAGATGCCAGCGTTTCCCCCCAGACCAGTGCATTTACCTCACGGCAGCTTCTCTTCAGTCCCCGGGTGTCCTCGAGTCCTCAGTCCTCCCGCCTCCTCCGCGGCCAATGGCATGAGTTTTTGCCTTTCGGCCAATCAGGAAATGGGAGGACCCTCTCCCTGATTGGCCAGGAGGAGGATCGGTGTGACAATAGCGAATTTTCATTCGCTATTGTCACACAATGGGTGAGCTCGGGCGCAGAGTTCTCTGCACCCCGGCCGCCACAGTAAAGTAGTTTAAAGTTCCTCGGGCGGCCCGGTACCGTTTGATCCACGGACCGGTACCGGTCTGCAGCCCGGGGGTTGGGGAACACTGGTTTAGCTGACTCTGTCTGCCATACCAGGGTGACCGAACTCTTCCATGTCAGGGTGACCCCACTATGCAGATTTTGGGTTAGGGGTATACATATATATATATATATATATATATATATATATATATATATATTAACCACCTCCCATCCGCGCTACAGCCTATATATGGCTGCAGCGCGGACTTGAATTTTCGGGAGGCCGTTTTTAAACGGCCTCCCAGAAACAGTCTCCCCGTGCGCTCCCACTAGCGCGCATCGGGGAAAATCACAGATAGTGGTGAATGGCCAATCACAGCGGCCATTCACCACGTGATCGGACCGTCCAATCCAATGAGAGATGATCTCATATGTAAACATATGAGATCATCTCTCATTGCCAGCGCGCCTTCCTCACACGGAGCCTGCAGTGTGAGGAAGGAGGGGGAGCCTCACAGCGCCGAGGACACAGAAGAAATGTAATCAGGGCACCGATCACCAGTGCCCTGATTACAAAAGGTAAAACACATACACAAATTGCCACCATCAGTGCCCACAGTGCCCGCCATCAGTGCCCCCCATCAATGCCCACAATCAGTGCCCATAGTGCTGTCAGTCAGTGCCCATCAGTGCCTGCTCATCTAGGCACTGATGAGCACTGACTGGCAGCACTATGGGCACTGAGTGTTGGCACTGATGGTGCTGCCCATCAGTGCTCATCAGTGCCGCCCATCAGTGCTCATCAGTGCCACCCGTCAGTGTCCATCAGTGCCATCCGCCAGTGCCCATCAGTGCCGCCTATCAGTGCCCGTCAGTGCCGCCTCTCAGTGCCACCTCTCAGTGCCCTGCAGTGCCACCTCTCAGTGCCCAGCAGTGCCGCCTATCAGTGCTCATCAGAGCCGCCTATCAGTGCCGCCTATCAGTGCCGCCTATCAGTGCTCATCAGTGCGGCATATTAGTACCTCCTCATCAGTGCCCATAAGTGCCACCTCCTCAGTGCCCATAAGTGCCACCTCATCAGTGCCCATCAGTGCAGCCTATCAGTGCCCATCAGTGCCGCCTCATCAGCGCCCTTCAGTGAAGGAGAAAAATGTATTTTCAAAATTTACTTGCAGAAAATAAGAAAAACTTTTTTTTTTTTCAAAATTTTCTGTATTTTTTCTTTTTTTTTGTAAAAAATAAAAAATCCAGAGGTGATTACATACCACCAAAAGAAAGCTCTATTTGTGTGAAAAAAATGATAAAAATTTCATATGGGTACAGTGTAGCATGACCGCGCAATAGTCAGTCAAAGTGTGAGAGCGCTGAAAGCTAAAAATTGGTCTGGATGGGAAGGGGGTTTAAGTGCACAGTAGGCAAGTAGTTAATGTGTGTGTGTGTATATATATGTATATACTGTATACACACACACACACACATATATATATATATATATATATATATATATATCAAAAAGTAAAACACACTGATACATTGCAAAATAAAATAAATTCACATTAGTATGCCCCCCAGTGCCCTTTCCTGCATTTTTACTGTACTTTTTATGTACAGTATATGTATATTTTATATATATATATATATATATATATATATATATATATATATATATATATATATACGCTACTGAAATTCTAAGAAAAATAATCAGTTTTTTTTTCTGGTTCTGGACATGCTACAGAGCTGAAACTTCACAGGTACACTTTTTAGACCCCCCAGACACTAAATCCAAAGAAATCTCTTTTTCTTTTTTTCAATATTTTTTTCAATAATTGGCTCTCCATCAAAAACGACAATTTTTAAGAACTTTTTTTGTGTGTGATTAATAGTCCCTGGGGCATGACCCAGAACCCTAGGCACTTTTTAGGGGCATTTATTGGGTTTTAAAATGTGTTTTTTGATTCCAGATGTTCAGGTCCCATTGATTTCAATGGGGTTCTGGAATCCGAACCGAACTTTCGGGAAATTTGGGTGTTTTGGCTGAACCAAACTTTTCAAAAGTTCGATCATCCCTACACTGCACCCCCACACAATACAATCAATGTAGATCGCTGTCTGATTAAAAAAGATTCTTCCTATGCTTTCCCTCAAAGCAATCTCCAGCCTGACCCTACAGTAATCTCCTATCTCTCCCTCAGAAAAAGTATCAGGAACCTCTCCCTAGTATAGTTTGAGCAGAGTGACGCGCGGCGCTATGTGACTCCAGCTTATATAGAGTTTGGGTCACATGCTGCACTGGCCAATCACAGCCATGCCATTAGTAGGCATGGCTGTGATGGCTTCTAGGGCACACTAGTTAAACGTTTGCTGATTGGCTGCCTTGCACCCGTTGAAACCACGCCATTAAAACCGCTCCAAAACGTCAAATAACATTACCGAACAACAGACAGTACCCGAACATACAGTGAAATGTTCGGGTCAGGGTACCGAATACCCAAAAGTCCAGTACGAACCCAAACAATACAGTTCGGGTTCGCTCAACCCTAGTTATAACCATAAGGATCAACGCAATTTGCTATAAACTTTGCTTGTCAGCTCACCTGAATCCTTCCACATGTCACTTGTCTGCCCATCGTTTCTCTTTTTTCCCTTCTCTGGCTACCCCTCTTGGGAACCCAACCCAGTATGAGGTTCATCACAACCTGGACACTAATTTCTCCAATAGGACTCTGTACTCAATTTATAGCAAAAGCTTTGACTCTAGAGAAAGGTCCAGGGCCCTAGCGTGTGATGTTTCTGCTTCCAGTACCTCCAAGCATTCTCCCTGTGTTCCTCTGTGGCACTTTTCCCCCAGTGTCCATCATGCTTTTGTGATCTCTAGTTTTTCTCTCTCAGCGGCTGTCAGTGTCTCCCTAAGTGTACCTGCTTGTTACCCAAATCCCAGTACCTGTGTTATTCTCTGAATAATTTAGAAAATCTGTACCTTTGATGAAGTCTGCAGGCTGATTTAGTGTTTCTCTGTGCACTAACAGTCAGCTTCCTGCTCTGTGTCCCCGTGCACACCCGTATGCTTCCTGTGAACCTATTTGACCCTTTGCACACCGACCAGCTTCTGGGGGTTTCTGTGTGATCTTGGCACCCCTGCCAGCCTAGACTGTACTCTCTACTGACCTGTGATTCCAGCACCTCTTACCTCCTCCACCATGCTCGATTTAGGGTCTGAATATTGTGGGTGACAGGAAAGAGTCTTCCGGCATTCTGTTGTAATCCTGGGAAAGTCCCACGTAATTCTGGACAGTTGGGAGGTATGCATTTGGAAAATGCAGAAATCAGCAAGGACTTGCTTTAAAGCTCATTAGGAAGGTTTAAATACTGAATTGTCTTTACATTGGTACAGGTTCACTTAAAGCCCCTGTGTTTGTGAATTCACCAGACACTTGTAAAATGTGTTGCTAAGTGGTAAGCAGGCATAACAAGTACCGTACCTTCCAAAAAGTGGAATAAACATTTGACATGCATAATCTGTGTGCAAAGTGTATATGGGATATGTGGCATTCTTTAAAACTCCTATGTAAAAGAGAATGTGCTTTCACGCTTTCCTTTCTTTTCTTACTGCCCCTTGTACTCTCTTGTAGTAAAGATAGCCTTTGCTTCTCACACTTCCATCATTCTGATAAATGTCTTTAGGTTTAATTCAACTAATTTTGTGTTTCTTCAAGTGTTTTACTATAAAACATTACTTTATTGCAGTATGTATCTTTAGTACATCAGTGTTAACAATGCTAAAAAAATTAACTAACAGCTTTAATTGAACAGTCAAATCATAAAAATACCACTATGTCATTTTTTAGTTCAGTGTGGACAAATGGAATCCTTGAAAATGATTGTGTCTGCCAATTGTCCCCGGGTTTCTCAAACATGAAGATGATCACAATCTGCCACCATGCTGTTAAAATGATGCATAGGCCTACCAGCCTTCCAAAATGATCGAGTATTATTGCAGCTTCTTAAAAGTTGGCCACTGAGATAATTTGGCTGGTGTTAGAGCAAGTAAGTACTATGACCCCTGCAGTGAAACTTTTATTGAATAAATATGGCATGCTGCTGCTTTTGTTCTGCCTGTATATAAAAGAGCAATTAATGTGTCAAAAAGAAAAATCACAGAGTGCATTTTTTTTCCTAAAAAATGGTAATCCAGCATTTAATTTGCATTTTACAGTTACTGTACTTTATATTTCACTAAAATACTCTAGTGTGCAATTCAATATCACTTTTGTTTCATCTTAAAAAAGACACATAAGCAAATAAGATAAAGCATTGTTTTATATGCTATACACATAAATATCAGAATACTTTTAATGCATTTTATAGTTGATTATATCTAGGAGTCACTAGGTACAGTATATTTATATACCAAATGAACAGTAACACATATACTGTAAGCCTATATTCAGCAAGTTCTATGTTTGAGTTTTTCTTGTATTGTTAAAACAAAATTCTCATCCTATTTGGGAGGAAGGCTAGGTCCCCTTAACGGAGAACCTATGTGATTAACACATTGCAGAAGCTCCTGTATAGACAATAAATTGTATACCTTAGGATCTATTAAGCAATTAGTCTATAAGATGTGGCAGGAATCGGGGCATTAACATATTGCTATATTTGGATAATCTATAAAGCATTGGAACTTTGAGTCAATAACTAACACCTAATCTATACTACTAGAAGTATAGTATAGTAGTATACTATTAGTAGTGAAGGCACAATTTCTGTCTGGACTTTGAAACTTCTGTACTAATAACTTTTCACTTGATAACATAACCTTGGGGGGCAATATGTTCATTTAAACTTATAACATGACATGTATCTTCTGATCATCTCTTGAGACGTGCCCACCGGGAAGGATATTGATGGGGTGCCCACTGTGGTATTCATGATTGTTTATAGGTTTTGGACCTTATGACACTTCCTTAAACTCTCCTGAAAACATGAACTCTGGATCACAAAATGCTTCACAATTGTCCAGAACTTCCTCATCACTACTGTGATATTTTGGGGTTCCTGATCACCAGCCAGCCAACTTTGTAAACGCAAATAATCTTTATTTTCCAAAAGGGCAAAAGAAAACTGCTTCTTTATAGCATAAAACAAGTGAAACAATCCATCAGCCTGGTATACAAAAACAAAAATTTGGCTCACCGCCTGTAAAAACTTGTCCCACAGCAGGGTTTACACCAGTCCTTGCCTGCTCTAGAGGTCCAAAGGAAAGGTCACCACAGCTCAGCAGTCTCTCAGTAACCATCAGTATATACCTCCTTCTCACGAGTGTGTCCTGATCCCCACAATACCTCATAGACACCTGTTGATTGCTTCCTCCCTTTTTCAGCCCTCTTTCACAGGCAGGTTAACCCTCACAGAACCAAGACACCCATTGTCAGGCTTAGAGGCTCCTTTTCAATCAAAACCTCTCCAAACCTTCAAATGTTTGGACTCAAACAGAAGTTAACAATCCTGGGAAAACTGTAAATCAGTTTTTCCTCTCTGCCAGATCACCCCAGAAACCCTCACCCTGCATAAATGAGAATCCCTGAGTACTCCAATTGCCTCTTGTTGTGCCCCTTGAAGGGACCACAACTCAAGCAATTTGGGATACATGGAGATACATATCTCCCATCCATAACATTTTGCTGGCATCCTATACAGCTAATAATAAATACGCACTATATAGTCCCACATAATTAAACTCTATTAGGAATTGTACTTCTTAAAAAATACAACAGCCTGCTAAGTGATTGGAATGAGAAGGAATATGTTGGGAAAGCAGACAAATTGCTGATATGCCTGGCCTCTGATGTGTGCAGCCCAACTACTATATCAATGCCAAAAAATAGAGAAAAAAAATGTAAGTATATATGAAAATAGTTATGAAAAAAAATAATAACATAAGTAAAAATAAAAAATTGGGTGGCAGTTGATGCCTGCTTTAATCCGGAGCTTCACTGTCCAGCTACTGTGCAATATTTGTAGTTATTGTTTCGCAAACAATACACTCTAATTAACATTTTAAATGAAAACCTGACTCTTGAATGCATCTTTTATTGTGGCCTAAACAAGCCACATACATACTGTAGAAGTGGGTCAGGGGAGATTATGGTAGAAAAAAGTTGTGGGAAGGATGTGTTCTGTCCAGGAGCAACATGCATCTGGGCAGGACTACCAGTTGTCCAGGTGTGTACCATAGCCTCTACAGCCATGAAAACAGGTTGACTGGTAATTTAGGAAAAAAATTAGTAATTCTAGCAGGAACTAGCTACTAGCGGATCAAGAATTTGTAGTTAAATTCTAGGGCACCAATTTTTTGTGCCGAGGAGTTGGTCATGTCCCAAACATTATTCCAGTTGATTGCTTCTGAAGAGACTCTGAGATCATGCCCTGAATGACAGGTATATGGGAGGGGCTTGGAATCAGGTTTTTCTAAGAGTTGGAGATAGGGATTGGATATGAGGCCTGAGGAGTGGGGGGCTCACATTTATACACATGTTCAAAATGGGTCATCAGATGTAAAGGCAAACCTTGATCAGTATAGGTGGAGTAAAAATGTTTAATTTGTAAGTAGCAGAAAATTTCTGAATCGGGTAGGTGTGATCTTTGAAAGGATGAAAATGACTTAAAGGCAGCGGGGGTGGTCAGTGTATGGAACATGATCAATTTTGTGGCCATCCAGGCATGAAAGGGAATTTTAAGCCTGTCCAATAGACTATGAGAATGCTTTACAAGTGGTTAACCATCAAATCAGGTTAGAGATATGCCTCTGGTCAGATGGGTGCAGTCAAAGGAGATTAGAAACTAAAAGGGGTCACAATCAACCACTTCCAAATCTGCTCAAAGAGGAGTTTCATGGACTGGAAGTTTCATGGTGCATCTAGGAAGAAGGGGTTTCACAGTTCCCCTTGTATAATGGGAAACCTGATTTTGTAAAGTTCATTGGTGCGCTGGGACAGGGATGGATAGTATCTGTAAAAGATATAGGATTTTAGAATCATCATTTTCACTCCGTTGATCCTCCCCATTCAACAGATCAGAAGAGAAGACTAATGGGTGAGCAAATATGTGAGGTGAGTCAGCATCGGAGGGTAATTAAGTTTGTACTGGTCAGTTTATTCTCCAGACATGAAAGTAAATGTGCTGTTCATGTAAATGAAGTGGCCTCTCATAGTTGCTGTAGTTCTGGTAGGGGAAAAGAGATGTTAAGAGCTTATGGGGGTTAACTATCAAACCTGATTTTTGGTAAAGTCCTCTAGTATACGGAGGACATTAGGTATGAGCGATGTAAGGAAAAGAAGCACATCATCTGCAAAAGGGCAGAGTTTGTGTTGATGCCCCCCTCTGGAGTCCCTTGACATTGGGGTTAGAGCGTATTAGCTGAGCTAGGGATTCAATGTTGGTAGCGTAGAGGAGGGGGAAAGAGGGCATCCCTGTCTTGTTCCCCTACTGATCAGAAAGGAATCTGACCAATTACCAGCATATTTAACGTATGCTGTAGGATGGTTGTAAAGGAAGGTTACCCATTGTAAAAAGTGGAATCAAATCCCAAGTAGTGCAGGATATATTGAAGGTATGGCCAGCAGGCGGTGTCAAATTCCTTCCTGATGTCTATGGAGAGGAGTCAAGTTGGTATCTGCTGTGTTGGGGCCCTATTAATTATTAGGGCTGACCTCTGTACATTGTCCCCAGCCTGATGGAGGGGATAAGGATCATGGACCTAATAAGGAGGTTGGGGCGAGATGCAAAGATTTTTGACAGTAGTTTGATATCGAAGTTGAAAAAGTATATGGGCCTATAATTAGTCTGCAAGGTGTTATCAGTGCTGGATTTAGGGATCATTGTAATGATGGAAGCCAGGGCTTCCTGTCAAAAGAACTGCTAGTCAGGGAGAGAGTTAAAGGTGTTAGTTAAAAGGGGAATCAGTAGGTCTGTGAATAATTTTTAGGTAGTAACTTTTAAACCATCAGGGCCTGAGCTTTTATAGTGTGGAGAACTTTGTCAGATGAGATGGGTATATATAGTATTTTATATGTATAATCTGACATTGGATTTTGAGAAAATAGTTGGTAATCAGGCACAAGAACAGTTTGTTGTTGGAGTAAATTTAAGTGAGTAGGCATAACTTGTGCTATAAATGTAAGTAACTGGTAGTTACATTATTATGTAGGATGAAGTACGACATCTTTTCATCGAGTTTATCAAAGGACGAAATCTATTTAAATACATTGCATCACTAGAAGTGTAGTTTATCCAAAGGAAGGCCAAAATCATGGCCTATAATGCTCTAAAAATGAAAAAAAAAAACATTGCCAATCCTCAAATATATTTTGATACTACCATCTAAAGGTATTCTACACTATTACTCATCATTATTATTAATATTATTGTTAAAACTAGCCCCTGTGGAAATCTATGTCACATTTTCACAGCTCTTACTGTAAGGAAGCCTTTCCATATGTGGAGGAAACCTCAGAGTTGCAAAGACCTTAAATTCAACAACCTTACACTAAGTTTCCTATTTTCGTTTTTTTTTAGTTGCCTTTTTTTAAATACTATTTTATTATTTTATGCGTTCAATGTTTAGCACCCATAAATATTTTGCTAGTTACAGGTAAAGCTCTTTTTTCCACAATAAATATCAAATGAATAAATGTGCTTTTTCTTTTTAAATGCAACTAATTTCTGTGTTTAAATTTAACTTGAATTTAACTTAAAAATCTACTGTAAAGAAGCATGCTCTTAGGTAAAACTTCAACAGTAAAATATTAATTCTACTTATAATTTTTAGATATGCCTTTTCCAAGTAATTCTCAAATGACCCCCAAAAATACTAAATTACTACATTTAAAGGTATGAATAAAACTTTCAGAGCCCTGACGCAAGAAACCATGAAAGAAACCCCTGACTGCTGGGGCCCTATCCATCGGTCCCTGAACCCTCTCCTCTGGTCATAGGGCCCTTATCTCTGAGCCCAGGGGCCCTTCCCTCCAGTCCTGGGGCCCTTCCCACTGATTCTGGGCCCTTTACTCCTGTTGTGGGGCCCTTTAAAAGGTTAACACTGCTGCAACTTATCATGTGACACAGAGAGTGGTGCACACCAAATCTGGTGTAGCTGTGCATAGTAACCAATCAGTGTCTAACTTCATCTTGTTCAATTAAGCTTTCACAGTAAGCCCACGTTCACATTAGTTTGATTTGACATGTGAATGGTGCGACACAAACTTTGCGGAGCCGCACCAGTTCCCAAAAGTAGTTTCTGTACTACTTTCAGGGCTGGATTAAGAACATCATGGGCCTGGTGCTGAGGATTTTGGTGGTTCAGGGCTGCAGGTATGAATGGACACAGTCAGTGATCGGTAAGGATCAATACGCAGAGAGCAGGGGGAATCTGATGGACAGTCTGGGGTGAATGGTGCTGGGGGGAGCAATTATAAGCACTGATCTCTCTCTATGGTTCACAAAGGAAGCAGCTGAAAGCCCCAGGAGGGAAAGGAGGAGGAGAGGCAGCTTTCAGCTCCTTCATGGAGAGTCAAAGAGGGAGATTGGTGCTTGTAATTACCCCCACCATCGCACTGATAAACCCCCAACTGTCATATTTCCCCTGCTGCAGGAGGTTCCAGGAGCCTCTCATGTGGCCCCCTACTGGCCCTGAGCTGAATAGTCAGTCTGCCCCTACTGGGCCTATATTAAGGTGGGGGCCTGGAGCTGCAGCTCCAATAGTCCCTACGTTAATCTGGCCCTGACTACTTTTGGCGAAAAACCCACAGGAACCCGCACAGCTGTGTCTGAAATTGACCCCCAAGTCGGACTGAAAATGCCAGTTTGAAATCTGAACTTGCACAATTTTAAACCGGTCTCAGTGTGAACTTACAATAAAACATAGAAGCTGAGTTATTACAATGCACAGCTGCACCAAATTCTGTGTGCTCCAGTTTTAGTAAATCTCCCCCATAAATTCACATGACATAAATCAAAACACATTAATTTCAATGAGTGCTTACTGCATCAATGCATCAAAAAAAGGTTCCTGCACTACTTTTTTGTCATTTGGTGGGATTTGAGTGTCATAGATTGCAATGTTAAATCACAAAAGTTGTAATGAAGCCACAAGGAAATTTCAAGCAAGTCACACATTGCCACAAGGCCAGGTCCTGGTCACAAGTTTGATCTTTGTGACCCTGGTAGTTCCGACACTGATTTCATGTATGGTCCATGAATACAAAATCATAGCCCATCACACTAATGAAACTTCTACTTTTAGTGTTGACAAACCACATACCTCCTCTCCTATGATTTCCTAATTCCTAGTACACACATACAGTATTATATTTCTCCCCAATATTTTTAATAGGTGCACTTTACTCTAATATATTTAAAATTATTCAGATAAAAAACGTTATTTTAAATGATTTGTTTATATTTTTCTTTAAAAAGGTAAACTCTCTTTATTAAATGTTTTTTTTTTTTTTTTGTAAACTCCCTTTTTACAGGAACATATTAAAAAATAATTAAATGCTATAATGTTTTTACTTATTGATTAATATGTATAACCTACTATGAGTATGGTAATATACAACCTCAATGCAAAATTATAATGGATGGGTGATGTATTACAAATTTACTGTAAAAGTGAGGTTGATTTACTAAAATTGGAGAGTCTAAAATCTGGTGCTTTTCCGCATAGAAACCAATCAGCTTCCAGATTTTGTTGCTAAAGCCTAATTGAACAAGCTGAAGTTAGAAGCAAAGCTGCACCAGATTTTGCACTCTCTAGTTTTAGTAAATCAACCCCAATGTTTGAACTATTGAACATTGTGTTCACTACTGAATGACCTAAAACTTATTATACAGTGAAGCAATAGAAAATCATGGCCATCAAAAAACCATAACTAAAAAATGGAAAACATGGCTGCTTAAAGGGATTTTAACCACTTCTGGACCGGAAGATTTTCCCCCTTAATGACCAGGCCATATTTTGCAATTCGGTACTGCGTTATTTTAATGGACAATTGCGTGGTCTTGCGATGCTCTGTACCTAAATAAAATTGATGTCCCTTTTCCCACAAATAGAGCTTTCTTTTGGTGGTATTTGATCACCTCTACGATTTTTATTTTTTGCACTATAAAAAAAAAAGTGACAATTCTGAAAAAAAATAAATAAAACAATATATTTCACATTCTGCTATATAACATTCCCAATAAAATCAAAATGTTTTAACATTTAACCACATCCCACCCGCCCTTTAGCAGATTGACGGCAGGATTGTGGTTGTATTATCCCGACCGGACGTCATATGATGTGGGAAGGATAATGCGCTCTGCAGAGCGGCGATCGGTGATGTGGCATGTCACACTGACACACCGCATATCCGATCTCGGTAAAGAGCCTACTGACGTAGGCTCTTTACCATGTGACCAGCCGTGTCCAATCACAGCTGGTCACATAGTAAACAGGAAGAGCCGTTGATCGGCTTTCCTCAGTACGTGCCTGACAGGCACGAGTAAAGGAGCGCCGATTGGCGGCTCCCCTGATGGGGGGGGGGTCGGCACTGGTAATCAGATCATTGATTACCAGTGTAGACCCTCGGGGGGGATGCCACTAGAACCACCAGGGATGCCCACCCATGACCCCAGGGATGCCCACCCATGACCCCAGGGATGCCCACTATGGCCACCAGGGATGGCAATCAGGGCTCAGGGAGCCCCCCAGTGCCCTCCACATCAGTGCTGCCCACCAGTTCCCATCATTGCCATCTATCAGTGCCACCCACCAGTGCCCATTATTGCCCACCAGTGCCGCCTATCAGTGCCCATTAGTGCCCATCAGTGCCGTCCATCAGTGCCAATCGGTGCTGCCTATCAGTGCCCATCAGTGCCCACCAGTGCCGCCTATCAGTGCCCATTAGTGCCCATAAATGCCGCCTATCAGTGCCCAACAGTGCCGCCTATCAGTGCCCACCAATGCTGCATATCAGTGCTACCTATCAGTGCCACATATCAGAGCCCATCAGTGCCGCCTATCAGTGCCGCATATCAGTGCCACCCCATCAGTGGCACCCCATCAGTGCCTGTCAGTGCAGCCTCATCAGTGCTCATCAGTGCAGGAAAAAAACTTATTTATTTACAAAATTGTATAACATAAACAAAAAAAAGACTGAAAAGTTTGAAAAAAAAAAAGTTTTTTATTTGTTTAGCAAAAAAGGAAAAACCTTGCGGTGATCAAATGCCACCAAAAGAAAGCTCTATTTGTGGGGGGAAAATTACATAAATTTGGTTTCGGTACAGTGTTGCATGACCGCGCAATTGTCATTCAAAACGCAACAGTGCTAAAAGCTGAAAATTGGCCTGGGCAGGAAGGGGGTCAAAGTGCCCTGTATTGAAGTGGTTAAGGCCAATTTGTTTTTCTGCTACATATTTTTGGTTTGATTGATTTGCACAAAAGTTATAGCGTCTACTAACTACGGGAAAAATGTATGTCATTTTCATTGTTTTTTTTTTTTTTTTACTAGTAACGGCGGCGATCTGCGATTTTTTGCAGGACTGTGACATTGCAGTGGACATATCGGACCCATTACTGACATTTTTGACACTTTTGGGGGTACCAGTGACATTAGTACAGTAATCAGTGCTAAAAATATGGACTGTTATTGTAATAATGACACTGGCAGGGAAAGGATTAACGGTGTGGGTGATCAAGGGGTTAAATGTGTACCTAGGGGCGTGTTTCTAACTGTGGGGGGCGTGTCTTGTGGAATGACCATAAAGACCTGTGATCATATATAGAAGGATCACAGGGGCTCTGTGATCATTCCCGGGAGAAGAATGCTCAGCTGTGTTTACAACAGCTGCCCGTCCTTCTCTCAGTGGGGAATGATCGCGGATGTCAGGCGGCAATTGGAGCCACCTGACCCATGCATTGTCTTCCCCTCTGATGAGCGGGAGTGGAAGAGCGCCGCCGGCAGTGCTCGCTCACCCCCTAGATGCAGACGCGCGACTGACGCAGCCCTATGTCGGTTTGCCTGGGAGAGCCACACTGCCGCAGTAAATAGACAGCATTTGGTCGGCAACCAGTTAAAGGCAGAAGCTTTTTTTTTACTTCAATACATTCTCTGCATTAGGATAAAAAAACTTTAGCGTATAACTTCCAACCAGTCCTGCCCCCATTCTTACCTGAGCCTGATCTCAATCCAGCTAGCAGTTTGCTATAGGAACACTCGGCTGGGGGGGTGGGGGGCAGATGCATTGGCAGGGGGAGGAGCCAGGAGCACTATTTGTAGCTATTTTCTCCCTCTGATAGAGGTGTGGTTACTTTTGGGCGTTTTGAGGGTTGTGGCTAGTAATGGGCAAATGGTTCGGCCCAAACATGAGTTTGGGCCAAACACCTGAATTTTCAGGGTGTTCACCAGGTATTCGCCCCGACGAACACCCTGCAATTCCATGCATTCTGTGCCCTGATTGGGCAAAAGCCTTGCCCAATCAAGGCGCAGTGTAAGCTGATTGTTAAGGAGCGGGGCCGGGAAGCCGGCCATGGTGTCCCTAACAAACGATGAGTCATCAGTGGGCAATGGATTTTCTCACTGACAGCTGAAAAAAAAAGGGACAGTAAAAAAAATAAAGAAAAAAACAGCATGGGTTTTCCCCTTCCAGTCCATACCAGACCCTGCAGCCTGGCAGGTCAGGAAACCTTGGGAAACCCAAGCCTTTTTTCTCTTTATTTTTTCAATAGCCAGGTGTCGGCAATTGTAACTGTGAGTCATTTTAAATGGGATTTGACTTTTTTTTCTTTAGAAATGTCCTTTTTGCTGTAGCATGTTTTGTACATGCTACAGATGCTCCACTTTACAGGCATATTAAGGGGACCCTCTAGGCACTATAGTTAAATACATTTTTCATTTTTATTGTTGCACTTTAAGCATAACCCAGACCCCATACCCCTTTAATGGACAATAAAATACTTGCATATATGCTTTTAAAATGGGCACTGTTGCTTTTTCCTGTTCGGCTCCCATAGACTTCAATGAGGTTTACCGTTCAGGATGGAACATTTCGCAGCAGAACGCTCGAACAGGGGGGTATTCGGCCCATCCCTACAGTTGTAGCATTCACAAGATATACCATTTATTTCTAGTAAGTGCTGCCTGGTATTGCTTTTAACAACAAGCTATATGGATTATATTTTTTTAATATTCTACATAATGCTGATATTTAGACTCAGTTACTTGCCAATATGTTAATGTGTTATTATGGGATAATGCCATGACTGAACAGGATTTATTTACTAAAATTGGAGAGTCCAAAATCTGGTGCAACTCTGCATAGAAACCAATCATCTTTCAGTTTTTATTCTCAAAGCTTAAGTGAACAAGCTTAAGCTAGAAGCTTATTGGCTACCATGCACAGTTACACCAGATTTTGCACTCTCCAGTTTTAGTAAATCAATCCCAATTTGTTTATATTACCTTGTTCAACAGTACATCTAAACTCCTTATGAAGTAATGTGCAAAACACGTTGCAAAATAACTCAACCCCATAACTATTCATTCACAGTAATGCGATACAGACCCTCTGAGGACGTTTATATTACATATATATGTGCTTATTAAATGGTAGGTGTATTTGATTCCTCATGCAATACCAAAGGTTTCTTTCTGTTATATACAGTATATCATGTTATATATCAGTAGTGGTGATTATATGTAGGCAATTGCAGGTTTTATATTCAACAAATTAAAATATATATTTTTTTTTTCATATTTAATATGTTGATTTGTTGTCCAATGGCCGCATTTTGAATGTCCTTTGTGTTTTTTATGATATGTTAGATGGAATGCTGACCAAACAAAATGCTTGGTTCAACAAGTGAGCAAATATAAATGTTCAATATATTGTTATAACTATTATTATTATTATTATTAACATGATTTTAAAAGCAGAAGATGTTTTACTTTAAAACATTCTCTGCATTTAGGTGAAAAACCTTCAGCATGCAACTCCCAACTAGCCCCCCTTCATTCTTACCTGGGTCTGATCTCAATCTAGCTAGTGGCTTACTATGGGGGCACTCGGCAGGGGGGAGACAAATCAACATTTTATATGTCTATTTGTTGTCCAGTGGCAGCATATTGAAAGTCCTTTGTGTTATTTATGATATGTTAGAGCAGCAATATATGAGACGGGATCTATTACTATAATTATTATTATTATAGTTACTATTATTATTATTTATTTTTTAAGTGCCTTATAGATATGATTATAAACTATCGATCAACCGATCAATATATGATTTGTATGGTTTGTATATACTCTGAACCCCTTAATCTAAAGAAATTGGGAATGTCACAACTCTTCTCATTACAAACCTTTTGACCAATGGCTACAATTTGATCTAAGAGATTGCATATATGCTCACTGATATATTCTAAGTGCTCATTTCATTTCCTAATACTCCCTGGACGATGAGGATGTGTACATTATAGTTCCAAATTATTAAATGAGCAGCACATGCTTAACCTCCCTGGCGGTATGATTCTGTCAGGAATTCTGTTCCAAAAGCGGTACAATTCTTTTCATGGAAATTTGGCGTTATGTATTATAGGCCTACAATTCTTAGTAATTACTGACTTAAACCTGACCAAAATAAGACTCTAGTAGACATCCCAGATGTGATAAATTTGAAACACAAACAAGTGAATTATAATTGAATCAATAATATTATTTTATTATTTAATATATAATATATATAATAAAATTATATTATTGATTAGATTATAATTAATGCGCTATATATTATATATATATGTGTGTATATAGATATATATATATATATATATATGTGTGTGTGTATATATATATATATATGCATGAATTATAATCGAATCAATAATATAATTTATATATATATATATATATATATATATATATATATATATATATATATATATATATATATATATATATATATATATATGCATATATATATATATATATATATATATATATATATATATATATATATATATATATATATATATATATATATATATATATGCATATATATAATATAAAATGTGTTATGTGTAACGTTTTTTTTTTTTTTTTAATTTCCCTCCCTAGTTCCGCTCCCATGCAGCATTGCTGCTGCAGGGAACGGAACTAGGAAGTCCTCCTACCGACAGACGAGCGGCGGAGATCTCGGCTGGCGGTCACAGCAATGAGAGCTCAGCCCATTGACCCCGAGCGTGACTCGGGGATACCGCTAATAGCAGAAAATTCCTACCCCGAGTCACGCTCGGGTTTACCGCTAAGGCGGTTAAACCTTGCAGACTTCCTGGGGTATTACATTTTGAATAGATGCACCCCACAGTTTACAGTACATTCAGCTGCTTTATGCACATTTTTTGACCACACTTTAAAAATGTTCCCCGGTCTTTATTGTTGATATTATTATCATACTGCAGGAGGAGTAAGTGCCAGCTGCATGTAACATGAAAAAAATCCAGTTTGGTCAAACTGGTAGTAACCAGTATTGAATTTCCAGCATATGTACAAATTGTGCCACTAGAACAGATACAAATGACCATAAGTCAGTAAACAAACCAAATGACAGAATAATGCAAAAAAAAAAAAAAAAAACTATGAACATACAGTAACCACATTGAAAGGTTATTTCTTGGAGCCCCCCCTTTTTTTTTTGTATTCAATTTTCAGAAGCTATCATGAACAAATTATAGAAATGGATGACCAATCCTGTTCAGAATCGATTTGAAGGAAGTTCAATAAATTCTGCTTAAAATCCACAAAACCCAAACCTAACAATTAAACACGTTAAAGTCAATGGGGGAAATCTTGATACAAAATTCAGGCTATTTTTAAAGGCAAGCTATTGTCAAACAAAGGGCAAGTGGCTCTCTGCCTTTACATAGTGCAGCCCATTCACCATTTTGTCCTGCAGAGCATGCTCACCGCCTACTACCTTTGTTTCATGTGCGTAAGCCCTGCACCTCCCCTTAGGCCTTACTGACATTTTATTAAATAGGGATTGCCTAAATGTAATGCCAATAGCGGAAATAAATATATAATATAATTAAAAAAAAGAAGAATGAAGGTGGGGCTGGGAGAAGAAGCTAAACAACACATACATGTGTAGCCAACACCCAGTAAAGGGTAGTTCTAAAAAAGACCATTGGTTCTCTGAACTATGAAAACAAAGGGTTATGTAAGAATATGTAGTCCACCACACAGCAATTTCCAATAATTTGTTACAATGGAGCACAGACTAGCACTCTAAAGTAATTAACTCCCCCTACACAGACTGTGAGTTCTCCCTAAATTTCTCTAACACACACTGTCAAATGGCTACTGGGAAACCTCCCTGCTCTAAAGAATTCCTGCATTAGTTTGTTGGGTCTACAAATCTTGAAGATGCAGCAAATCTATGGTAGGGCTAATGCCTCGTACACACGCAACGATTATCGGCCGACCGATCATCCGACTTTTGTCCAGAGTTGTGTTTTGTTGGTTGGAATGTGCCTAGACTGCACACAAATTTTCTCGGCCAACAAAAATCTACTTCAGAAGTGATGTCATATGCTGGTTTACTTTCCGTGTGTTTTTTCTTCTCTGAGCATGCCCAGTCTTGCTCATCAGATTTTTGTCTGCTGAAATCTGTACTGACTGACGGAAAATCGGCCGTTGTGTTGACGGCCAACAAAAATTTTATAGCCTGCACACCAGATTTTATTCGGCCGAAAAGTCGGAGTCGGTTTTCGAAAGCATCATACTAACAAGCCGAAAATCGGCCGATCGGACGTTGGCCGAAAATTCCCGGCCAATAATCGATGCGTGTGTACGAGGCATAACACAAACTAATCCCTAACAGCACAGTGGCTAAATGGTTAGCACTTTCCCCTAGCAACGCTAGAGTCATTAGTTCAAATCCCAACCACAGCACTACTGACGTGAAATTTGCATGTTCTTCCTGTGCCTGTGTGTGTTTTTCCCATGCTCCAAAGACATGCTGGCACGTTAATTGTCTTCTGTCTAAATTGTGCTACTTGATGGTGCTATATAGGTACCTGTAATAAACATTCAATAATTATAATGATATTTAAGTTTTGATTTGTGAAGTTCTAAATAAATATTAGTACAAACCGTGGGAAAATACACAATTATTTTAAGAAATTCAATTAATACTCTTTTGGATTTCTTATAAATGTTTACAAGTTTTTATAATGGAAGTTGTGAATATTTCAATACTGATCATTATTAAATAGTTGGAAATGATCAAATAATGGCATCATTCCTGTACTCATCAGGATTGCCAATCTAAAGATGTGCTTCTCAAGCTTACTAATTGATGCAGTCTTATTCTGTCTAAATGGACAAGTATAGGTATCTCAGCAGGGCAGAGTTAAATTGGCTTGTCCAGTAACTGTGTGTCACTCATCTTGTACTGATATTTTCAATTAGTTAGTGTGCCTGCCATGTTTGGCCCAATTAAAAAATAAAATAAATTAAAAAGGCAAAAAGACTGCCAGAAATTGTTACCTCTCAATATATACTTTACATGTTTCTGCTTGAAAAATGTATCTCTTTTACAATAAATCCATACATAGTTGATAATCTTCTTCCATTAAGTATCAAATAATATCAAATGATCAAAGCACATCTAAAACATATAATGCATTTGTCTCTTTGAACTTCATTTCTTTGTATACAATTACCTTGAGCGATGAAAGGAAATTGTAATTAATTTGCCTGATGAGAGGTTCATTAATTGTTCAAGTGCTTGATTTAATTGATCTGATTCAGGTTTGTTTGAAAGCTATTTGCATATGAATACATTATACCACCAGTCTAATTTTCTAACTTGTTCTTCATCTAGGTTTTCCATCCAGACAAATAGTTTTCCCTTTGCTTTTTTGTTGGATTATACCACAATTTCTAATAAAAAAATACTGTCAAGTACACACAATTGCAAACTGATAATTACTTAGGAGAAATAGGGAATAATGCTTCTTTAAAAGAAACCTGTACTGAAGTACTATGTAGGCTGACATTACAAGTTTACCCTTCTGCCAGGTCAGGAACACGCATGCTGTCCAGCAGGTGGTGCTGTGGAGCAGAGGAGCAGAGCGCGGGATCAGAGGCTGTCAGGGCGTGCAGGAGAGAGGAGTGTGTTGTGCGTGACCGACCGACCGACCGACCGCGTGTGAGTAACCCCCCCCCCCCCAGGAGAGCAGCGGCGGGGAGCGGCGCTCGAACCCCCCCCCCCCCCAGAAGCGAGCGGCAAGCGGGTCGGGACCCCCCCCCTCTCTTATCGCGGGTGGCGAGCGGTACAGTAAACCCCCCCCCCCCCTTTTTTTTTGCGTCGGGCGGCGAGTGGTGCGGACCCCCCCCCCCCCCCCCCTGACAGAGAGGGAGCAGAGGAGACTAGCGGAGCAAAGGCTGACCGGGAAGTGACAGAGGGAGGCGGGTGCAGAGCGGAGACTGACCGTCTGAGGGAAAAAAAAAAAAAAGCCAGGAACTGCTAGAGTCAGACTTAAAGGGACATACACTAGGTAAGTAAGACTGGTGACTGAGATTGTACACTGACTGAGGGTGTAGTGTAGTACCTGAGTACCTGTGAGTACCTGTTACTACCTGAGTATCTGCGAGTACCTGAGTATCTGTGAGTATCTGTGAGTATCTGTGAGTACCTGTGAGTATCTGTGAGTACCTGAGTACCTGTGAGTACCTGAGTATCTGGGAGTATCTGTGAGTACCTGAGTATCTGGGAGTATCTGTGAGTACCTGAGTACCTGTGAGTACCTGAGTACCTGTGAGTACCTGAGTATCTGTGAGTACCTGAGTATCTGTGAGTATCTGTGAGTATCTGTGAGTATCTGTGAGTACCTGTGAGTACCTGAGAATCTGTGAGTACCTGTGAGTATCTGTGAGTACCTGAGTACCTGTGAGTACCTGAGTATCTGGGAGTATCTGTGAGTACCTGAGTATCTGGGAGTATCTGTGAGTACCTGAGTACCTGTGAGTACCTGAGTATCTGTGAGTACCTGTGAGTACCTGAGTATCTGTGAGTACCTGAGTATCTGTGAGTATCTGGGAGTACCTGTGAGTACCTGAGTATCTGGGAGTACCTGTGAGTACCTGAGTATCTGGGAGTACCTGTGAGTACCTGAGTATCTGGGAGTATCTGTGAGTACCTGAGTATCTGTGAGTACCTGAGTATCTGTGAGTACCTGTGAGTACCTGAGTATCTGTGAGTACCTGAGTATCTGGGAGTACCTGTTACTACCTGAGCGTTGTGCATCTGACTGGGCTGTGCGACTCGGTGTTGTGCATCTGACCGGGCTGTGCGACTCGGTGTTGTGCGTCTGACCGGGCTGTGCGACTTAGTGTTGTGCGTCTGACCGGGCTGTGCGACTTAGTGTTGTGCGTCTGACTGGGCTGTGCGACTTAGTGTTGTGCGTCTGACCGGGCTGTGCGACTTAGTGTTGTGCGTCTGACCGGGCTGTGCGACTTAGTGTTGTGCGTCTGACTGGGCTGTGCGACTTAGTGCTGTGCGTCTGACCGGGCTGTGCGACTGAGGGTTGTGCGTCTGACCGGGCGGTGCGACTCAGTGTTGTGCGTCTGACCTGGCTGTGAGATTGTGAGTGTTGTGCAACTGAGTGTCAAGTGAGTGGAGCGGAATACCAGAGGGTGAGAAGGTAGCGTTAGGAAGCCAGGAAATAGCCACATAGGATAGGCTTAAATTACTGAATCCCCATTAGATTAGATAGTAGGTACAATGCCCGGCGGGTGTGGAGATGCGACTCGGTGTACATCTTGTGATATGTATGCGTTCCTCGGTCATGTGATCGAAGGCGAATACAAATGTGCAAAATGTGAGCACGTTGCTTCCCTGGAAGCTCAGGTCCTGAATCTAGGGAAGCAGCTGGCAACACTGAGACGAATGTCCATGCCGGAGGAGAGCCAGGATTGTACCAATCAGGTGCAGGCAGGGGTCTGCACAGAGGTGGGCGGAGTATCGGAGGTGCAGGCATCAGAGCAGAGTAGAGGGGTGACAGTTAGGAGGGGTAGAAGGGAACAAGGCAAGGAGGCTGATCCTGGGCTGGAGCACCCCAATAGATACGCCCCGTTGTGTGATGTTGGGGAAACCAGTCAGGGACCAGCATTGCTGGAGCAGAGCGACGCCCCTAGCTGCCAGGGGAAGAACTCCTCCAGTGAGGCTGGGAGAAAGGGAAAGGAAAGACAGGTGCTGGTGGTAGGGGACTCAATTATTAGAAGGGCAGACAGTGTAATCTGTGGCAAAGACCGTGTGTGCCGAACAGTCTGTTGTTTGCCGGGCGCTCGGGTTCGGCACATAGCGGATCGGGTGGACAGATTATTGGGTGGGGCTGGGGAAGACCCAGCTGTCATGGTACACGTGGGTACCAATGACATAGGCAGAGGAAGACGGAGAGTCCTAAACGATTTCAGGGACTTAGGCGCTAAGTTGAGGACTAGGACCTCCAAGGTAATATTTTCCGAAATACTACCTGTACCTCGAGCCACACCAGAGAGGCAGCGGGAGATTAGGGAAGTTAACGAGTGGCTGAGGAGCTGGTGTAGTAAGGAGGGTTTCGGGTTCCTGGAGAACTGGGCCGACTTCTCAGTCGGTCACCGGCTCTTTGGTAGGGACGGATTGCACCTAAATGGGGTGGGTGCAGCCGTACTGGGTGCGAGGATGGCCGAAAAGTTAGAGGGGCTTTTAAACTAGGGAATGGGGGGGAGGGTACAGATGTAGAATTACCCAGTGGAAAGCAAGTTTCAGAGGGCAGAAATGGGGGCATTAGCGATAGGGTGTGCGGAGCTCCTATACCCAGGGTGGGTACGGGGAAAAATCAAGAGAGCAGCCTAAAAACATCAAAAGAGGATAAATATAACCGATCAAAATTACGAGGTTTGTATACCAATGCCAGAAGCCTGGCCAACAAGATGGGAGAGCTGGAGCTGCTGATATTTGAGGAGGACTTAGATTTTGTGGGGATAACTGAGACTTGGTTTGACAGCTCTCATGACTGGATGGCGTCCATTCAGGGGTATTCCCTTTATCGCAGAGATAGAGAAAGTAAAAAAGGGGGAGGGGTATGTTTGTATATTAAGAACAGTATACAGGTAAATATGAGGGATGATATTAATAATGGAGCTATGGACGAGGCAGAATCCCTATGGGTAGAGCTTCAAAGGGAAGGCACGGCGGGGAAGGTAATATTGGGCGTATGCTATAGGCCCCCCAACCAGAGGGAGGAGGGTGAGGCGGACCTCATGTTACAGATAGGATTGGCAGCAAGGATGGGAAATGTCATTATAATGGGGGACTTTAATTATCCAGATATAGACTGGGCAGAAGGAACCGCACACTCAGCCAAGGCTCGGCAGTTCCTAAATGTTTTGCAGGACAATTTCATGGGTCAGATGGTGAATGCACCGACAAGAAGCAATGCGGTACTTGACCTACTGATTACCAACAATACAGACCTGATCACGGATATAGAAATACGGGACAACTTAGGGAACAGTGACCATAGGTCAATTGGTTTCAGTATTAATTACAGTAATAGGAAACACAAGGGTAATATAAGGACGCTGAATTTCACAAGAGCCAATTTCCCTAAACTGCGCTCGCTGCTAGAAAATATCAAATGGGATAGAACCCTGGGAACAAAGAACACGGAGGAAAAATGGGAGTGCTTCAAGAGCATACTTAACAAGGGAGTGGGCCAGTGCATTCCACAGGGAAATAAATTTAAAAGAGCAAAACTAAACCCTGGGTGGCTAAACTCCAACATTAAAATGTATATTAGAGCTAAAGAAAAGGCCTTCAAAAAATACAAGACTGAGGGGTCATTGGCAGCATTTAAGCACTACAAAGAGTGTAATAAGAAATGTAAAGATGAAATCAGGGCGGCTAAAATAGAACACGAGAGACATATAGCGGAGGAGAGCAAAAAGAACCCCAAGAAGTTCTTTAAGTATATAAACAGTAAGAAAGCCAGGCCAGAGCACATTGGCCCCATAAAAGATGATAAAGGAAAAATGGCCACTGAGGACAGAGAAAAGGCGGAAGTGTTAAATAATTTCTTTTCTTCAGTCTTCACAAAGGAATCGGGGGGCTACACGAAACCCGCTTGTAAGGCCGAACTAAATAATACACCTCAGGAAGTGCCGCCATGGCTAACAGAGGATAGACTTAGAGCTAAACTAGAGAAACTTAACATAAATAAATCCCCGGGACCGGATGGCTTGCACCCGAGGGTTCTTAATGAGCTCAGCCAGGTGATTGCCAGACCATTATTCTTGATCTTTAAGGATAGTTTACAGACGGGTATGGTGCCAGCTGATTGGAAAAAAGCCAACGTGGTACCAATATTTAAAAAGGGGCCGAGATATATCCCGGGTAACTATAGGCCGGTCAGCCTAACATCAGTAGTCTGCAAAATTTTGGAGGGGATGATAAGGGACCACATACAAGACTTTAGTAATGAAAATGGTATTATAAGTAGAAATCAGCATGGATTCATGAAAAATCGTTCGTGCCAAACCAATCTGTTAACCTTCTACGATGAAGTGAGCTGCCACCTAGATAAAGGTAAGCCTGTGGATGTGGTGTATCTGGACTTCGCAAAGGCCTTTGACACCGTTCCTCACAAACGCTTACTGTACAAACTAAGGAAGGTAGGTATGGATCATAAGGTGAGTACCTGGATAGAGACCTGGCTCCAGGGGAGAGTCCAGAGGGTGGTGATTAATGGGGAGTACTCGGATTGGGCGGGTGTGGAAAGTGGGGTCCCCCAGGGTTCTGTCCTGGGACCAATCCTGTTTAATTTATTCATAAATGATCTAGAGGAGGGGATATCTAGTACAATCTCAGTATTTGCAGATGATACTAAATTAGGCATGCCAATATCTTCTATGCAGGATGTGGAAATCTTGCAAGCAGACCTGAACAAAATAACGGGGTGGGCAACCACATGGCAGATGAGGTTTAATGTAGAAAAATGTAAAGTAATGCACTTGGGTGCCAGAAACCAGAAAGCAAGCTATTCACTAGGGGGTGAACCTCTGGGTGAGTCTAGGATGGAAAAGGACTTGGGGGTACTGGTAGACAACAGGCTTGGCAGTGGCATGCAATGCCAAGCCGCCGCAAGCAAAGCCAACAGAATACTGGGATGTATAAAAAGGGGGATTCACTCCAGAAATAAAGAGATTATTCTCCCGCTCTACAAGACTCTGGTCCGGCCACATCTGGAGTATGCTGTCCAGTTCTGGGCACCGGTCCGCAGGAAGGATGTGCTGGAACTGGAGAAAGTCCAGAGGAGGGCAACAAAAATAATTAGGGGAATGGAGGACATCGGCTATGAGGAAAGACTACAAGCACTGAACCTATTCTCTCTGGAGAAGAGACGATTGAGGGGGGATATGATATCAATGTACAAATACTGTACTGGCGACCCTAGCATAAGGAACAAACTATTCAGAGAAAGGGAATACAATAAGACACGTGGCCACTCACTAAAACTTGAGGAAAGGCGGTTTAACCTTAAAGTGCGTAAGGGGTTCTTCACTGTAAGAGCGGTAAGGATGTGGAATTCTCTTCCACAAGCAGTCGTATCAGCGGGGAGCATAGATAGTTTCAAAAAACTATTAGATGTACACCTTAAAGACCACAACATACAGGGGTACACAATGTACGGTTAAAAGCAAACACACACGCATCATGGGTTGAACTGGATGGACTTGTGTCTTTTTTCAACCTCACTAACTATGTAACTATGTAACTATGTAAAAGTAGTTCTAATTTTGCTATAACATTGCTTTATTCATCTGGGTCAATGACTCGGTAAGTACTGAAACCAGAGAAAGCTAGCATTTTTTGGAGGAGACCAGCAATTGTAGTTTTCATAATCATCAGGTTCCCTAGGAACCCGTAACCAGTGGTGAAAATATGGATTTATCTTAAAGTTGGAATTTATTGGCGCCCTGACATCCCAAAATGAAATGCATGGATTCCTCAATATTTCACTAAGTAAAGCTACCTATACTGAATTATACAAGTTTCAACATGTTTTAGCAGTGATGCTGTAGAATATAGAACAGGATTGGATTGATCAGGGAAGATCTCAAAGGTACCGCATCCCGAATCAGTAGAACACTGGACAATGGAAAACTCTGAAATGAGATAATCTAAAAAAAGGTGTCTGAAGCTAAAACCACATCCACCCGCCCCGCGCTCACGGTCTAAAATATATGAGTATTAGTGATAAAAGTAGTAAATATCTAAAATCATACGATTAAAATATTTAAATGAATATATGTGTATATCTGAAATGAGAGCTGGCATTTTTTAGGTGCCAGTAACTCCAGTCAAAACATGTTAAAATTCAACAATTATATTTCTATATATCATTTAAAAAACAAAACATGCATTGGTACATGTCCCCCAGGGCAGTACCCGGGTCCCCATTCCCCTTTCTTTGGCAATAACTTGCATTTAAGCCTTTAAAATGAGGACTTTTGATTTTTCATGTACGAGTCCCATAGTCTTCAAAGGAGTTTGCATGTTCTAACGAACTTTTCACCCATTCGCGGTGTTCTAGTACGCACTGAACTGGGGTGGGAGGGGGTGTTCGGCTCATCACTAGTCGCAGTGTAGCAATCACGACATGTTCATTTATTTGGTTTCCTCAGGGGATATATTCTACAACACCTAGACAAATAAGTCAAAAAAGGAGAACAGAATATATATATATATATATATATAAATATATATATATATATATATATATATATATATATATATATATATATATATATATATACACATGATATGTTCAGTTGAGTATGTAAACAAAAATGTGTTGTTGATACAATAGCATAAGTAATTCTCCAAAATATAAGG
The DNA here is from genome assembly GCF_965119305.1 of Pelophylax lessonae. Classification (NCBI taxonomy): domain Eukaryota; kingdom Metazoa; phylum Chordata; class Amphibia; order Anura; family Ranidae; genus Pelophylax; species Pelophylax lessonae. The sequence continues at coordinate 370,723,682 of NC_138771.1, forward strand.
CATGAGCAAATATAATAATTCAAAAGCCATCACATGATACATCTAACAATTCTAAATATGAGAAAATACATAGAGATTGTTCAGGAGCATCTTACCAGAATTCACAGGAATTAATTAAGCACAAATTTTTGTCTGGCTTGTATATCAAGAAGTAAAAGGAAATGGAAGTGTACCAACCTGAAGGTCAATGGTGGTAGCTGATGGTGCAGTTAATCGCAGAAGGGGCAATCATATAGGGAGAAAAAAAACTGAAAAATTAGGATAAACCTAAATGTAGTTTTGAGCTGCAAATTTATACCCTCATTGCATTTGAAAGAAGACTTCAAAACAAAAGTGGGACAATTGTAAACATCTGTACCTGATCAAATAGTTGAAATATACTGCACCATGACAGATCCTGGCTTGGTAGATATCCAATAATCAGAGAGGTCCACTCCCAAAAGTAACTCTATTAGTAGCTATACAGGGGCACTCAGCAACAATCTGCTAGAACAAAGAATAAGATAGATATGAGAGCATATGTCTCCATCGATCCAAGAAAAGAATCCCATGATAGTGTATGTCTTACTGTTCCCACTCTAGCTTTTCACTGGCTTAAGATCAGCTCTGTCCTTTGGACTTGTCTGTGATGTTCCTCTCGATATCGAAAACATACACTATCATGGGACTCTTTTCTTGGATTGATTGAGACATATGCTCTCATATCTCTCTTACTCTTTTTTCTATCACATTTTTGCCCCTGTATAGCCACTACTGGAGTTACTTTTGGGATTGGACTCCTCTGATAAATGGATATCTACCCACCCAGAATCCCTCATGCTGCAGTATATTTAAACTATTTGATCAGGTACAGATGTTTACAATTGTCCCGCTTTTGTTTTGAAGTGTTCATTCAAATGCAATGAGAACATATATTTGCAGCTCAAGACTACATTTAAGTTTATCTTAATTTTTCAGTTTTTTTCTCCCTATTTGATTGCCCCTCCTGCGGTTAACTGCACCATCAGCTACCACCCTTGGCCTTCAATTTCCCTCCCTGCTCCTTAATATACAATCTGGATTCTGAATGCATAGTGCAATCAGGGGGCCTATGCGCTACCAGTGAAGTAGATGTGATCAGAGTGTTGAAATAAAAAATGAAAAGATACTGATAAATAAGATAAGAAGAGAAGAAAAAAGCTGCCAATTTTTTAAGGTGTCACCACCGTAGTATGAAAGGCAAATAGGAAAAAAAATCAGCGCTAATTTCCAATGAATAAACGATTCACAAAAGAATGTAATAAGATGATAAAATAGTGTATTAGTAAGCCAAAAATCACAAACTGCACACACCCAAGAGTGGGGCAAATCCCCAGAAAATGGAGATAACTGAAAGTGGCTAATAATAACCAAGTAAAAAATTATGTTACAAAAAGATGTGCCTAGCTAGATGCGTTTCGCCCTTCCCCGCGTCTAGCGAGGCAGAGAGCGTACAACGCCATTTCCTGTCATTTTCAGTCATTTCCAGTCGGTGGAATGCACGCTGCAGGAGCAGCAACCACCGGGCCGCAAAGCGACACTTTACTCTGTTATACTGTAAGTGTAATACTCTTTTAAATTTAATAAACTCTTTGAATGTATTTCACCATGGCGAGCATTATTTCCTTTTGTTGCTGAGGGGAGATACAGCCAACAGCGCATTCCAGCAGCCTCCTACAGTTAGGCATAGGACCAGCGTGTGGATAATCAGGCTTGGAGAACACACTGGATGAGCAAGGCATCTGTGTATAAGGCCTGATATGCACAGTGTTCCGGTGAGTAGGGGCACTTAGGGGGAGCACCAGCACTTTGTACATAGTGGAGCACTGGAGCTCCTTACAGCACTGGCACCTCATGAATTGTGTAACTAAATTGGAGGACATTTAATTATTTTTGCTATATGAACTTAATGCACTGATTTTGGAGGACATTTATTTATATATTTATTTATTTATTTATGCACATAAGTTTTAAGCACTCAGCACTTTATGTATGTATTTAATGCATATATGTTAGTTATTTGAATATTCATTTATTTATATTGAAAGATTTGTTGGCACTTTGAGCAGCACTGACTTACACACTTCCACATTTAAAGGCACACACACCTTATTAGTCAGCAGCAGCTACCACTTTATAAATACCAATAGATCCATAAGGACCTTTCATACAAGGATGCTCACCAGCAAATGAGGGTGCAAACCCATGGCTCGCAATGCTTCTCTCATCTAGTTCACGGCCACTCTATCAAACGCCTTTACAGTTTAAAGGGAAAGGAAAAATCCCCTACCTCCACCTAAGGAAAGCCAGTGGTAAAGGTTGAGGGCTTTGATGGTATTATCCTGGGCTTTCCCACTGGGTATGAAGCCAAATTGGTTAAGGGCAATTAAAGAGGGGAGCAATGGGAGAAGTCTACTAGCTACCATTTTCGCATAGAGCTTGATGTCCATGTTTATTAACAGATAGATCTGTAGTTTTCAACAAGTGTGCCATCTTTCCCTTCTTTAGGGAGTACAGTTATATGTGCCTCTAAGAGGCTGTTAGGTAGGGATAGTTTGTCAGGAATGGTATTTAGTTTTGTTAGTAATTTAGATGCCAATAAAGTCTGGAAAGATTTGTAATACTGTAGCGTGAAGCCATCAGGCCCTTGACTTTTTCCTGTTTTCATTTGCTTGATTTCTACATCCAACTCCTCTAGGGTGAAATGGCTTTCTAAATCTTATGCTCCTTGGGTTGAAATGGGTTTTGGCTAATTGGGCCCAATTTGGACATTTTCACTTGGGTTTCAAAGTGGGTATACTCACTTTTGTTGCCAGCGGTTTAGACATTAATGGCTGTGTGTTGAGTTATTTTGAGGGGACAGCAAATTTACACTGTTATACTAGCTGTACACTCAATACTTTACTGTAGCAAAGTGTAATTTCTTCAGTGTTGTCACATGAAAAGATATAATAAAATAATTACAAAAATGTGAGGGGTGCACTCACTTTTGGGAGATACTGTATCTGATTAGCAAAGAAACAAAGAAGAAGGAAGTAAAATAGCATGCAACAGTTATTCAAATAAACAAACAGCCCTCTATTTTAACAAGATTAAGGTATACTAATGTCTGCATGGAACATGTAGATTCCCCCTTCTTCCTCCCCTCCCCTTGAATGGATATAGATGTCAGCTCCCATATGGTGTCCCATGCTTGCACTTAACGAGAGGGAGTCCGGTCCCAACCTTGTTTGGACATCTTGTGAAGAGCAGCGAAGGAGAGGGAAGAAAAAAAAAGAGGGAATACTGTTGGAGAGACTCTGGGTCCCAATGCTTATCGTGTCTGAACGCCAGAGCTCAGAAAGAGAATCAAAGTTACATGTACCGGTCACAGCATTCTGATACCTGTTCACCGTCTCCAGTCTGATTGTAGTCTATGTGCTAAACTCTCAGTTCACCATTGGAGTTTTGCTTATACAATGCGTTGCAATATTTTATGACCTGGAGGAAGGGCAGGCTCAGCCAATGGAGTGGTCTCATCCAAGACATTCCAGGGATATCCTGGAAATAAGCTTAACTACTATAACCAGCCATTAGGTAGCCATCACATACGTGAACACCAAAACACATGCAGATTCTATAATATGGGTATTTCCCTCTCCCCCCTCCCCTTCCCTAAATATACACCTCAGATGACTCCCTAAGGACCAATAGGGTGAAGCATTAGCTTTCAAAGGCTCACAGCCTTGGGTGATCTGATGTCCTAAGCTCACTCTCTGCTGCATGAGTGGACTGATAAGAAAAGAAAGAGTTTGTGTTCACCAGAATGATCCATAGGTATTAGGATGAGTTATCGTTCTTGCATGTCAAGCAAGAGGTAAACCCTAGGTTGATTTAAAGTCAAAGGTACGTGGAATGTTCCATAACAGGGCCTCTGCGGTTCCTGCCTTTTTCCATATATAGAAATGTAATTCATGTCGATCTCAAAAGGTGTTCTTTTTTGCTCTACTATTTATTAGATTAAGGAAAGCATTGGCATGGTCGTCATCCTGTGGTTTACCATTATCTTCTGATGTAGAAGCACCCTCCCCATGGACCCATCTTTAGAGTTAAGTAAGCGCAGAATATAACTATACATTATGAGCTCTACTGGGGTGGTGTACGCGGTAAAGCATTGTGGAAGAATTCAAAAGGTAGTGTGTCTGTGGGTTCCTAGACAAGCTGGCAGAGCTGTGTGAGAGCTTCAGAAGTGCCAATGGAAGGGGGGATCCTCAGGGTTACTAGATCAGGTCTCCTGACTACAGTGCAAAGAGAAAAAAAATATATATATTGAGGAGCTGTATTTATGATGCGGTGCAGTCACATTGAGGACAGCTGTAGGGAGTAGATGCTATAGACTCAGAAGTAGGGCAGTCATTAACATCCCGAGTCATCAAGCTGGGTACACTAAGGTGTTAGACTATTGTCTGATCAGGCTATAGATGAGAGACTTTTAAAGTCTGGGCATAGAAGATGAGGATTGAAAAGATTAAAGCCAACTGGGCTTAAAGATAATTAACCAGTACTTATCTGCACTTCATCAGTGAAAGAGAAGCAGAATTTTAATGATGAGCAGGCGATGGAGCTGGGCTGCGACAGACCAAATCCCTGTGGGAGTTTTGAGAGACAGGTGAAGGTGGGTCAAGTTGTCTGCGATGAGAGCACTGTCTTTGCGTTTATGGAGAAGGGTTGAAAGAGACGGGCTTTCAGGGTTCTGCTGGGAAGTAGAAGGAGTACCACTCAGGCAGGTCCAGTGGTTGAAGATCGAGTTGTTCTCAGAAGGCAGGGAGGTCTTCCGGGGTTCTTAGAAGAGTGGTGCAGCCCCTAGAGGTGGTGGACAGGCAAAATGGAAACTTCCATCTATACGATATACCTCGAAGCCTAACATCTAGTAATGAAAGCAATGCGCGTCTGTTTTATAGAGTTATTTGAGTGTCCTGAAATAGCTTTATCGCTATATCATTATATGAAATACAACCTCTTTCTCTGGCCTTGTGCAGTATTTCTTCCTTTAATGGAAAGTTTACCAGACAGCAGATGGCATCTCTCGGTGGTTCTGACTCTCTAGGTCTAGGGTGAAGAGCTAGATGAACTCTCTCCATCTCTATGAGGGAGTCTTGCAGGCAGCCAAATAGGTCATTAAATATTGAGCAAAGCATTGGTTGTATAGACTCTGCTTCAACCGATTCAGGAATCCCCCTCACCCTTAAATTATGTCTTCTGCCCTTGTTATCCAGATCGTCTATGTGTTTGTGCATCTCAAACAGATGAGGGACTTGAGAATCATATTAACATTGGACTTGTCGGATAGCATCCGAATGTAAATAGGCTGCATGCTCCACTTCGTCCATCCTCATGGCTATTGCTTGAATATCCGTCCTGAGATCCGTGATCACAGCTGTCAAAGTGTTTTTAATATCAGCAGCCACCTTCTGGAGATCTAGCAGGCTTGGTGGCTGAGTCCGGAATAAAGCTTTTCGATAAGCTGTGTCTCCCGCAACCATGTCCGACTCACTGCCAGGAGAGCGTGATGATGAGGCCTGTGATGCCACATTGCTGTCAGAGGCTTGTGTGCGAAAGAGCTCTGGGATGTTTCGGCTGAGTTGGGTACCTGAAGCCTTCGGTGCCTGTGAGGCTGAGGCACTATACCCAAGTTTTCTCATGACTGTGGGTTTAGTAAGACTCCCCAAATAGCTAATTAGGTTGCTTGATGTGCTGGAGCTCTGTGATTACTGACCATCTTAGTCTCCATTCAGGCCACTCCCCCAGCATTAGTTACGTTTTGCCTGGACGTCTCTTTAATCCACCTACTCCAAACATAATGCTATTTCCCTGATCTAACTGCTCAAAGCCTTAAAGCTGCATGATATCTCCTGGGATTGTTTATATTACTTATATCTGATTGGTGTATTGCTCTGCCAGGAATTACACTCAGGGCTTTGAGAAAAGAGAAATGCACACAGATCAGCTAAGCCTTCCCCTCCTCTATGTTGCCCATTCAGAGAAGTCTTTGCATTTTGTGAATCTGTTCACATAATACAAAAGCTTCTGTGAATGGGTAGGAGAAGGGGAGGGTCAGGCATAGCAGCTGCAGTGACTCCCCTGTTCAAGATGCAGAGCTCAGTAGGATTAGCATCACTCTCCCAAAACTACGGCAATAGCTTTCTTCTGGGATCACTGTCAGATATAAATAATAGTGCTATGCCCAGGAGGTGTCACACTATGGGCATAACTCCAAGTGCTTAATTTTTTTTTACAAAGGAGCTGGATTCCTGAAATTCAGCTTTATTTAAGTGCACCTTTGTTTCGAAAAATCTTTTTAGTGTAGTATGATATTTGTAGATAGTTTAAAAACAGATGTTGTAAGCACTGTCCATCACTAACCTAATTTATACCAAATTATACAATAACGACTTCATGGCAAAGGTAAAACAAAGCCCAATGCCTGAACACAGATTTGCAACTTTGACATGTATTACTAAAATTGTACATGCTATTACAACTATTTTGTGTAATCATTTGAAATATACTTTTTTCTTTTTAGGAAAAACTGGGCTTTTATTTGGTTGTAAATTGTTATAGATGCCCCCTGATTAATTTTACAATCAAAGGAAAACTGTGATAAAATAGTAAAAAAAAAAAAAAAAAATATATATATATATATATATATATATATATATATTGTACCTATGTATGTTTTGCAATTACTGTGACCTACCACCAAAGAAAAACCCAAAACAAATTTTCCTACTCCTGTTGGTCACAGCAATACCACATACGCTTACATATATTGTTGTTTGTACCCATAGTACGGCCCAGAAACAATAGTGTACATTTTTCCTTTTTTTATTCTACCTAAAACACACTGACACTAATACTAAATTGTAAAATGTTAATCTTACCTAAAATACACTAACTCTGACCTTTGACCCTGATTTTGAAACTCAATTTAATACATACCTGTGAGCAGCTCAAGGCTCATTGACAGCACATCTGTAACATGGGGATGTGTTTATGTATTCTTAAACCAACTAGTGATCACCCACCCATAGAAGATAGCCATATGCCTTTTCATTTTTAAAGCCTAACAACTATATAACTTTCTATTAGTAACCCACAAATGTATTTCCCAGCATAAAATAAAGCCTTAAGGATGTTTTATAATATAAGATATTATACACCACTTTCTAGATTTACAATATAAGCTAGTATACTGCATCTGTCATAAGCATCTTTATGAAAAGTGTGTTCTTGTGGAGTATGTGTTACATCTTGGTCCCATTAACAGAAGGGCATTGAGAGGTAGCAATAAATGTGATCATATTTTACCCTGAAGCAGTTCTGCTAACTGTAAATTGAAGAAGTGAGGATTTATTTGTGTAGCTGATTATCAGAGCACTCAATCTGCCAGTGAATAAACACTATAACTGAAGGAGTGGCAGTAGCTATTGTGGCTAAATATGCTTTTCAGTGTAGACAATCTGAGATTCATTTATGAATATGTATTGAAAGCCACTTAGCAGCATTTGACAAAGATGTCACAATACTGGTAAATGGATAGAGGTTGATAGCTGCATTAAACATTCCTTTTTATTAGTGTTTCATCTTTTTGCCAAAGTTAATTTCTTATTTGGAGTTATTTAATTATTGAAACTGCAATAAAATCAAAGGAATAAATCATGTCAGAGACAGTAATACCTTTAGACGACTTTATGATGATGTGAGCCTTAAAATATTAAAGTGTATTTTTTACCTTGCATTTATAGGCTTCCCTGGATAAAATGTGTTGTGCTTTAAGCATTTTCCAAGTAAAACATTACACAAACAACTAAATGTGCAACATAAATACTGTTGTTACCTATTAAAATACCTTATTTGCAACTTTGTACACTCTCTAATATAAATTGTACTCCCTATGCAGTATTTTGGAAAAGGCAAAAAATAGCAATTAACAATACAAAATACATTTGAAGGAAAACACAACATTGACATTTTTCTTAAAAAAAAAGAATTGTATATGAGATGTATTAAGGGATGTCTTACATGTATGCCTGGGTAAAAAAAAAAAAGAAAAAAAACATTTCTGAAATGCTGAAGGTACAGAAAATACCTTGTGATTCTACCAGAAACCTAATGAGCTCCTAACTTTATTTTTTTTTAAAAATTGGATTTTTATTGAGTTTTGCATGAAAGAACATAAACAACAATAGGGAATAAGGAGAAAAAATAGGGGGGGGTACGCAACATGGGTACATTTACACATTTAGGATCATACATGTTCAAGAAACAAAATATGACATAGTATTCATTAACTATTCCTATGTGACCATGACTTCCAGGAATTTTGGAAGGAAGCCAACTTGCCTGACCGGAGGGCTATGAGGCGTTCATGTTCATATATTGAGTCAACATATTGTACAACGTCTGAAAGGGACGGTATGTCTGTCGTCCTCCATCTCCTAGTAATTAGGACTCTCACAGCCAAAAAGATATGGGCTGCAACAGTCCTATATTGGAGTGGGAATTTGTCTATGGTAAGATTCAAGAGAGCTAAAGCGGGGTCCGGTGGAGTGAGGATACCTGTCGTTGATGAAACGTCACACCATCACCAGACTTGTACATTGTTTTCAGCGGCAGGTGCTGGGAGGAGGGATCACCAAAATGCCCTAATTATTGTAGGCATGTGCCTCCAGAACTACATTTCCAAAGAGCCCTTTCCCTACACAGGGAGTGGGCAGGCTCTTCTGGGTCATAGGTGTAGCATTGTTAGGTTGAGAATGAAATCAATGTATGCTTGAGGAAATGGAATAGAATTAGATGGAGTTCTATAGTCCAGCAGAGGAGAAATCAGGTAGAACTGACAATGCTACTTGGGACATCTGTTCAGCAGCAGCAATGCTGTCAGCTAACAAAATAAAGCTAGGAGCTCATTGAAATCCCTCACTGCCTTACATCTCCCTCCCTCTGAGGCCTTCATGCACCTACGCATCGCCAACTTTATTAAAAAACACCCAGTGCCAACTATCAGTATCCAGTCTGATCTTTGGCAATACCTCATGAAAGGGCCTCTAACATCACTATTCTACCAATCACTCCAACAGAAACTAACACTCTCAAAATCAGCCCCCATGCTGAAGTGGGAATCGGAGCTCCATAAATCCTTTGACATATCCCAATGGAAACAGGGCGATCCTTTATGCACACTCTATCTCCCACTGTGCAAATCACTGGGAACTTTCATATAAAGTGCTTTCTAGGTGGTACCTAACCCCCTACAAACTTAACTCCTTCTACCCCTCACACTCACCACTGTGCTGGAGAGACTGCGGACAAGTAGGCAACCTTATCCACATAATGTGGGCCTGTAAGAGTCTCACAAGTTTCTGGCGCCAAGTGTTCAGACTGGTTTCATCAACGACAGGTATCCTCACTCCACCGGACCCCGCTTTAGCTCTCTTGAATCTTACCATAGACAAATTCCCACTCCAATATAGGACTGTTGCAGCCCATATCTTTTTGGCTGCGAGAGTCCTAATTACTAGGAGATGGAGGACGATGTACAATATGTTGACTTCATATATGAACATGAATGCCTCATAGCCCTCCGGTCAGGCAAGTTGGCTTCCTTCCAAAATTCCTGGAAGTCATGGTCACATAGGAATAGTTAATGAATACTATGTCATATTTTGTTTCTTGAACATGTATGATCCTAAATGTGTAAATGTACCCATGTTGCGTACCCCCCCCCCTATTTTTTCTCCTTATTCCCTATTGTTGTTTATGTTCTTTCGTCCAAAACTCAATAAAAATCCAATTTTTAAAAAATAAATAAAGTTAGGAGCTCATTGGGTTTCTGGTAGAATCACAAGGTATTTTCTGTACCTTCAGCATTTCAGAAATGTTTTTTTTTTCTTTTTTTTTTTTTTTACCATACGATTGCTGTGACCAATTACAGCGATCACACGTCCAGGTGTTAAACATGGTTGCCATTCAGGCAGTCATTGAGAACTTCTGTGATCTCTGTGATTGGTCACAGTGATCACATGGTACAGGACAAAGCACTGCCTCCCTATAAAATATGGTAGCTTTAACCAATCGCAGCTATCACAGTAGTTCTCAATGGCTGCAGGAATGCAGCAGAGAACTGTCATAAATATTTGCCTATACAGCCATCATGGCTGTATACCACTTGCTGACCGTTGGCCATCATATGACATCTTCGATTAGCAGTGGTTATACCAGGATGATGCCTGCAGCTACAGGCATCATCCCAGTATTAAAATTTTCAGCAGGCACTTCCCTTTTCAGCAGAAGTGATTCAAGTGGCTGAACATGGGAATGATATTGACACAGCCCCAAATTATCTACTTTGGCTCAAAATTGATATGGTCCAGAAATATTTAGACAGAATAATGTGAATAAAGCACCTGGACCAGATGTCATACACCCACGGATCCTACAAGAATTGAGCTCTGTTATTTTAAAGCCATTTTTTCTATTTTTTAGGGATTCTTTAATGACTATCATAGTACCAATGGATTAGCGTAAGGCCAATGCAGTGCCCATATTTAAAAAGGGTCTTTACCAAATAACTGTAGACCTAATAGTATATCTTCTATAGTTGGGACAATACTGGAGAGTTTAATTTAATAAAATATCACATTCTGTAGATGAGTTCTTGCTAGAAAAAAAATATTTTAAGTAATTAACAGCATGAATTCATGAAAGACAGAAGTTGTCAGACAAATTTGATTTATTTTTATGAGGAGGTAAGTTACACCTTAGACAAAGGAGTGGCTGTGGATGTGGATTTAACTGACGATTGCGCGTGACACTGTACTCATAAAATTTCTGTCATTTTTTTTCCCACAAATAGAGCTTCCTTCTGGTGGTATTTGATTACCGCTGTGTTTTTTATTTTTTGTGTTATAAACAAAAAAAAGGTCGACAATTTTGAAAAAATATATATATTTTTTACTTTCTGCAATAAAACATATCCTATAAAAAAAATAATTTCTTCATACATTTTGGCCAATATGTATTCTGTGCCAATATGTATTATGCTACATGATTTTGGTAAAAAAAAAAAAAAAAATTGCAATAAGCGTATATTGATTGGTTTATGCAAACATTATGGCGTCTACAAATTATGGGATATATTTATGGAGTTTTTATTTATTTATTTTATTTATACTGGTAATGGTGGTGATCAGCAAATTAAAGCGGAACTGTGATATTCCAGCGGAGTGTCTGACACTAATTAACACTTTTTGGTAAAAATATACACTGTCACTGCACTAATGACACTGGATGGGAAGGGGTTAAACATCTAGGGTGATCATAGGGGTAACTGTGTGTCTAGGCAGTGTTCTGTGTACCCTGTGGGCTGCTTTACCTATGGGAACAGACCAATCCTTATCTCTGTTTTATAGAGAAACAGGATCATCCCTTCCTCCCCTGTCACAACTTACATATGCCTTGTTTACACAGGCATATCTCAGTCGATAGTGTTTTACTAATAATCGGTGAGAGCCGGAAGAGATCGGCTCCTCAGAACTGTGAATTATCACAGCAGAAGCAGCGTGGCGTTGGGGCGCCCTCGCCCCCTACAGGTGGAATTGCAGTATGACGTTTATTTACGTGATTCTGCCAACAGCTGTCACCCTGTAGCAGTTAAAGTACTATTGGGTGGTCAGCAAGTGCTTAATATATTTATAAATGTGGTCATGACTTTATTGCCCAGTGGCACCACCGAGGATCCCTGCCAGCTTGTTTACTAACAGAAGCAGATGGGTATCCGTCATGACATTCGGCTTTGGTAGTGCTATTATTGCCAGTTTGTTTGCCTATTCACTGAACTGCAAACAGATTGGGTTTGGGTCAAAGCTCATTGTTCCTTGGTGAGTTCTCTATATATTATTCTGATGGCAGTGATTCATAATTTAGGGATGACTCCAGCTCATTTTTTGGATGATGGTTCTATCTTGACAATGTTTTCTGTACTTTTTTACTGTTGCAATATAAAAAAAATTCCTGATAAAAGTATAATGGTTTAAAGTTTTAAAGCAAAATGACAAACACTTGCAAATACACTCAATGAGAATATTGATGTGACTGAGGCTGCATTATGTTTTTTTTTTTTTTTTTTTTAATGACAGAAAAGTGCAGTAATCTACAGGAAACCCATAGCAAATTAATTGAATTCTGTCTGGTATAAATTACTGCACTAAACTTTATCAAACATGTACCTGTATGTATGTTTGTCATAGCATAGATTTGTTTATGATGAGTAGCAGTAGATTTTTTTCGGCAGCCGTGACAAACAGCTTACAATATACAGGGAAATATATTAAATCATTTCTTAAAAGCAAATATCAATTTAAAACTCAATGTGAAGTCACGGATGGAGGTTCTTAAAAAAAAAATTGCTTTATGCACAAGGCTTTATTCACTGAACTAAACAGAACTGGTTCCTGGTTCTTTTCATTTTTATTTTTGCCTTTTCTTTTGAGATAAAATATTTTTCATCACACACTCCACTGGGCTCCTCTCACTTATTCATATATATGATTCCAAGGTGTTACATGCCACACTACAGTAACGTGACAGACAATATAGAAAGAAATCAATAAACCAGCATTTTCCTGATAAGAAATCTCAGCATGATATTTATAGTATAATATGCTGTATAAAGTCAAAGACTATATTTATCTCTATAAAAAAACAAAACTTTACATTTGCATGCATTGATACAAATTGTAAAAAAAACCCACACAGGATATTTTGGCAAACAGAATATTTTGCAACAGGAAAAACATTTTCTCTTTGATTTTAATTAGCTTACTGTCCTAAATCAGGCTTTTTTATACTTCCATGTCACTTTTCTATATATTTTCTTAGAGCTCCCTTTTCATTTCAATTAACATTTCAGTTATGAACATTGCTGTTGATGACTTACCATTAACTTTATTAAAAGAAGTTGTGTTTTAAGAGGGTGTGTCCCGGCCATGTAGGAGAGAGGAATGTGAGGTACCACAACTCTGGCTCTCATGGTCTTCCTGATATGAGTGACCAGGTTCAAATAGCAACAATCAAGCCTTAATGGGCATGGCCAGAATAAGGAAAGTCTCCTCCATACTGCTCAAGGTAGTGGTTTTGCAGGACAAAGCTCTCCACTCTTTCTTTCTGGAAGAGTGATATGGCATAACACGTAGGATGTGAGTGGAGGGAGACATGAACCAAAAGTGACACATCTTCAACGTCTTCCGCAAGTACACCGGTGCCTCTAAGTGTTTTTACTGCATTTTACAGGGTTTTTTTTATTTTTAGTTATTGTGAATGCTATTCTTTTTAATAAAGCACCTATTAGTTACATACTACAATATGGAAGGCTTTCTTTGATTTTTCCTCATACACGAGCTGATGGTAAGCTTGGTGGGAGTATTAAAAGAGCCTGACCCCATTTACCACTGGAACATGGGAGACCTATCTGGAGAACCCCTAGTGGGAAGGAGATGCTGGAACACTTTGGAATTTATATTACTTTGATGAATTAACACACTTATGCACTAATACATCTATCGTGAGGTGAGAGTTTTGTGAGCACAGAGGCGGCACAAGTTGTTTGCAAGTTAATAGGCATCCTGGGAATCAGTTTGGTGTTGAATGATATTTTGGCACTGAAGATGACATCCATTTATAGTCATTGATAAATTAAAAGGACATGGGAGACTTTGTCACATTTTATTTATTATCTTTTTTATCTCATCAGGAACAGGTGAAGGTGCCTACTAAACATAGACAAAGTGACCTGTGCACAGAAAGTGCAACCCAGAGGAAGAAAAGAGAGAGAGTGTCAGAAAGTGTACTCTTAGTGAAAATGGTGTCCATGTGCATCAGCAAACAGAATTACTTGCTGAGAATAAATATATTATATTATATTATATTATATTATATTATATTATATTATATTATATTATATTATATTATATTACAGTGCATTGCAAAAGTATTCCTTGACAGGTCAGAGTTCATCAGAAAAATAATTAACAACAAAACCACATAAAACACATACAGTGCCTTGTGAAAGTATTCGGCCCCCTTGAACTTTTCGACCTTTTGCCACATTTCAGGCTTCAAACATAAAGATATAAAACTGTAATTTTTTGTGAAGAATCAACAACAAGTGGGACACAATCTTGAAGTGGAACGAAATTTACTGGATATTTCAAACTTTGTTAACAAATAAAAAACTGAAAATTTGGGCGTGCAAAATTATTCAGCCCCTTTACTTTCAGTGCAAACTCTCTCCAGAAGTTCAGTGAGGATCTCTAAATGATCCAATGTTGACTGAAATTACTAATGATGATAAATAGAATCCACCTGTGTGTAATCATGTCTCCGTATAAATGCACCTGCACTGCGATAGTCTTAGAGGTCTGTTTAAAGCACAGAGAGTATCATGAAGAACAAGGAACACACCAGGCAGGTCCGAGATACTGTTGTGGAGTAGTTTAAACCTGAATTTGGATACAAAAAGATTTCCCAAGCCTTAAACATCCCAAGGAGCACTGTGCAAGCGATAATATTGAAATGGAAGGAGTATCAGACCACTGCAGGTCTATGAAGACCTGGCCATCCCTCTAAACTTTCAGCTCATACAAGGAGAAGACTGGTCAGAGATGCAGCAAAGAGGCCCATGATAACTCTGGATGAACTGCAGAGATCTACAGCTGAGGTGGGAGATTCTGTCCATAGGACAACAATCAGTCGTATACTGCACAAATCTGGTCTTTATGGAAGAGTGGCAAGAAGAAAGCTATTTCTTAAAGATATCCATAAAAAGTGTTGTTTAAAGTTTGCCACAAGCCATCTGGGAGACACACCAAACATGTGGAAGAAGGTTCTCTGATCAGATGAAACCAAAATCGAACTTTTTGGCAACAATGCAAAACGTTATGTTTGGCGTAAAAGCAAGACAGCTCATCACCCTGAACACACCATCCCCACTGTCAAACATGGTGGTGGCAGCATCATGGTTTGGGCCTGCTTTTCTTCAGCAGGGACAGGGAAGATGGTTAAAACTGATGGGAGGATGGATGGAGCCAAATACAGGACCATTCTGGAAGAAAACCTGATGGAGTCTGCAAAAGACCTGAGACTGGGACAGAGATTTGTCTTCCAACAAGACAATGATCCAAAACATAAAGCAAAATCTACAATTGGTTCACCAAAATGGTTCACAAATAAACATATCCAGGTGTTAGAATGGCTAAGTCAAAGTCCAGACCTGAATCCAATCAAGAATCTGTGGAAAGAACTGAAAACTGCTGTTCACCAACGCTCTCCATCCAACCTCACTGAGCTCGAGCTGTTTTGCAAGGAGGAATGGGCAAAAATTTCAGTCTGTTGATGTGCAAAACTGATAGTGACATACCCCAAGTGATTTACAGCTGTAATCGCAGCAAAAGGTGGCGCTACAAAGTATTAACTTAAGGGGGCTAAATAATTTTGCACGCCCAATTTTTCAGTTTTTTTATTTGTTAAAAAAGTTTGAAATATCCAATAAATTTCGTTCCACTTCATGATTGTGTCCCACTTGTTGTTGATTCTTCAAAAAAATGACAGTTTTATATCTTTATGTTTGAAGCCTGAAATGTGGCAAAAGGTCGAAAAGTTCAAGGGGGCTAAATACTTTTGCAATGCACTGTATATTATATTATATATTTATACACATTTCAAATCAGCTTTGTTTTAAAAATGTTCTTATGTACAAGATTATCAGCCTTATTATAGGCTTATCTATAGGTAAAAACACACAAGGGGGGTTTACAACCACTTTAACCACTTCCCGCCCGTCATATAGCAAAATGATGGCCAGAAAGTGGTTGCTCTATCCTGACTGGCCGTCATATGACGTCCAGCAGGATAGACTGAAGAAGAAGAAGAAGCTCTTTCATATTTGGAAATTAAATCACTTTTCCTCCAGTTGTAAAGAATGCCCTCTTACCCTCTGTCTTGACTTTAACCATTTGCCGCCCGCCACATAGCAAACTGATGGTGGCAAAGTGGTTGCACTATCCTGACTGGCCGTCATATGATGTCCAGCAGGATAGACCGTTCTGTGTGCCCTCGTGGGGCGCACAGAGCAGTGATCGGTGGTGCGGTGTGTCACTCTGACTCACAGCATCTCCGATCCCAGTAAATAGCCGTGATAATAATGACGTAGGCTCTTTACCATGTGACCAGCTGTGTCCAATCACAACTGGTCTCATAGTAAATAGGAAGTGCCGTTGATCAGCTTCCCTCGCAGGGGGGGGTCTGTGCTGGTAATCAGAGCTTTGATTACCAGTGCAGACCCTTGGGGGATGCCACTAGAGCCACCAGGGATTTCCCACCCATGGCCACCAGGGATGCCCACCCATGGCCGCTAAGGATGCCCACCCATGGCTACCAGGGATGCCAATCAGGGCTCAGGGACCCTTTCAGTTCCCTCCTTATCAGTGCTGCCCATCATTGCCATCTATAAGTGCCGCCCACCAGTGCCCATCATTGCCATCTATCAGTGCCTCCCACCAGTGCCCATTATTGCCCATCAGTGCCATCTATCAGTGCCCATCAGTGTCGCCTATCAGTGCCTATCAGTGCCCATCAGTTCTGCCTATCAGTGCTCATCAGTGCCACCTATCAGTGCCCATCAGTGCCGCCTATCAGTGCCCACCAGTACTGCATATCAGTGCTACCTATCAGCGCCACATATCAGTGCCCATCAGTGCTGGTTATCAGTCCTGCCTATCAGTTCCCATCAGTGCTGCATGTTAGGGCCTCATTATCAGTGCCTCCTCATCAGTGCCTGTCAGTGTGGCCTCATCAGTGCAGGAAAAAACATATCTATTTACAAAATTTTATAACATAAGCAAAAAAACTTTTTTTTTTCAAACTTTTCGGTCTTTTTCTATTTGTGTAGCAAAAAAGAAAAACCTTGCGGTGATCAAATACCACCAAAAGAAAGCTCTATTTGTAGGAAAAAAATGACATAAATTTAGTTTAGGTACAGTGTTGCATGACCGTGCAATTGTCATTCAAAATGCAACAGCGCTAAAAGGTGAAAATTGACCTGGGCAGGAAGGGGGTGAAAGTGCCCTGTATTGAAGTGGCTAAGTAACATGGCCAAGGCACTTCGCGGAATACTTGAAATACTTGAGGGAGGTATGTGACTATTCTTAAAGTACGTGGTATGTGACTGTGATAATAAGTCTTGGGAATATTCAATCAGGTTGAGAGGAATTTTATGGATTTATAATGGCTGTAGTATATCTGTAAAATTATACCCAGTTTAAACACAGGTTTGGCGCTGTCATTGTCCCCAATGCAATGTGGCAGCTTTATCCTTAATAGTGGAATCATTTTTCTAAAACTTTACTTATTGAGTCTGGACTGTGGAAACATATTTATCTGTTGCTGAACTCTGAGGTGGTCTAAATGCCTGATCAACTCCCTGCATGAAATATGGCAATGTTGCAGACATTGAAGACTGCAGTTAAGATTTTTAAGTTAATCCTATTCAGTCAGTTTTCATTCATTTGTTGTAATAAAATATGAATACAATTAAATATTTTAATTGAGAAGGATCAGTTCTGAAGTCATCCCATTAAAAAATAAAGTTAACGTTATACAGAGTATTTGTTTATGAATGAGTCTATTTTATGGATAGGAGTCTTTGCTTCTGTATGGACATGGTTTCCAAGTAATGATTTGAGGATTTGAGTTTCATAGCTGCTATCATATTTTGTGGGATTTGCCATGAACAGTCAAAAAGTTTAATTCACAAGTGTTATTTTGCAGAAAAAGTTGCTCAAATAGATTAATTTTCTATTCTTGTCCTGTTTACTGAAAAGAGAGATAATGATAGGTGAAGAAGAAGATGGCAAGTAGTACCAAACTGTATAAATCCAGCTTTATGCTGGGGCAAACAAGACTAGCATTTATTAATAAAACATCCCATTATTTTCAGAGGGGAAAATGTTGGAGCCAACATTTTTGCTGTGTGGCTGAACTCAAGTAAAACTTTCATACATCTACATCAATTGTGAATGGAATACTTGCCCTGAAGCCATTTTGTGTCATTTCTTGAATGCTTGGATGTTTAGTGGCAAAGCTCCACTTTGAGAAGCCCTGTTGTTGAGGTAGCTAAGCCAAGATTCCTGTGCCATTTGCTTGTAAAACAATTCCAGTAATTGAAGCCTTGCCAAGCACTGTAAGGGATGAGTCACATCAATGCTGCATCATCCATTAAATATAAGATATGAAAATAAGTGAATGTTTAGTTTTATCTCAAAGTTGTTCTCAAAATATCTGAAAGTTGTTCTCAAAAGTAAGGAAAAAGACCATAGCGAATTTAGAAGGTTTAATTAAGTTCTCTCACATTAAATATGACTTGATTACACCAAATTGTATTTATTAATACAGCATATAATATAACCAATGAACATATGACCAATGAGGATTTATTAATATGTACTATGTGAATTAATACATTTAAATCATTTGAGTAATCTTTTGAGTTGTAGGATATTTTAATATATTAAAACTGGTATTTACTCTTATGGAATATGGACTGCATCTGTAATATTCTATTATTTATTATTTATAACACTTCTACTTAAAGATGTAAGCAATGTTATTCTTACTTCTCCAGACATAAGGATATGTTTTACATATTGCTATACACAATTTTAACACTTATTTGATTAGTGGAGGATTTATTTATTGCAAGTAGTTAAACCATCAATTTATGCAGCAATACATACAATTACATACACAGTATATTGTACATTCACATGAGTCCCTGCCCTCAAGGGCCTTACAATCTAAGGTCCCTCCAATTCATACATGCACACACTAGGGCCAATATAGACAGGCTCCAATTAACCTACCAACTTGTCTTTAGAGTGTGGAAGAAAACCGTACTCTAGAAAAAAGTACCCGGAGGAAACTACACAGGCACAGAAAGAACATGCAAACTCCGGGTAGGTAGTGTCATTGTGGGGTTAGACCAAACATTTATTAACCACTTTACCACCGGAGGATTTTGCTGTCTTACGTCTGGGCCACTTTTTGCGATTCGGCACTGTGCGACTTTAACTGACAATTGCGCGGTCATGCAACGCCTTACCCAAACGAAATTTAAGTCCTTTTTTTTCCCACAAACAGAGCTTTTTTTTGGTGGTATTTGATCACCTGTGCGATTTTTACTTTTTGCGCTATAAACAAAAATAGCGACAATTTTGAAAAAATAACAATATTTTTCACATTTTTTTATATGAAATTCCCCCCAAAAAAATGTAAAAATCAAAATTTTTTTATAATTTCTGGCCAATTTGTTTTCTGCTACATATTTTTGGTAAAAAAAATTGCAATAAGCGTATTTTGATTGGTTTGCGCAAAAGTTATTGCGTTTACTAATTACGGGAAAGATTTCTGTCATTTTTGGTGTTTTTTTTTAACGAGTAATGGCGGCGATCTGCGGGACTGCGACATTGTGGCGGACAGATCGGACCCTCGACTGACATTTTTGACACTTTTGGGGGTACCAGTGACATTACTACAGTAATCAGTGCTATAAATATGCACTGTTACTGTAAAAATGACACTGGCAGGGAAGGGGTTAATTTTATTGGAGAGGGAGGGGTTAATGTATGCCTAGTGCGTACTGACGTGTGTGGGGGGATTGCTGAACCCTGCAATCTGTCCCTGCCTGTCACTTAGGAGATCCGCCCGCTTTGTTTACACAAGCGGGCAGATCTCCACACTCGATTCCCCGACGATCGGGGAAGAGCAGCGGCGATCGCTGCCACTCCTCCCCTGGCCTGACTCCCGCTGTGACTAAAAACAGCGGGAGCGAGCCTCTGGGGAGGAGTCCAGCGACGTAGGTCTACGTCGCTGGACGATAACGAGCCACATTGCCGCAGTAGCAGCAATGTGAGCGGTCGTTATGTGGTTAACGTTAGTTTGTCTCATTTAGATTTTGCATCATGTACTATGTCATTGCTGAAGTAGAGAAAATAACAGATATATTTATTCCCTCAAATATATCAAAATCACATGTATGCTGCTTTATACTTACAAGAAATTGCAAACATGCTAAAATATATTTAAAAAAATGATGTGGCACATAGTAACAGTCACACTATTAAAAGAAGCACGATGCTTTATAAAAAATGGTCAGAAAAATATATAACTTTATATGGATGATACCAGTGTTGAATCGGGCTGCTGAGAGAAGCATGACAACTGCACTTACCTAACTTTCTTTTTGAAAATGCTAGGTACCTGGCTTGCATGCTGACCATCATTAAAGCTGAACTCCAGGCAGCTAAATACACATCAATATTACATGTGTGGGAGCTGTTTTACCTGCCAATAGATTTGTGCTTATGCTCATCATGTCCTGATATTTATAACAGAGCCACACAGCACTGTTCTGAATGGAAGAGCAGAAAACTAGATTTTTGCCTGTTGCAGCTAGGTAACACTTAGCAGTTGATTTGCTAAAACTGGAAAGTGCAAAATCTGGTGCAGCTGTGCATGGTAGCCAATCCGCTTCTAACTTCAACTTGTGCTGATTGGTTTCTATGCAGAGCTGCACCACATTTTGCACTCTTCAATCCTTATAAAGCATCTCTTACAGATCTTGTCTATTCCCCATTCTGTTATTGGATAGTGAAAGATGAAGCAGCAGCATTTGTAGCGTATCTCTATGTCACTCTGCTATCTCCTCCTTTCTGCACATTCCTTGTTAGCACATGAGCACTGCAGCACAACTGACTGGCTTCTTGTACTGCTCCTCTATACCCATCCCAGAGATCCGGTGTACAAGAGATAAACTCAACTCCAGGCAGATAATAAAATATCATTTATTGCAATATATTCCTTAAATAGCATTATAAATTTCAGAAAAAGTAAGAACTTGGAACTTCCTTAATATCAACTGTGTCTAATCCTCTGTTGAGTATAATTCATACTGGGAGAGGGAGGGTTATTGCTCTGAGCCCGTTGAGCTCTACTACAAACATAGGTACTGACGAGTATAGTAAGGCCTCTTTCACACGGAGCAGACCGTATTTCGTTCTGCTCCGGCACTTTTTTTTTACGGACACGGATGACACTTGTGTCATCCGGTCCATATGTCCGCACATCATCCCATCCGTTTGCGGATGATATACGGACATAATGTATGTCTATGGGATTGCGGATGTCAGCAGATGACACCACTGACATCCGATTTTGCGTCCTTTCCGTTTTTTAAACGGAAGAAAAATAGGGTTCTGTTCCGTTCCAAAAAATGGAACAGAACTGAAAGGACAGAAATCGGATGTCAGTGGATGGTCATCCGCTGACATCCGCAATCCCATTGACATGCATTATGTCCGTATATCACCCGCAAATGGATGGGGTGATATACGGACATACGGAACGCCCGTGTGAAAGAGGCCTTACATAGTTACATAATTAGTCAGGTTGAAAAAAGACACAAGTCCATCTAGCTTAACCAATAAAAAACAAAAAAGAAAACACAACCATACAATCCCATATACACAGTATTATACCCACAGTTAATCCAGAGGAAGGCGAAAAACCCCAGCAAAGCATGATCCAATTTACTACAGCAGAGGAAAAAATTCCTTTTTGATCCCCCGAGAGGCAATCAGATATTCCCTGGATTAACTTTACCTATAAAGACCTTTGGTCCGTCACTCCTGCCGGACTTTGTTTGATCATTATCTCCCCGTGACTCCCAGGGAGATAATTTACCTGGGATCGGACTTTCCTCCTCTTCCCAACTCCTTGGGGGGGGGGGAAGATTTATGCACCTTAATTTTGGGGGAACCTTCCTGTCACCCTTATCTACAACATTTTTTGACGAAATGACCGTTGGGATGCTACAGACCCTCGCTGGGTAATTTGCAATAATCTAAGTTTGCCACATCATTTATATTCATCTGTGCTCCTCCTAATGAAGCAAATTAAACATTTTGTGAAACGCGTTGAGATTTATGCAGCACAGATTGTTGCTTTTATATGATATTGTGCACAACAGGATCTACACAATACAAACTGTTATTCATATATGGAGTTGCATATGCTATGAATTTGTATTTCATTTTTATATTTATGTTTTTTCTACTGATGAATTCCCCATGTTATTACTATTGATTTTAAATGTACATTATGATGTGCAATAAACTTGTATATTTTTAACATTTGGTATGTGTCTCTTCAAAAGTCCCATGGGCCTTTTTCTGTGTTTTTGTGTTAATATTATGTACACCTAGGAAAAAATCCAGGCCTTTTTTAAAACAATCCGCTGAGCTGGCCGTAACCACCTCTGGAGGGAGTCTATTCCACATTTTCACAGCTCTTATGGTGAAAAATCCTTTACGAATTTGGAGATGAAATCTCTTTTCTTCTAGACATAAAGATTGCCCCAACACCAAGTTCACTATACGGACCCATTTATGTATTTGTACCAGTTGATCATATCCCCCCTAATCTCCTCTTCTCAAGAGAGAATAAATTAAGTTCCTCTAATCTTTCCTCATAGCTGAGCTTCTCCTTGCCTCCTATCAGTTTGGTTGCTCTTCTCTCCGCACTTTCTCCAGTTCCCGGATATCCTTTTTGAGAACTGGTGCCCAAAACTGAACTGCATATTTCAGATGAGGTCGTACTAATGATTTGTACAGGGGCAAGATTATATCTCTCTTTCTCTGGGGTCCACCCCTCTCTTATTACAAGAAAGGACTTTGCTTGCTTTGGAAACTGCAGCTTGGCATTGCATGCTTTTATTAAACTTAGGATCTACCAGAACACCCAGATCCTTCTCTACTATGGATTCCCCCAGTTCTACTCCCCCTAGTATGTATGATTCATACATATTCTTAGCCCCCAAGCGCATAACTTTACATTTATCAAAATTAAGCCTCCTTGCCACATAGTTGCCCAATAAAACAGTACATTGAGGTCAGCTTGTACAGTAAGTTGGAGACATTCTGTAAGGAAGTTATTACACTGCATAGCTTGGTGTCATCTGCAAAGACTGAAATAGTATCTTTAATCCCAGACCCTATATTATTTATAAAGATATTAAAAAGTAAGGATCCCAACACTGAACCTTGGGGTACACCACTGATAACCTTAGACCATTCAGTATACATTTAAAAACCCTTGCACTATATTACCAAAAGTATTGGGATGCCTACCTTTACACGCACATGAACTTTAATGGCATCCCAGTCTTAGTCTGTAGGGTTCAATATTGAGTTGGCTCACCCTTTGCAGCTATAACAGCTTCAATTCTTTGGGAAATCTGTTCACAAGGTTTAAGAATGTGTCTATGGGAATGTTTGACCATTCTTCCAGAAGTGCATTTGTGAGCTCAGGCCCTGATGTTGGATGAGAAGGCCTGGTCTCCACTCTAATTCATCCCAAAGGTGTTTAATTGGGTTGAGGTCAGGACTCTGTGCATGCCAGTCAAGTTCCTTTACCTCAAACTCACTCATTCATGTATTTATGGGCATTGCATTGTACACTGGTCCAAATCATTTGGTGGAGGGGGGGATTATGGAATGGGGTTGTTTTTCAATGGTTGGGCATGGCCCCTTAGTTCCAGTTAAAGGAACTGTTAAGGAGTCAGCATACCAAGACATTTTGGACAATTTCATCCTCCTAACCTTGTGGGAACAGTTTTGGGATAGCCCCTTCCTGTTCCTACATGACTGCACACCACTGCACAAAGCAAGGTCCATAAAGACATGTCCACAGTGTGTATTTACTTTAATCTGAACTCCATTAACCAATTCTGGACCGGAAGATTTTCCCCCTTAATGACCAGGCCATTTTTGGAGATTCGGCACTGCGTTACTTTAACAGGCAATTGTGCGGTCTTGCGCCACTGTACCCAAATAAAATTGATGTCCTTTTTTCCCACAAATAGAAATTTCTTTTGGCGGTATTTGATCACCTCTGCGATTTTTATTTTTTGCGCTATAAACAAAAAAAGAGCAACAATTCTGAAAAAAAAACAAAAAAAAACAATATTTTTCACATTCTGCTATATACCATTTAAAAAAAAAAAAAACGAATTCAAATCAAATTTTTTTCATAATTTTAGGGGAATTTGTATTTTGCTATATATTAGCGTATTTTGATTGGTTTGCATTGCATTGTCGTTTTTATTTATTTATTTTTTTACTAGTAATGGCGATGAGCGATTTTTAGCAGGACTGCGGCATTGCGGCGGACAGATCGGACCCCTAACTGACATTTTTGACACTTTTGGGGGGGGGGGGGCAGTGACATTACTACAGTAATCAGTGCTAAAAATATGCACTGTTACTGTAATAATGACACTGGCAGGGAAGGGCTGAACACCAGGGGCAATCAAAGGGCTAAATGTGAGCCTAGGGGGTGTTTTATAACTGTCGGGGGATGGGCTTTTGAAATCAATACAGAGACCTGTTTTCCTAAATAGGAGGAACACAGGAGCTCTGCATTGATTCCTGAGAGAACAACGGTCTGCTGTGATTACAACAGCAGACCGCTGTTCTCTCTTCACAAGGAGTAATCACAGGATTAGCTTCCCCACTGGCAAGTGGGTGCGCGCACCCCCAGGATCACTCCCGTGAACCGCCGTACAGGTATGGCGATTTGCAGGAACTTGCCGGCCTGCCACCCTATATAGGCGGTGGCTGGTCGGCAAGTGGTTAAAGTCCATGTGTGTAAATCTTGAAAATCAAATTTGGACATTTTCATGCTCAATAGACAAGGGATCGTTTGACAAAGGGAATGCTGAACTGGGCACTGCCATAAGGAACTTGTATATGTATTTATTTTTATGTGACTTCGAACAGGACATGGAAAAAAAAAAAACACCAATCCTTTCAATTATATGTTTTAGAGTTACCTTTAAAGCGGAGTTCCGGCCTATTTTGCAACTTTAGTGATTCCTGGAGTGCTCGCTATGCTGATCAACAATTGGGCATTTTCAATCCTCCTTCTCCACTCTCTATGGCCCACGGCCACCGACATCACTTCCGCCTTTGCATTGCATCCTGGGAGCTGTTTGTCATCACTCCCAGGAGGCTGGAATCAGGAAGAACTCCCAGAACACTCCCTGGGATCAGGAAGAAGGACACAGCAGATTACACTGCGGCTTCAGATGCCCACATCCAAGATGGCTGCGCTCAGACAGCATTTTTAAAAGTACGATTTTGACCAAAATCCAATACTGTACACCTTGTAAGTATGAGAATAGCGGTTCTGTAAAGGGCAATGGATTAGTATTATAGGGGTATTTTTAGTAAAAAGGGTATTTGAGGCCGGAACTCCGCTTTAAGCTGTATGTGGTGTTAGAGAACAGCACAATTCTCATGCAATGCGTCCAGTTGGTAGTCAAGTCAGATGTTTCACAACAGTAAGTACATATAAACATTTCTTGTGCCTTTTCCAATATTACTTGGCTTCATTAGAACTTGAGGAAAAACAATTTTCTTATAGTTTTGCTTGTGACATCTGATTTTCTTATGCAGCAATAATAGACTTGAATTGAAGGGTGGAAGCAGGCACCACAACAGATCTAAAACCTAAAGAAAACCTAAAGATCTCAACCTCAACTTTGTACAAAAAGCCAGTGGCAAAACAGTTTCAAAGTATTGTTTGTAAGCTTCTTTTTACAGATTACCACACTGCATTATTGTAAAGGTTTATTAAAATATCAAAACAGAGTACACAAAAACACTTTAAAACCCCAACCCCCTTCCTTTCCATATTTCCCCAACGAATCCCTCAAAAAATAATAAATAGACTTCAGTTGTTTATTTTGGATAAATTGCTAGCACACAACCTCTTGAATACTGTAGGTAGCAAATAGAGTTGTGTGGTGTGGAAATGTGTGTACCTGCAGCTGACAGCACCCCTGCGGTCTGCAGTCTCTGCTAGCAGAGTATCAGCCGTGGTGAAACTACTATCCATTTGTGTAAAAAATGCTTGAGAAAACATATAGTATAACCGCAAAGCTCTGTAGAAACAGCACCTCAAATAAATGAGTTGGCAGCAAAAGGCACATCTTCCTGATCCCTCAAAGGTACATTGCACTTTATATTTTTAGAGTGCTGGTAATGTATAACTTTCCTTCACTTCCTTCCTAAGGGCACACAGCATTAATTTTGCTTATCTTGCTCTGAAAATGTGACCTTTTCTTTCCCTCCTCCTCAAGGGTGCATAGCAGCCAATATTTGTTTTTTTTTTAGGACTGCTAATGTTTCCTATACCTCTTGCTCCTCAATGACCCATATCAGCATTTTTTTTTTTGGAGGACTGCTAATGTGGCCTTATCTTCCTTTTTTCTTTTGCTAATCCTGCCATTGGAGGAGTGTTGGGGTGCTGGTGGTGATGGGATGGACGTTCTTCTGGAATTAAGTAGGAGTGTATGAAAAAAAAGGCTGTCTGTCCTTTCACAGAAATTTGTAAAGTTTTTTTTTCACAAGCCATAGCCAGAAACAGCAAAACATGTTTTCAAGTATTCCATGTACATTAGGAAATCAGCTTTACTAGACTGCAGTTTAACCACGTGCTGACCAATGTATGTACATAAACATCCTATTAACAAGTGGCTATTGCAAGATGCTGACTACAGTAACAGCCCATTCAGACTGGCGCGACAGGACTTCGTGGGGCGACCTGTGAAGTCGCGGTGCATAGCGTGCATAGCGTGCACCGTGACTTCGGCGCGACTTGCACGGACTTCATATAATTGAAGTCAATGCAAGTCGCCTCCAGGTCGCCCAAAAGTAGTACAGGACCCTTTTTCTAAGTCGGAGCGACTTGTGTCGCTCCTATTAGAACGGGTCCTGTACTACTCAATGGCGACCGACCGACCGCGATTTGTCAGGCGACCAAGTCGCCTGACAAGTCGCGCTAGTCTGAATGGACTCTTAATGGCACATTCACTATTATACAAATATTGCACAACATTTTGCAAGTGTATTTTTTGTGATTCGGCACTGCGTTAATTTAACAGACAATTGCGCGGTCGTGCAACGCTCTACCTAAATAAAATGGATGTCCTTTTTTTCCCACAAATAGAGCTTTCTTTTGGTGGTATAATGATCACCCTTGCCATTTTTATTTTTTGCGCTATAAACAAAAAAAGAGTGACAATTCTGAATAAAAAAAACAATATTTTTCACATTCTGCTATATAACATTCCCAAAAGAATTAAAAATTTAAATTTTTTAACATTTTAGGCCAATTTGTTTTCTGATGCATGAAAAAAATCAATATGCAATAAGCGTATTTTGATTGGTTTGCGCAAAAGTTACTGCGTCTACTATCTACGGGAAAGATGTATGTCATTTTTTTTTTTTACTAGTAATGGTGGCAATCTGCGGTTTTTAGTGGGAGTGCGACATTGCGGCAGACAGATCGGACCCCTAACCGACATTTTTGACACTTTTGGGGGATAAATACATGCACCGTTACTGTAATAATGACACTGGCAGGGAAGGGGTTAACACAGTGGGTGATAAGGGGTTAAATGTAAGCCTAGGGGGAGTTATTCTAACTGTATGGGGGTTGGGCTTTTGAAATGATCACAGAGACCTGTGATCCTACATAGAATTCCAGAGAGAAGAACGTTCAGATATGTTTACAACAGCTGACCGTCCTTCTCTCTCAGCGGGGAACGATCGCAGGTGCCCAGCGGCAATCGGAGCCGCTGGCCCCAATGCATCGGAGTCCATGCTGCCGAGTGGGGGTGGGAGTGTGCTGTTGGTGGCGTGCGCTCGCCCCCTCGCTGCAGGCGCATGACCGACATACAGATACAGTAAATCTGCGGCAGGTGGACCTTAAGTGGTTAAATTACCATTTTTTTTTTTTTGCAGTGATAATAATAACATTATGATGCATCTAATCAGGAGCTTAGGTTGTTAAATATATACCTGTATAAAAAAGAATACTATATGCATGTCATTTATTTTATTTGAGATTTTCTTTTTGTAATGGAAAGCTCACAAATTGCACTACACTAGAATCACTACAGTGTTGTAAAATGACCTTATTGTATGTCCCAGCTGTCGGACAATACCTTTTCATTTTTAACTTGTCAGTTGTTACTCCCTTGTCTATCGCTAATGATACAAGGCAGTTGCTGACCCACTTTGTGTAAATGTGGTGCAGGCACAATAAATTCCTAAGTGAATTACCAATAATTCTCTGTACACTCACTCAGTGAGAAGATGAAATATGTTGTTTTACTACAAACATTCCTGTCAATTACAAGTCAAAATGCAGGAGCCTTAACTAGATAATACCTTTTTTTTTTTTTACTTCTGTTTTCAAATAAATGGGAACACAGCCATGTGGACTATAAAGAAAAAAAATATTGTGTAAGGATAGCGAATGCCAATGAAAACAACATTATAAAAATATGTAGATTTAAAATTGTTGTCACATTGCTGCCTGGATTTAAACCCAGGTCACTGCATCAATAATCGCTGTAGCTCCAGTCTGCGCCAGATTTTTCTATTACTATATAATCCCACCAGTAAGGCTGCTTTTACACTGCAGCAAAGTGTGTTTTAAATGTTTTGCAATACGGAGTAGATGCATGAATAGCTGGTTGTTAAGAATGGTGGCGGGTAGTTATTAATTAGGCAGAATCCGACGTTGTCATCCTTATTAACCAGTGATAATGCCTCCCCCAGTGGTCAGCATGTTCCAGCTCCTGTTGGGCAGGAGCGATGCTAGCACTGGAGGGGAAGGAAGCAGAGAGACAGCGGGCGAGATAGCAGGGAGAATCTGAGAAGAGAAGGCAGGGGAAGGCTAAACCGACATCAACACAGGATGGAAGACTGAACTACTGGACTCTTGGTGACCACCAGGGAAGGCTGAGCAGGAGGCATTGTTTACATTCCCGTTGATTGTTAAGGCAATCAGCATCTGCTGGGTCATTAACATTCAGCTATTCACTGGTTGTTAAGGATGCTGGTGGGTGCCCACTCCTTAACAACCAGTATATTTTTTCCATGTGACACCTAAAAATGAATCCTGGGTGCATTTTTAGTGCGTTTCCCATTGACTTCAATGGAAGATGTATAATTGGTGCACTTTTGAAATGCGCACCAAAGATGCAGCATGCAGGACTTTTCAAATCGCAGTGAAAATGCAGCACATCGGTGTAAAAAGTCTCATAAACTTTAAAGGCAAGTCATTTTGATGTGCTTTTGTCCTGCTGGAAAGGTGTGTTCCAGCACTGCAAAAGTGCATCAGTGGGAAAGCGGATTTAGGCTTTGGGGTTGATTGGGTAGAAGAATACAAGTTGTCTACCTAGCAACGGGAATATTCACTTTGGAAGTGTACAGTCTTTTTGCAAAGTAAATAATTAGTAAATAAGGTATTTAAATACCCAATCTTGTGCTAACAAAAATACTATATTTTTTTGTTTCCATTTCTCTCTCGCACATGATCATTTCTACTGCTACTTGTCATAAATAATAAAAAGGACTAATAATGTAATGTAATAATAGTATTGTTATGGAAACAGGAGTGAGCCAACAGGTATATAATCCAAACTCCTCCAATCAAATTACATTTCCTCAGCAATATTGTTTTTTTTCCCAGGGAGTTAGCATTGATTGGATCCAGCAATAGATGGCAAGTCCCAGTTCTCCTGTCATAACAAGCATTTGGACACCCCACCTATTCAGAATATACTGTATATCTGATCTATAATATGCACCTAGGTGGCTTCCATGCATGCAATAATGTATACTATATTCTGAACCCATCCCTCTATAATACTCTCTTCTAGCAGACAACAATTATTCCCTAATATACAGTTTCCTTCACTATCTACTAAGCAGCTGACTGGCTGATCAAACACTTTTGATCCCTACATGAAAAGACACTACTGAGAACTGTGTAATAACAATTACAGCAGAAGTACAACCTACTACCTTAATTCTCCCCTGCAATCATTAATGTGAGCTGAGTTCAGCCTTATGAGTCAAAATTAAAAAAATCTAAATGTTTCTCCCTTTATTTTGCAATTTTCAGTGCTGTCACATGACTTCAATCCTTCTTCCTGCTGAGTCCAAGAGCCGCAGGTGGGTGTGGTTACTGAAAGCCAGTGACATCACTTCTAGGGAGGGTCACTGTTCCTGTGTAGCCACTGGGCGTATACAGGATGGGAGGAGCTTATCATAGACTCCTACCTTGTGTTCTCTCATCAGTAAGGATGCATTGTACATCCTAATTAATGAGAAAATGAAGAAATAATTCACACAGGACATGGGGGGGGGGGACACATATACAGTATAGCTGTGCTGGGGGGAGGGGCACATATACAGTATAGCTGTGCTGGGGGGAGGGGTGCATATACAGTATAGCTGGGCTGGGCTTTAAATGAAGACTACCATAAGAGAAGGAATCTGGACAGGGGGGGGGGGGTGGTGACTGTCATAGTAGCTGGAAGTGCTCTGGGGTCTCCAGAGTCTACAATGATCATAGTACAGGCAACAACAATAATTCTATGTTTCCACTAGTGCACCTTGT
Source organism: Pelophylax lessonae (assembly GCF_965119305.1). Taxonomy (NCBI): domain Eukaryota; kingdom Metazoa; phylum Chordata; class Amphibia; order Anura; family Ranidae; genus Pelophylax; species Pelophylax lessonae. The sequence continues at coordinate 370,754,327 of NC_138771.1, forward strand.
CGTGCGACTTTGGACACACAAAGTCACATGACAAGTCATAGTGCATTGATTTCAATGGCCCCCGTACCCATCTACGTGACTTTAAAAATCAGCGACTTTAAAAAGATACCTGCACTACTTTGATGCACCTTTTGATGCAACTTTGATCCAGAGAGTGTAAAGTTGGATCAAAGCTGTACTCAAAGATGCATCAAATTCGTACTCCAAAGTCACACTTTGGCCTAGTGGCTACATTTCCACTAGTGCGACTCTTAAGTTGTGCAATTTAGTGTGCGACTTTGAGTGCAACTTTGCTCCAACTTCACACTCTCTGAATCAAAGTCGCATCAAAGTAGTGCAGGCACCTTTTTTAAAGTCACCGATTCTCAAAGTCACATAGATGGGAACGGGTGCCATTGAAATCAATGGGCTGTGACTTGTCATGTGACTTTATGTATCCAAAGTCGCATGACAAGTCGCACTAGTGGAAACAGGGTCGAAAACTCATTACTCACATGCATGACCAATAGAAATTGATCTGTATCCCTCTAAACTTTCAAAAAATGTTCCTTTGAACCTTATTTCTTTCATGTATTGCGCCAGTCACCCCCCCCCCCCCTCTCTCTCTCTCAGGAGAAGCTGCTAGCCTAAATGAAGACAGGAGATCATGTTCTGTAAATAATAGAAGGGATGGGGTTGGGGCTGAACAGGTATATATATATATATATATATATATATATATATATATATATGCGCAAAGTAAATATATATATATATATATATATATATATACAAAATACATATCCTACATTACTATATAGTACAGCTCCCTGTCTCCCCTATCACCCTGGACCACCCACCCTCCATGTACTGTGGTCAGGTGACCCATGTGCAAGCAAATGGACGTACTCGTACATCGCTGCCTGCTTCTGGGTTTAGGGCGCACACATGCGCATCCCCTCATATCACCTGCTGTGATTGTAGCCAGTGGAGTCTGCCAGTATGTCTGGAGATCCTGCTGATTGGCTGTGTGCACAAAGTAAATTATCTCTCCATTTCTTATCACTACAGTCAGTGTCATATTGCTTGCCACAATATCACAGTGACATTTAAGTTGCTGATCACTGCCATCATAGTATAAAATAAATAAATAAATATATATATATATATATATATATATATATATATATATATATATATACATACACCATAGTTTGTAGACACTATAACATTCACGCAAACAAATCAATATACACTTATTGGGAATTTTCTTTTACCAAAAACGTGTAGCAGAATACATTTTTTCAATTTTTTTATTATTTTGTTTTTATTTTTTATTGCATATGTTTTATAGCAGAAAGTAAAAAAATATTGTTTTTTTTCAGTTGGTTATATCACAAAATATAAAAAACCCAGTGATGAATAAATACCAGCAAAATAAAGATCTATATGTGTGAAAAAAATGACATACATTTTGTTTTGGTACAGCATTGCATGGCTGCACTATTACAAGTTAAATTAGCGCAGTGCTACATAGCAAAAATGGCCATGTCATGAAGGGGACTGGAGCTGAAGTGGTTAGGTAAGCACCAGATGCAGAAACAAACTGGGGTTGATTTACTAAAGGCAAAAAGAAAGTGCACTTTGCAACTGCAGTCACAATGATTTTCCCCAGGACTTAGTGACCGTGGCGAAGTTCTGCTGATTTCCATCATGTGCAAGCAAAACTTCCTATTTTTTAATTTTCCTTGAACCTGATTGGGTATTATTTACAACGTGCAGCTTTACAACATTCACTAAGATCTGGAAAAATGATTGCTGCTGCACTTGCAAAGTGCACAGTCTATTTGCTCTTAGTAAATTAAAGCGTTATAAACGCTAACTTGTTTTTCATTAAAATAATGAATGAATGCTCCGTGCAGGTGAGTGCGCAGGCCTTTTCTGGGGTCCCCCCTTGTTGATTTTGGCTCCTCCTCTTTTTTGTGTGCCCCCATAGTAAGCCGCTTGCTAATTGGCACACAGTGTATGCTTGCTCCCAAGATGTGTGTGTGTGTGTGTCTTTGAAGCCGCACACCATAAACACACTTGACAAGGCTTAGCCCCGGCCTCGCTTTCTCCTCACTGCATTTGATTGACAGCAGCAAGAGCCAATGACTACTAATGCTGCTCGAGTCCCTGTGTGAAAAGGAAGAGAGGGGAGAAGAGATGCAGCCATGCACAACGCTGGATCTTTTCTCCTCTCTCTTCCCCTTCACACAGGAAAGGGGAAGGATTGAAAGCAATAAAATATTTTCTATCTTAATGCAAGGAATGCAATAAGGTAAAAAAACATTTTGGTTTTAAAACCACTTTACCCCACTGTGTCCTTAGCAACCAGTGAGAGCAGTAGTCGAAAAGGGCTGACAGGATGGTATGTTTTTTTATTTGATGGGTTTCATTCATCATGATTGGCATGAACAACTAGGGAATTGCCTAGGGTTTTCTTTTCTTAAATGTCTTGTCTTTTTTTTACTTTTTTTATATTTTTTGTGAATACATAGGGGTATTATGTACCCCTTACCCATTCATGTGGAGGGGACGGTATCCGGGGACTTCCTTATTTTTCAAAGGGGGCTTCCAGATTCTGATAAGTCTTATATCTGCAGTCCCCAACAAAGTCCTGTCCCCCCTGGCAAGGTAACCTTGCCATGTTATGGGCATATTGTCTGGTATGGTACAGAAAGGGGGAGGGTGGCAGGCTGCATTTGTGGAAATATATGGGGGGGGGCACTATTTATTTTTGTTTATTGTGCTGTTCTCACTTGAAATCCATACCAGACCCCTAGGTCTGTAATAGAGTTTATTTTAGGGTTAGAGTTTAGGGGTGAACCCCTTGGCATCCATACCAGTTTTTCATCAAGGATTAAAGTCTGGTATGTTTTTTTATGGGGAACCCCATTCCATTTTTGTGTCCTCCAGTAACATCTATACCAGACCCTCATCTATAATAAGGATCTGGTATAGATAAAAGAAATACCTGGTCACTTTGTTTACAAACAAATTAAAACAGCCAGGAGCTGTCATTTCCAATTGAAAATAAATTTGTTTGTTTTGGAAATGTCTGTTTTGCCATAGTACATTGCATACATTGTATATATGCACAACCTTTACAGGCAGGTTAAGGGCATTTAAAGGCATGTTATTTAAAAGAATTGTGCATTTTTAATGTTTCACTTTTGTTTCAGCATTATTGAGTTTGCTGGTCCCTACCAAACAGAATTTATGTTATATTATTTTTGCTTTAGTACATGTTCCCCAGGGCAGTGACCAACACACCTGTTGTTTGACAAATCCCTTGTGTATGACCCTAGAAAATGGTGATTACTGATTTCTATTTGCTTTACTGGTGTTTAGATTTGATACCTGAACTTCAGTAATATTTGTCAAACCCATCCTGAACCAAACCCACATTCGGCTTACTACTAGCCACCGATGTTGGATTGATCAGCTATGTAACTGGCAACTATTCCCTAAATCTTTGCTACAACTTGCTTGTGAAATAATCTCTACATCTGAGCTGACCACCTGTATTGACATGAGATCTGTTAATGACAATTGTGTTTTAGTGGTAAAAATGTTTGTTTCACATTTACATCATAAAAACTAAAAAAAATATATCTTGGGCAGTACTTTGCAAATCTATCAACAAGGTCATACACTATATGGCCAAAATGATGTGGCTCCACATTTTTGAGTTCAGGTGTTTCTGGTGAAAGGCATTGTTAACCTCCCTGGCGGTATGATTCTTTCGGATTTTAGGTGCTGAAAGCGGTACCATTATTTTGCTTGCAATTCTGGAGAATGAGCAGCCCAAACCAGCTATTTACTCATGATTTCTTTTTACCGTGTGTTCTTCTTTATAATATCCCGAGTATGATAAAGTTTGAAACACAAAATCCTAAATTATAATATAATAAATAACTATAAAATAATAATATAATAATAACACTTTTTTTTTTCCAAAAAATAACACTTTTTATTCAATAAATGATAGTAAATCATGTAATCAAAAACACTGACATTTTTTTTTGTCAAACACGGATGCAATATATTTTTTTTTTTCCCAAAAAGGATGCAATATTACTCTTCATACTGCTTCAATAAACGTCCCGGGTGTGGAAAATTTTGAAACAGGGTACAGCGCAAAGTCCAACATCACAGTCTGGACAGTAGTACCGTGTTTCTTTTCTTATTTTCCGCCCGGTGTCGTCGTGCTTGGAACAGCACACCACACACATTCTTGTGGGTGCAGCCTTCTTCTCCGTCGGCGGAATGAGGTCCATAAAATGACGACCGGTCAGTCGTTCGGGGTTCACGACACCAGCCGCACGGCGTCCGGATCGACTTACAGTTGGTGTCTGGTGCCTGAGAAAAATCAGCTCCGCAATTTTCCACACAAAGTCCGCATGGATCATAGGCCGGTCGCTTTTCTTTTTCAGCAGAATGAAGGCATTCCATAAACACTGCTCCAGGAGGTGTCTGAAAATTTTTTTATAGTATTTCTTCTGCTGTTTCCGCATTGCTGGATAGAAGGTCATGGCCTGGTCAGCTCTGTCCACACCTCCCATGGTGTTATTGTAATCCAGGGCCAGTTGCGGTTTCAGCACATCTTTTCCCCCTTTTGTATGGACCATGACAGTGGCGGTGCTATGGATGGTGCTCATCAGGCAGACATCTTTTTTGTCGCGCCATCTAAGTGCCAACATTTTGCCTTTCTGCCAGGCAACTAACTCTCCAGGCTTGAGTTTTTTGTTGGCAAAGCTGGGGGGCATGTCACGCCGGTTTGCTCTGACGGTCCCATAAGCATCCGTCTTGTGCTGTAGGAGGAACTCAAACAGTTCTGGGGAGGTGTAAAAATTGTCTGTAGTGACACAATACCCCTGATCCAGCAGAGGCTCAATCAGCGTCAGAACTGAAGCAGTTGCCATCCCATAGCTGCTGAACCTTGGGTTAAACTTAGTTCCTCTTCCGGTATATAGGACCGAGTTCCAAATATATCCAGAGCTGGATTCACACAGCATAAAGGATTTTATTCCAAAGCGTGCTCGCTTGGACGCAATATATTGGATCCAGCTAAGTCTCCCTTTATACGCCATAAGACTTTCGTCAATGCAAATGTCTCTTTCTGGGACATAGGACCGCTGGAAGTTTTTCAAAATTAATTGATAAATGTCCCAGATTTTTTTCAGCTTCGGAGCCGGATGAGATGTTTCATCAAACTCCTCATTGTTGGCAAAGTGCAAATATCGCATTATAAGGGAAAATTTGTACTCCGACATTATGGTTCCAAAAAAAGGAGTGGCCAATAATTTGTTGGTGGTCCAATACCACTTCTGCAGGGGTTTCCCCACCACTCCCTGCAGAATAATAAGGCCCAGGAATCTCCAGATATCCGCACTGGTAACGGGTTCCCACATCCTGCTCCTGGAAAACCGCCGATGTGCTGCGGTTTGTTGTTGCTGGTACCGGTTGGTCTCCACAACAATTTTTTCGATGACCTCATCGGTCAAAAAAAGCTGCAGATACGCCAAGGGGTTATCCTCCTCAACATCAACTTTGAGACCAGGCGTTCCGGTATACGGGAACCTTGGGGGCGCTACGTGCTCCATACCGCAGTCGATCACGCACCACGTACGCACATCGCTCGGCACATCATCATCACTAAACTCACTTTCGTCGGATGATGAGCTTTCCCATGCATCGCTGTCACTCCACTCTCCGTGCGATTCGGGATCGCTGTCGCTATCGCCCAGCAGGTCATACATCGCTTTTGATGTTGCGGCACGCTTGCTTGAGGCCATGGTCGCTCTGCAATAATCCAGATACAAAGTATGGAAATAATGCAGGAAGTGCAATGGAGAAAGCACTGGGGGGCATAAAAAGGTCACTTTATTATATTTTGGGAATGTAATCCAATAGGATTACAGTGTGTCAGTGTGTTTGGTGTTTATACTTTTTGAATTTGCCGCCGGTTCCACCCCCCGGCGGACGTCACGTCGCCGGAGACGGAAGCCGGGGCTTACAGACGATCGAGAGGAACATCCGCCGCCGGACACCGCTCTCATACATCGCTGGATCCCGGAGAAAAGGTAAGTGAAACCTCCACCAGGATCCAGCGATCTTCCCAGCGCTACCCCGAGTGTGACTCGGGGTTACCGCTTTTGGCTCAAAAATCTTACCCCGAGTCACACTCGGGAATACCGCTAGGAAGGTTAATACTAATGCATATTGACATTTAAGACAATTACACCTTGTGGCAACAGTTTTAAGAAGGTTCCTTTCTGTACCACAAAATCAGCTTTATAAAGACATGGTTTTGCAAGCTTGGTGTTGAGGAACTTGAGTGACCTAAGCAAAGTTCTGACCCCCAAGCTTATTGAAAACCTTCTGGGTGAATTGAGATGGCGATTGCCAGGTCCAACATCAATACCTGACCTCACAAATGCTTTTTTGACTGAATAGGACATATTCCCACAGACATACTCCAAAATCATATGGAAAGCTTTCTCAGAAGTGTGATAGTTTTTGTAGCCAAAAAGGGAGGGTCAACTCAAAATGAATGCCCACTGTTTTGAAAAGGTATGGCCAATATTATTTTACATTGCTTGTTTTGCCTCATGCTGTTCCATATGTGTTTGCTGTGCTTTTTTACCTTTGCTCTGTAACTGTTGTCTAGCAAAACCCAGTGAAGTTTATTTACTAAAGGCAAATAGGCAAATAGACTGTGCGCTTTGCAATTAAACTAATTTGCCCCAGAGTTTGGTGAATACGGTGAAGCCCTGCTGATTTTCATTATCCAATCATGTGCAAGTAAAAATGCTGTTTTTTTTCCTTTTACCTCATTGGGTTTTCTTTCCAAAGTGAAACTTCACCACAAGCTCTCTAGGGAAAATGGGTGCAACTCCAAAGAAATTCAAGGCAAATAGACTGTGCGAGGTACACAGTCTTTTTGCCTTTAGTAAATCAACCCCAATGAGTTTAATAATCCAGAATATTACCAGTTTCCAACAGTACAGTTCCACCTGGTCATAACTTTCCTAAAAAAAGGATTCATTATAGAAATCTTTACATATAGTTTACAGGGATCTGTAACATGTTTTATAGGTCTCTGAAACACAGATTTTAAAAAGTTTAATGGAAAGAATATGTATTGCTCAGGCTGCCTTTTGGAATCATTGTTGTTAGGTGTGATATTAGGCTGTAAAGGGTCAATTCTCACTTTTTACTAATGTTGTGCAAAGATGAGTCTTCTAACCCATATTTCTCAATCCAAGTACACCATCCCTTCTTTTTTTGCATACAGATAATAGCTACCTAAAAAGGTTTCTGGTTTGGAATTAAAGCATGCTTTTAGGCAAACAGCTAAATACACAATTCATATGCATATATGTTTAAAATTTTACCTGTAAAAGGAGATGGGTGACATAACTTTTCCTGTTTCAACTTGACTATCCTAAACCTAAGCTGTTAGCTGTTATTGTGGATCTTCTTAAAATGCTGGTTGCTTGATTATTATTGGTTCCATGTTTTCTAAATTAATTGACCTGAAACAAGCATGCAAACAGTAAAGTAAGAGTGAAGGTAGACCTCCTTATCTGCATATTTGTTATCTGTCAGCGAAATAATAGGGCTATTCAATCAGCATTATAGTTAGGCAAAATATATTTTCAAAAGAAGGGCTCAGCAATGACAGCCTCTCAGTACAGTCTTCTTTTATTAGGATCCCCTAGTAGGGTTCTTGTATGATCTGAATTTTTTTCTGGTGTTTTTAAATATTTAAATGAATGATCCCATTTTCCTCACATATGCAGCTTCTATGGCACAGTAGTGATTTTCCTAGCCCTGGTGCAATATTGTAATTAAAAAAAGGAACATGGCTTCTGTGTTACTAGCATTCAAGCAGATGTCAAAATGTAACCTATTTTAGGTTATTCAATATTGTATTATACAATTTAGTGTAATATTGAGTGCCTAAAAGATGTAAAGTGTAATGTTAAACTTCATTTATAGTGTAAGAAGCTGTTCTTGACTCTGAAAGTGCATTTATTTAAATTTTTTCATACATGAGAATCAGCAAGTCTCCCAGTATTAGGAAGCATGGAAATCTCTTTTACTAACCATAATATCAAGTGTAGAAAATATGCAAAATTATGTAATCACTATTTTTCCTATTTGCACTGTTTACGAAGTGTTCCTAGCAGAATATATTGCATATTGCAAAACAAAAAAGCATTACTGACCGAGTTTCTGATGTATTACTAACAGTATACAGTATATAGAAAAAGCACTGTGAACAAGATTCTACTTAGCCTATCAACGAGGGAAAAATCCTTGAAAAAAGTTTTATGATAGCCACATGGTAAAAAAAAAAATGACCCCACCTCCACACCTGGCAAAATTATTTTTAGTAATATTTATAAAATGGAAGTTGAACATGAGATCAAGTTCTGTTGAATGATAATGTTGGAAAACGTTTGTGATTTGTTTGTCTTTTTTTTTTTTTTAAAGCCCGCTGGCCGAACAAAAAACTTAATCATCTATGGCCAACTTTAAATTGAGGGTGAGTGGGAGTTGAGCAATCTTAGATATGTGGCCAGTGGAGAGGGATCCCTTTAGATTCATGGTCAGTTAGAAAGGGCTCCCCTTAGATTGATTAATAAAAATAATGTCTCCCTTACAGACATCGGAATATATTTTTATTATTCATAATTACTAAATTGAGAAATGAAAGAAGAGGGATGGTAATGGTGCTGGTACTATTCAAGTGCCTTCAGGTGGGAAACCAATCTGTGACTATTTGGGGAACCCCTAGCAACCTCTGGAGGAACCAGAACCCTGGATTGAGAAAGGATTATCTAGAGCTGTGATCTCTAAACTGGGGCCAGATGTGGTCCTTTGCTTGCCTTTATCTCACCCTTGAGGTCTTATTCCTGCCACTGACATTAACAGTTGTGCACCGTTCCATCCACTGACACCAACGATGAGGCATAATTCCTTCCGCTGCCAACAAAAATGGGACATTATTCTCCCATTGATACCAGCTATTACTATTACTACTACTATCAGGCATGGTTTACTCCCACTGGGCACAGTCTGGCCCCCCATAAAGTCTGAAGGACAGCAAACTGGCCCTTTGTTTAGAAAGTTTGGAGACCCCTGATCTAGAGAATCCCTCTCAAACCCTGCAGAAAGGTACTGGCACCTAGTTGAGTGTTTATATCTTATCCTATAACACCAGTGGACAATGAACATAATTTATAGAAAAACGACATGCTTTATAATGAAGAACAGTGGAACCTAGATTTATTCTATGTTGGGCATTGAGAAAACGGCACCATCTGCTTTTATCCCTGATTTCACATACCTTTATACATTTTCATTAAGTGTATAATAATAGTATTTAAATATGTATCTTTTAGTTGTATGCTATTTAAAATGAACCAATGGTATATTTTTCTCCATATGAATATGTATTAATAATTCACAGCGTTCAACAAACAGATACATAGCAAGGACATACAATAACCAAAGATATAGCAGACCATAAGCAATAATGGAATACAGTACATTTGGACCACTGTTATCTTAACTACTTTACATTGTGGTTATGCATTTTCATCTCCTGTAGTTTTTTTTTTTTTTTATCCTCCTGTCTGGTGTTCCCTCTTTATTTTTTTCAACAGCAGACAAAACTACACTTAACCTAAATGTAGAGTATAATTTACATCTCTAATGAATACTTTAGAAGTTATTTTGGTAGAATTATTTGCTTAAGTAACTTTGTACAATAAATCCTTTAACATTTATCAGCATACTTTTAGTTTGTGTTATTTAAATTATTTAATAATTAATCTCTAACCATCAACATGGGATTTTCAGGTGATCAGAAAACATTTCTTCTATTAACTAAATATCTATTTTATACAAACCTCAAGTGTCTTGTTTTAACAAAAGAATTCCATATAAAGTGTTTGATACACATCAGTATATAAAATGTGTCATGCAGTTTTTGATTCGCAAGGGATAGCTCCATCGCCTTTGCCCCTACTCCCCATTTTTGATGATCCCAAACTCTCTCTGAGTACACAGGATAAGCATAAAGGAAGAAAGCTGCGCTGATATGAAAAAAAAAAAACACCTGAAATGTTATATATATATCAAAGAAATAATATCAAGTGAATTGTTGTGAGTCAAAAAATAACATAAAAATAAACTAAAACTATTCCCACACAGTGATGTGAACATATAAATGAAAAGTCCCAATGATATCAGTCCCAAATTGATAGGAGTTGGTAGAATGAATGAAAAGTGAGGAAGCCAATGCCTGCTGTCACCACGGTGCTCCAACCAGTATAACATGCATATGCGCTTACCAGAATCAGGTATGAAAAAGCTTATATCTAACAGTCTCCTCCCAGCACCACTTCTCCTGAGAAGTCACTATCTTCAGTAAGCCCAAACGGAAATGACCAGGATAGGACTGCACTGATCCAAACACTACTCTCAAATGTGGTCTCCGGTAACACCATAGAAAGAAACAATAGGCTCCATAGTGTTATACCGCAAATATAATTGAATAGGCAAATAAAAAGTTACACTCACACGTTCAGGAATGAAAAAATGCTAAAATCAATTCAAAAAAGCCGGCTGGCTCTGGTAAAGCCTTTCCTTCCGGGTAGCACGGTGATGTCAGCACGCCGTACCCTACACAGGATAAATAGTTCATTCAGATTAAACAGCCCTAAAAATGGTATGCACAGCATTTTCTATGTCATTCTGCTTGGTTGTCCTCCACTCAACTTGCAAACTCCCAGGAATTTTCCTCTTTGCCACATTACAGATCCCTAAGCTTTTGCATTTTATACTTTCCCTGCCCAGTCCGGCAAAATAATCCCGCCAATTGACACCATTAAAACAGGAGTTGCAGACGGAAGGCCCAATAAACCCCCTTATTTCCACAACCTTCAAATGGCTTCTTATGGAAGCCTCTCAATCCTCACTACATTACATAGATTGTTGGGAACAAAACCTCGGGATCACCTTGTCACGTACAAATATACTTACTATGTCTTTTAGGTGCTCAATATGCCACAAATTTCAGAAATCAGAACATAAGATAGTAACACATTGGCATCATACTCCTGCCCTTTTGCATTGTTACACCCCACAGTATCAACCAAATGTGGACAGGGTAGCAGTGACCTAAAAATAATGAAAATTTATATTGTGCCATCTGGTTAACATAGCACAGCCAAGCATAACGGCACTGTGGAAGTCCCCTCAACAACCAACAGTCCAACAATGGATCAGAAGGGTTGAGAATATTAAGGAGATGGAAAGTCTCATGAGTTCTTTAAAAAATAAGTACACCAAATTCTGAAATACATAGTTTTACTGGATTGAATTTACATGCACTGATGAATTCAAACAACAATTACATGCTTAAACTAGCTGATGTCAAGGCTGCACTGAAGTTGAACCACCAGGGATCATGGGTCCTCTTTTATTGGCTCTGCCCCTCTTTCCCCTTCTCTTTCTCAAATCAAATTCAGTGCCACCTCTTAGGTAATTACCCACTCTAACTATTGCATAGTCAGTGTTAGGTCCTCCTCAAACCCATTGTGCTATTTGTATAATGTGTGTACTCAGTTACCTTCTTTGGGTCCAACCCCTGGATCTCCACAGCTAATACTTATGGTTTTGAGTACATTTCAGTAGTTATAGTCTGTTTTTCTATCTAGCCTGCCATCCATTCCTAAGCAGCCTTTGTACAACTTTAATTGTGCATAATACATTCCAAATAATTACTGCAGCTTATATCATGTAAAGCCTCAACAGGTATGACATTGATTGTTCTATTTGTCTTAATTGTTTCCTTCTTTTTGCTTTGTAATGATAAAACCTTAAAAAAAAAAAAAAAATGTTTTGCTCATATTACTATTATTTATTTAGTTTTTTTTTTTCCTTTTTTTATGTGAAAATGGTATTTGGGTAACAGACTTGTTTATCTGATGTAAAACAATCTGTGTACATAGTTAAAAGAAAAGGAACATATTCACATAGATAAATTCCCCAAATTACCAATTACTGTGTAGCATTAAATGTTAAAGAAAACTTGGAATGTGAGTGCTGCATTTCTGACCACACCCTCTAAAAATACTAGTTGACCATTTGCCATGCTGACCCTCTTGATACCTTGAATATCGGGCCTATACCCAGTATGCATATATGACCTGCTGACTTTTATTTGTTTTACCTCATCTGCATACCTGTTTTTGTTGGTTAAAAACAACTACAGGTAACTTAATTTACAATATGGCTGGCCCACATAATTTTGCTTTATTTTTTGTAATAGCTGTGGTTTTGAACTAGTGAGCCAAAAAAATGCAATGTATGGTCATTTATACTATATTCTAATATTCTGAACTACCTGCAACAGTGGATGCAGTGTGATCACTATCAGTGTATAATATGCATCAAAAGGTAATGTAATTGAATAAAGGGTAACCTTATTCAGGGTGTAACATGTTATGAATGCATTGGCCCCCATGTGCCCCCTCCGATCCACAGTGTGACAGCAGAGCGGGGATCTTATCCCCATGTTTGCTGCCACAATTTAAAAAAGAAGATGCCGTGTGGGGCTTTCCCCACCTGGCCACATCATTCACAGTCCTCTGTAAACAAAAATCTACAAGGTCCAGCAGCCTTTGTGGCTGTCGGCTTGTAGTTTTTAATGAACTACCACGGCGCTGTAAACGTTGAGGTAGTTCATTAGTCTTCCTGTCGGAATGTATCGCCTTCCTTGTACAAGGTACGGGCAAGCCGATACACTAACATATCTGCAGGAAACCTGCAATGCATCAGCGACTTACTTATCAATGTTGCAATGCTTCCCAGGCTCCCAAAACCAGAAATGATAAATAAATAAAAAGTTTTACCTGCAAAAAAATTTGCATTCATTATTTTTTGTCAAAAGGTGAACTTATCCTTTAAAGCCCAACTCAGAGCTCACCCTCATGTTTCCTCATGTGTCAAAAAGTATTTAAAGACACACGCACAGCAATCCTACCATTTACTAAAATCCTAATAAATATTAGGTCATTGGTCCTCCCGGTAGCTTTTGGTGCGTGGCATATGCGCACCCCCCGTTTCTTGTTCAAGTATATAAACATGTCACATTAAGGACGTTTTAAATTTGAAAAACACAGCAGGCATTAGTTTAAGTAATCATAGAAGCAAAAGTCTTTACTCCAGTTATTTTGTAAATAATTAAGTTGAAGCTTAGGTATCCTAAGCAGAAATTCATCGGGCAACTCAATACCTCCTTAGTATTATCCTTTATTTGGATACATTATATACACAGGATCAATGCTGACATGTTTCAGACATTACAGCCTTACTCATAGTATGATTAACATTAAAATGGCATGGCTTAGCTATTATAAAACCCACCCCCCAATTATTGAAGGAGGCAGGACTGAACACAATTACAGTTAAAACCAACTTACATCAAGTGGTTACACGGACTTCCGCATGGAACTGTGAGGACGTGTGAGACCTGAGCTCCGCCGGTGGCCCTACTAAAAGTGTTAATTTGCTCCAATTCACGGCCGGCTCCCTCATCCGCCGACTATGGGAAGGCGAACGGGACGTACCCAGCCCTCGAAAGGTTCGGTCACAAGCTCCATTAAGCGCTTTTTGGCCCCGGAACCAGAGGACTCCATGGATGCCGGAGGCCCAAGCCGCTCACAGCGCAGTGGTGACCACGCCTCCAGCCTGAGGCCTTCTTCCCGCCACAGCTCACCGGCTTCGTCTTGTGACACTGACGGTCATACCACCTCACCTAGCCGGACTGAAGTGGCTGCCCTGGTCAGCGGTCTTCCCACCAAGCAAGACTTAGCCTCCCTACTCTATAGTCTGGAGCGCACGATCCGTAAAGAAGTATCAGCGGTCCGCTCGGACCTCTCGCAAGTACTCACAAGAGTTGAAGACAACGAACATCGTCTGGATACACACTCGGCAGCAATATGGGACTTGCAAACTAATCAAAAACGGTTTGCGATTGCCCACAGAATGGCCCTCTACAAGATCGAGGACCAGGAGAACCGAAATCGCCGCAATAACATCCGCGTGCGAGCCTCCCTGAAGCCACTAAAGATGACGATCTGGCTCCCACCATCAGAGGCATATTTAACAAGCTCCTGAGTAACCCGATAGACCATCCATTGATGCTGGACCGAGTGCACCAAGCCCTGCGCCCTCGCAGCATGGCGATCGACACTCCACGGGATGTCATCTGCCGCGTACACTACTATGGGGAGAAGGAACTTATCATGAAGCGTGCGAAAGAAGCACAGTCTCTGGAGTTTGATGGGGTCACCCTGGCCCTCTACCCCGATCTGGCCAAAGAGACTCTGGATAGGCGCCGAGCCCTTAAACCCCTGACTGAGAAGCTCAGACAGGCGAACATTCCATACCGTTGGGGTTTCCCCTCGTGCTTGGTGGCTTCAAGAGATGGTCGCACCGCTACCCTGTGATTCCCTGAGGACCTGGAAAAATTTTGTATGGATGTCAACATCGTAGCGCCGGAATTACCCGGATGGCATGATGAACTTCCAATATTGGAACCCACGATGGAGCCTCAGTGGCACAGAGCCTCAAAGAAACACAGGCTGTCCTCCAACGTCTCACCGCCAAAATGAGCTAAGTCGATCACAAATGTGTTTTTCTCACTTTACTGACACTATGTCTGCTTTCCGATCCTTAGGTTTTCTTTTTACTTTTATGGTTGGACTGTTCCAACTTTTCTACGGATCGGGTGCTACCTGTTTTTGGTTCTCTCCATGTTACATCCCCTATGTGTGGCCCGCAAAAACTTGCTCTTATACCACTCATTTCCTGCTACATATCCTTAGATGGCTGATTTTCTGTATATCCTATATTCTGGGACCTGATCGGTAGCTCACGGTTGTCAGAAACCTTTCAGTTCGCAGGAGGCTGCCGTCCCTACCGTGACATGTGGTATGTGGCGGTGGTCCTGTGTGACTGATTTTTACATTTTTACATGTTTTACTGCTTAAACCAGGTTACAGGTTGCTGTCCGTTCGATAACCTTAACTCTTACTATTTCTGAAGTTTGAGTTCTACAACTCTTTGGACTCTGTTATGTTGGGCAATTATGCTGGGTCTGGCATGCACAAATTCTGTATCTCAGCTTTATTAGCCAGAGCACTAGCCTCCGGCGGGGCTCCGCCCTCTCTTTCACGCGCCACCCTATGCCTAGAGAACCTGTGCCTCGGGTTGTAGGGGGCGCACGTTCTATTGGGGATTCACTCGGCGCTCACCCCCTCCTGTCGGCGCCTATTGAGGATCGCCGGCGGTCGGGTACTGAGCGGCGGGTAGACCCCACTGATATGTGCTGCCCGCTCACTGATGCCGTTGATCACGGTGATCGGGCGGTGTTGAGTTTGCTAATTATGAGGATGTACTTTTTTGATATCCTCACTCTGGTTATCTCTTTTCTGTCTATACATCTCTCTGTCTTTCTTCCCTCTTTTTCTATCCCCTCTACTTTCTCCCCCCTCTCCCCGGTTGGTCATGTCTATACATTATGCACACTGCTGCCCGGTCTGGAAATCCATGGCGACCGTTAACCTAATATCTTATAATGTAAGAGGCCTCCAGACGGCGGGTAGACGCCATTCACTATATCGTGAATTGTAACGGTTGCGTGGAGATGTGGTCTTCCTACAGGAGACCCACATCTCCATGCACACTTCCACTCGTATAAACTCAATTGATTATCCTCAATGGTATTATAGCGTCTCGGACGTTAGAAAAGCAAAGGGAGTCGCCATTGGTTTCCACAAGGACACCTTGTTCACGTTACAGACAATGGAAGCGGACCTGCATGGGCGGTATTTGTTTCTGAGAGGCACCCTGGGCAATGATCTTTGCACTCTAGCCAACATATATGCTCCAAATCACAATCAGGTCTCTTTCCTGAACTCCACACTAGATAAATTACAATCTTTTGCACAAGGTACGATTATTACTGCCGGGGACTTCAATACCCCTATGGAGCCTGCACTCGACACGTCTGTAGGGCGTTCCTCTATATCCCATAAGTCCTTGGCAAAGCTCCGCAAAAAATTGCATGAAGCCCAGTTGCTTGACACTTGGCGTATCTCCCACCCCGCAGAGAAGGACTACTCCCACTATTCAGCCCTGCACAATTCATACGCGAGGATTGACTATGTCTTCCTCGACCATCACCATCTACATTTACTCCAATCAGCCACTATAGCCACATCTACGTTCTCAGATCACGCTCCCATTTGTGTTACCATTTCCTCCCCCACGCTCCCCCTTAAATCTACACACTGGAAACTCAATGACAACCTCATCTCCCAAGATATAGATACTACATCTCAGAGGAACTCAGACTGTTCTTTGCTGACAATCAATCTCCCAGTGTTGACCCAGGGGTTCTCTGGGAGTCGCACAAAGCACACATCAGAGGAAAGCTCATCTCTTTGGGCTCCAGACGCAAAAGGGAACGTATCCAGGAACAGTCTGTGTTACTTTCGACCATTAAATCATTAGAATGCTCACATAAGCTTAATGCCTCTGCGACCCTGATGGAACAGCTAACTCTTAAGCGAGAGGAATTGAAATGACTGTATCATAAGGAAACTGTCAAAACGTTTCGTATGCTCTCCCATAAACACTATGAATGGGGAAACAAATCCAGTGTTAGCTAGATCACTGCGCTTACAGAAATCTGCCGCTTACATTGCGAAGATTAAAGGTGTAGACGCCTCCCTTAAACACGAAACTACGGCCATAGCTGGTGAGTTTCGAAAGTTCTATCAGCAACTCTATCAGGTGTCGCAAGGGCAGGCGGATGTGGAACCTGCCACAGACCTCATTGCATCATACTTAGCCAACGCTAACCTCCCCCGTCTCCCCTGGGCCTTGCTCAAACCACTTGAAGCTGACTTTACCACTGATGAGCTCAAACAGGCACTTAAATCCATGGCCACTGGTAAAGCTCCCGGTCCAGATGGCTTCTCATGCACGTATTACCGCACATTCTCGGACATCCTCCTACCTAGACTAACAGCTTATGCTAACACATTCCCTAGTGGCAAACCCACTCGCCCTGAAACATTACACGCTCACATCACTGTGATCCCTAAGCAGAGTAAAGACCCCTCTATGTGTACCAACTTCCGACCCATTTCCCTCTTAAATATAGACGCTAAATTATATGCGAAGGCCTTAGCTAATAGGTTGCTCCCACTGATCCCCAAGTGGGTTTCTAAAGACCAAACGGGATTTATCCCTGGCCGGGAAGCTAGGGATAATGCGTCGCGTACCCTATCTCTGATTGCACATGTTCGGAGGAGCTCCCAGCCCACCCTCCTGCTTTCCTCGGACGCTGAAAAAGCGTTTGACAGGGTGGACTGGGGGTTCCTACGAGAGATGCTGGTTTCCCTGGGGGTGGGGCCCCGCATGCTCAACATGATATTTGCGCTTTATAATTCCCCAACGGCACAGATTAGAGTTAATGGCACTCTTAGTGAACCCTTTAAGCTTTATAACGGCACGCGACAGGGTTGTCCACTATCCCCCCTTCTTTTTGCAATCTCCCTGGAACCTTTCCTATCCAACATCCGGCATAACCCAAACATACATGGAATCAAGGTGGCAGAGGAGGAACATAAGTACGCGGCTTACGCCGACGACATTCTTTTCTACATCCAACAACCTACCATTACGCTACCCAATCTTATGAAAGAATTCTCCCTTTTTCAGACTTTATCTAACTTTAAAATAAACATGTCCAAATCTGAAATCTTAAATATATCGGTCCCCCCCCCCCCCCCGAGCAGTGCCCGCACTTAAATCCTCCTTTCCCTTCACTTGGCAAAAACAGTCCCTCAAATATCTTGGCATACACCTGTCTCCCTCGCTTTCCGATGTCTTCTCACACAATCACATGCCGCTCCTAAACGCCATTAGAAGTGACCTTCATTCCTAGCCCTGGCTTGCTACCTCCTGGATAGGGCGCATCAATGTCATCAAGATGAACATTTTGCCCAGGGTGCTTTTCTTGTTCCAGATGCTTCCGTGTAGAGTCCCGCCAAGCTTTTTTAGGGCATTGAATAGTCTTATTGGTAAATATGTTTGGAATAATACACATCCCCGCCTTGCCAGATCTTTGTTATCTCAATCTAAGGCCACAGGGGGCTTGGCGCTACCTAATATACAATTGTATCATCAAGCGGCAAGCTTACAGAGGATATATGACTGGAAATATCGTGCAGCCGACAAGCTTTGGGTGGGCCTAGAGAGAGATTTATGCAGACCCCTATGTTCAGCTTTGGATTCCACCTCACTACAGATCTCTTCGACTACGCAAATCCCCCCTAACAGGGTTCACGCTTCAAATGTGGGACTACCTCTGCAAAAAACACCATTGGTCATACAACTCCCCCATCATGCCCCTTCTGGGCCATTCCTACTTTCCCCCGGGCAATTTAGATTCCCTTTTTGGAACTTGGATGAAAAATCCAGAACCACTTCTACACCAAGTGTTGACCACCTCCGGTACCCTCCCTTTGAATGACTTAGCTGTCAACCCCCCCCCCCCCCCACATTCATGGACTCATGGCGGTATTCACAATTGATACACTTCGTGAAAACCTTGCCAACCCCACTACGCACTCTAGAGGACCTCACGCCTGTTGAACAAATTCTAGCCCACTCACCTCCCCCAGCTAAACCACTACCATCCTTTTACAAGGCCCTATTGGAATTGCATACTTCCAAGGGACTTAGAGAGCTCGCTTTTGGATGAACAGAAGACGACTATCCTTACTTTGACACACAAGACCACGGTTTCAGCCCGTACAGCAGAGATGAACTATAAATTACTCACCCGGTGGCACCTTACTCCTGCCAGGCTGAAAAGTATCTTCCCTGACTCCTCCGATCGCTGTTGGAGGGGATGTGGGGACAGGGGAACGCATGCTCACATTTGGTGGTATTGCCCAGTCATCAGACAGTACTGGGACGCAATACTCAAGTTGATACAGAAAATTCAGGGTTCCCCAGTCCCCGATGACCCTTGGGCGGTTCTATTTCATTCCACCGAGGAACCTACCCATAGCTACAAGAACTCAATAACTCCTCACCTTCTCAATGCCGCCAAATCTCTAATCCCAAAACTTTGGACTCAACCCAAAGCTCCATCGATTTGCCAATGGCTGCTGGCAGTTGACTTTACCTACCGCATGGAGGATATGTCATACTCTTCGCGCAATCTCTCGTCCAAAGCTAACTCCATCTGGGCTTGCTGGCTGGCGTTCACACACTCGGCTGAATATGCTACATTACTGAATAAATCTCCTGATGGAGTAGACGACCCATAGGTAGAACGAGGTACACCGCAGGGAATGGTTAATGTCGCTGACAATATTGGTATTTGACAGGTTGTGAACTATAATACTCTATATCCTGTTGACTGACCAACCACCCACCTCCCCTCTCTCACCCCCACTCCATCCCCCCCTAACCCACCTCTCCTCCCCCAAGTACCCCCCTCAGCCCTCCCTCCCTTCTCTCTCCCATTTCACCTCACCCTTCCCCCCTCCCCCTCCTCCCCCCCTCCTCCAATTGCCCATTCCCCCCCCCCCCCCCCTTTCCTCAATTGCTATTTTTTCTTCTCTTTATCACTCCTCTCCCTTTCTTCTCAACCCCCCTCTTCTATGGGAATGATTGTATCATTTTTTGCCAAAGGCACAATATGTTAACTATTTCTGTTGATACCTTGTTTGGTGTACGCATTGTGTGTTTATGTACATGCACTTGTTCTGGTACATAAATTTCTTAATAAAGACTTATTAAACAAAAAAATCAAGTGGTTACACATGGAGGGTGCACACCCAGTAACACCACATCAGAAAACCAATAGTATATACTGACTACAGACATTACAAAAAAAGTTTTAATTGATTCAAAATACATCAAAAATATTGAAAATATTTATTACAATTATTTACTTCAAAAAAAGGGCTATGTCTCATCTATTGTTTAGGCCGGCTGGCATTCCAGTATTTAAAGTATGGATTCACCACACTTCCCTCTGCAGGACTAAGCAGTGCACATTACCACCCCTTGGGGGTTTCTTGCCCTGCTCAATGCCAAAAAAACAAAAATAGTTAGGATTACATTTATGAATGTATCTAAAATATCTAGAGACATTTGAAATATTCCCAGCATTGTGGCTATTGGTTTCATTGTAATGATCTGAAATCCTGATCCTCAAGGGGCGTATAGTTTATTTGACACACTGTAGCTTGCAACATTTACATTCTATGACATATACCACTGATGTAGTGTTACAATTTATGTACTGATTAATCTTTAAAGTTTTACTTTTCTTTAAAGTGGTAAAAGAAACAACTATATTGTTTTTTTTTTTTTGTGTTTGTTACAATACCTACAGGTACTATAGCTGCAATAAAACAAACCCTTAGTATATATAACCAAGTCCAAGAGTTTTGGTCATTGTCCGAATAGAACAGATTGGGGGAGAGCATATTGCCCAATGTGGGTGCCCGTCTACTAGAAAAATTTCATCCCCCACTGAGTACTGCATGAAGTTCCTGATCCGCATACAAGATCGGTAAATACCATTTAATAATGCCAATATGACTTTATCCAACTAATAATAGAAAAAAAGAAAGGCCATAGGCCTTGTTGCCCCTTCATGGACTGAATTGACAAATACCGTATATAAAAATTGACATTTTATTCAAAGAAATAATTGATAAAAACTTGATGCAAGTACACAATACAGATTATGTCACACGTAAGGAGACCATAAACATGTATATAAATAGTTAGAACATAGATTACATGTTGAACAATAGTGATGGAAAATGCAAATAGCCTGACATGTTTCGGATTCATTAGGGGTCACTTCCTTCTTCATAGGCTCTATTCCAACTCACATACATATATCTAAATGAGAACAAATTTAAGTACAACACGTTAAATGTAAACAGTGCATGCAATATGTTGATATGTGATCCTGTATATAGAGCAGTACTCACATGCCCTTGAGGGTTTGGTATGCATGCTTATCCTCCAATGCCCACACAGAAACTAGCTGATCATAAAGTGCTGCTGATTAGCAGGTGCCTAGGTTGACAAGATGTTGCAGAGGATTGTATATTGCAACTAAGAAAGCCCACCATTAGTGCGTGTAAAGAGGACCCCGGGTTGGTAAAATACCTATGCCCATATCACTAAAAATGCAAAAAAAAGAGGAGTGTTGTATAAGTCTATCATAGTTGGACACTACATATAATGACTAGAATATTAGTCATACATGATAGTAAATTGGTATATATTCCGATGGCTGGATAAGACCGTCATAAATGTATGGGTTAAACAGCATAGGGCAAGTTATTATGAGGATTTTACTGGTCATTGTAGTGACCATGTATGTTTCCAAACATAGACTGGAGCAGGGTGTCAGCTTGCACCCAGTTCCACAAGTTTGTAATAAAGGAATCAAAACACATACCTCAATCAGCACATAAGGAGCATAGACAGCATAGATGTTCAATGCAGGAGCAGCTTACCCCATATGTCCTCATTGCCTTATATATACTTATCTGCTGAGCAAGTAATTAATGTGATGTATAGCAGCTGTTTGTATTGCAGAGATCACTCGTGGGAATTAGCATAATGAGTGTGGGTCCCCAGGTGAGACGGCGCACGGCGTCGCCACAGGAAGAGGACATAGCAGCTTCACGTGTCCCGACACCGCCGACGCGTAATTGTGTGCCGCACATGCGCAAACAGGACGATTCACCCTGGATGAATGTGCGCAGCTGCGGAAGGGACAACCCGGAAGTGTCCCCATTACACAATACATACAAAGGCCCTACTGCCGCATATGCCACGGAGGGCCTTTGTGCGCCGGGGACACAGCATATCATGGCGGCTCTCGTATATTTATATAGCAAAATCCAATGCAAATCACATCAAATGTGTTAACAAATTGTCAATAAGGCCAAACCTGTGAAATTTGAGCCGATATGTATTACTGGCTTATAAAACCCAGAGGATAGTTATAACAAATGCATTATAATAAATATAATTTGGCATATCTTTCCACATACATATAAATCAAAAAGTGGAGCAGAAGAAAGTATTCCACACCCGGTGAGACAAAAAAAAACCCAAAACCCAAAATAAGCGCAAAAATATTGTAATAATGAAAATAAATAAATAAATGAATATATGGAATGATGAACAATAAAATGAGAGGGAAACCCATACATATAGGCATCTGTTGGAAAACGCATCATAGCCCAAATTCACATGGGCCTGACTGGAAACCTGAAAGAAAGGGTTTGAAATTAGTGGTTTCATTCAGGCCTAGGGGACATGTGGCCTTAAGCCTAAATATCCACTGTAACTCCTTTTGTAACAGTATTTTGTTGAGATCACCACCTCTAGGATTGGGGTGCAGGTAATCCAATGCTAAGAATTTAACATTGGGTAGCCCATCGGTGTGTATTAAAGCACTGTGCCTACCGAGTGGTAACTCGGGATCTTTTTGATATATGCTCCTTATGTGTTTGATTATTCTATTTCTGAATTGCAACTTGGTCTTACCGACGTAATAACATCCACAGATGCATGAGAGTAAATATACGACCCCTGTGGTTCTACAGTTAACAAAATGTCGAGCTTTGGAAACTTTCCCATTTGGTAAGATGACAGTTTTTCTAGTGTCCATGAACTTACACTGATTGCATTCACCGCAAGCGAATGTTCCTTTGTATTTACATGTGTCATTTCTGTTTGTGCGGAATTCGCTATGAACGAGTTTATCTCTGAGTGAGGGTGCTCGTCTGAATGTCACTAAAGGCTGGGAGGGTATAAATTGTGAAATGGAAGAATCCATTTCCAAAAGGTGCCAATATTTACGCAAAATATTGTGATATTGTGCATATTGTGCTGTATATTGAGTTACAATTTGTAATTTATTGTCTGTCTCTTTGTTCTTTTGTGAGAACAGTTATTCATTTCGTGATTTGGATAAAGCTTTTTTGTAAGCTTTTTTTTAGGAGTCTCATTGAATACCCTTGTTGTAAGAGTCTGTCTTTAATATTATTTGCTTCTATTTGAAAGATAGCGTCAGTCGAGCAATTATGGCGAGCCCTGATGTACTGGCCATATGGAATAGACGATATGATCTGGAGTGGTTGTTCTCTTATGAACAACTACTCCATATCTATAAAACCGTCCGACAAAGGCGGCAATGTAGTAATTATGGACAATGTTCAATACACAGAAATGTGTGAAAGAAATACTCAACAATGTGGATTGGTATCGCAAGATACCAAAATCACTAATTGACAAATTTCCAAGTGAGTTTTACGTATTAGTTGATCAGGCTTTTTATGCTAACATTATCCGCAAACACACCTGGGAGTTCATCAGAACCATGTATCCAAGAGAAGCTACCTTTTACGTGCTTCCAAAGCTACACAAAAATGCCAAGAATCCTCTGGGGGCGTCCTATCGTGTCTGGCCGAGGCAGCCTTATGGACAGCCTCAGCCATTTCATAGATGGGCAGCTCAAACCTTTTTGTTGAATGTCTTCCTTCGTACGTGAAGGACACACTACATTTTTTACGTATTTTGGAGGGCCTCCATGTCGACAGTCAGACCATTTTGGTGACCATCGACATGGAGGCCCTATACAGCTCTATTCCTCATGACAAGGGTCTGGTTGCTGTTCAGCATGTGTTGTCCCAGAAAAGTCGATATGACCGACGATTCAACGGCTTCATCATTGATTCCTTGAATTATGTCCTTCAGCACAATTTTTTTCTTTCTTAGGCTCCCACTACCTCCAGGTGCAGGGAGTTGCTAGGGGACCTGTTGCACCCCCACCTATTCAAACCTGTACCTGGGGGAGTGGATGCAACATTTATTTTCAGATGAAGATTTCTCGAGGTACACATGCCATGCCCTTGCGTGGCATAGGTACATTGATGACATCTTTATGCTGTGGGATGGCCCTCTCTCTTTGTTGACTGAATTTTACACTCATCCTCTGATCCCAACTGTAAATATTAAGATGTCTGCAACTAAGGCAAGGTAAGGAGTTAAGTGTTAGTCAAGTCTTGGTCAGGTCCTCACTTCCTGAGATCCAGTGATCGCCACACATCTTGGTAAACCAATTCCGAAAGGCCTGTACAGATCATTCTTTCCCCTTAGAACTTGCAGTGCAACTAGTATTGGGAAGGTTGTCCCACTCCTCCATTCTTCTGAGTAAGACTTCCTCAATATTTTCTGTGATACTAAAGCAGTATACCAACATGAAACTGCGGGTTCAGTTAGATAGAGATTTAAGTGGATCAGAACCATTCACACAACTCTGGATTCCTAAGAACTACTGTAACTTTTCAGAACTTACATCTCCTTTGACTTGGTCCACCATTACGATATGGAATTCTTTACATAAAAACAAAACTGTAGCGCTAAAAACCCTTGGTTATGACAGTCCCACTTAAAGATGTGAACAAAGCAATATAATGACAGTCCATATAAATCCGACTCTTCATTCAAAAGATAATTTCTAGGATAGAAAACCGCCACCAGACAGCACTCCAACACCAGTAATTCTAACTTCTTACCAGAAGCTGTTGATCCCTATGACAGAGATCAAAAATTGCGCATAACCAGTGATAGGTGAAGGCTTCTCCAGTGTGTTCCTGATATGCTCATAGTAGAATATAATATGCAGAGAGAGAAGGAACATCTCATAGCGTAGACTGTTTTAAAAAATGCTTTATTCTAAAAGAGAGGTATGGTACTCACAAACATCAAGATGTAACTCGCATGTAGTAAGCATAGAGACCTCCGGGTGTCTTAAGGGCGTCCTGTCCGTGGACCACCAAACCTATGGCCGTCCTGTCTCCTCCAGGGATTCCGGCACGCGCTACCCAGCACGCCACCCGACGTACGTTTCGTCCGATTGGACGTCGTCATGGGGTGTGGCTACAGGGTGCACCAATGCCTTCTATAGTGGAGGAGAGAGCCGCCCACCGGAACTGAGCAACCGGAAGTGAGGTATGCGCTCCACACGACCGGAAGTGATGCTTAGACCGGAAGGAAGGAAGGGGAGGACCACACGATGAGAAGAGAAAGGAAAAAGGAAAAAACCTTTCAACAGAAAACTCACCATATTGAATCTCCGCTACCTTAATAAAAACAAAGCCCGTTACATGGAATAAACCAAAAAGAGGGCAAATACTCCATATACCGAAAGGTACATAGAGAATATATATGTAAAGCCGCGACTCCGGGGGAGACAGCGCCATCTTGTGGTGCCCCAAGTTCAGAGCAGCCCAAGCACAAGGAGGTCTCAAAAAGCACATACATATACAAAAAAATATATGTAACAAAATAACACATGAAAACACTTAAAATGCTACATAATAAAATGAATTAGTGTAATGTAAAACATATATACTCATACGCATAAAAATAGCACAGCAAACAAAAAGAGATAAGGAAAAAGGAAAAAAAGAGGGGCAATCTAGGAATTACTGATATGGGCGTTTAAATCCCATTCAATATTCAAACCCAGGGGGGTGTAGGATTTGAGTCTATAAATCCAGCTCGTTTCGAGTTTGGAAACCCCTCTTGTTAAATTGCTTCCCCTCCAATGTCCTGAAAATTTGTCAATACCTAAGAATAGGGTGCCACTGGGATCACAGTTGTGGCACTCAGCATAATGCCTAGAAAGGCTGTGTTTAGGAAAGCCCTTAACTATGTTGGCCACATGCTCCTTGAGCCTCACATGAAGCTCTCGGATAGTGCGGCCAACATAGTCCAGGCCACAAGGACATCTCACCAAGTAAGCCACGTACCTGGTGGTGCAGGATATAAATGGTTTGATTTTATAATCCTGTCCAGTGGAGCCAGATTGAAAGGTATCAACACGTCTCTTTTTCTCCACATTAAGGTGGCAGATAGTGCACCTCCTACACTTGTAAAAGCCTCCCATTTGCTGAAAAAAGGAGACCTTTTTGGGAGGATCCCTAATGTTGGGGGCAATCTGCAACCTTAAGGGAGGGACACCCCTATAGATAACCTGAGGCTGGGGAGGTTTTTATTTCTTTTTAATCTGCTACAATTCGGATTAGTGTGGCTGCTGGACCCAACTACATTTGCTGTTTTTACAGTTTTTATATATTTTTTCTTTAGCGCAGCAATTTTATTGTTTTGTAATTCTTTACATAAACCCAATGGCTGTAAATATAATTTACCCCTCATTCCCTTGATTGGGCATTCTTATCCCCCCCCACCCTGGGACAAGTTCGCAATTCTACAGACCTTTCCTGGAACCAAATTCTACCACGGTCCCTAACAACGTTGGGGCCTGGGAACAGGATCTGCAACTAAATCACACAAATGCCTAGCGCTCCACTATACTACAACTTATGCATAACTCTTCCATTTAATCGAAAATCGCCAAAGTTAACTATAAAATGTTGACACGTTGGCATCGCAGTGCTGCTCAACTCAACATCGCATAGTTCCAGATATTTCAGTGTTATGTTGAAGAGGGTGCAGAGCGATTGTCTTCCATGCTCACATATGGTGGTGGTACTATCCTCTGATACGCCAATATTGGTTTTCAATTATACACTGGATTGAACTAATCCAAGGCTTTCCTATACGGAATGACCCTCATATTGTTTCACTGCACGGATGAACCAGCTGGCCGATATAAGCGCTTCATCACCCCTCACCTCCTAAACGCAGCAAAATTCCTTATTCCCCGTTATTGGAAACAAGCTACTGTTCCTACCATTCAACAATGGCTCCAGGTAGTCCATCATATATATCACATGGAAGATCTTAAATATGAACATAAAGATTTGGCTTCAGTTATGCATAATATATGGGCCTGTTGGTTTGCCTTTCCTTTTTCATCCACATATGCTAAACTTATGTCTCAATCCACCTGATCCTGTTCATTTTGTTCATTCCACACAAAGTGCTCTCTAAGTGCATATGACCAAAGTAGGAGCCCTCCTTTCCAAACCCTTACCCTCCCTATACACCAACCTCCTTTCCTATTCTATGCTTCTCTTACCCTTCTTTTTCATTTATCTTTCATCTCTCTCTTGTCCCCCTCATACGGAGACATGGTCTTTATAGTTGTAACTGTTGAGGATGCCTTTACATACTGGATGGTTAATAATTAGCAGAACCGTCAAAGAATTGCTTTGACATCTGCATTTCTCATCTATGTTATCCTAAATGGTTGTATGTATGACATTTTATGATAACCCACTCTTTGTATGTTTATACTCTTTTTTCCAAAAAAAACTTATTGAACAAAAAAAAAAGGTATAATACTTTAAAAGGTTACATTTTAAAAACATTTAAAAAAATACAGCTCATGAGTTTGGAAATAATTTTAGTCAATACCATTAGAATTATTTCTCCTGCTGCAGCGTGCACATCAACTCTCTGTATATTGTGAGACCTTTGTTTATGTACTTACGTGCATCCTAGGTTTACATACAGTATAATGTGCTGTAGTGTGGTTCTTTTGAGTGGTGGTTCTTTTTTGATTTTATTCAATTGTATTCTTTTTTACGTTTTTTACAAATGGATTTTGATGATCCCACTTTAAAACATCTTTACAGACAAAATGTTGGGAGTGGAGCCTGATACTTGGAAGAGCTTTGGATCTGTGTCTCTTGACCAGTGGAAGGGGTTGTGAGCAGTCTAATGCTGCTGCATTTACCCTCCCCAGGAGATCTTGTTTCAATGTGCCTGTTCATTTGCAGTCTATATAAGTAGTTTTTTTTTGTGTTTTTAATAAAATTATCCAGAAGTTATCACAACATTGGAGTATTCCTGTGCTCTTTTTATGTATATATTTGAGGCATTTGTGAAGAGAGCAGAGGAAGTGGAGTATAACAGCCAAAATATCTGACATGAGCTTGGTTCTGTTCCTAGAGCCTGTTGCTAGATAGGCATATGGGTCTTGAATGGTGCAACCCTTGATTGTAGTGGAGGGAGCACTTTTAGATGTAACTTACTCAAACACATGATGATATGCACATTCATTTGAAGAGTGGATTGTGTTAGCACTGATTTATTTGTTAACTATTTGTTTTAAGTGCTGTATTTGATTTTGATTTTTCATTAATGTATTGCTATCACAAGGGGTTAACAATCCCCTATGTGATAGCATTGTGTGGATGCCAGGTTCTTTTTATGGAGGCATCAGGGCTCTGTTATGCCCCTAATACTTCCCCACAGCTGACCAGGATCGAATAACCATGAATTTAAAAATGATTAGCAATTTTCTGGTTACGAGGGAGAGATCCCTGGGAACCTCAAGGGATTGTAATGGGGTGCCACTTCCACAGTCTAAAAAAAGTGATTTCTGCTGGCCATCCTAGTGTATTTTTGGAGTCCCAGGAGGAGTGTGAGAGCTCAGAAACATAGGTGACCCCACTTCCATAGCCTGTAAAAGTGATTGGATGGCTTTACAGTCCACTTGCTCAATTCTTACAGCCCTGAGCATGCTGATTGACTTTAAAACAAGCTCACAGCAATTAAGTAAGCATTCTGTGCATTAGGGTAAAAAAAAAAACAATTAGGTGCAGCTCCCCCTGCAGCCCCCCTTAATACTTACCTGTGCCTGATCTCAGCCTAAAATTGTGCATGCCTGCAGCAGCTGTTCCCCTCTTTCCCCACTCTGAAAGGATGGCTGAGAGCAGCTGGAGCCATTGGCTTCTGCTGCTGTCAGTGAAAACCTGTTAGAAGAGAGAAGGGGGTGGGGATGAGCCTAGGCGCAAGCAGCCCTGCTTGAGACCAAACCGGCACAGCAGGGGGAGGAGCCGGGAGCACTGGCAGGGGACCATAGTAGAGGATGACCTGGGTTCCTCTGCGCAAAACCATAGCTTAGAGCAGTTATGTATGACTTAATTGTTATTTTCATGAAAAAAAACAAAATGGGAAGCTTTGCAATCACTTTAATTTAAGTGCTTTATACCTACCAAAAATTCAACTTGTTACTAGTTTACCATAATAAAATGTGATGAGAATAGTTTACAGCATTTGTAGCCCTCAAAAAAAACTTTCTTATGTTAAAATATATGCCAATTCCATAACAAATAGTAAACAGTTTTAGTAGTTCCCTTGTGTTAAAAAAAATTATGCATTCCTCCTTATTGTCTGCTTTGCCTTTTTAGAATAGTTTTTACGCAGGTTAAGGTTTCTCTAATCCAGTATACAGTTGATTTGATAGCTTTTCTTGAATGCACCATTGTAAAACACTGTCATGCTTTATTTTCTTTATTTGGTATGTCCTTGGTCAGTGTATTTATATTTGTTCCTGTGATGCTCTACTCATGCATTATTTACTGTACATTAGAATCTGAAAACGTGGAGGAATTCTTTGAATCCCTTTTATATCTGTGAAGCACCTCTGATCCTCTTGAAAATGTATAGAATTAATTTGTAAGGGATCTCAATGTCATTTAGTGGCACTAATGCAAAACAAATACTTCAGGACTAGAATGGGAGTTTATAGAACGCCAGCTGGGTAAGCTTTAAAGTTCAAAGTCATTTAATAACAACGATCAAAAATGTTTAAATTAGGTATGATAGAAACTCAATTTTATTATCTTAAAGGGAAACTATGATGGCTTTGGCCCTGTTACCTTAGGCTGGAATACTTGCTATGCTCTGGCCACTGAGGTTCTTCACACTGACTTGTATGTCACTATAGAACATAATGACATATTTACTTGCAGCAGTTGGAAGGGGGCCACTTGGCATCTTTTTAATACATAGGCCACCAGAAAGTTAAGTACACTGCTCAAAAAAGTTAAAGGAACACTTTGAAAACACAACAGATCTCAATGGGGAAAAATATAATGCTAGATATCTATACTGATATGGACTGAGTAATGTGTTAGGAATGAAAGGATGCCCCATTGTTGAATGGAAATGAAAATTACCAACCTACAGAGGACTGAATTTAAAGACACCCAAAAAAACCAAGGTGAAAAAAAAATGTAGCAGGCCAGTCCATTTTGCTGAAATTTAATTGCAGCAATTCAAAATGGTACAAAAGTTTGTATAGCCCCTACGTGCTTATATATATGCCTAACAATGTTAAGGCATGCTCATAATGAGACGATGGATGGTGTCAGGGGGTATTTCCTCCCAGATCTGGACCAGGGCATCACTGAGATCCTGAATAGACTGTGGCGCAACCTGTCAGTGGAAGATGGACCGAAACATAATGTCCCAGAGGTGTTCTATTGGATTTAGGTCAGGCGAGCGTGGAGGCCATTCAATGGTATCAATTCCTTCATCCTCCAGGAACTGGCTGCATACTCTCGCCAGATTAGGCCAGGCATTATCCTCCACCAGGAGGAACCCAGGACCCACTGCACCAGTGTAGGGTCTGACAATGGGTCCAAGGATTTCATCCCGATACCTAATGGCAGTCAGGGTGCCATTGTCTAGCCTGTAGAGGTCTGTGCGTACCTCCATGGAAATGTCTCCCCAGACCATCACTCATCCACCACCAAAACGGTCATGCTGAATGATGTTAAAAGCAGCATAATTTTTTCCATGTGTTCTCCAGACCCTTTCACGTCTGTCACATGTGCTCAGGGTGAACCTGCCCTCATCTGTGAAAAGCACACGGTGCAAGTGGCAAACCTAGCAATTCTGGTGTTCATTGGCAAATGTCAATCAAGCTCCATGGTGCTGGACAAAGAGCACAGGGCCCACTAGAGGACGTCGGCCCCTTAGGCCATCCTCCTGAAGTCTGTTTCTGATTGTTTGATCAGAGACATTCACACCAGTGGCCTGTTGGCGGTCATTTTGTAGGGCTCTGGCAGTGCTCATCCTGTTCCTCCTTGCACAAAGGAGCAGATTCAGGTCCTGCTGATGGGTTAAGGACCTTCTACAGCCCTGTCCAGCTCTCCTAGACTAACTACCTGTCTCCTGGAATCTCCTCCATGCTCTTGAGACTGTGCTGGGAAACACAGCAAACCTTCTGGCAATGGCACGTATTGATGTGCCATCCTGGAGAAGTTGGACTGCCTGTGCAACCCGACTATAGGGTCCAGGTATCCCCTCATGCTACCAGTAGTGACACTGACCCTAGCCAAATGCGAAACTAGTGAAAAACAGAAAAGATGAGTAGGGGAAATAAATGTCAGTGGCCTCCGCCTGTAAATTCTTGTTTTGGAGACCGCCTCATTGTTGCCCATCTAGTGCACCTCTTGTTAAATTCATTACCACCAAAGCAGCTGAAATATATTACCAACCCCCTCTGCTACTTAACTGACCAGATCAATATTCCAGGGGTTTTACTTGACTTGATGCTATACTCTGACTAAAAATGGTTCCTTTAATTTTTTGAGTAAATAAATACTTTTTTAAAGGTTGGTTTAGCTAGAAGTGACCCTGTGGTGGAGGAGGGTCATTTTAGGTCTTCATATATTTAAACTGATGTCTGATATCTGTTTTTTAATATTTTTTTTTGCTATATCTGTACTGTACATTTTTAAAAATAAAATTAT
This sequence comes from Pelophylax lessonae, assembly GCF_965119305.1. NCBI lineage: Eukaryota > Metazoa > Chordata > Amphibia > Anura > Ranidae > Pelophylax > Pelophylax lessonae. The sequence goes on from NC_138771.1 coordinate 370,786,021, forward strand.
ATAATATATAACAAACGATTCCCAGTGAACTATGAGTTAGCTAAAGCCAATACTAATAATACAGCTCAATAATACTATGGACTGATCTTACTGATTTGCTGAACTCTGTAAAATAAATGAGGGCTAAAGTGTATCTAAAGCCAGAACTCACATTCTAAGTTTTGGTTGCAGTGAGAAATGATTAGAACCACTATCAGACATTTACTCCTACTTTAGGAAATGCTACAGAAATTTTGTTTTACTAAACAGGAAGTGTGGGAACTCTTAGACAGGTAACGCTGACAAAAATAAAACTTTTTTAGTAAAGTAGGAGAAGGCCATAACCCCTGTCAGAGTTTTATTTCTGTGTTCCTGATTTTCTCACTTCCTGTATATATTTTTATAAGCAGAGACCGAAGCGAATAAAATGGTGGGTGTTGCCAAACTGTTTATTTGTCCCTGGGAATATAACTTCTGTAAACAACAAATTTGAGTCTGCTATACATGCATAAAAGTAAAATGTGTCATAAAAGTATACCTTAATTAGAACAGCCAAATAATAAAATCACTTAAAAAAAAAAAAAACACCTAGGATATATGAAATTACACTCTACATTTCCACGAATATGGCAACTCCTGTACCCCCAGCTGACTCACCCCCCTACCTCTTATGAACCTTGTCCTCTTCCCGTTTCCCACATCTACTTTTTCTTACTTTTATTCTTCTCTACCTTTTAGCAGCCTCCTGCTACTCTGTTTGATCGTCAAGGCTGCAGTCTTCACTAACACTTCAGATTTTGAGTTTTTGTAATATACTGCTTCATTATTAGCTCTTGTGGACATATTTGATACCTCTTTCACAAACATGTGAACTCTACGCCATTAACCACTTTACCACCGGAGGATTTTGCTGTCCTACGTCCAGACCACTTTTTGCGATTCGGAGCTGTGCGACTTTAACTGACAATTGCGCGGTCATGCAATGTCCTACACAAACAAAATTAACGTCCTTTTTTTCCCACAAACAGAGCTTTCTTTTGGTGGTATTTGATCACCTCTGCGCTTTTTATTTTTTGCGATATTAATAAAAAAAATGCAACAATTGCGCGGTCGTGTGATGCTGTACCCAAATTAAATTTATGTCCTTTTTTTCCCCACAAATAGAGCTTTCTTTTGGTGGTATTTGATCAAGTGTGCGATTTTTACTTTTTGCGCTATATACAAAAAAGAGCGACAATTTTGAAAAAAAAAACAATATTTTTCAAATTTTTTTATATGAAATTCCCCCCAAAAAAATCAAAATGTTTTAACATTTTAGGCCAATTTGTTTTCTGCTACATATTTTTGGTAAAAAAAATCACAATAAGCGTATTTTGATTGGTTTGCGCAAAAGTTATCGCAGCTACTAACTATGGGAAATTTATGTCATTTTTATTGTTTTTTTTTTTAACTAGTAATGGCGGCGATCTGGCGGCGATCTGCAATTTTTTTTGCGGGACTGCGACATTGCGGCGGACAGATCGGACCCTTGACTGATATTTTTGACACTTTTGGGGGTACCAGTGACATTACTACAGTAATCAGTGCTATAAATATGCACTGTTACTGTAAAAATGACACTGGCAGGGAAGGGGTTAACTTTTATTGGTGATCAAGGGGTTAATGTATGCCTGGTGCTTACGAACGTGTGTGGGGGGAGGGGACTGTGTGACACAGGCACAGATCGCAGGTTCAGCTATGCTGAATCCTGCAATCTGTCACTGTTTGTCACTTAGGAGATCCGCCCGCTTTGTTTACACAAGCGAGCGGATCTCCTCACTTGATCCCCGATGATCGGCCCGACTCCCGCTGTGACTGAATACAGTGGGAGCGAGCCTCCGGCGGCACGTGCGCGACGCCCACAAGGGAAGGAGTCCAGCGATGTAGGTCTACGTCGCTGGACGACAACAAACCACTTTGCCACAGTAGTACCAATGTGAGCGGTCGGCAAGTGGTTAATGATCTTCAATGAATTTACCTTGCCTGTTTATGCTTAAAATTACTCTTTGTAAGTGGTCAACACAGCCTCTTTTACAGTCAGTTGTACTAATCTTCCTGCTGTTACTTTTTAACATAAAAATTATTGAACCAGAAAAAAACATGGCTATACCACTACCAAGTTGATAGCTAGTTATGGCATAACCACGAAGGTATTGGGTGTTTTTAGTATTTTTTTTATTATACTTTTTCTTTCTTTTGTTATCTTTAATTTCCAGCTAAATGAAACTAGTATAAATAAAAAGCTGTTCTTCATTGGGTGCATTTTTAGAAGAAAGGTCCAGCATTTGTGATTTTTTTCATAAACATTTGCACAACATGACAATATAACAAAACAATCTGCATTCTAATCATCTGTTGTACTCGCAATGTTACCTTGTAGTGCTTTGAAAGAAGCACAAAGTGCACAATGAAAGCAAAAGAGAGATTCTCAGTATGATTTTATGCCATTTCATTCCTTGATATACTATACATACAAAAGACTTGTTGGATAATAAACTGTTTCAGATATAAATCTTGGTCTAGGGAGTGAGTTATGCAACTGGAATATTAGGGGCTAATTATAACAAAATAATATTAATAAGTATATTTGTACTCTAGTAGTACTATTATAGATAAATAATGAATACTATTTGGGGAATGCACTTCTGATATGTACAAATTATATGGAAAAAAAACAAACAAATCATCAAGCATTGCAATAATTGTTTCCATATTTCTTTTATTTAAAATTTTCTTCAGTAGAAACACAAAATCTTTACTAAACCAGATCATGCCATTTAGTGACATACATGTTTGTGCTTTTCCGCAGTTAGTTCCATTGCAAAGTTCTATGAATTGCAATAAATACTGACCATAGACAGGGGAACTGGCGAGCACTATAAATGACAAGCACAGTATTTTATGTCCTTGTAGTAAATTACTTCTCCCACGTGTATCTTTCTGTTAATGATAAATGCATCCTGCTTGCTTCTTTTGTCTTTGAACTGTTATAATACTGTTATAAGGGTGTTGAGTATGGCAGATGGTATTTTGCATATCATGGCACAACAGTACTGCAGCACAGAAGCCTGTTATATTGGGTAATTCCAATTAATATTCATTTAAAAATAGAAGAAAACTGGGCAGAAATATAACTGTTGTTTTATAATAACTAACCAGGCTTAATTTATTTTTTAGGAAAGTAAATACTTTGGTTCATCTTTGGAGAAATAGCTTTCTACAGTCATCTATGGCCCATTTAAAAAATTGCACTGCATTAGCACACATGAATTTTAACACACATTATGCTGCATGGTAACGTGTGTTGCATTAAAGCGTAACTCCACTTTTGTTGAGAAAAAAACATTCCCCTCTGGGTGATCTCTGTACATTGCAGGGATTTTAACAAATGTTGTGGCAGGTCCCTACCTTTTGTTATTCTGGAGAAATCATTGTTTGTTTCTCTGTGCCTCTGTGCTGAGTGGGTCAAATGGGAGTGGTTTCATAATTATCTATCAGCTTTGGCAGCTGCAGGGCTTAAATGAGGAAAGCTGCTGGGCCTGCATTCCTTTAGACGTGTTTCTATTGGGAGTATCTCATCAAAAATGACATTTTTGTTGCAGGGGAAGCCAGAAATTTGACTTGTATCTTAGACAGACTTCTGGGAAAATTGGCGAGCCAATCACACAAGCAGGAAATTATGTTTCTGGGGTGTGGTCAGTACACATTCTGTGTACAGAACAGCTGCCGGTAGCCATATTGCATTGCATGTTCAGAAAATCACAACAGCTGTAGATTGAAAAGGAAAGATCATTTTTAAAAACATTCATTTACAATATGATTTGTGTCGCAATTGTATACGCTATGTTGTTTTTTTTTCTTTGTTTGCTATTTTTTCCCCACGAAGGTGGGGCTACCCTTTAAGGCAGCTCATTCATTTAGTGAGTACTTGGTCTAGCGACCAAAATACAGCGCTTGCTCGAAATTAAATAAGTACAATACTCCAATAATTGGTAAAGTGCAATGGTGTAGATTAAATTAACACAAGTGATAATAAATATATAAATTCAATAATAGTGAATGAAATTCAATAATTGTGAGTAAAAACATGCATAAATCTTATAAATAGCAATTCATCCGATAAACAATAATTGATGATAAAAAAATGATAGTATCCTTTCAAAAAATGTCCACAATTCATATAAAGTGCTTCTGTTCAGACTTGATATATAAGGCTCAGATGTTCCTTGTTCCAAATAAATAATAAGTAGGTTCTGGCTTCAGGTTTTAGGGGAATCCCACACCAAAATGCAAAAAAAAAAAAAAAAATGGCATGGGGCCCCCCTGAAACCAATACCAGACTCTTACCTGGGCATGCAGCCTAGCAGGTCAGGAAAGGGAGGGGGGGGCGAGGGAGTGACCCCCCCTCCTGAACCATACCAGGCCACATGCCCTCAACCCCTCAACATGGGGAGGGGGGTACTACCCCAGAGCACTTTCTCCCCATGGCTAGTGGTTGTCGGGGACTGGGGGTGGGGGGCTTATCGGAATCTGGATGCCCCTTTAACAAGGGGGTCCCCCAGATTCCACCCCCCATCCAGCATGCACCAGTGCCTGATGTCACAAGGGGCGGGGTCATCAGATGACATCACCGGTGTGCCCTACCCCTTCCCTATATAAAAATTGTCAAACCACAGAGCAGGCAGACTGCGGAAAGCAGTTAATGAGAGAGGACCATTTTTTCTCCTTTTTTTGGGTCGGTGGTGCAGCGTGCAGTGTGATTGACAATGGATTTACATTGGTGGAAACTGTTTTTTATTTTTGAATAAAGAACTTTTCAAAATTGTCTGTGTTTTTATTTTTTGTACACTTTTTTGGTGAATGGGTAGATACTATGTACCCCTACTCATTCACATGGGGGGGCGGGATCTGGGGGCTCCCTTGTTAAAGTGGGCTTCCAGATTCCAAAAAGTCCCCCCCCCCCACAGGCCCCGACAACCACCGGCCAGGAATGTCAGGAAGAGGCCCTTTTCCTCATCAACATGGGGACAAGATGCTCTGGGATGGGGGGGGCAGAGCGTCCCCCTGTCCAAAAGCACCCATCCCCCTCATGTTGAGGACATGTGGTCTGATATGGTTCAGGAGGGGGGGCACTCGCTCATCCCCCCCCCCTTTCCTGACCTGCCAGGCTGCATGCCCGGATAAGGGTCTGGTATGAATTTTGGATGGATGGGGTTTTTTTTTAAATTTTCAATATAAGGGTGCCGGCAATTTTTACCGCAAGCCAATTTAAATAGGATTTGACTCCTTTTTTTTTTCTTTAGAAATTTAATTTTTGCTGTAGCATGTTTTATGCATGCTACAGATGCTCCACCTTACAGGTACATTAAGAGGACCTCTCTCCTATTCCTACTCCTACTCCTAAATGAGATACACAGTTTAATTTATTTTTCACATTTATTACACTCCTAGTGGAGTTCCACTGCAATATTTATTTTAGTTGCATTACTTCCCAGAAGCGCTGTACCCCCTTACCCTCACTACAAGTTCCTTTACTGCATTATGCAGATATTCTTGTTTATCCCATTGAGACCCACCTAACGCCATCTAGTAGTCAAAAAAAAAAAAAAATGACAAAATAGGTTTTTATATTATCTCTAATGATATTTTCATAAACTAGTGGTCTCCTCCCTCTACTACTCCCCACTAGCCTAATACTGTAGGGTATAGGTAAGCACATATATGTAATAAGGATAAAAAATGATTTTTTTTTGGATGGAGAAATCCATCCTAACTTTACAACTCTAAAAGTCACTAAGAAAACAATTCAGATCAAATTTATTATTCATTCCTTTAGGGTGCATTGTCTGCATTTCATATATTCATCTGGACTCCTGTTGACTTAGTACCCTCATTTTATTATCCTCACACAAATGTCTTTTTTACATTTTTGTAACCCCCAGAATTGTAAGCCCAAGGGGTCTCTTTTGTGGTGTATAATAAAATGGTTGGATAAGCTATGTTTTTTAAAACCTATGAATATATTGTGTACATGGTCATACATAATTTTTGATAGGAAGGACAAAGAGGAAACTATGGATTCTATAGTTGGGAAGATACTGGAGAGTTTATTAAAAGACCACATATATGATTTCTTGCTGGGAAAAAATATTTTTAGCAACAGACAGCATGTAGTGAGGGTAAGGGGGTACAGCGCTTCTGGGAAGTAATGCAACTAAAAAAAATATTGCAGTTGAACTCCACTAGGAGTGTAATAAATGTGAAAAATAAATTAAACTGTGTATCTCATTTATGTATCAATATACTTTGTGTAAAGTGCATAAGTGTATTCAATCATTAGAGTGGATCATACAATAAAACCGCGTCCAATCCAACGTGCAAAAATTGTAAATAAATAGATAAAAAATATACGCAATCTTATCTCAAATAAAAACAATATAAAATCAATATAGTCAAGTGATAAATAAAGTGCTCAGTGCAATCTATATTCCATTAATGCCAATATCAAATAAAAAACAATTAAGTGACAGGTAAAGTGTTAAGTGCATTCGACAGTGATGTGCATATTCTCACACAGTCCTTTAAAATATTGCAGGTGACTCAAATAGTTCAAAGGTGGGGAAAAAAGGGGAATATACTCCAATGATGTGTCCAGATAGAGTTAGTATCATATAGGGATTCTGCCCTCCACCTCCCACAGTGTAGAAAATAGTGGGGTGCTTCTTCTCACTCTTGTGCCCCTATAGGTGTACTAATCTCTCACCTCCAAATAACTCATTATACGCCTTATAGACTCTGACCCGGACTCCTCTCCACTCCTTCCCAGATTTCCAGAGAATAGAGGTGCCTCAGATGGATTGGCTTTTACAGCTTTCCCAATGGCCAACGAATCTCCAAATAACTCATTATACGCCTTATAGACTCTGACCCGGACTCCTCTCCACTCCTTCCCAGATCTCCAGAGAATAGAGGTGCCTCAGATGGATCGGCTTTTACAGCTTTCCCAATGACCAACGAATCTCAAAAGTAAAGTGCTCACAATAGTGCAATATTGCCATAAAGATTCAATTTATTGAAGTAGATTAAAAAGACTTACATTGGTCTTTTAAAAAAAGCGCCTTAGGTTAAACAACCAAGAGGATCGCGGTCCACACTTCCGCGTTCGTGCGTCACTTTCGGTAGCGGCCCTATGCGTTACGCCACTTCCGCTCACGTGGCTTCTTTTATTTGAGATAAGATTGCGTATATTTTTTATCTATTTATTTACAATTTTTGCACGTTGGATTGGACGCTGTTTTATTGTATGATCCACTCTAATGATTGAATACACTTATGCACTTTACACAAAGTATATTGATACATAAATGAGATACAGTTTAATTTATTTTTCACATGTATTACACTCCTAGTGGAGTTCCACTGCAATATTTATTTTAGTTGCATTACTTCCCAGAAGCGTTGTACCCCCTTACCCTCACTACAAGTTCCTTTACTGCATGGTTTTTCAGTAACGGTACATGCAGCATCTAGGAAGTATTTATTGTATTTAGATATTTCCTTGGACAGCGCGTGACTCATAACATAATATATACAACAGACAGCATGGATTCATGAAATACAGAAGTTGTCAAACAAACCTGATTTCTTTTTATGAGGAGGTAAGTAAAACCTTGGAAAGAGGGGTGGCTGTGGACTTAGTATACTTAAATTTTGCAAAAGCATTTGACACAGTTCCCCACACATGGCTAATGTGTAAGGTAAAGTCTACAGGCTTGGAAAGATCCACTTGTAACTGGATAGAAAATTGGCTAAAAGATAGAATTCAGAGAGTAGTGGTTAATGATTCTTACTCTGAATGGTCTAATGTTATCAGTTGTGTACCCCAAGGTTCAGTGTTGGGACCCTTACTTTTTAGTATCTTTATAAATGATATAGGGTCTGGGATTAAAAGTACCATTTCAGTGTTTGCAGATGACACCAAGCTTTGCAGTGGAATAACTTTCTTACAGGATGTCTCCAACTTACAAGCTGACCTCAATGCACTGTTTCATTGGGCGACTATGTGTCAATCGAGGTTTAATGGTCACCTTTCCTACTCAAAATCCACATCCAAAAGTAGGAACTTATTTATGTAAAGAATTTACAGATAATCATGTTATCCACAATTTTCCTAATAGAACAGATGTAATAATCTAGATTCATACATGATTCAAACTAAAAAGAACCCCCTCCAAGGGGTTGGAAAAAATTTGGTATTCTTAGTCTCTTAGCAATAAGATGAAGTGTATTTCTGAATTGCTTGTCCACAGTAAATCAAATACAGAAAGTCATAAAGCATAGATAGGGTGTAACTTTATGAGAAGAAAGCAAAATCTTACAATTTCCTGTAGAAAGTCAGATTAGCAGACTGGCAATCTTTCTGTGCTTGAAATTGGGACCAATGGCCAGCAGCCTCTTATCTCTCCAGAAGCATACCTAAATATGAGGCACACACGCAACAATTGACATTTCTATTTCCTGGTTTCTCTTTCTGAGTCATGAAGCAGGTATTTCAGAAGACTGGAGTAAAGTTTTATGGCCATGAACATTTTTGGGAAGACTATGGAATATGCCAAAGGTACCAGATGCTACTGTTTATGTCTAAGGAGTGCAATTCCAATAAATGTGCTGTCAAGTCAAGCTGTCTGTCAATTATAATCTATGTTTTATTCTAATGTACTGCTGCACTGTCAGAGATGGGTAGAAATGCTCCTAATTAAATGTATGTATTTATCACTCTCCTGGTATTACTATTAAATCACAAAACAAAAGACAGATATAGAGAAAGAGAGAGAGAGAGATCATAGGCTACTTTGTTTCTACTATTGTCTCAGCCAAGGAAGAAAAGTTGCAGACATAGAATATAGAGTAGCCCAGGCTCCATTAAAGCGGAGTTCCACCCTAAAATGAAAGTTCCATCTTCTTGCTCTGGGTCACCTGAAAAACAAATGGATAATCACAATTTTTTTTTTTTTTACTTACCTTGTTTAGAAGATAATCTACTTACCTTACTTCCTCTTCCTCCCCTCGGCGGCCACGGCGAGTCGTCACTTCCTGGCTTGCAATGATTCCTGGGAGCTGAACGTCATCGCTCCCAGGAATCAATGCGCCTGCACCAGCCCCGACGTCAGTTCCGGTGCAGGCTAAACAGCTTCTGGGCATGCCCAGAAGCTGTGCAGGAATGACGCTGCAGCCTCGGAAGTGACGGCGGGGCCGGCGCAGTGCATCGTGGGACCGAAGAAGACGGAAGAGGACACAGAAGAGGATAGCGCTGGCTTCAAGCTGCCCACACCTGAGATGGCAGCGCTAGAGAAGACATTTTCAAGGTAAGTATTTCTTCTTGCAGGTAAGTGCAACCCGGGACAGTTCAGAGGCTATCCATTATGGAATGCACTAGCCCTGACTGTCCCGGGGGTATTTTTAAGTATTTTTTTTGGTTTTAGGTGGAACTCTGCTTTAAAACAATTAGCAGCTAAAAATGGGCAATTTTGTTTTGACGATGTTCTGATCTTACTGTATATAGTCCAACTACATAAAAAAGAAGATTACTACCCAGGAACCTATTTTACAATTTTATAAGGTTCAAAAAATGTAATTGTGCTTTCTCCTCATTGCTTTGTAAAGCAACAAACACTTAGCACAGTCATAAATATTGTCCATGCTAATTCTACTGATACTAGTGGCATCCATAATTTCAGGAAGTCTATCTCCATTCCATCTAGTGTAAAATGAGTGCACAGAGAATGGTTAAGCTCTCTCCTGCCTCATTGATCTTGTGTCACTAGTCTTTGTAGCACATGCACAGTTGAATTGCTTTTCCTCAGGGGAATGTCTCCAGGTGTGCTAATAATAAAATTAATAGCTTAGAGAAAGCGCTAGCTAAAGCAATAGAACGTGAGCACAAATTCAACTGTTTAACTGTCCTAATTCTACAGTGCACATTCTACTCAGTCTCTAGTGAGCAATGTTCAGATAGTTCCACACCTAGTCATTGTAATTGATTACCAATTATAATCAGTTGAAGATATCAGAAGGACTTTTAGATGGAAAAGTATAGTCCAACATGTGCTAAACAAAAAAAGAATCTGCACATCAATTGCAGTTATGCAGTCAATACTCCTACAGCAAATACTTATAATAATATCATTAGAAGTAATTAATGCCTAGTCTCTTCAGTTAATGAGTCTTAAATAAGCCATTCTATTCTGTGCAATTTAATACATTTAGTCTAGCAAAATATGCTTGAATGTTCTTAAAGGTGTTTTGGGATGTATTTCTCACGTACTTGGGATGTATTTCTCACGTTTTTATGGTATGCCAAGCAAATAATTTATTTATGTATTGCTGTTAAAGTTAAATGACCTCTCTAAGATGGAACACACACTAAAAGTGTATTAACTGCTTCCGGACTGCCCGCCGCCTTTTTACTGCGGCAGTGTGGCCCTCCTGCGCGAACCGACGTAGACCTATGTCTGTCGCACGCAGGCAGCTAGGGGGCGAGCGAGCGCGCGCCGGCGGCGGCACGCACCTGCACCCACTCGGCAGCGGGGAAGCCGATGCATGGGACAGGGGGCTCCGATTGCCGCCTGACACCCGTGATCGCTCCCCGCCGAGAGAGAAGAATGGTCAGCTGTTGTAAACACAGCTGACCATTCTTCTCCATGGAATGATCATAGAGCCCCTGCGATCCTTCTATATAGTATCACAGGTCTCTATGGTCATTTCACACAAGTCATGCCCCCCACAGTTAGAATCACTTACCTCGGCACTTACCTCACATTTAACCCCTTGATCACCCAGAATGTTAACCCCTTCCCTGCCAGTGTCATTAGTACAGTAACAGTGCATATTTTTAGCACTGATTACTGTAGTAAAGTCACTCGTACCCCCAAAAATGTCAAAAATGTCAGTTAGGGGTCTGGTCATTAAGGGGGAAAATTTTCCGGTCCAGAATTGGTTATACTATACTGTTTAAAAAAAAATAGATATTTTTATTTATATTTCTTCTATTATCCATTTGTACTACAGCGCATATATTATAGGAGCTTCCTACATTTGTAAATTTCAAAATAAATGTTGCCAGTGGTACTAAAGGTATCACCAAAAGCTGCAATGCATTGCATTTCCCAAATCAATCACAGAGTAGCAGCAGGCGGATTTATCTTACCTAAGCAACTGACATTGTTGACAATATAATGGATTTATATTTGCGGTCACAACAGGGTTTTTGGTGCATCACTGACTTTGAGGCAGGACACGGTGCAATCCAATTTCTATTCTAAGCACTATTTCTAGGAGTTTATCTTTATTTCCATCTTCACTAGCACTTAGTTGCAAGCAAGCTGCAAGCGAGGGCTGTTGGTGCTAGTTCAAGGCTTTCCTTTAAATCTAAACAATCTGTATTTAGTGAGGCTATTGGTAAAAGTTACACTTTTTTCATGTAATCAGGAGATTAGGAGACTTAGTAAGGGCTGGAACTGAGCAAGAGATGAGTATTACAATTCAAATGGTTTTTCATAGGCTTATGCTGATAACATTTATGGCAAAATTGTGAAAAGTGAGGTTGGATTTGAAACCATAATTCTGTTGTTTTTTCTAGTAATACTTACCCTGCTTTTGACTTTGAGTTGAGTGACGATGATGGACACTAAATGGGAACCAATTCAAAATGAAAATAGGTAACAGAGGACGTTTGTGTTTACAAAGATGAGTTACCACAATTTGTCATCTTAGAGAGAAAATGAATTATAAACAACAGTGGGTAATTCGTTTTCAACACATCACCCTTTTCTAGGTAAATATTTTTCTAAAGGTGCTATTGGCATGAAATTTTAACCACATGTCGGTAGCAAGCCATGCAGTCTATGCATACAAACAAACCAAACCAAATACATTCAGAAATTAAGTTATGTGTAATAGAATGTAACGACACATGGAGAAAGTATTGAACACATGAAAAAAGAGAGGTGCAAAAAGGCATGGAAAGGCAAAACACCAGCTGAAATCTATCAGTAATTAGAAAGCAATCATGCCCCTTGTCAGTGTAAATAAAATCAGCTGATTCAGTTTCAACTGATGGCCTATAAAAAGGTGTCACACAAGAAACATCTCATTATGGGTAAAAGCAAAGAGCTCTCCCAAGACCTTTGCAATCCTTTTGTTGCAAAGCATACTGATGACATTGGTTACAGAAGGATTTATAAACTTCTTAATGTTTTAGTGAGCACTGTTGGGTCCTTAATCCGGAAGCGGAAAGAACATAATTTCACCATAAACCAGCCACCACCAGCTGCTCCTCACCAAATATTCAACAGAGGAGTGAAAAGAATTATCAGAAGAGTTGTCCAAAAGCCAAGGGCCACTTGTGGAGAGCTTCAGAAAGACCTGGAATTAGCAGGTATAATTGTTTCAAAGAAAACAATAAGTAATGCACTAAGCCGCAATGGCCTGTATGCCCACTCTCCACTCAAGACTTCATTGCTGAGATAAAAGCATTTTGAAGCTCATTTAAAGTTTGCTGCACAACATTGAGACAAGCCTGTGAAATACTGGAAGAATATAGTCTGGTCAGATGAGTCCAAAATTAAACTCCTTGGATACCATAATACACACCATGTTTGCAGGTCAAATGGCTTTGCACATCACCCCAAAAACACAATACCAACAGTGAAGTTTGGAGGTGGGAACATCATGGTTTGGGGTTGTTTCAGCATACAGTACTGGCAAACTTCATATCATCAAAGGAAGGATGAATAGAAAAATGTAACGAGACATTCTTGATAAAAATCTCTCATTACTCTTCAATAAACTTGTTGGAAAAAAAAAATCTGCTGCCATCTCTCGGAATGATGATGAAACGAGGGTGGACATTTCAGCAAGACAATGATCCCAATCACAATGCAGAGAAACTCTCAAATTGGTTTAAAAAAAAGAAAATAAAGCTGCTAGAATGGCCCAGCCAATCATTTGATTTGAATCCAATAGAAAATATATGGAAAGAACTAAAGAGTTCATAGAATAGTCCCACAAAACCTTCAAGATTTGGAGACTGTGGAAGAATGGGCCAACATGACACCTAAGCAATGCATGTGACTAGTTTCTCCATTCAGGAGGCATCTTGAAGCTGTCATTATCAGCAAAGGATTTTGTATGAAGTATTAAATAAATATCAGTTAGCATGTTCAATACTTTTTCCCTGTATCATTATATTTTGATGACACATAACTCAATTACTGAACTTATTTGTGCTGGTTTCTTTATATGTATGGATTGCATGGGTTGTTACAAACATGTGGTGAACATTTCATGTCAATAGCACCTTTAGAAACATATTTACTTAGAAAAATGGTGATGTGTTTGAAACTTAATTTTACTCGCTGTATGTAAAGTAAGAAAGAGTATTGCTAAAGTAGCTGACGGTTTCATATTCAGCATCATGTATAATCCCAGGTATTCTAGTAAATGAAGTGGAGTTGCACAAGAAACTTAAATTAGGCAATTTTCCTTCACATTGCTAACAAACCATTTCTCCTCTTCTTTCTTATAATCTGTCAGTTTTCCTACTCAACAATCTAGGCACATATTTATTATTTATTGCTACTGTTTTCACACTTTCTAGTCCTTTTTTGTCCAACTATTCCTGTTGGTATGCTGAAACAACGATCAAATTCCTCCTCGCACCAGCAAGGCATTCTTGACCTCCTTTTGCTTCTCCTACTCTTCTACCTGAAATTATTAATCTTCCATTAAGGAGCTTCTGGACAGAAAAAAATAAATATGTTGACATTTATTTGGGAGTCCACCAAATAAAAATGTGGTTCTGGAAGCACAGGTACTGTCATAAAAAATAGTTAATTTAGTCTTCTTTTGGAAACATATAATTTTCTGAAAAAGGATACAAAGTTACTTCTTCTTAAAACAGTTTTCTATGCACTCTTCATTCATGTTACCAGTAATATGGCAGGTTCCCTAGACATAAAGCCATGTGCATGGCAGTTGCAAAACTGAATCCATCCTTCGTTCTCCTTGCACTCAATTAAGGAGTACTTGTTGCCTTTTTTACTCCCACTCATCTATGAAGGAAAAAGTGCTAGAATGCCACATTTCAATTCTTGGGTCTTGTAGAGAGAATCCACACAGAGAGCAAATTACTGGTATATTTCCCCCTAAATTTTTATCATTGGATTGTGCCTTCTGCTCCAAGTAGGAATTGTGATCTAAGAAAGGTCCACTTTGATAATGGTTATCACACATCTTTGCATCACCACTGCAAAGTCAATGTTGCCAGAAGCAGCAGAAACAGCAGCCTCTACAGAAAAATCAACATTATGCAACACAAGCCATTAATTTTAAATTCATGATCAGACAATATATAAATTGTTTTTGGTCCCCAGAGAAGTAGGGATTTACAGCCAAATCCTTATTCACTTGGCTTTATATATTTAAGAAAATTAGATTCAGAAGAAAGAAGAAACAAGAAAAATTTGGAAAAAAAACGATTTCAGTACAGTATGCCGAGTTTTCAGTACGTTCCAAACCAGATCACCAGTCCTACTAGGAGGGCATCATTTTAAAAGCTGTGGAAACAAGAATTAAAATGCATGAACGTGTTTTTCTCTCATATTTGTAAATGATGGAGTGTGGTCATATTCTAGTGTCTCTGTAAGTGTATTTGTACCACTTTACCATTTTAGTATATTAATTAAGTTCTTCAGTACAGTGTGTTGTTGCTTCTGAGTAAGTCCCTGCTTGCAGCAATCTGGCCAGGTTCAGTTTAACTTCTGACCCTTTTAATTTTTAATCTTTACTTACTATAAAGTAAATGTAAACCTAAATGTATAAGTGAGCCACACTCACTGCATTTCAGACTCGGGTTACCTGCAATACAGATTGCAATGTTACTGACAACTACATTGGTTGTATATGGCTGAACACATTAGATGCAGTGCTTTACTAATATTCCAAATGCTACATGCACCTTGATCCCGTGAATATACTACAAGCAACATGTACAGCCTGCTAGAACCAAAGTGGAAACTGTTTAACACAAAACTCAAGTGCTGCAAGTACACCACCACCACACCACCCAAATTTGAAAACAAGACAAATGCAATTGCAACACTTATGAACAGAGGAAATACTGTATGCACGTACTTGAAGGAAATAAACCATCACAACACAGTGGGGAAGATTTACTAAAACTAATGCACAAAGAATCTGGTGCAGCTGTGCATAGTAATCAATCAGCTTCCAGGTTTTATTGTAAAAGCATAACACCTTCCCGCCTGGCCTATAACAGAATGAAGGTCTGGGTGGTGGCTTTACCATCCTGACTGATGTGTCCTTCACATTGCACCCCTTGTGCATGTCCCTGGGGGCACGCAGCGCAGTGATGGGTGGTGAGCTGTGTCCCTTGGAAACAGTGCATTACTGACCAGGGTAAAGAGCCGATGTAATCAGCTGTGCCCAAGCTCTTTACCATGTAATCAGGTGTGCCCAAGAAAGACCAGGCAAGTCTCATCTACCATGTGAGTGAAAGGGATTCCCTGTCTGACCCATCCCAGATGATCAAGATATCATCAATACAGCGTGCATATAGGAACAGGTTTGCCCCAAAGGGATTATTGGCTCAGATGTAATAACATTCCCAATACCCCATGAAGAGATTAGCATAAATTGTCCCCTTGGGTTGTCTGTTATACCCTGGGGTCACTTAACCCCAAGGGGTTAAAGGAGGAGATTGAGCTCCACTCTGTGATGTGACAGTGTCGCATTGAGGTTATGGGACTTTGTTCCATGGCATCTTGTGTGGTCCTTCCTATAGTGGTCGCATGGTAGATTACATGCGACTACAAGACTGCATAACACATTGGCACCATCCACTAGTTGAATACCCCTGTGCCCACAGTAGACACAGTGTAGGGGTGTATGACTATGGAGTATGAAACATAGGCATTTTTAAGATTCCATCAGCCCCTGTAGTATCACCATGGATACAGGCATATGTGCGACCGCATGCTTGGGTGCGACTGCATGTGGGCAGTGGGGCTGTCAAGAACAATCCTTTTGGATGCACCTATATTTAGATCCACCACTGTACTCTAGCTCAAAAGTGACAGGAGGTGGGTGTAGTATAAGTACAAGATTGGGCCAATCCAGGAAGGAGGAAGGAATGTGTATAACCTACAGTGGGGACTCAGCATGACTCTTTATTACATTTTGCCCCCCCCCCCCCAATTTTCCTGTCTCTCCCCTCCTCTTTCATCTTCTGTTTCCCTAGAGACTGCAATACACTACATGGTACACTGAGTCCTCTTTGGTCTAGGGCTGTGGGGGACTTGGGAGATCATGTTACCATCCCTTCTCCTTGTGTGTCTGTCACGCTGGGGCGAGTTTGGGTGGCCACTTGAGACACTCATTGGTCTCTGGGGCTGCCACTCATGGCATGAGGCAGTCTCAGATAGAACCGGAAGTGACGCAGCGGTGCACCTGGAAGTGAAGTGTTGAGCGATGGGACGCACATCCGCCCACTCTTCCGGGTGTACGAGCAGGGCATGCGTTCCAAGCTAGTGTAAAATAGCTTGGGGCACAGATGGCAACACAAGCTCTGGCTTGCGGACTATACAGAGGAATTAGTCAACATTTTTGGGTGCGATCCCCAAAATCCTTTAATCCTATCAAGGTTGGAGTACATAGAGAGATATATACATACATATAGATACATGTATTGCTGTTCTGTATTCTGGTCTTTGTTTGATGGTTTAAGCCAAAGTGAAGGCCTAGCATAATCCTAGTCACTATATGTGTTGGCTCTGTTAACAATTCATAACATTTATCTTTGTAGTCTTGCCTTTAGTTGTTAGCATAATTTAAAAAATTGTTATTATTACCATCATTATTTGCAATTGGTGTATGTGTATGGCTGGTTTGTATACACAGGGGTAGCGGTTTGCACTGTGCGGTCTCTGACTTTTGTAATTGGTATAGACCATAAGTAAAGAAACTCCACCCCAGCTATCCTTTGCCCCTTGTGGGGCAGGGCTGAGTAATGAGGGCGGTACAGACTGGCTACATAACACTTGGTGAATTTATGGTGGGTCATCAGTACTTTTGGCTCTGAAGAAGAGGGTTCTCCCTTGAAACGCATCAGCCAGGCATATGTGGATGATATCACATCATCCAGCACCATAGGAGTATCCTGGCAGTCCTATTGTGTGCTATTATCATACATTTGTAAGTACAATGTATGCTTTTTTGGATTTTAATACATTTTTTAGATGGTAATGCACAAGGTCAGTGCGCCCTTCTCTTGTTGTTGTTTTTCAGTATATTTGGATACCCTTGGTCCTGGCAAGACCCTAGGTGGTGATAACAAAGACCACACAAGAACACTCACCTCCCCACATACCACTTGAGTGCAGTAGAGATACTCTTTTGCACTGATCATCAGTGCCCTGATTATCAGTGCAGCCCCATCAGTTCAGCATATCAGTGTCCATCAGTGCAGCATATCAGTACCTATTAGTGCAGCACGTCAGTGCCCATCAGTGCCGCATACAGGATCAGTGTCATCTATCAGTGCCCACCAATGCTGCATTATCAGTGCAGCCTCATCATTGCCCACTAGTGCCCATCAGCGCAACTTATCAGTTACCATCAGTGATGCGGCATCAGTACTAATCAGCACAGCCTCAGCAGTGCATCCTCATCAGTGTGCATCAGTGCAGCCTAATCAGTGCACATCATTGAAGAAGAAAAATTACTTATCTTCAAAATTGTATAACAGAAACAAAGAGAAAGTTTTTTTTTTTCTAAATTTTTGGTCTTTTTTCGTTTTTTTAGCAAAAAATAAAAAACACAGTGGTGATTAAGTACCACCAAAAGAAAGCTTAATCTGTCTCAAGAAAGTTATAACATATTTTTATGGGTAAAATGTTGCATGACCACGCAATTGTCATTCAAAGTGCAACAGTGCTGAAAGCTGAAATTTGGTCTGGGCAGGAAGGGGGTGCAAGTGCCCAGAATTAATTAATTTAACAAGCTGAAGTTAGAAGCTAATTGGTTACTATGCACAGCTGTACCAGATTCTTTGTACACAAGGTTTAGTAAATCATCCCCACCCCCAGAGGAAGGGTCACTCATAGGCTTATGACTTTCTGGCATCCAGGAAAAGAGGGGCTATCATTAACACAAAACATGTGTTTTTTTTCTTTTTAACACTGCCTACTATACACTACAATAGTCTGTACTATATAATACTGCAAGTGTCTACTATTTGTATACATTCCTAATTGTGGGGCTGTAAATTCTAATGGAAGGCTTGTATTGATGAGAAAATGCCAAAGCCTGTGAAGAAATATGTGAGCTTTAAAGTCTTCATAGGGCAGCATGACTAAAATTGAAAGGTTTACAAAGTCAACCATTATATAAGGCTTACATTTTGGATCACAATTATAGTACAGGGAAAGATCTCACTAGTAAATTATATCCTAATAGTTACATAGTTACATAGTTAGTGAGGTTGAAAAAAGACATCAGTCCATCCAGTTCAACCTATGATGTGTGTGTGTGTTTGCTGTTAACCGTACATTGTATACCCCTGTATGTTGTGGTCTTTAATGTGCCCATCTAATAGTTTTTTGAAACTATCGATGCTCTCTGATCATACGACTGTTTGCGGAAGAGAATTCCACATCCTTACCGCTCTCACAGTGAAGAACCCCCTACGTACTTTAAGGTTAAACCGCCTTTCCTCTAGTTTTAGTGAGTGGCCACGTGTCTTATTGTATCTCCTTTCTCTGAATAGTTTGTTCCTTATGCTAGGGTCGCCAGTACAGTATTTGTACATTGATATCATATCCCCTCTCAATCGTCTCTTCTCCAGAGAGAATAGGTTCAGTGCTTGTAGTCTTTCCTCATAGCTGATGTCCTCCATTCCCCTAATTATTTTTGTTGCCCTTCTCTGGACTTTCTCCAGTACCAGCACATCCTTCCTGAAGACCGGTGCCCAGAACTGGACAGCATACTCCAGATGTGGCTGGACCAGAGTCTTGTAGAGCGGGAGAATAATCTCTTTATTTCTGGAATGAATCCCCTTTTTTTATACATCCTAGTATTCTGTTGGCTTTGCTTGCAGCGGCTTGGCATTGCATGCCACTGCCAAGCCTGTTGTCTACCAGAACCCCCAGGTCCTTTTTCCATCCTAGACTCACCCAGAGGTTTCCCCCCTAGTGAGTAGCTTGCTTTCTGGTTTCTGGCACCCAAATACATTACTTTACATTTTTCAACATTAAACCTCATCTGCTAAGCATCTAATAAGCAATTAAGGCGATATTAAACATTTTAAACACTTTCAGAGGCTTATTTAATCAATTAATTAGTACAAAACATATGTATCTTTTAATCCTTGCCTATGTTCCAGTGTGTCCCAGGTTTCCTGATTTAGAGTGGCTTTTTTTCTCTTGCAACAATCTATGGAGTCACCCGTGTATGCAGGCACTATCTGTCTCCCTATACTGTGTGCATCAATAGGCACATGCAGCCCCATACCATAAGATGGTAAGGAATTTTCTTGCCCCTCCCTCAACCTACACCCTTTCTTCTCCAAACTAACAGACTAACTCCAGACTGCACTGCCCACTGTTAACTCTTTCCTGTAAAGACTTGAAGTTGAGCTAAGCAAAAGCCAACAGAATTTCAAGTTACTGCAAAGTATTTGAGTAAGAATTTTAACAAATAGTGTATTGGGGAATGTTTATTCTGTTGAGTTCAATATGTTAAAGACTAAGTTCACCTTTTGGGAAAAATATTAATAGCACATATTTCTGCAGAAAAAAATGTGCATTTTTTTCCCTGCAGGAGCCTGGAAAGCATTGCACCCATGATCAGTAAATAACAGGTGCAATGTCAGGCTTCTGCAGACTCTCAGTATAACTGTCTGCCTATACTTCGTGTATGGGCAGACAGGTATTGAAGAGCAGGAAGGTAAATGAAATATGAGAGCGCTCACCCACTGTCACAGTGGGAGGACTTGGGGGCATGCGGGGGGACTGCTGGAGCATGCTATATGTTACACCCTAAATATGGGTGTAACATGTAACATTCTCCCAAAGGTGAACTTTAACTCCTTTTAAACTAAAAGTTGCCAAGGGCCTTCTACTACTATAATATTTGCAAATTCCAACAAGTTGTTTAACCTAATTTACTAGTGTTACTTTAAAACTGGAAAAAAAATCTAACACAAGTGTGGTTGCTCAATGATCAAACAGAAATCTAATTTGATTTTTTCTTATTTATCATTTTTTTTTATTGAAAGATTTATACTTTCTGGTTATTTAAATGTAATAATCATCAAAACAATATGTTGACGCAATTCTGCATTTTGATAACCATTTTTTTAGTTATGCTACATGTTTCATCAATATCTGCAGTATCACATATGTTTGACATAGCTAAGTATGTCCTTCATAATAATTCTTCTGTTCATCCAGTGTAATCTCCATATTATATTTACGTGACCATAAGTTGCTTTACCCTAATGATTCAGAGCTGAGTCTGTATTTCCCCGTATCAATGCTTTTAGATTTCTTGGATTTGATTAAATGCGTTGATCCATCGCATTACAGATACTGAATTCTCGTATAATGATGTTTTTACTATCTTGCCTTCAATAAAATTTATATTTTTATAATCTGTATTTTATCTAAGTGATACTCTTGAGCACACTAAAATCCCCATCCACCTCATCCACAGGGTCTACCTGTAAGACTTGGTTTACTTTTGCCATATTTAAGGTACTATTTGTTAAATATCCAGCGGCAGTTATAATACTCTCACTTAAACTGTATATTGGTCATACTTCACATATATTGTGTGGTTGATTAGACACTTACACTGTGGGTAGATCTTGTTACTTAACCAGTTTTTTTTTTCTTTTGTTTCTTATTTTCCATAGTTCTTGTTTCTACATAACTACAAGACTTACAAGTCCGAGTTTCGGTGCAGTCAATAAAGGTGGGTAATTCCTTAACCCTTATAGTCACACATTATAATATATTCAAAACGTTCGCTTCTTATCACATACACATCAATTTTGTGGTACATACATAATTTATTTTGTCGCTTACAGCGTTACACCACTACAGTTGTCGCCCATCAAGCTTATGGGTACCTATGGATTGAGGTGTTCGTTCTTTAATTGACTAATTTGGTGGCAAGTCTCCTTATCCGTTAACACATACGTCATACGTTTACGACATATCCCAATACCCATACGTCTTACCTGACACGTTTTCAGGTTACTAAGGCTGGAGTTTACATTGTTTATTTGCCCGGTACACCTAAGGTAACTCGGCCTCTATCACACTTAAGGACTGACATGCTTTCAGTCCTGTGCAATTCGAGTTTTCGTTTGCTAACTGATCCACTATCACCATAGTGAGACCACTCATTGCACCACATAACTCACACTTGTACACTTGGAAAAAAAAAGGGATTTCTTAAATATATACAATATCTCACAAGAGTGAGTACACCCCTCACATTTTTGTAAATATTTTTATTATATCTTTTCATGTGATAACACTGAAGAAATGACACTTTGCTACAATGTAAAATAGTGAATGTACAGCGTATATAACAGTGTAAATTTGTTCTCCCCTCAAAATAACTCAACACACAGTCATTAATGTCTAAACCGCTGGCAACAAAAGTGAGTACACCCCTAAGTGAAAATGTCAAAATTGAGCCCAAAGTGTCAATATTTTGTATGGCCACCATTATTTTCCAGCACTGCTCTTGAGCATGGAGTTCACCAGAGCTTCACAGATTGCCACTGTAGTCCTCTTCCACTCCTCCATTATGACATTGTGGAGCTGGTGGATGTTAGAGACCTTGCGCTCTTCCACCTTCCATTTGAGGATGCCCCACAGATGCTCAATAGGGTTTAGGTCTGGAGACATGCTTGGCCAGTCCATCACCTTTACCCTCAGCTTCTTTAGCAAGGCAGTGGTCATCTTGGAGGTGCATTTGGGGTCGTTATCCTGTTGGAATACTGCCCTGCGGCCCAGTCCCAGAAGGCTTGGATCATGCTTTGCTTCAGTATGTCACAGTACATGTTGACATTCATGGTTCACTCAATGAGCTGTAGCTCCTCAGTGCCAGCAGCACTCATACAGCCCCATACCATGACACTCCCACCACCATACTTGAGTGTAGGCAAGACACACCATCTGAACCAAATATGTTTATCTTGGTCCCATCAGACCACAGGACATGGTTCCAGTAATCCATGTCCTTAGTCTGCTTGTCTTCAGAAAACTGTTTGCAGGCTTTCCTATGCATCATCTTTAGAAGAGGTTTCCTTCTGGGATGACAGCCATGCAGACCAATTTGATGCAGTGTGCGGCCTATGGTCTGAGCACTGACAGGCTGACCCCCCACCCCTTCAACCTCTGCAGCAATGCTGGCAGCACTCATATGTCTATTTCTCAAAGACAACCTCTATGATGCTAAGCACATGAACTCAACTTCTTTAGTCGATCATGGCGAGGCCTGTTCTGAGTGAAACCTGTTCTGTTAAACTGCTGTATGGTCTTGGCCATCATGCTGCAGCTCAGTTTCAGGGTCTTGGCAAGGGGCCATGTTGAACTTCCAGTGACCAGTATGAAAGAGTGAGAGCGATAACACCAAATTTAACACACTTGCTCCCCATTCACACCTGAGACCTTGTAACACTAATGAGTCACATGACACTGGGGAGGGAACGTTTCTAATTGGGCCCAATTTAGATATTTTCACTTAGGGGTGTACTCACGTTTGATGCCAGCAGTTTAGACATTGAATGGCTGTGTGTTGAGTTATTTTGAGGGGACAGCAAATTCACACTGTTATACAAGCTGTACGCTCACTTCTTTACATTGTAGCAAAGTGTAATTTCTTCAGTGTTGTCACATGAAAAGATATAATAAAATATTTATAAAAACGTGAAGGGTGTACTCACTTTTGTGAGATACTGTATATGTATGCAAAAGAAATATGCTTGTTACAAATTTATCCAAATAGGATGTAAATATGTAATTAGAAGTCCATGGTAGAGCCCAAAAGTCCCTTATTAAGACACCAAGTTTCACAATATTAGTGATGGAAAATGGAAACAGGATACTTCAGGTGATGTACTGTATCCCTTCACCCACAGACACACACACCGCTCACCTCAGTCCAATGACCTCTGTGTTACCATCAGGTCATAAGCGCTAATTCTATACAGGGAGTCGGGGTATATGTAGCATTGGTGGTCTCATCTCTTTCCAAGCCTTTCTCATACCAACTCTTTATATAGCCAAACAAATACCAGCTCCTGTCTGGTCAAGGGGCATTTACAACAGATAACAGGAACTCCTGGACTTCCACTCGTATTTGAGCACATGTAAAATAATAAATAATCTAAGTGATCTCTGCTTGTTTAAATATAGGCATAGGTGTTTGTGTGTGTAAATATATATATATATATATATATATATACATATATAGATACACAATCCTATATATATATATATATATATATATATATATATATATATATATATATATATATATATACAATCCTATACCCACAGTTGATCCAGAGGAAAATAAAACCCCAATAAAACATGAGTTTACCTTATTAGTATCGTTGGTACAAATGCCTCTCTGGCTGCAATACTGACCTCCCTTCTGGCATCAGTAATCTTTAAGGCTCCATTTACATACTGGCTCATCAGATCGCGGGCAGAATCGCAGTGATTGTGCCCGTACTCCCGAATCATTGCAAATCGCAGGACGCCCGTGCGATTTCTGTGACTTGCAATGGCAACTCCACACGTGGCACGATTGTGATGAGATTGTCGCCCAATGAATTGTAGTAAAATCGCACAAATAGAATTGCTGGACACCTGTCGTCCAAAAGAAGTTCTTGTACTGTGAACGGAATATGTGAATGAAGCCTACAAAAAAGTGTAAAGCCTGTAGCACTGATCAGTGTATTCTGACAGTGGGGAAGCCTCCCTGGTGTCAGAATATAATGACACAGCAGGAGGATTCCCCCCTTCCACCTCATGTGTGGATGGGGTAAATGGGTCAGTTTTTTTGTAATTCAACCCGCTGGTTGAACAAATAAAACTGACCTATCCATGACCAGCTTAAGCACCTATTTTTGAGACTTTTCAGACTTGTTTGTAAACATCTGTGCTATGACATATTTTAGACCTCTTTCAAACAATTGGACCGATCAGGTCCGCCTGTCTGTTTTTCAGGTGGATCTGATCGGGCCACCCATTCTCTTCTAAGGGGAGGTGGATGTCAGTGGACATGTGTCCGCTGACACCTGTTTGCCATCCGATTCCTACAAGATCTGCTGAAAACAGACGAATGGCGATACGTTCGCCATCCATCCAGCGGGCCGGATCAGATGAGATTGAATTAAAACAGACAGCGGGACTCTGACAGGTCGGTCTCTGCATAATGAGCAGAGACGGACCTGTCATCCGCCTGCTCAGCAGAGATCAACAGAGCGTTCACTGCTGAGTGGACCTGCCTCATGTGAAAGGGGCCTAAGACCCGGTCCACACTAGCGCGACTTGTCAGGCGACTTGTCAGCCTGACAAGTCGCGCTCCCTCGCAGTCCATTGACTGCTACAGGACCCGTTCTAATAGGAGCGACAGAAGTCGCTCCGACTTAGAAAAAGGGTCCTGTACTACTTCGGGGTGACCTCGGAGCGAGTTGCATAGACTTCCATTATGTGAAGTCCATGCAAGTCGCTCCGAAGTCGTGGTGCATGGGAATGCATAAGTCGCCCCCGAAGTAGTATAGAGTTGTGTCGCCCCAGGGTGAACCGACTCTAAGAGTGGCACCATAAGTAAATCACAATCAATATTTAGATTCTTTATAATAACAAATAATGGGTGACAGTGTTGGATCCACATTTTTTTTAATTATTAAGGCTTCTTTACCATTTGAGCTATGAAAATATAGAATGGATTTCTGTAGGATATAGACCTATCAAAGTCTGCAGATTGCTTTAAGAACAAAGGCTGGATATGTTTCTAAATGCACAAGTTATTGTTGTTATTATTATTATTATTATTATTATTATTATTATGTGCCGTCAACCCCAAACGTGGCACTATTGTGACGATCTCTGATGGCCACACAGATATTTTTTTTCCATAATGATCTGCTTTCTGTTTGGGTCTTAATAATTCACATATAACTGCCTATAAATAATTATAGGAAGTATCACAGTAGATTGTTGATCCAGGGACAATCAAATTGCTTTAAGGAAACAGAAAGACATGTTTCCCTTTTGGACCATGCTTTAAAAGGGTATTTGACCTTCTTCTAACCTGTAGGTTAAGAGTCCTTAGAGTGTAAGTTTTAATTTATTGGATCTTGCCCTTTGGTTGTGTTTCTTGTAATAGCAATGCAATTATTATATAGAAATTTGAAGGCATATAAATAAAGGATATTTCATGGGAAAATATTATATACATGTGGATTTGTCAGATAACCCTGAATTCACTTTGGCAGCCTGTCTTTTTATTTCATGTTTCTGTTAGACAGTGACATCCATGCATATCATTTACTGCACTTTACATGGATAAAGGGCACTTGGTAAGCATGACCCAAGCACTGAACATGATCATTATAAATTTCAATTGCATTTTAAATACTCACCTTCAATAATTCTTAAATTATACAGCATGTTAAAGAGATGCTGAAACACTCAAGGGGGAAAAGCACAATGTCATACAAGAATATCCATGAATACATCTGGAAATATCAAGGACACATGCCTGTTGTACATTGATAATTATTTTTGCCAAGTGATGGATTGTTACTTAGAATCTGAATTACCATGACTAGGTTGAATTAATTTACAGCCATTTATACAGGGAAAGTCTTAGTTTTTCTAAATAGACCTGTGTGAAAAACCATATGTATGAGGAAACCAGCTGGCTACCCAAGCCATTCCTTTACAAAGAGATATGACTTCAAACTGAAATAAGGTAATACACTAACCCAGAACACCATCAAAGATTACCATTAAATCAACATTTTGTTGTTTTGATTCTGTGTGGTTTCTTAGAAATAAATGAGAAAGCAAATGTTTAAAGAACTGATAGTTTAACTGAACTATACTGCCACCTAGCTGCAAAATGAATGCTTCTAAGCTCTATACTTCAGATATACAAACTAAAGTGACTGAGAAACCTTTATATACAATTTCATTTGACGACTGAAAAATGCTTTAGCATTAGAAACAGACAAGATGAGTAATTTCACTAGCTATGCTATATAGTTAGACACATTTTACGTATAAACATCACATTCTCACCAACAATCTTTTGCAGGGTCAAAGTCAGCACAAGCTGCTGAGAATTTTTTATGATTGTTGTGGATAATATCTGTCACATCGATAACATGACATGGTTTGTGTTCAAGGTGCTTCTCTTTATGCCTGCGACAGGTTCTTGACAGATCCGTTCAGGCCGAACTGATCTTCATGCTTCTCCTGAATAGGGTTTAATTTTAGCCTATAGGAATTGTATATGCAGTGCACATGGTGGTTTCTGAATGCAGCTCATAGTTAGTATCCAGCTACTGTCATATATCTGTCAGACTGTTGGTATGCATACCTTGATTTTATCTTTCTTTCTTTTGATCATACTTAGTTTGTGTTGTGTTCTGTTTGTAACAAGGATTGTAACATAGGTTTAGGGAGTTTAGTGATGAGCAAGTTTTTTTACGTGTGTACCATCCACAGTTGCTTAAACCAGGGCAATTCACTTTTTGATTCATGCAAATTATTCAATCACTTTTAACACTGCAGAGAGAGCATTCCACTGAGAACATATAGATAAAGTGTCCTATTGCTCTATTTAGAAAAAGAAAAAACAGTCTAGGGTTGGTGCACACAACCAACTTTTTAAAAATAGAATCAATGAGTAGAACCAGCTAAGGTTTGCACTTTCCCAGTGATTTTCTGAAACCGAACACTAGAACAGAAAGAATACCTATGTACAGAAGCCATATGATGGTAATTAATCATATATAAATATTGCATTATATACAGTGTAAGGCCCCTTTCACATGAACTATCCGATCAGATCCGCCTGTCAGTTTTTTAGGCGGACCTGATCGGATCCTGGATGCATCCCTATGGGGTAGCGGATATCTTCCGATCCTGTCTGTGAAATCCGGACGGGTGGAAACCCTATTTTCCATCCGTCAAGCGGATGGGATCGGATGAGAATGGACAGGCGGACCGTTCTCATCCGATATCCCCATAGAGGACAGCGGGGATCTGACAGCTCCCTCTCCACTCATAGAGCAGAGACGAAGCTGTCATCCGCCTGTTCAGCGGAGATCGGCGGATCGATCCGTGCTGAGCATCACGGAGTCCGCCGGCGGAGGCGGACCATGCGAAAGGAGCCTAAGGCCCCTTTCACATGAACGATCCGATCAGATCCGCCTGTCAGTTTTTCAGACGGACCTGATCAGATGCTCCATTCACCCCTATGGGGCAGCGGATGTCAGCAGGGACATCTCCGCTGACACCCGCTGCTATTCGATCCTGTCCGTGAAATCCAGACGGGTGGAAACCCTATTTTCTATCCGTCCAGTGGATCGGATCGGATGGAATCGGATTGGTTGAGAGCAGACAGGCGGTCTATTCTCATCCGATTCCCCCATAGAGGACAGAAGGGGATCTGACAGTTCCGTCTTCGCACACAAAGCGTAGACGGAGCTGTCATCCGCCTGCTCAGCAGGGATCAGCAGATCGATCCCCTGCTGAGCAGAGAACGGACTGCAACATGTGAAAGGACCCCAAATTATAAAATGAAAAAAAAAAAAAAAAAAAAACAAACAAAATTGAGCTATACAAGTGAAATGGGAGAAACAGAAATCAAGAAAGAAATGCATTTTGCTAGAACAGTATTTGGAGTTCCAGGTTAGCAAACAAGTCACTACTGACACATGAGATTGAAAATTACATTTAAAAATAATATAAGAGTAAAACACACAAATGAGCATTAACATGTGTATAAACCATAACTGTGAACTTTTGTCTTTTGCTACTTTTTGGACTGTTTCAATATACCAGAAATTGATTACATCAACACAGGATGGTACTGTGGGTGTATAGATGGTAAAAACCAGTGCCACATCCTAATGATTACAGTATTATATACAAAAAATGGAAAACATGGACTTTGAAGGCACAGATTCTGAAAAAGAACATATTTTATTGATAACAGTTAACATAAAAACATATGTATACACAAAAAAAATTACAATATAAACAGCACAATGAATTATTTAACCCACTCTGGCCACTAGGGTCAGGACCAGTGGGAAAAACAGAACCTGATAATACCTCGCAGAGATGGAATATGATGTAAAACTGGCTAAAAGCTCAACATGTTTCGCTTCATCAGGAGCTTACTTTTCTATTACATGTTCTATAAAATGAAGACATCTCAGTGAATATACAGGTTAAGAACAAAAATTCATGTGCACAAAGTATATTATGTATAATAACCATATAGATAGGTAAAGCAAAAGTGAATTATCCAAAAAGTTCAGGACCAAAGCCAGCATGAATGTAGGGCAGAGGCAGATGTGGGGACACACCAGGTATCAAAACAAAAAATATAAATTATAATCGATAACCCCATATGGAATAGAGTAAGAAGGTGGAAAAAAAACATATGCTGTAGGGTTGTTTATAGAGCATAACCACCACCATTTTACAAGTTGCTTTTCAAAACCATAGGAGAGTAATTAACCTATCCAGATCAGTATACCCAGTTGTACACAGGACCGGTAATTTTACAGAATAGGAAAAAGCAGGTATGTTTGTCTTTAACCACTTAAGCCCCGGAAGATTTTACCCCCTTCCTGACCAGGGCCTATTTTGCGATTCGGCACTGCATGACTTTAATAGACTATTGCGCGGTCGTGCAACGCTGTACCCAAATGAAATTTACGTCCTTTTTTTACCACAAACAGAGCTTTCTTTTGGTGGTATTTGATCACCTGTGCGATTTTTACTTTTTGCGCTATAAACAAAAAAAGAGCATAAATTTTGAAAAAATAACAATATTTTCACATTTTTTTATATGAAATTACCCCCCAAAAAAATGTAAAAATCAACATTTTAAAATTTTTAGCCAATTTGTTTTCTGCTACATATGTTTGGTAAAAAAAATCGCAATAAGCATATTTTGATTGGTTTGCGCAAAAGTTATTGTGTTTACTAACTAAGGGAAAGATTTCTGTCATGTTTGGTGGTTTTTTTTTTTAACGAGTAATGGCGGTGATCTGCGATTTTTTTTGTGGGACTGCGACATTTCGGCGGGTACCAGTGACATTACTACAGTAATCAGTGCTATACATATGCACTGTTACTGTAAAAATGACACTGGCAGGGAAGGGGTTAACTTTATTGGTGATGCAGGGGTTAAGTGTGTCCCTAGGGGCGTGCTTCTAACTGTAAAGGGGTGTGGCTAGTGATGTAACCACAGAGACATACGATCCTACATAGCGGGATCATATGATCTCTGCAGTTAGATCAGGGAGAATGACAGGCGGCTTTGTTTACATTAGCCACCTGCCTTTCTCCGTCTCCACGTGGAGATCGCGAGTGACCGACAGACATCGGGTCCGCCGGTCACACGCTCGGACTTGCTAGGGAACTAGCGGGGGCGGGAGCGCGCCTCCAGCGGCGCGCCCTCGCCCGCTGGAGGCTCACAGGCTAGTGACGTAGTCCTACGTCACTTTGCCTGTATGGAGCTGACCGCCGCAGTAAATAGTCGTGCGGCGGTTGGCAAGAGGTTAAAACACTTGCAAAGTTCAGAAGGTCCTCTGAAAAAGGAATTCATATAATATAGTAAGCATGAGGTTATATATATATATACTGTATATATATATATATATATGTATATATATGTATATATATATATATATATATATATCAACACAGGGAAAGCTAGGGGGAAAAATGCAAGGGGGGGTAGATAGAAAAGGGGAAAAGGGCGGAGGGAAGGGATGGAGATTGGCCGTGGTCTCACCTTAACCAAAGGGTAATACTGCTTTTAATAGAAAAAATGGTGTACTAGTTGGAAAACCATTGCTTTTAAGGACAGACCGAAAAGTCGTTCACCATATAGCAAAGAGTTTATCACAGGTTGTTAACAGATCCCCATACAGATGATCAATGCTCTATTAGTCTGGAAGTTCACATAGTCTAATGGCCTGTAGAGCCAAATTAGAACACAGGTAGTTTGCTAAATATATGAATACAAGTCACCACAGGGCTAACATAGCCCAGCAAGATCACACCACAAGTGTAGAGTAAGAGTTATATAAATACCTGTAATATGCTAGTAAGCACTCCTTCTTCCGACAGTATGGTAAAAGCAGCTGGTGGTGGAAGCATCTGACACAGTATAAGGCTTCCTAAAAACCTTATATGTGTGTCCCAATCAGGGTGTCTGCGTCATAATGGTGTCAGCATTACCTGACCTGGCCGGATAGGACCGCACATGCTCCATGACCTCACGCGCATGCACAGACGACAGGAAAGGAGCACAGAGCGGTCCCCAGGGATGGTGCCACAGGAGGAGGATGCCCTCTGGTGTTGCCTCCATACACCCCATGCTCACTGACAGAAAAGCAGCAGCTACCCAGCCATACATCAAACCCCAAAGCCCAATAGCCAGTCCGGAACAGGGCACAGCACAGTAAATGAACAAAAAAGCAAAACACTAACAGAACAAAACAAATATCAAGTGGTTTTAAAAAACAGCATGTTGTGTGCAAGCGTATCTCAATGGAATAGACATTAACTTTATGAAAACAAATCACATCACATGACAGAAATGATGAAGGTATGGCATGTTTTGAAGATCGCATACCTCAAAGAATTAGCATTAGCCTTGTAATCCTAATATATGATTTCATACCAAATTGCTTCACCCCAGGTAACAGACATAATGTATGAACATACCTAAGCCCTCGAAAAAAAGAGGGGGAGGGAGGGAGAAGGAATGTAGATAAAAAAAGTATTTCAATATACCATTTAAAGAATCTCTGCACTGTGCATTCTTCACTATGCGCTTTGCACTGTTATCTTAGGCAATAATATCAGCTTTGTCCAGTTCACCTCTGTTGACTGCTCACTATGTTATGGAGATGAGGTCTCTGCTCACTATGTTATGGAGATGAGGTCTCTGCTCACTATGTTATGGAGATGAGGTCTCTGCTCACTATGTTATGAAGATGAGGTCTCTGCTCACTATGTTATGGAGATGAGGTCTCTGCTCACTATGTTATGAAGATGAGGTCTCTGCTCACTATGTTATGGAGATGAGGTCTCTGCTCACTATGTTATGGAGATGAGGTCTCTGCTCACTATGTTATGGAGATGAGGTCTCTGCTCACTATGTTATGAAGATGAGGTCTCTGCTCACTATGTTATGGAGATGAGGTCTCTGCTCACTATGTTATGGAGATGAGGTCTCTGCTCACTATGTTATGGAGATGAGGTCTCTGCTCACTATGTTATGGAGATGAGGTCTCTGCTCACTATGTTATGAAGATGAGGTCTCTGCTCACTATGTTATGGAGATGAGGTCTCTGCTCACTATGTTATGGAGATGAGGTCTCTGCTCACTATGTTATGGAGATGAGGTCTCTGCTCACTATGTTATGAAGATGAGGTCTCTGCTCACTATGTTATGAAGATGAGGTCTCTGCTCACTATGTTATGGAGATGAGAAGATGGGTAGGTGTTCTATAGTCCTAACAAGCTTCCTGTCCTAGGGTGGCAAAGTTGCTTATTTTACAGAAACAGTACAGCGAGTAAGCAGGACAGGAAGAGTGTTAATGGCAGGATCACTAGGTGAAAAACAAAGAACAAAGCTTTTAAAAAATGCAGCAGCCACATCTAAGGAGTAGTAAGCTGCAATATTTTTTTTTTCTTCAGCTTGGATATTTTTTATTACAATTAAGAACAAAATAATACTTTACAAATTTACTGAACCCACAACAGTATAATTAGTGTGTAAATGCAGTAAAGCATGCTTGTTATACTCACCATGGAACCTAAGGGGTTAATCCTCTGCATTGTGTAAAAAAGCTGTTTGATCCTGTATTTCTGATCATCCCCTTCTTTTACTGTCCCCAATCCATCTGCTGATAGTATAGAGTCTTTGGAGTCACTCTGCACATGCTCAGTTTAGTGTGTATTGCTAGAGAGTTTTTTTTTCTTGGGAGAGTGCATGTGATGAGCACAGGACCAATCAGCACTGTCAAGACAGAGGGTCAGGGGTCCTGCAGCCCCATAGGACAATCAGGGGAGAATGGAAACTCCTCCTACAAGCTTTAACCAGACAGAGATAGAGGTCACAAGACTGCTATATACTGCTGATGAGAAAAGGTATTTAGCAATTTATATTTACTAAAACTATTGCATTTCCATGTTCTGTGTACTGTCGGAGACCAGATATAGTAAATGCTGTGTCATGGGTTTAGTAACAATTTAATGTAAAGTGGAATGTGCAGGAGAGCATTGCCATGGGTATGGCAACAGAAATTATATTCATAAGGAATGAAAGTGGGCAGTATGTAAAGGAGAGGCGAGCTGGAAAACTGGGAAAACAATTTGCCTGCAATATGTGCAGCAATAAGAATATGCCTCTCAACAAGATAATGGAATAATTGCAGTAACTTGAAGTCTTGCCAAATGGTTTTCTGCCTCATCTACTAAATAAAAGAATGATCCCCATTCAGTTATAGGTATTGATTTCCTGGTAGTCTGCAGGTTAAGGATGGGAAGCCCACATATTTGCACACTATTTATATGGACTTTATTTAATTATTCACTTATGTACTAATATTTAAGCACCTTTATTTGCTGTGTCACATTGCATTTTATGTAATTGGCATATTTGCACATGAGGTTGAATTAGCATTCTTATGTTATTGATGTTATTTTGACACTTATTGCACTTTTGTAAAAATACTGACTGCATGCAGCCAGTAACACTTCATGCACTTTATTTTCTGAGGTAGCAATACCATTAGCATTTATCTATATTGCTTTACACATTTTTTTTACACAGAAATTTATTAGCAACAGGGCGTCAATGCCCTCTAGCATTGGGCTTAGCGCAGTTTTTCCTATCCTTTAACCTTATCACTTTGTAGGAATAGCGACATGATTTCTGCCATTCGGCAATGAAGATTTGCGAACAATTTATCATTGAATGGGGGGGAGGGGCAGCAGCGCTATCCCACGGTACATAGTCTACAATGTAACTCAGGCAGGCTTGATGGAAAACCTTGAAAAGTTTATTTATAAAAATGATATATAGTGATGATTAAAACATAATAGAATGTATTCCAAACCCGATCTGTGGCGTTGCTGGGGGTCACAGGATGACCGAGCCGCTGGGTGAGCCGGAACTGTGTAGATGATCACAGCAGGGAACCAGGCATAAGGGAGAAGGATCTTATGTGCCAAAAGCAGACCGGACCAGCCGGTAAGGTGGCGTGGCTTCCTCCCACCCGATAGTGTGGCTGCTCGCACTGAAGCAGTGTAGATGTGCCGCGGAGCCGCCAACCAGAGGTATCCACAGCGGAGGCCGCTACTCATAAGCGGCGTCAGCAAGCGTCGGGACCTGGCCTGGAAAGTATCAGAGTTGCCGTGACGACATGTTTCGCACTGCTGTGCTTTGTCTCACTAAAGTAGTGATTTATCATCACTACTTTATTCCCATTTCTCTTGGCCTCTGATATCTTACACACATCTAGTAAATATGAAAGGCCAAATACTGTATTTATTGGCGTAAAACATGCACTTTTTCCTCCTAAAAATGGAGGGGAAAGCAGCAGTGCATGTTATACGACGATATAAAAGAAAAAACCCCAGGCAGCTCCGAGAGGCAGAGGGGGGCGGGCCAGGCCCGAGGAGAAGGAAGTATGAGCAGTCACTGTCATAGGAAGTCCCGCCTCCTATGATAGACAGCACAGTGGCCGGGACATGTGACATCTATCATAGGCGCTGGGACTTCAGATGACAGTGGCTGCTCGCCCTCCCACTCCTAAGCCCAGCCCTTCCTCGCTCTGTGTAATGGCGCTGGCGAGGCTGCAATTGATGACACTGCGCTGATGAGGCTGCAATAGAGGACACTGCGCTGGCGAGGCTGCATTCATGGGCACTGGTGAGGCTGCATTGCTGGACACTGCACTGATGAGGCTGCATTTATGGGCACTGGTAAGGCTGCATTTGATTAAAAAAAAAAATTCTAAGTTCAAAGCTGTTTATTTTAAATTTAAACTTTTTTCCTCAAATTTCCCTCCTAAAATTGAGGTGCGTGTTATACGCCAATAAATACAGTATATTTTATTTTAGGTGGACCTTTGTCCAGGTTAAAGACAGAGTATATACAGTACATATCCCTAATAAGCAAAAATGCTTTCAAACAAGCCATTACTGATTTCTCTAGCTGCAAGTATTGTAAAGTAATTAAAGGGTAACTCCACTTTTTTGGGTAAAAAAATACCAAATAAAGAAAAAATAAAATGTATACAATTGCAACATAAGTCTTATTGCAATAGAATTTTATTTTAAAAAATACCTTTCCTTTTCAATCTGCAGTCGCTGTAATGTTCCGAAAATGCAATGCAATTTGGCTACCTGGAGGTGTTCTGTACACAGAATGTGTACTGACCACACCCCAGAAACATCATTTCCTGTTTGTGTGATTGGCTCCCCAATTTTCCCAGAAGCCTGCACCAAGATACAAGTCAGATTTCTGGCATCCCCTGCAACAAAAATGTAATTTTCGGGGAGATTTTCCCAATAGGAACACGTCTAAAGGGATGCAGGCTCGGCATCTTTCCTCCTTAGTGCTCTGCAGCTGCTTGATAATTATGAAACCACTCCCATTAGACTCACTTAGCACAGGGGCACAGAGAAACACAAAGAGATTTCTTCAGAATAACAAAAGGTAGGAATTTGCAACAAAGTTTGTTAAAATCCCTGCAATGTACAGAGATCATCCAGAGGGGAATGATTTTTTCTCAACTAAAGTAGAGTTACGCTTTGATCTTCAAAGATCCTGAAATATTACAACAGAGGCTCTAAAGTTGGGTTTCATTTGATTTCCAGAAGCTTACAGCACCTAAGGTTTGCTAACCCTTCGCATGCTGCCAAGACTAAACTCTGGTGCAATAGAAAGTAAAGCTGGCCATGAATTGCTTATTTTTTTAGCAGCCAGTGGGGAAGCAATCCTCCTGCTGAGACATTGTATTCTAAAAGCAGGGTCTTTTCTCTGTCAGGATACACTGATCAATGACTGCAGCACATTGGCTGTAGCTGCTTGTCAAGAAATATTTCCAATATTTTTGTTCAACAGAAGCTAATCATTAGATCAAGTTCTGTCAAGTGGGAACTGCCCACATGCATCAAAATGCATCTGATCCCCGCTGAACAGGACAAATTTTGATTCATCTATGGCCGTCTTAAAGGGGTAAGGAACTGTGAATTCAGTACCTCTGTTGTGATCCTTCAAGATACACACAATTCCCATAGCTACGGAAGTTAGTGAATGCTTTTTAAAAGTACTTTTACTGTGTGTTTAGAATTTAATACTTTGTGCATAGTGTGGGAACAGGGTCACTTTAATCACTTCAGCTATGGAAGGTTTTACCCCCTTAATGACCAGG
This sequence comes from Pelophylax lessonae, assembly GCF_965119305.1. Taxonomy (NCBI): domain Eukaryota; kingdom Metazoa; phylum Chordata; class Amphibia; order Anura; family Ranidae; genus Pelophylax; species Pelophylax lessonae. Next base: position 370,821,851 of record NC_138771.1, read on the forward strand.
CCATTTTTTGCGATTTGGCACTGCATTACTTTAACTAACAATTGCGCAGTCGTGCAACGCTGTACCCAAATACAATCAATGTCCTTTTTTTCCCACAAATAGAGCTTTCTTTTGGTATTTGATCACCTCTGCGGTTTTAAGATTTTGCGCTATAAACAAAAAAAGAGCGACAATTGTGAAAAACACATAATATTTTTTTTGCTTTCTGCTATAAAACATTCCCAATAAAAAAAAGTAAAAAATCTATTTTTTTTATCAGTTTAGGCCAATTTGTATTCTGCTCTATATTTTTGGAAAAAAAAATCACAAAAAGCATATATTAATTGGTTTGCACAAAAGTTATAGCAATTTAGATTTTTGGACTTTTTTTTTTATTAGTAATGGTGGCGATCAGCGGTTTTTAGCGGGACTGCAACATTGCGGCAGACAAATCTGACACTAAGTGACATTTTTTCGGGACCAGTGACATTAATACACTAATTAGTGCTAAATAATATGCACTGTTACTAAAACAAGGAGTAAGAAAACTGACATAAACACCACAAGGGATGCCTGTATACCTCACCCACTCGGCGCTAAGGTGCTCAGTGCTATAATAAAATAGCTTACATAAATACAATGGTAAATACCATAAATAATCCGGTTAAAGGTGTAAGAGAATAAAATTGCAATAAAATGATATAAAATCACAAATTCATCTAAAACCCTTTCGGATATCAGCAGCCGTTATAAGTAAAAAACAATGATAAAATGGTGTGTACATCTGAAATCACATGTAAACACTAACAGCGCTATATAACTGATCACATAGTCCATAATGTGTCATATTCATTTCAATGGACAGTCCACCAGCTGAAACCATCTGTAGTGATGATATCCTATGTAAAGTGTCCACGTGCTCTATATAAGTAGTAGTGCACCTTCACCACACCAGCATGCCCCCCAAGCAGTGCTCACGTACCTCACTGAGGGGGATATCAGGCCAAACAGAATGTATGCACAGTAGGATAAATCACTCTGTCACAACACAAGATCTCCACAAAGCTGGCGGCTGGATCACTCCACAGATGTTATGTGATATGTGGATGAGAATAATGCACTCATAGCGTAATTCCATCAACACATTTATATTTATTAAGGCAAATCCAAACGAAATGCACTCACAAACAAAATTAAAAGCAGAGCATCCAAATACTTGTCAAAAATTCCCAATCCGGGCTACCTGTACGGTTCCACGCCATCCCGTTGTGTGCTCCGAAGCCGCGGCTACCACCGCCGGGCGACTTCCGGGTTCGGCGTGACGTCAGACGTCCGGATCGTCACGTTGCTATGGTCACGCGGTGCTCCCACAAAGTTGGGAGCATTAAATTGTCCAAAATGGCTTGGTATACTGATGCCTTAAGAGTTTCTTTCACTGGAACTATGGAGCCAAGCCCAACCCCTGAAAAACCATCCCACTCCATAATCCTCCCTGCACCAAATGATTTGGACCACTGCACAAAACAAGGTCCAAAAAGACATGGATGAGCAAGTTTTGGATGGAAGAACTTGACTGGCCTGCACAGAGTCCTGACCTCAACTTAACAGAACACTTTTAGGATGAACTAGAGTGCAGACTGCAAGCCAGGCCTTTCCGTTCCACTTCAGTTACTGACCTAACAAATGAGCTTCCTGGAAGAATGGTCAAACATTCCTATAGACATACTCCTAAACCTTGTGGACAGCTGGCCAGAAGAGTTGAAGCTGTTATAGCTGCAAAGGTTGGGCCAACTCAATATTAAACCCTATTGACTAAAACTGGGATGTCATTTAAGTTCATGAGTATGCAGAGGCAGAAGTCCCAATACTTTTGGTAATATATATATATATATATATATATATATATATATATATATATATATATATATATATATATATATATATACAGTCAGGTCCATAAATATTGGGACATTGACACAATTCTAATCTTTTTGGCACTCTATACACTACAACAAAGGATTTGAAATGAAACAAACAAGATGTGCTTTAACTGCAGACTTTCAGCTTTAATTTGAGGGTATTTACATCTAAATAAGGTGAATGGTGTAGGAATTACAACAATTTGCATATGTGCCTCCCACTTTTTAAGGGACCAAAAGTAATGGGACAGATTAACAATCGTAAATCAAACTTTCACTTATTAATACTTGGTTGCAAATCCTTTGCAGTCAATTACAGCCTGAAGTCTGGAATGCATAGACATCACCAGATGCTGGGTTTTATCCCTGGTGATGCTCTGCCAGGCCTCTACTGCAATTGTCTTCAGTTCCTGCTTATTCTTGGGGCATTTTCCCTTCAGTTTTGTCTTCAGCAAGTGAAATGCATGCTCAATCAGATTCAGGTCAGGTGATTGACTTGACCATTGCATAACATTCCACTTCTTTCCCTTAAAAAACTCTTTGGTTGCTTGTGTGCTTTGGGTCATTGTCCATCTGCACTGTGAAACGCTGTCCAATGAGTTCTGAAGCATTTGGCTGAATATGAGCAAATAATATTGCCAGAAAACACTTCAGAATTCATCCTGCTGCTTTTGTCAGCAGTCACATCATCAATAAATACAAGAGAACCAGTTCCATTGGCAGCCATACATGCCCACGCCATGACGCTACCACCACCATGCTTCCCTGATGAGGTGGTATGCTTTGGATCATGAGCAGTTCCTTTCCTTCTCCATATTCTTCTCTTCCCATCACACTGGTACTAGTTGGACATCTGTCCATAGGATATTGTTCCAGAACTGTGAAGGCTTTTTTAGATGTTGTTTGGCAAACTCTAATCTGGCCTTCCTGTTTTTGAGGCTTACCAATGGTTTACATCTTGTGGTGAACCCTCTGTATTCACTCTGGTGAAGTCTTCTCTTGATTGTTGACTTTGACACACATACACCTACCTCCTGGAGAGTGTTCTTGATCTGGCCAACTGTTGTGAAGGGTGTTTTCTTCACCAGGGAAAGAATTCTTCGGTCATCCACCACAGTTGTTTTCTGTGGTCTTCTGGGTCATTTGGTGTTGCTGAGCTCACCGGTGCATTTTTTCTTTTTAAGGATGTTCCAAACAGTTGATTTGGCCACACCTAATGTTTTTGCTATCTCTCTGATGGGTTTGTTTTGTTTTTTCAGCCTAATGATGGCTTGCTTCACTAATAGTGACAGCTCTTTGGATCTCATATTGAGAGTTGACAGCAACAGATTCCAAATGCAAATAACACACTTAAATGAACTCTGGACCTTTTATCTGCTCCTTGTAAATGGGATAATGAGGGAATAACACACACCTGGTCATAGAACAGCTGAGCAGCCAATTGCCCCATTATTTTTGGTCCCTTAAAAAGTGGTAGGCACATTTTTTTTTTTTTTTGCCATATGTAATCGGGAGACAAATTCCCTGGCTTTGAGGATACACTAAGTTGGATGGTGTCTATTGGTTGGAGTTACTTACTGGAGACTGATCGCCCGTTAGTATCCTGTCTACATTTTGTGAATCACAGCCTGAACTGACCCCCTATAACAAGGGGTCCGTTCATTCTGGTAAGCATTTTGTGGACACCGGGTGGTCCTGTGTTTTGGTGGAGGTGCTGGAGACACTAAGAATTGCAACAACAAGATATATCAGAGACTCTATTTAATTATAGGACGGTGTTATTGGACTGATTACTTTTGATTTAATGGTCCCATTTACCATTATCTGATTGTTATTCTATTTGCACATTGCACTTTATTTATTCACTTTGCACTTCAGGACCATATATCTATTTATATATCGATTGAATAATTTATTATTCATTCACTGCACCTGGTTATATTCATTTTATATCTATTTTATTTATCTATTTATTTATATCCTTCTGAGATTTATATTTACAGTATATATAATTTTATACCACATTAATATATATATATATACATATATATATATATATATATATATATATATATATATATATATATATATATATATATATATATATATATATATATATATTTCTTTTTTGCACATACCATCAATTGTATGTGTTTATCCATACATGTACCTGGTAATTAGCTTGGATTTGATTTCTTACGATTGCACCTTGGTATTTATTCAAGAGTTATTCTTGTTATTTGCACATAACATTAAGTGTAATAGATTGGTCGAGCGCAGCCATTACATATCACTATGTAATTTTTTTCACATATACAAACTGTTGTAATTCCTACACCTTTCACCTGATTTGGATGTAAATACCCTCACATTAAAGCTGAAAGTCTGCAGTTAAAGCACATCTTGATTGTTTCATTTCAAATCCATTGTGGTGGTGTATAGAGCCAAAAAGATTATAATTGTGTCAAAGTCCCAATATTTATGGACCTGACTGTATAAATATATATATATATATATATATTCACACACAGTATATATATATATTTTTTTTTCTACTTCTCAATACCACACCTACCCCTTCTGCAACTGGGGTTTTGCATGTAGACATTGTTGTACAAAAATAAATTGTAATAGCTTAATTTATAAGTTTATCTTTAGTAACTGAAATTCAGGAATCTTTATTGATATAGTAAATAAAGATACTGAAAATGTATGTGAAACATTTAAAAAAATACCAAAACTTCTGTTTCCTAGGGGAACAAAATGTGCAGGAATAAAAGAAATTAGACATAGGTAAATATATATTTTTTTGTAGATATGATAGGCATAAAACGTTAAAGGCACTAAAAATGCTTTAAGGAATATTATAAAAATTGCAAAACTGAAATGAAGTTAGCAAACATTAAAGAAAAACAAAAACAAATTGCTAAAGGTAAAAATTGAAAAACAAATTGCTAAAAGTATTAAATGAAATCTCAAAATAATTTAAAAGTATATAAAGAGATTGCAATCTGCTAATTTTGTCCCTCTTAAAGATAAATATAAATTAGGATTAATAAGGTATCTGACCTATGGTGTTTGATTTGCAAGTGTCAGAGGAATTAAATGTATAAATCAATAAACTTCTGTGAATTTGATACAAAAATAGGTAAAATTGTGACTGCAAGCACTCCTGTCCCTATCCTCAAAATCCATCAAGCCTGATTAAATTGATATAGCAAAACCCTGTAACATGATTGTTAGGATTAAACTTTTGAAATGAAAACGTTTTTGAATAAAAATCAATACTATGCACATACTCAAAGACAGCAAATATATCTGTACAATTTGAATATTCATGTAAATATAATGTATATAAAACTTTAAAGGCACTAACATAAAGCCTGTTCTGTGCTTACCTAGTGATTTGAACACTCATTTCATTTGTGATAATCGAGACACAAAATCACAAAAAACAGGAATTCATGGGAATGCAATACAATTTTACAATCCTCTGCCATAATTCGAGAGTTCTGTAATGATACAGTATCTAATTGCCTAAAAAAGCTATACTTAATTCAGAAACATTTCCTGGAAAGATTAGAAAGCATGCCAGATGTCAGCTGATATATTCCTAGATCCAGAAATACTAGACAATTTTGAGCGAAGAGAAAAACTAGCAACTTTATGTAACTCATTATGTAAAAACTCAGGAACTACAGCAGGATCAAATGGCAGGAACTTCCCATCATAAACTGAGGTACTCTTTGCTCAGTGCTGCCATTTAAAATGCTATTAGTTATTTGCATGTGTAGTTTATTTACGAAAGTAAGAATAAAAAGGCTGTTTTATCAATTTGCCTGCAAACCTGGTTAAAAAACCAAAACATATTCTCACAGTGTTGACTGTGCATACACAATGCTCATGAACACGAGAGCTAGAGGCACATACATAAGGGAAGAGGGGGACAGGCTTGACTGGGTGTCAGAGAAGGTTTTACCAGATGAACTGTATCCTGATTTTATTAAAGTTAGATGTATCAAAAAAGAAAAAAGTTAAAAAAGGCAGAGACTTCCGGTTTCCGGCTCCGCATGGAGTAGCTGTGCCCTGCTTCAGCTCGGTTCTCAAAACGTCATATAAAATCAGCCCACCACTCTGCTAAGATCTGGAACCCTCAGCCACATTGCCCTGCACATCATGGAGCAATTCTTGGAAAAAAGCAGGTCATGCTCGCAAGCGGCCCAGCCACAAATCAAGACCGGGAATGCGGCCTTGCAGGCAGTAACGGCAGAGACGCCCGCCATGGAGGTGAGTGGAATCCCCACCTCTCCCCCACACTACCAGGGGGGACATAAACACTCAGCACATGGATACCTTGCCTTTTCTAAACATAGGTGTACACTAAGCTATACTTAAAACAGCTTCAACTCACACCCGCTTGTTGTACGTGCACCCCTAATGACACCGCTACAGCTGGACTTGGTTGGCTTGCATGTGGAATTGGCTCCCTTGTTACCACCCCAAGCTTGGCCTTTTGGCCTATGAGCCCTGATGTTTAGGCGCTTTCAAACTCACTCATCTGTAGCCCAGGTTATCCATTAACCCAATGTTTCTCTTCTGTAGAGTTTTACATTGTACACTGGATTGTAATATGAGGGGTTGTTACTCCCACCATGATGTATTTTCACTAGTTTTCTAATTATAGCGGTATACTGTGTTTGACATTGCCTGTCAAGATACTATGGGGTTGATTTACTAAAGGCAAATGTACTGTGCACTGCAAGTGTACCCCAAGTTCACTTGCTTCAGAGCTTAGTAAATTAGGTAAATCTTCACATTGCAAAGAATACTTAATTACATGCAAGGAAAAAAAAACAGCTTTTTGCTTATACATGAATGGATAATAGAAACCAGCAGAGCTTCCCCTCGGATCTGGATCAAATGCACTTCAAAGTGCACTTGAAGTTCACAGTATATGTGCCTTTAGTAAATTAACCTCCCTGTTTTCATACATATACATAGCTACAGTTCTTGTTATATTTATGCTTGTTGTATTTTAGCCTCAATAAAAACTTTTGTGGAAAAAAATAAAGGGTGTTGGTAGCTAGGTGCCACCTTGGCATACTTAAATCAATGCATTTTGAAAGCTACTATTTAGCATTGAGAGGAGGGGAGGGAAGTGACATAAAAAGTGACAAGAAAAACTACAGCTGCAAAATGATAGATCCCTTGCAAGCTGATGTTTGTGAACAAACAAACCAGTGATCCGCAGTAAAATGCTTGTCACCCAGTATCCTAGATTCATTTGTTTATAAACATCAGTCAACTGAAGATCTGTCATTGCCTTGGATGGTGGGTCATTGTGATGGTGGATCCGAACCCACAGGGCAACTGTCATTTCTTTACCACTGAGCTGCAGTCAGGGGATTCCCTGCTCTAAGCTGACTTACACAAAGGAGAGGGGATGCTTGTGACATCATAGACCTAATATTGCCTTCTGGCCATATTAGATCCATCTATTTACTGTGTATTTACATTTGTAGGGGGGATGCAAAATAAGAGGTACTAATGTACCCGAGATTTTTTCACTTGGGGGACAGATATATAGGGCTCCCCTTATTTTATTTAAAGGGTGCTTACAGATTCAGATAAGTCCCCCCCCCCCCAAACAACATCTCTTTTGGGAGACAGTATGTAGGGATGACAACCCTGTCCCATCAACATGGGGACAAGGTGCCTTGCAAGGTGATAACAGCCCCTCCCTTGCAAGGTACTCTCCCAATGCTAAAAGACATGTGGCTAGGTATAGTTCAAAGGGGGGGAGGGCATTGGCTCACTAACATACATTTTCTGGCCACCCAGGCTGCATGCTTAGATAAGGGTCTGGTATGAATTGTAAGGGGCAGCCCTTGTTTTATTTTGTACTGTTCATTTAAAAATTACATGGGCTTCCATTTAAAATTCATAGCAAGTCCTTATCCAGGCATGCATTCTAGATGGTCAGAAAAGAAAGGGAAGCAAGCATGAACCCCCCTTCTTTCACTTCCCACTTCCTGATCAACACCAGGTCACATGCCTTACAACATAGGGAAGTTACCTTGCCAACCCCACCCCCTTTGCAAGGCACCTTGTCCCCATGTAAGTGTCACTTATTACTAATGCTCCAAAAATTTCAAAACAATTAGAAACAAAACAATGACTGTCCTTTAATAACAATTCCATTCAAAAATTGCAAAGCCACCATCAAGCACATAATCCAACTTTGTAGATCTAGCATCATTGACCCACCACTCATAGATACACTGATACACTATAACTGCAAAATGACATTCCACTGCCAGGCTTATCACTGCAAAATGACATTCCACTGCCAGGCTTCTGTTTATAAACTAACTGGCTGGGCATCTTGGGTAACATCATTGACCAAATATTGTCATGTTAACTGTGAAGAATGGTAAGGGAAATTATATTGTATAGGCTTGATTTGATGCTTTAGGGCCTAGACAGCTTGCAGCCTTCAAGTCTGCTTTACATTCTGATATATATCAAAGTGTGCTTGATGAGATTATAAGGCCATCTGTCCAAAAGTTGAAGTTGAGCTTTTCAACACAATAATGATCTGAATCACACTAGCAAATCCACTGAAGAATGGCTCAAAAAAGTATAAATACTTATAAGTACTTATGAACTGCCATAGTCAAAGTTTCAATAAGATTCCTATTTAAATGTTTCCGGGGTATTTTAAACAGGAAGCTCATGAAAATAAACTCACAAACATCTTGCAACTAAAGTATTTTTGCATAGTGAAGTGACCAAAAATGTTGATCAATATCAGTAACTGGTAGGCAGTTATACAAAATGCTTACAAGAAGTCACTTCTACTAAAGGGGGCAATGCCAGCTTTTGATACCAAGCATGTGTTTACTTTTTCCACAGTGCACCATTACATTTAAACATTTTTTTTTATTGTATAAATGATTGAAAAGTCTTTTTTTTTTTTTGAGCATATTTATGTATACCACCTTTATGAATAGGCACTATTTTAAAAAAAGATCTAACATTTGCCTGTTTAAATATTTTGAAAAAGTCCACAATTTCCATGCGGTATAGTTCATTTTTTCATATGACTGTATGTAACCATGTAATCATACATGTCCTTACAGTGGCCTCTGTGGAATGGACTTGGTAAACAATGAATTAAGCATATGCATAGCAATTTTGCAGTATTCTACACATGACAAATTGTCATTATGAATACTCCTTCATGCTTCATTGGTGTGTTTTTCACACAGTGTTAAAACAATTAACTAACATTAAACAGCCATGAAGATGATTTGAACTGGATTGACGCATTACACAGTGAGCTGTCATGAGGGTTAATAGCAAATGTTAATCAATGTACATGGAAAAATCAGCCTCCAATACAGCCATTTTCTCTTTCTCTGCACCAATATTATATCTGTTGAATGCTTTTGACTGACATATCTAAAAAGCACTTTAGCCTTTTGTAGACAGATTGTAAATTCTAAAATTGTACATAATAAGGTAATAATAATATTTGTAACACACAAAAAACTCTTCACATGATGCAGGGCCATTTTAGTCATAGATCCATTGAAATTAGTAGGAAATGAAGCATAGCTGGTCTTTATAATTAGAATTTCCACAAAACGACCTAATATATCCTCACATGGGTGTAAAATAGACTCTGTCATGCTGTCACTTTAATTAGATATTGAATAAATGATACAGTTTAATCAATGTTACTGTGATTGTTCCAAAAGCACATAGATATTAACCCTTTCCCATCAGTGAAAAATATAAGTACAGAATACCTTTACCTCCATATGCTCAACTCCAAAGTGCCATTCAAAAAGTACTCTGCAAATATAGATTAAGTATAACATTTACCTAACACAGTATAACCCCAAAAAAGATTAAAGTTCTCCAGCGTATTAGTTGGCTTACCTTTCCTTATTAGAGGAATGTGAGAGATAAGAGAAAAGGGAGCAAATGGCAGATTTAATTTCCCTATTAACTGAAATAACAACATAGAGATATACAGATAACAGGGATTTAGCAGTTTTTGCTTATTAGAATTTTAATGACATTTATCATTTCTATAGAAGGGTTACCTTTTAGATAAAGAATGATATCTGTTATTACTGGTAGCAACATATTATTTGATCTCATTGTAAATGTTACATTTTTTTTGTTCTTTAACAAAAAACAGTCGTAAGTAAGAATTATCATTAGGTCTTCCTTATTAAAGCCAAATAAATTAAGTTAAACTAATATATAAAGTTAAAGTGGAGTTCCAGACGTTTCTGTGTTTGTTAAAAGTCAGCAGCTACAAAAAGTGTAGCTGCTGCCTTTTAATAAACACACACTCACCTGTTCCACGGTCCAGCGATGCAGCCGGTGGGAGCCTCAGTTCTCTCCCTCGACAATGTAGGCTATGTGGAACTTTAAGTGAGACATCAGCAGGTAATGCCCAGCGTCTCCATCCCTGTATCAGAAAAAATGAAAGTTCAAAAGGATTAAAAGAGGCGCATGGAAGCCAGCCAGCCCCCAGTCGGATGTACTCACCCTCCAGTCTGCCACCAACCAAGTAGACCTGTCTCGTGATATAAATAAAGAACAGGGGTTTAGTTGACACGCATTTGCAAACGCATGTGTAAGCTTCAGGGCCACTACACGGCACCCTGTTTTACCTGCAGTCCTAAAACTTTTAATTTGAGTGTCTCCACAATGGGAGCACATGGCTGCTAATGGATGGATAGGAGGCAGGTGGGAGGGAGCAGCCCAAACCTCCCCCAACCCACCCCCTATCCATGACTGGTCTAGTATCTCAACTCTAATAGTGATGTTATTGTGATGGTATAAACTGAAAACGACCAGCTGAGAAGCATACACCTCCAACCCCTTGGCGGATGCAGTGTAAAACACAGATTGGGACTTTATATGAGGCATTGGCCTGTAAAGCACAGTGCCTCCATCCATAACATAAAATATTTGGGACTTTACATGAGACAAGCACATGAGACAAGCTATTGGTTTACATGAGACAAGCTATTGGTCTCCATCCCTGTATATGAAAAAACTGGGGTCAAATCAGACTGCATCCACCAAAAAACGCATGAAAATCGCACGGTGGGACTTTAAATGAAGCACCAGCCTGTAGGCAAGGCGCCTCCATTCCTGGTTACATAGACAATGTGGGCTATGTGGGACTTTAAGTGAGACACCAGCAGTTAATGCCCAGCGTCTCCATCCCTGCATCAGAAAAAATGAAAGTTGAAAAGGATTAAAAGAGGTGCATGGAAGCCAGCCAGCCCCCAGTGTTAGGACTGCAGGTAAAACAGGGTGCCGTGTAGTGGCCCTGCAGCTTACACATGCGTTTGCAAATGCGTGTCAACTAAACCCCTGTTCTTTATTTATATCATGAGAAAGGTCTACTTGGTTGGTGGCAGACTGGAGGGTGAGTACATCAGACTGGGGGCTGGCTGGCTGCCATGCACCTCTTTTAATCCTTTTCAACTTTCGTTTTTTCAGTTCTCTCCCTCTTCTCCCTGTGGCGCCGGCATCTCTATGTGGACACCCGGCTGTGACAGCTTGCGGCTTCACAGCCGGGTGCGCACTGCACATGTGCGAGTTGCACTGCATGTCCTGAGTGGACAGGCAATCTTCTGGGGCCTGTGATGTGTCAAAGAAGGTTGCAGGGAGGGAGGGGGAGAGGAGAACTTCCGCTCGAGCCGCCTAGGTGGGAGCAGGTACCTGTCAAATCTAGGTACCCGCTCCCCCCCCCCCCCCCATGCCAAATGTGGCATGTCAGGGGGTCAGGAGGCCTTAAAGCAGGAGTTTGAATTTTTGGGTGGAACTCCACTTTACAAAAAAGATATCAACAGCTACGCCAACTGCCCTATAATATGCCAGTATAGCAGCGGTCTGTTTATTCAAAACAGGGAACAAAGATGACAGGTTTTAATATTAGGCAGGTTGCATTCTGTTACAGAGATTCAGTAACAATCTGCAAATCTCATTTGATTGACTGTTCAAAAAAAAAAAAAAAACAGGATTTAGTAAAATGTACAACTGCCTGTTTTATGAATATTGTATTCTGAAAAATATTCTTAAAGATTTACAGATACATACCAGGCTGCATTTTACTGCATGCTTACATATGTGAAACATTTCTGTTAGGCATCAAATATGCATTTACAAATCACAATATGCATACATGATGAGAAAGTGTACCTCTGGCTGAGCTGCTGGCAAAAATCTAAACTGTCGTTAGGATTTCTTAAATGTTTTGCAAACCTTTATTGAACATAATTATAACTATAGTTATGTATTTTATTTTACTGTACTCAGCCCCATGAATAGAGTCATATTCTTGCAGCCATAGGTATAGCTTAACCTCTTCAATACCGGGCACTTTCACCCCCTTCCTGCCCATGACAATTGCAACATTATTCCCATATGAAATTGTTATAATTTTTTTCACACATCTAGAGCTGTTTTTGGTGGTATTTATTTACCACTGTTTTTTTTTTATTTTTTGCTAAATACATTTTAAAAGAGCAAACATTTTGAAAAAAAAAATCATGTTTTCTTTGTTTCTGTTAGAACATTTTGCAAAAAAGTAATACTAGGCCAAAATGTATACTGCTACATTTCTTTGGTGAAAATAACCCAAATCAGTGTATATTATTTAGCCTGTAGGAAATGTATAGAGTCCATAAACTATGGTATATATATATATATATATATGAAAATTGATCAGTCCTGATGTACAACCCCAATTCCAAAAAATTTGGGACACTGTACAAATTGTGAGTAAAAAAGGAATGGACTGATTTACAAATCTCATAAACTTATATTTTATTCACAATATAATATAGATAACATATCAAATGTTGAAAGTGAGACATTTTGAAATGTCATGCCAAATATTGGCTCATTTTGGATTTCATGAGACCTACACATTCCAAAAAAGTTGGGACAGATAGCAATAACAGGGTGGAAAAGTTAAATGTACGTATAAGAAACAGCAGGAGGACCAATTTGCAACTTATTAGGTCAATTGGCAACATGATTGGGTATAAAACATGTCTCTCACAGTGGCAGTGTCTCTCAGAAGTCAAGATTGGCAGAGGATCACCAATTCCCCCCAAAGCTGTGGCAAAAAAATGAAAGTTTCTCAGAGAAAAATTGTAAAGAGTTTGAAGTTATCATCATCTACTGTGCAAAATATCATCCAAAGATTCAGAGAATCTGGAACAATCTCTGTGCTTAAGGGTCAAGGCCGGAAAACCCTACTGGATGCCTGTGATCTTTGGGCCCTTAGATGGCACTGCATCACATAATACAGGAATGCTACTGTAATGGAAATCACAACATGGGCTCAGTAATACTTCCAGAAAACATTGTCGGTGAACACAATCCACCGTGCCATTCGCCATTGCCAGCTAAATCTCTATAGGCCAAAAAAGAAGCCAGAAGTGCAGGCATTTTCTCTGGGCCAAGGTTTATTTAAAATGGACTGTGGCAAAGTGGAAAACTGTTCTGTGGTCAGACGAATCAAAATTTGAAGTTTGTCATCCGGACTAAAGAGGACAAGGACAACCCAAGTTGTTATCAGTGCTCAGTTCAGAAGCCTGCATCTCTGATGGTATGGGGTTGCATGAGTGCGTGTGGCATGTGCAGCTTACACATCTGGAAAGGCACCATCAATGCTGAAAGGTATATCAAAGTTCTAGAACAACATATGCTCCCATTCAGACGTCGTCTCTTTCAGGGAAGACCTTTCATTTTCCAACATGACAATGCCAGACTACATACTGAATCAATTACAACATCATGGCTGCGTAGAAGAAGGATCCGGGTACTGAAATGGCCAGCCTGCAGTCCAGATCTTTCACCCATAGAAAACATTTGGCGCATCATAAAGAGGAAGATCCGACAAAGAAGACCTAAGACAGTTGAGCAACTAGAAGCATGTATTAGACAAGAATGGGACAACATTCCTATTCCTAAACTTGAGAAACTTGTCTCCTCACTCCCCAGACGTTTGCAGACTGTTATAAAAAGAAAAGGGGATGCCACACAGTGGTAAACATGGCCTTGTCCCAATTTTTTTGAGATGTGTTGAGGCCATGAAATTTAAAATCAACTTATTTTCCCCTTAAAATTATACATTTTCTCAGTTTAAACATTTGATATGTCATCTATGTTTTATTCTGAATAAAATGTTGAAATTTGAAACTTCCACATCATTGCATTCTGTTTTTATTCACAATATGTACAGTGTCCCAACTTTTTTGTAATTGGGTTTGCATTGATGGCCTATCTAATTTCTTGAGGCCCTAAAATACCAGAGGCATGGTGATTTTTTTTGAGTTTGTAATTTTTTTGTTCCAATCTTTAGGAAAATGAAGAAGCAGTTTTTTTTGTTTTTTTTTTACAATAATTTGGTACTTTCTAAATACTGTCACCAGTGCAGTACATTGTCATCATATAACTGGGGTGGTGGTGATCAAGGGCAGTGACTGGTGATATGTAAATGTGCAATATGTAAATAGAAAGAGTGAATATTTCTATGCTGACAGCAATAATTAAAAAAAAAAAGCTGACAGTGATTCTTCAAAATCTCTGCAAATGACACAGAGGACTGTTTGGTATGAGCTTTGTTTGTGATTTTGCACACTGTGGTCCTCATGTATCAAAGTTACAGTACTAGGAGCTATTCTTATCATCTTGTAGCTCAGCTAAAAAAAAGTTTTGCCTTTAATAAATCTTTATAGAGGCTCTTTAATTAATATAAAAATTCCTGAGCTCTGTTCGCACAGATTGCCAGAGTAGATCTTAAAAAAACGTTTTTCTCCAATATTCAGTTGTATTGTGAGAATCATAGGGTCTGCTGCAGGTATACCTAGATCAGTTTTTCCTCCTGCCCTGACGCAGTCTCTTTTAGCTAAATGTAAATTAGAGTAAACATGGCTAAGCCTAGGTTCACACTCAGAGCGGGTTTGAAATCATGTGAGTTCAGCTGAATTGGCACGATTTCGAAGTGGCATTTCAGTCCGACTTTGGGGGTGATTTGACAGACATCTGTGGGGGTTCCTGCTCAGATGTCTTTTGAAATCGCCCCCCAAAGTCGCCAAAAGTAGTGCAGAAACAACTTTTGTGATTCGGTGCAGCGCCGCAAAGTCGGCGTCACACTGATTCGGATGGTGTCATTGCCGGCAATAGGCACCGTCTTGTCATACGATTTGACATGTCAAATCGGCTCAATGCGAACGTGGGCTAATATAGCATCAAACCCTATGTTAAAGCCTGTAGACACTTATCAGGATTTTTAATAAAAGAGTTTGAAGCAACAATATGAAACAACCCTTAGCAACTAGGAAGATTTTGCAGTTCATCAAAATAAAGCTCTTGGAACAACAAAATATAATTCTGATTGGTTGTTAGAGGCAGAGGTACTTTACGAACTGCTTTTTTGCTGGACTAAATTATATAATTTTAATTGTGTAGCTGATTGCCTAACTAATTAATTCTACGATTGAACTTGCAGGGGGCAACATATGTTTTATGTCTACATTTTAGCTTCCTTTGTAGTAATCAAACTTTCTATGAATATTTTTTAGCTAGTAGAAACAATGGGTTCTGTAAACAAGAAGGATTGCGATTATGATAATACACTCGGTAATTACATTATGAGGCAGCCCTGAAGTACTGAACACTGTTAGTGTTCCTAACCTAGAGCAGAGTGAAGTTAATTGAGCAATCTATTGAATTATGTTTAGTCATTTTGTCTTGTAGTATATTTAAATACAATATTATTATTATTTTTTTTTATATAAAAGGAGGAATTGTGTTGTTTGAGCTTTCTTCTGTTTTTCTTATTATGGTATTGTATATGTTACTGTTAGTTAAGGGGATATAGTATTAGTCACAAATGATTTATATAGCTAATAAAGACATGAAACTCCAAAATGAATTCTGCTAATATTTTTTAAATATACAGTAAGCATTTACCTGTCATAAACAAGTGTTGATATTGGGCAACATATTTAAGTGATTGTCAGAGGAGTCTTGGGGATGCTATTAAAACGATGAAAGGATAACCACTGTTTCCATGTAACATTTTCTTTCAAGTCGCTGCAGGGATTTCTGTGTAGAGTACATGCTTTTGCTGTCATTTGGAAAGTATTTTTTGTCCTATTTATAGCAAAAGAGGGAATAGCAACAGTTTTATAATGGAAGATAATTTTATTTCATTGTAGTAAAAGTTATTTGTAGATGTCAGTACAAAGTATAAATAACCTAGTTCACGGCAGAGGTGGGAATATTGCTTTATGTTTATCTTTACTTAGCTGATACAGCTTTTTTTTTTTTTTTTCTTCTATCCTGGAAGGCTGATGCATTTTCTTGCTGCTGACACCAAACAAATTTGCAATGTAGCATGTAGAACAAGACACATAGGGGAGATTTACTAAAACTAGTACACACGGAATCTGGTGCAGCTGTGCATAGTAACCAATTAGCTTCCAACTACAGCTTGTTCAATTAGGTGTTACCAAAAAGAGAAGGTTATCTGTGCTTGTAACTTCTACCAGCAGCCAAACACTATAACCCAGATACTAGGCACATAAACAATATATAAAAAAAAAAGTCCAGCGCTGTGCATATATTAAGTGCATATACAAAAACAAATACATTTGAGTAATAAACTAGTAAGATAAAACCATAGCCCCTAAAGGAAAATTCTAAAAGGAAAAAAAAATCTCAAAGGAAATCTGTGCTCACTAAAGAGATCCAGTGGTGACACCAACATTCAATTTACACTGGAGGCTTACCAGAAAGCCAGTGATCACCATTACCCAGGGAGATCAAAACTCGCTCGGTTGGATCTCAGATCCAGGTTCTATGATTCAGATGTCATCACGATTGCCCCAGAAGATAAGTGTATATGTGAGGAAACACTCCAAGAAGTAAGTTACTGCAAGGCCCTCTCGGTAGGGTAACCTACTTCCTGTAGTGTTTGTTCATGTGTTCACTTATCTTCTGGGGCAATCGTGATGACATCTGTAAGTTACTGCAAGGCCCTCCCCGCAGAGTAACCTACTTCCTGGAGTGTTTGTTCATGTGTTCACTTATCTTCTGGGGCAATCGTAATGACATCTGTAAGTTACTGTAAGGCCCTCCCCGCAGCGTAACCTACTTCCTGGAGTGTTTGTTCATGTGTTCACTTATCTTCTGGGGCAATCGTGATGACATCTGTAAGTTACTGCAAGGCCCTCCCCGCATGGTAACCTACTTCCTGGAGTGTTTGTTCATGTGTTCACTTATCTTCTGGGGCAATCGTGATGACATCTGTAAGTTACTGCAAGGCCCTCCCCGCAGGGTAACCTACTTCCTGGAGTGTTTGTTCATGTGTTCACTTATCTTCTGGGGCAATCGTGATGACATCTGTAAGTTACTGCAAGGCCCTCCCCGCAGGGTAACCTACTTCCTGGAATGTTTGTTCATGTGTTCACTTATCTTCTGGGGCAATCGTGATGACATCTATAAGTTACTGCAAGGCCCTCCCCGCAGGGTAACCTACTTCCTGGAGTGTTTGCTCACGTATACACCTATCTTCTGGGGCAATCGTGATAACATCTGAAAGATAGAGCCTGGAACTGAGATCCAACCAAGCGAGTTTTGATCTCCCTCAGTAAGTGTGATCGCTGGCTTTCTGGTAAGCCCCTAGCATAAATTGAATGACCACTGGATCTCTTTACTGAGGACGGATTTGCTTTTGGACTTTATTTTTCCTTTTAAAATTTTCTTTTATGGACTATGGTTTTGTCTTACTAGTTTATTACTCACTTCAATTTGTTTTTGTATATGCACCTAATATATGCACAGCACTGCACTTTGTTTTATATATATATTGTTCAATTGAGCTTTGACAATAAAACCCAGAAGCTGATTGGTTAGTTACTATGCCTTGGTTACATAGTCTGTATGGATAGTAAACTGCAGCAAGTGTTTTGGATTAATCAGATGTTAAATGACACAGCAGGTAAATGTTGTCTGAAGATGACTTCTAAACACATGTATAGACTTCATCTAACCACATGAACAGACATCAGATGCAAACCAGGTTGTGTATTGTAATTAATACATGAAGTAAGGCCATATTTACAAAATACCTTCTCACAAGTAAAGTTTACTTACTATGGTGAAGGGTGAGGTAATGTTTAATTTCTACCGGCTCTAAATCGCTGTCCAGAACCAGGATAGAAATACTTTTGCATCACATTTAACTTCCTGACAGAACAAGCTCATCGTTCCCATCGGTCCCAAAGTTAGCATTGCAGCAAACCTAACCAAAAGTGCACTGCAATGGCTTGTTCTGGCACTGTCTCAGTGGCTGTGACAGTTCTCAGAGGAGTATCAGCTGGTTTTGGGCTTAAAGGATAAGTTCACCTTTTCAGGCAGAATTTCAGTTTTCATAATAAATAGAAGTGTTTCCAATGCCATTTCTGGCCCAGCCATCCCAAAATGCTTTTCTCTCACTTACCTAAGCCACAGGAGGTTTAAAGTCTTGTCAGTTTATTTTTATTTATTTGTTTTTTTTTTTTTTTCAATGATTTTTATCTAGATTTTAACAACAGAAGCGATACAGAAATGTAATTAAACATTAACACGTGTTACATATCAGAACATATAGCATAAAGAAAGAAGATTAAGTACATTAATACTGTAAAATGTATGCCTAAACTTGAATGGAAGTTATATTACTAGGGCTAATCTATTAGAAGGGGTAGAGACCCCCCACCCCAGGACACTCCAACTGGGAGCAAAATGTGTCGAAGAGTAGGGGGCACCACCGCCGTTTTATTTTTGTATTTTCCTTTTTATTGAAGGAGTAGAGAGCTTACAAGGGTAAAACAAGATATTATCTCAGTAATGAAAGGTATTCCAACTAGGTACGTAAGAGATATATAAACTGCGTCCAGGATCTTGAACAAAAATAGAAAGTAAAAAAAAAAAAAAAACATTCTCTACATCTAGCTAGCTACATTATCTATTCTCTATAGTAGCCATTATGCAGGAAATGTTTCATTTGGCCAAGGCAAATGAGACCATGGGGCATTTTTAGGCATGAGCGATATCATAATTTTGGCTCCCAGAAAGATATAGAAGATCAAAGATTGGATGTTTTTAGGAATTTTGTCAATCCTCTGGTTAAGGAGGGTTATCTGCGGTGAATGTGGGACCAGATACCATTGAGAGATAACCGTCGGGTTGGCTTTGATTAAGGAAGTATTATTATTCCCCTTGAAAGAGTGAGAGAAGCTATGATACCAGGTGTAATTTCTAGGACCTTTTCCCAATTTAGTATGTAGGGAGTTTTATCAGTGGAGTCGACTAGGGACCTCTAGATTAACTAGATACCTCCTCTCTGGTCTGTGATCTTAGAACACCATTGATTATAGGCGGTGATTTTGGGAGGATCAGGTTTATTAGCCAGATTGAGTACAAAAAGTGAGACATTTGGGAGTAGCGGAATCTCTCCGAAAGTGGCATCTCCAATCTACTGGTGCAAAAACTCCAAGATAATGGGCCATTGGAATTGAAGAAATGTCCAATTCTAAATAGGCCTTTGTTTAACCACCTTTAAAAGGCTTTGATACCTATCTCAGGAGGGAAAAAGGGTTGTGAATTATATGTCTTAGGGAGCGCAACTCAGAACTAATTTTGGGGGATTTATGTAAAACATTGCACAAGGCTATCAAGTGGAATTAGGTAGGGGACAAAATGAGAGGGCGAGAGTTCTGGGAATACCAAAGAAGACAATCCAAGGTATAATTAGGGACTGCTTGTCTCTCCATGTGGACCCAGTCCGCTTTGACTCCTCTAGAGTAAAAAATTTATATCTGAGCTAATTGTGCCACTTGATAGTACCACCATAAGTTAGGGATACCTAGACCCCCTTGGAGACGGGATCTGTATAGGACTGACCTAGAAAAGCGATGCCCGTTTTTTCTCCAGATGAAGGGTACAAGTGAGGATTGGAGTTTGGATAAATGAGATTTGATTATGAGAAAAGGGAGCGATCTAAATAAGTAGAAGAGGAGGAGGATCATTTTAACTGTGTTGACTCTTCCCAGCCAAGAAAGCCCTAAAAAGGACCACTGTGATAGATCAGTTTCTCAATTTTTTAAAAATAGGTGGAAAGTTGACTTTGTAGAGGTTTTTCAATAGAAGCAGCCAGGTTGATCCCCAGGTATGGGATGGAAGAGTGATTCCAAGAGAAGGAGAAGTGGTCTTGGAGGTTTTCCACTAGGGATTGGGGGGTCAAAATGTTGAGAGCTATGGACTTGGATATATTAACTTATAGACCTGAGGATAGGCCAAATTCTTCTTTGAGTAATTTGAAGATATTAGGGGTTGAGATCAGGGGAGAGGTTAAAAATAGTAGAATGTCATCTGTGAAAAGGGAGCATTTGTGGGAGAAAGGTCCGCAGCAAATCCCATGTATATCAGGGTGTTGCCTAATCACAATAGCGAGGGTTTCTATCGCAATTGCAAAGATCAAAGGGGAGAGTGGACAACCTTGTCTGGTGCCTTTAGCTATGGGGAAGGAGTCTGAGTAAAAACCTTGCATGCAGACCCGGGCAATAGGGTTAGAATAAAGGGCTTCCAGGACAGTCAGGAAGTTTGAACCAAAGTCCCACCTTTCTAAAATAGGAAAAAAATAGGGCCAGGATATAGTATCAAATGCTTTTTGATGGTCTATGGATAACAAATAACCTTCCTGGGCTCAGCACGACTTCATAAGGGAGATCACATCAATTGTCCTCCTTATTTGGTCCAGACCTTGTCTGCCTGGTATAACTCCCACCTGGTCTTTGTGTACATAGACTCCGATGAAGGAGGCTAAGCGAGTAGCAAGTATTTTAGAAATAATTTTTATATCATTATTGATCAATAAGATAGGTCTGTAGTCCCCAACTTCGTTGGGGTCTTTCCCAGGTTTTCGTGATGAAGAAATGTATGCAAGGTTTGAAGCAGATTCAAGGGGTTTCCTACTCCAGATGGAGTTAAAGAATCGGGCCAAATACAGAGAGAGAGTAGTCGTGAAAAATTTGTAATAATCTGCAGAGAACCCATCTGGTCACGGAGCTGAACCAACGCAGAGACCCTTAATGACTTTTAAGATCTCAGTTTTTGAAATGGGAGAGTCAAGGATAGAGCAATGGGAAGGGAAATCCCCCCCCCCAGGAAGGCATCTAGGTAATGGATCGTTAAACTCTAATGGATCAGTAGAGTTTTCATCCCTATATAACCTAGTGAAGAACAAATGGAATGTCTTCATGATATGCATGGGATTTTGAGTTAGTGATCCAGATAGGGAGTGGATTTTTGGAAGAGAGACTGCACGAAACTTGGGATTCAGCTTGGCTGCGAGTTTAGGTCCTATCTTGTCCCTCTGGAGGTACAAGCGAGCATTCATCCATCACAATCTCTTCTCAGCAGATGAGGTCAGGGTTAGATTCAAAGGCTAGTCTTCAAGTTTAGCTAGGGAGGCTGGAGTAGAGTTGTGTTTGTGGAGTTTACTAAGTAATTTAAATAATTTTTCTAGCTTCTCTATGTCGGCACGACATTCCCATTTAAGTTGGGAAGCCAGCTGATTAAGTTTGCCTCGTATGACTGCCTAGTGGGCAGCCTATAAGGAACCTGTGGATATGTTATTTGTATTTATGAAAGGATTTTCAGATTCCATCACTTCCTCAGCTTTCACTTCCTGTTAGGTCATCTCCCAGAAGCCTTCACCTCCTTCACTTCCCTATCAGAGGATGTGATAGGGTTTGTTCAACACTCTGGACAACACCTCCCACAATACAATACCACCTTCCATCCACTTCCTGTACCTCCTTTAGATCTCCCATCAGCTATGTAGAACAAGGAACCATCTGATTTGATACAAATTGAATGGATTGTTCAGGTGTGTCCTCCTATTCTATAATTCTGGTAAATCTAAAGGAAATTGTACATAGATTGTAGAATCAGATTGCACAGTGTATAGCCATCGTTATGCAAATACATAGGAGGGAGTGGACAGAGACATTTAGTTGTCAGGCCTCGCTCACATTACCACATACTGAAAGCTTACATTTACTTAACGTGTTTGCCACACTCGTGGTGCCTTTCCCATGCAATGACAACACAAGCACAATGCACATTTGCAGTGTTTCTGAAACACATGGCAAAGCGCACATTTTCTGTGTGGTTTGTCATGCATTTTCAAACACATATGTGAATGGAGCCTCATTGTTCTTGTTTAAATGCACCAATTTCACTTTCAGGCCCCATTCACACCTATAGTAGTGGGAGTGCATGTGTTCTACCTAATTTTTCCAGTGACACACATAGGGCAGCCTGTTGACTGCTATGGGCTGGGGTAGCTCATGAGACAGATTGGCATGGAGCGAGGTACACATTTTTTACTGTGTTTGTCACCTGTTTATTCATGTGTTAAAATGTATGTTTGCTTCTGTGTTTGTGCCAATAACAATTAATGACACTGAAAGCGCAACTAGGTAGTTTCAGGTGTATAAAGATGGCCATACACCATACAATCTGATTGTACAACCTCTGTACAATCTCCTTTAGATTTACCAAAACGATATAATAGGAGGACACACCATCTATCCAATCACTTTGTATCCAATCAGGCAGGCCCTACACTACATTAGGCGTGTCCCATGGGCTGCATGCAGCCCCAGGGAGTTTTGCATTCAGTCTGAGCCCGTCTGAAGGGACCCTGAGGAAACCAGGCAAATGAACGCATTAAGAAATGCCAGGGATGTTTTGAAAACTTAGTTCATGGGTGAGCTAATGAGGTTAGCTGGTAAACTCCTTCCTGTTTCTTACTGGTTTGTCTGTCTCTGTATACCAGGAAGTCTCTGAAGCATTCTAAAAAATTTAGCAAAGGCTAAGGTAAGGCCTTGTTCTCAAAATCAAAGAGAACTTGTATTTTTCTGCAGCCAAGGTACATTAATGGTATATTGGTACATAGGGGAGCTGGAATTTAGAAGAAAAAAAGGTGAACCTAGCCTTTAATTCTAGCAACACAGCACTCTATAAATTGATATTTAATTTGCCCTGCTTCCTCCTCCCTCCATTTCCCATATATGGGTATTAAGGTAATATTATTTAACCACTTAAAGACTGGACTCTTACACCCCCTTCCAGTTCAGGCCATTTTCCAGCTTTCATCGCTGTCCCATTTTGAATGACAATTACTCAGTCAAGCAACATTGCACCCAGATTATTATTATTATTTTAGACAGAAAGTGGGTTTATTTTGGTGGTATTTATTGGGTTCTTCACTTTATACTATTTAAAGGAAAAAGAATGAAAATTAAGAAAAAGTTTTTCTTAGTTTCTTTTATAAAACTTTACAAATAAATAATCTTTCTTTATAAAATCAGCCCAATACATATCCGATTCCTGCTACATGTCTTTGATGAAAAAATAAATACATTTGTGTATCCTATTTAGTCTGTAAGAAATTTAAAGAATCTACAAATTAAAAGATTCTGTATATATATATATATATGAAAATGTATCAATCCTGATGTACTGATTGCCTGTCTAATTTCTTGAGGCCCTAAATGGCAGGACAGTACAAATATTGCAAAGATTACTCATTTTTGTAAAGTAGACAATACCAGGTATTTTGTAAGTGGTATAGTAACTTTTTGAGGTTGTCGTTTTTTGTCACAATTTTTGGAAAATGAAAGAAAAAACATTTTTTTTTTTTTTTTTTACAAAGTTGTTATTCTAACAAGGTAAATCACACGCACAGAATAGGCATACTTACAATTATATCTCAAAACACATTCAAGGAGCATAAATTATGCATCTAATTTCTTGACTACCTATCACACTTCTTGAGTCCCTGAAGTGTGAGGATGGGAGAAACATTTACAAAATTACTCCTTTTTTGGAACAAAAACACCACAGGGTATTTTCTGAAAGGCATAGTGAGTCTTTTGAAAATGTTGCTTTGCCACAAGTATTTGGAAAATGCAGGAAAGAAAATGAAAACACCATTGGTATACTTAGAATTGCACCTCAACCCACATTCTGCTACTCTTTCTGATTACGGGGATACCATATGTGTGAGACATATAGAAGAGTCCAAAATCTAAGGAGCACCTTTAGGTATTCTAGGGGCATAAATTTCTCTAACTTATTTTAACTAACTAATTTCCTGACTACCTATCACATTTTTGGACAATGTGACTGTTGTTGTCATGATCAGAGACAATGTGAATGGCTGCACCATTGGGGCTTGCCTAAATGTGATGTCTTTAGGCTGCAGAGGCAGTGACCAGGGTGTACACATGCTGCTGCTGTGATGCTTTGCTTTTCAGCCATGGCAGGAATTATACCCCGTGGCACTTTTGGTGGTGAATAAAACACTTGTGTGGGAGTTAAAGGAGATGGCAAAGAGGCAATATAATGGTCATCACACAGCCTTTATTTACATGTGTTGTTGCTGTAAATGGTCACAATGATCGCATGGTACAGTGTCAACTAACCCTTTACTTCCTTCTCAAATCATACTGACATTGTCTATGTACATCTTAACCACTTTAGGAAAACTCACGTTGCTGCTACTGCAGCAAGGTGAAAGCCCTGGGTCTAGAGACGTAGATCTACGTCGCTGGATTCCCTGCTGTCTCGGCCACGCGTGCGTGCCGCTGGAGGCTCGCTCCTGCTGTGTTTAGACACAGCGGGAGTCGGGCGAGTGGAGGAGAGATGGCAATCACCATCTTTCTTCCCGATCATTGGGGAAAGAGTGAGAAAATCTGCACGTTTGTGTAAACAAAGTAGGCAGATTTTCTCTGTGACAGGCAGGGACAGATCACAGGATTCAGCATAGCTGAACCTGCGATCTGTGTCTGTGTCACACAATCCCCTTCCCCCACACATGTCAGTAAGCATGAGGTACACATTTAACCCCTTGATCACCAACAGTGTTAACCCCTTCCCTGCCAGTGTCATTATTACAGTAACAGTGAATATTTTTAGCACTGATTACTGTAGTAATGTCACTGGCCCCCCCAAAAGTGTCAAAAATGTCAGTTAGGGGTCCGATCTGTCCGCCGCAATGTCACAGTCCCGCAAAAAATCACAGATCGCCACCATTACTAGTAAAAAAAAAAAAAAAAAAACAATAAAAATGACGAATCGTTCCAATAGTTAGTAACTTTTGCGCAAACCAATCAAAATATGCTTATTGCGATTTTTCTTACCAAAAATATGTAGCAGAAACAAATTGGCCTAAAATTTTAAAAAAATGTGATTTTGAGTGTGAAAAATATTGTTTTTTTTTTCAAAATTGTCACTCTTTTTTTCAAAAATTAAAAATCGCACAGGTGATCAAATACCACCAAAAGAAAGCTCTATTTTTTGGGGAAAAAAGAATGTAAATTAACCACTTTACCACCGGAGGATTTTGCTGTCTTACGTCCAGGCCACTTTTTGCGATTCGGCACTGTGCAAATTTAACTGACAATTGCGCGGTCATGCGACGCTGTACCCAAACGAAATTTACGTCCTTTTTTTCCCACAAACAGAGCTTTCTTTTGGTGGTACTTGATCACCTGTGCCATTTTTACTTTTTGCGCTATAAACAAAAAAAGAGTGAACATTTTGAGAAAATAACAATATTTTTCACATTTTTTTATATGAAATTCCCCCCAAAAAAATGTAAAAAGCAAACTTTTTTTTAAATTTTTGGCCAATTTGTTTTCTGCTACCTATGTTTGGTAAAAAAAATCACAATAAGCGTATTTTGATTGGTTTGCGCAAAAGTTATTGCGTTTACTAACTAAGGGAAAGATTTCTGTCATTTTTGGTGTTTTTTTTTTTAACGAGTAATGGCGGCGATCTGCGATTTTTTTTGTGGGACTGCGACATTGCAGCGGACAGATCGGACCCTTGACTGACATTTTTGACACTTTTGGGGATACCAGTGACATTACTACATTAATCAGTGCTATACATATGCACTGTTACTGTAAAAATGACATTGGCAGGGAAGGGGTTAATTTTATTGGAGAGGGAGGGGTTAAAGTATGCCTGGTGCTTACTAACATGTGTGGGGGGAGGTGACTGAGTGACACAGGGACAGATCGCATGTTCAGCTATGCTGAACCCTGCAATCTGTCACTGTCTGTCACTTAGGAGGTCCGCCCGCTTTGTTTACACAAGCGGGCGGATCTCCAAACTCGATTCCCCGATGATCAGGGAAGACCAGCGGCGATCGCCGCCGCTCCTCCCCTGGCCCGACTTCCGTGGTGAATGAATACAGTGGGAGCGAGCCTCCGGCGGCGCACGTGCGCCGCCCACAAGGGGAGGAGTCCAGTGGCATAGGTCTACGTCGCTGGACGATAACTAACCACTTTGCCGCAGTAGAGCTCGAGTGAGCGGTCGGCAAGTGGTTAATATATTGGATATTTTTTAACTGTCAAAGCAGAAAATGTCAATTTTTCGCAAAATTTTCGCTCTTTTTTTATTAATATTGCAAAAAATAAAGAAGTGATCAAATACCACCAAAGGAAAGCTCTGTTTGTGGGGAAAAAAGGACATACATTTTGTTTGGGTACAGCATTATATGACCGCGCAATTGTCAGTTTAAATCGCGCAGTGCCTAGTTGAAAAAAGGGGCCTGGTCATTAAGCAGGAAAATCCTCTTGTCTTAAAGTGGTTAAAAAGATTCAATAGATGCAATTATTTTAGTTTTATGTGCATTAATGTATAATTTTCCCATTTTGCCATGAAAATATTGGTGATGCTCTCGGCAAATTTGGCTCCCCTTGCTATGCTTTGGATAAGTGAATAGAACAAAACCTCATGCCAAAACAGCTATGCTTCAGACTAAATCGGATTCAACAATACCATATTTTGTATATTCTTTGTTGCTGATGAACTTACTACCTTTACCCCCTCATGGCAAATTATGGTATATAAGGAGATGACATCTATGGTGACCAAGACACTCCTTGAAGCATTTCTCATATTTTATAGAATCTGTAGTAGGTTATGATTAAATTATCCTAAATGGGATGTCAAAGAATCTATACAGCTTAGGCCTATCTGGGGTGTTGTTTATTTTTATTTTTTTTATGTACCTCAGGCAAATAGTATATTAAAGAGAATCTTACATGCTGTTGGGACTAAATCCTTTCCTTCTTTTTAACACATTTATGTGATTCATTTTTTAAAATCTCTACCAGGATCTTAATTTGAAATGCTATACATATGTTACTCTTTCTGACAGAAATCAATAATGTTCTTTCTTATAATAAACCTTGTCTAAAACTACAATGCCCCTCTTTGTACAATGGCCAAAAAACTAAATTTTAATTTTTAATAATTCTAGTATATATTTTTTTATATTTATGGAATTTTTGCATTTTTTAATGTTCAGTTTTTCTGCTAACTTTTAACATAAGGATACTTGTCCAGGGATCCTGCGATGTCGGCACCCCATGCTGATTCCTCTATTGGCTGCGGGTGCAGGCGCTGGCATTGCAATTAAGGGAAATCGGCAGTGAAGCCTTCAGGCTTCCCAGCCAGTTTCCTACTGTGCATCTGTGAGTCACTTTCTGAATGGTCCGCCATCTTCTGGGGTATACACAGGTCTCAGAAGGCAGCGAGGGGAAGAGGAGGGGCCGGACATGGTGTAGATTACCATGCGGCAATCTTACCAGGAATTGTCAAAACCAGGTACCCGCTCCCTCCCAAAAGGTGCCAAATGTGGCAGTGGAGGGGGGGAGGGTGCGAACAAGCCAAGGTTATCCTTTTGGGTAGAGCTCTGCTTTAAGGTTAACACCACTATCTCTATTACAGGGAAGGAACAGCTGGAAGATGTTTCTTCTTGTCTGTCTCTGTACTTTTCTTTTGTCAGCTGTAATGTTCACTCTTGTACAAATGATGAGGGAAAATAAATGGCTATTGTAACTTCTCTTATAGAAGCCCCTTTCTCCTTAAGGCGAGCATGGCCTATGGTATTCACATACTCAGAAGGCATAGCAGAATGTGTTTTGGAGTGTAATTGTAGGTATGTCCATGGTGTGCAAGTGTAACCTACAAATTACGACATTGTGAAAAAAATATATATATTTCTTCATTTTCCAAAAACTATGACAAAAAATTACAACTTCAAAAAACTCACTGTGCCTCTTACCTTGGACTGTCATTTGTGCTGTCCTGGGATTTTAGGATCTCAAGAAATTAGATTGGCAGTCAGTGTATAACTGAATACACCCCTCACATTTTTGTAAATATTTTATTATATCTTTTCATGTGACAACACTGAATAAATGACACTTTGCTACAATGTAAAGTAGTGAGTGTACAGCTTGTATAAGAGTGTAAATTCCCCTCTAAATAACTCATTACACAGCTGTTAATGTCTAAACCGTTGGCAACAAAACTGTGTACATCCCTAAGTGAAAATGCTCAAATTGGGCCCAATTAGCCATTTTTCACTCCCCGGTTTCATGTGACTTGTTAGTGTTACAAGGTCTCAGGTGTGAATGGGGAGCAGGTGTGTTACTGGTCACTGGACTTTCAACATGGCACCTCATGACAAAGAACTCTCTGAGGATCTGAAAAAAATAATTGTTGCTCTACATAAAGATGGCCTGGGCTATAGGAAGATTGCCAAGACCCTGAAAGTGAGCTGCAGCATGGTGGCCAAGACCATACAGTGGTTTAACAGGACAGGTTCCACTCAGAACAGGCCTCGCCATGGTCAACCAAAAAAGTTGAGTGCACATGCTCAGAGTCATATTCAGAGGTTTTCTTTGGGAAATAGATGTATGAGTGCTGCCAGCATTGCTGCAGAGGATGATAAAGAGGTGGGGGTCAGCTTATCAGTGCTCAGACCATACGCCGCACACCGCATGAAATTGGTCTGCATGGCTGTCGTCCCAGAAGGGAGCCTCTTCTAAAGATGATGCACAAGAAAGCGACAAACAGTTTGCTGAGGAAAAGCAGACTAAGGACATGGATTACTGGAACCATGTCCTTTGGTCTGATGAGACCAAGATAAACCTATTTGGTTCAGATGGTGTCAAGCATGTGTGGCGGCAACCAGGTGAGGAGTACAAAGACAAGTGTGTCTTGGCTACAGTCAAGCATGGTGGTGGGAGTGTCATGGTCTGGGGCTGCATGAGTGGTACCGGCACTGGGGAGCTACAGTTCATTGAGAGAACCATGAATGCCAACATGTACTGTGACATATTGAAAAAGAGCATGATCCACTCCCTTTGGAGACTGGGCCACAGGGCAGTATTCCAACGTGATAAAAACCCCAAATATACCTCCAAGACGACCACTGCCTTGCTAAAGAAGCTGAGGGTAAAGGCGTTGGACTGGCCAAGCATGTTTAATGACCTAAACTCTATTGAGAATCTGTGGGGCATCCTCAAATGAAAGGCAGAGGAGCCCAAGGTCTCTAACATCCACCAGCTCTGTGATGTCATCATGGAGGAGTGGAAGAGGACTCCAGTGACAACCTGTGGAGCTCTGGTAAACTCCATGCCCAAAAGGGTTAAGGCAATGTTGGAAAATAATGGTGGCCACATAAAATATTGACACTTTTGGCCCAGTTTGTACATTTTTACCTAGGGGTGTACTCACTTTTGTTGCCAGTGGTTTAGACATTAATGGCTGTGAGTTATTTTTAGGGGACAGCAAATTTATACTGTTATACAGGCTGCACACTCACTACTTTACATTGCAGCAAAGTGTCATTTCTTCAGTGTTATCACATGAAAAGATATAATAAAATATTTACAAAAATGTGAAGGGGGTGTATTCACTTTTGTGAGATACTGTATACAGACCATAGCTTGTAGTCTCTATAACATTTATGCAGACTAAATAATATACACTGTTTTAGGTTATTTTCACCAAAAAAATGTAGCAGAACATATTTTGGCCTATATTTATGAAGAATGATTATTCGTTTTTTGTTTTTTTTTGTTTACTTTCAATAATTTTTTATTGGTTTTAAAGGAGAACAAACAAGTAAAAAAGTCAAAATACTTATAAACAAGAAGCCACAGTAATGGAATATAACAGTGTCCAAGCTCAGTCATATATAAAGGCATGTACATGCAGAAGTCCATGAGCAATATAAAAGCCGGAATGGACCCAGTGGTGGAAAGATAGATTGACTAAAAAGGTTAGGGAGAGTTCGTCCCAGGAGTGACCTCCTGGAAGCTGAGGAGGATCTTCCAATCGTTTTTTTTTAAACTTTAGTATTATTAAAGGTTTTTATATAAATAAGAAAAGAAAAGAAAGAAACAATAGTACTATAGAAGAACTATAGATTGAACATTTTTTTTTTATTTCTGATAGAGCAAGGGAGGGTTATGGGAGGGTTATAACCCCTGTCATATTTTTGTAACTTGTAATCTCTGTCCTATTGTGGTGATTTACTTTCACTTCCAGTCCCATAGCCAAACAGGAAGTAAGAGGAAACACCTGCAAACTAAGAGAATTCCATGTGTAATTCCATGTGGACCCCCCAGGTCACCGGAACTAGTTTTAGCATCAGAGGATTTCCCCTCTATCACTTTTCTAGGGACAAACCAAAATTTGGGGTTTTCTTTTACTTTCACTTTCAATGATAAGGGTAATCAGGACAAATAGAGAGTGTGAATCTCCTTAACAAGGGCACAGAAAGCAATAAAAACTGTCAAGTGTTCTAATCCCTCTCCACTCTATCCAAAACTAAAAAAAAATTGTTTTGTCTTTAGTTATAGTTTAGCCACTTCTGGACCGGAAAGATTTGCCCCCTTAATGACCAGGCCATTTTTTGCGATTTGGCACTGTGTTACCTTAACGGACAATTGCGTGGCCGTGCGACGCTGTACCTAAATAACTTTGATGCCCTTTTTTCCCTACAAATAGAGCTTTCTTTTGGTGGTATTTAATCACCTCTGCAATTTTTATTTTTTTGCGCTTTAAACAAAAATAGAGCGACAATTCTGAAAAAAAAGCAATATTTTTCACATTCTGCTATATAACATTCCCAAAAAAAAAAAAATTAAAATCTAAATTTTTTAAAATTTTAGGCCAATTTGTTGTCTAGTACATATTTTTGGTAAAAAAAAATGCAATAAGCGTATTTTGATTGAATTGCGCAAAACTTATTGCGTCTACTAACAACGGGAAAGATTTATGTAATTTTTATTGTTTTTTTTTACTAGTAATGGCAGCAATCTGCAATTTTTAGCAGGACTGTGACATTGCGGCAGACAGATCGGACCCCTAACTGAAATTTTTGACACTTTTGGTGGGACCAGTGACATTCCTACAGTAATCAGTGCTAAAAATATGCATTGTTACTGTAATAATGACACTGGCAGGGAAGGGGTTAACACAGTGGGTGATCAAGGGGTTAAATGTGAGTGATTCTAACTATATGGGGGTTGGGGGGTTGGGCTTTTCAAATGATCACAGAGTACTGTGATCCTATATAGGATTATCACAGGCACTCTGATGATCATTCTAGAGAGAAGAACGATCAGCTGTGTTTACAATAGCTGACTGACCTTCTCTCTCAGCAGGGAGCGATCGCGGGTGGCAGGCAGCAATTGGAGCTGCCTGCCCCGTGTATCGGAGTCCCCGCTGCCGAGCTGCTGGCACGCGACCGACGTAGAGCTACGTTGGTTCGCGCAGGAGGGGATGTCGTTAAAGACCAGGATCACCAAAAAACATAAAATTACAAATTCCCCTGTTCAAACATCCAAAGCAGAAATTAAGCCGGCAACTCGATAACACAATAGCATGCTATGAGTAAGGCTGTAAAGACTGAAACATGTCAGCATTGATCCTGTGGGTATGATGTAGCCAAATAAAGGATAATATCAAGAAGGTATTGAGTTGCCAGCTTAATTTCTGCTTTAAACTAGGTGTACTGTTGGAGCTTGAAATGTCAAACTGCTGTTTTTAAAGGAAACAAAATACTTTGTTGTAATAAAAAGGATATAGACTCCAAAGAGAGAGAGAGAAGAGAGTGAGACATACTCTTGCCATAGTACAAATCATTAGTAAGATCTCATCAGGGATATGCTATTCCATTTTGGACACCAGTTTACAAAAAGTGGACAGAAGGGCAACTGAACAAAATTGAGGAGAGGCATGGGCTGCTGTTTATGAGAATATTCCCCAGGTGTAACAGATAAAGCAGAGTTTAAGCTTCCCCGTGTGTAACAACATGCATGTGGGAATGTGGATTTGACAAAGATTGTAACACAAAAATTTAAAAGAACACACACACACAGATAAAACATTTAACTTTAAGAGAGCAAACTTTCCAAGGATGAGGGCTGCTCTTCAAGGCTAAGATTGAGAGGGAATAACACAGAACAGAAAAGGGATTTTTTAAAAAATACTTTATGCAAACTCACTGCAAGGTATATTCCCATGGGCTAAAAATAAAACCTATGAGGCTCATGACCAAAGTTAAAAAAGTTATAAATAATAAAAAAAAAGAGCTTTTGAAAAATATAAAAATGAAGTAACACTATCATTGTTTAATTGCTATAAAGAATTTAACAGAATATGTAAAAAGGAAATCAAGGAGGCAAAAATTCAAAATAAACAGATTGCAAAATATAGTAGGACAAACCCTTAAATATTTTTCAAATATAATAATAGTAAAAAGGTTAGGTCTGAGCATGTAGGCCCTTTACAAAATCATTTGGAGTGGGTGACTGGGGACAAAGAGAAGGCACATTTATGAAATACTTTCTTCAGCTCTGTGTATACAAAGGAGCATGGGAGAGCTCATGACCATAATGAGGATGGTATTGACAAAGGCCCAAATGATCCAAAATGGCTCAAAAGTGAAATATTTAGACAGAATAAGGGTGAATAAAGCACCTGCACCAGACAGCATCCACCCACGCATCCTAAAAGAATTGGGCGCTGTAAATTCAAAGCCTTTGTTTCTAATTTTTAGGGATTCGTTAAGGACTGGAATAGTACCACTGGATTGGCGTAGGGCCAATGTGGTGCGGCCAATGTGGTGAGGGGGTTCTGGCTAGCTCACTGGAATGCTTTAAAAAAGGCCTGGATTCTATCCTAGGAAATGGATACTAATATAGGTAAAGTTGATCCAGGGAATATCTGATTGCCTCTCAGGGGATCAGGGAGGAATTTTTTTCCCCTGCTGTAGCAAATTGAATCATGCTTTGCTGGGGTTTTCGCCTTCCTCTGGATCAACTGTGGGTATTAGATTGTGTATATGGGATTGTATGGTTGGGGTTTTCTTTACTGTTTTTTGTGTTTTGTTGGTTGAGCCAGATGGACTTTTTTTCAACCTGACTAACTATGTAACTACGTAACTATGTTGGTATCAATGCATTTTTGGGTTGGGAAGTACAGTATATATCAAGTCAGGACATCTACATTACTACATTTGGGTTAGTTGTAAGTGTCTTCTCAGCACTTTATTCAAGAATTTTATATTCAGTGAGCTATATGTATTTTTAAGATTGTACTATGTTTACACCCAATTTTGAATGAGGTCTCTAGTGCAAACAAATCCTTTGACACCACATATAAAATACTGTATAAAAGAAAACCATAGGTCAAATTAGCTTATGTTTTACTGATTTATTTCAGAAATATTCAGTCTAGAAATATTCATTATTTCTGTATATTTTCCTTATAAGAAAAACACATCACTAGACAACACCTTGAAAATATATATACTCTTTGATAAACATGATCAGACTGAGTTCTCTGTAACCAAATGCCCTGCATGGCTTTAGAATTTAGGTCAGTTGGCTAATGGGGGTTTTGGCAGCCCCCTCCCTAAAAAATGGTAGGTTCCCAGCAGTCATTTGTTGGTGTGTGTTGATGTCGTTTAGGAAGAGTTGACAGTCTGTATAGGGAGAGATATTTGTTTTATGGTACTATACTGTGCTATACTTCACTAAATTACTATAGATTTCAGTATGGTGGGCTACATATTCTTGTGTAACTTCCATATTCAAAGTGCAGAACTTTTTAGGATTTTCTGGGAGGTCATCGCATACTTGTGTGGTAAAATATTGTGTACCAAAGCAACACATTTAGCTTCCTCTATTGCCATATTTGCTAGTAAATTTAGGAAATGTATTTTATTAAAACTGCCAGGCATGATGCCTAAATTGAGAGGCAGAGGTTCTGCATGCAGGTGTAGTAGGGGAGGAGCAGGTTCTGCAAGACAAAGTGGTGGTTGGGCCACCCCATCTTGAATCAAGGCATGTTTCCCCATTGTATCTACACAATCATACTTTACAGTCACAGCACATTAAGTACCTTTTAACCACTTTCCTACTGGACACCCCCTTCCTGCCCAGGCCAATTTTCAGCTTTCAGCGCTGTCACACTTTGAATGACAATTGTACGATCATGCAACGTTGTATTCATATGACATTTTTTATCATTTTGTTCACACAAATAGAGCTTTCTTTTGGTGGTGTTTAATAACCATTGGGTTTTTAGATTTTTTTGCTAAATAAATGAAAAAAAAACACTGCAAAATTTTATAATCAAACAATGAAAAATTATGTTTTTTTTAAATTTTCAAACAGGTAATTTTTCTCTTTCACTGATGTGAGCTCATGAGGCTGCACTGATAGGCACTGCTAGGCGGCATTGATGGGCACTGATGAGGCATCACTGATGAGACTGCACTGATGGGCACTGATATTGGCACTGATAGAGGGAACTGATGGGCACTGATGAGGCAGCACTGGTGGGCACTGATGAGAAGGCAATGACGAGGCTGCACTGATAGGCGGCACTGATATGCACTGATGGGCAGTACTGGTGGGCACTGATAGGCAGAAATGATGGACACTGATAGGAGGCACTGATAGGCGGCACTTATAGGATACAATGATAGGCAGCACTGATGGGCACTGGTAGGTGACACTGAAGGGCAATGATTGGCATCACTGATAGGCACTAGAGTTGAGCGGACACCTCGATGTCTGTTTTCGGCGTGTTCGGCCGAACTTAAAAAAAAGTCCGGGTCCGTGTCCTGGACTTTTGCCGAACTTTTCCCGGACACCGAACCCCATTGAAGTCAATGGGGACCCGAACTTTCAGGCACTAAAATGGCTCTAAAACACCAATGGAAAGGGCTAGACTGCTGCAAATGGCAGCAACACGTAGTTAAGAGCATGGCAAGTGCTCTGCAAACAAATGTGGATAGGGAAATAACTTAAAACAACAAAAAAAACCCAGAAAAATAAAACAATGTTCTTCTTCATCTCTGAAGGACGAGGCCCATATGGAGTAGGAGGGAGGTTGAGGTGGTGGTGGATGTGGCGGTGTCATAGGCGTGCGCACAGGGTGTGCCGGATGTGCCTGGGCACATAGCATTATCGCTCTGTTTGCCAGTGAGGAGATGGGAAAGATCTCCCTCGGACCTGCTCTGCTCTATTTCACTTTGCCAGCAGGGAGAGTAATGTATCGGGGCCATGTACATGTAGGCAAACACATGCATGTGTATTTAAACTTTGGGGTGCACACCCTAATGCAATAGGCTGCGCACACCTATGGGCGGTGTAGGTGGAAGCGGCGGTGGAGGAGGACCAGGGCCGGATTAAGAGCATCATGGGCTTGGTGCTGAGGATTTTGAAGGGCCTTAAGGGCCGTGCCTTGGCATGCACCCAGAGGAGGAAGGGTGCAGCCATGCATGCCTAATTCCACATGGGATGCTGTCTCTGAAGCCCATAAACACATCCATGCATCGGCAACTGTACCTCCTTGTCCGGCCTTCGTGCTGTGTGGGGAGGTTCTGAGGGAGCTGCCTGGGGAAGCGAGCATAGAAGCCAGACTTCTGTGTTTACAAGTGACAGAAGAGCGGTAACAGTGAATATGGCCAACCTGGGGCCTATATAAAGGTAGGGGCCTGGAGCTGCAGCTCCAATAGCCCCTACGTTAATCTGGCCCTGAGGAGGATGAGATAGCCAACACTGCTTCTTTTCACAAATTTTAAATGAGGGTACACCCCAAAAGAGTGAGAAAGAGCAAAAATGGAACAATGGCTGGGTAAGGTCGGTATCCATCACTATTCTGCACAAGTTACGGAAAAGTCCCGTGGGATCCATGCCTGGTTCATTTTAATGAACGTGAGCTTGTCCACATTGTCTCTGGACAGGCGGCTGCGCTTGTCTGTGATAACGCCCCCAGCCGTGCTAAATACCCGTTCAGATAATACACTGGCTGCAGGGCACGCCAGCACCTCCAAGGCGTAAAGGGCAAGCTCAGGCCATGTGCCCAACTTGGAGACTCAGAAGTTGAAGGGGGCAGACCCCTCATTCAGTACGTCTAGTCGTGTGCACACATACTGCTCCACCATGTTGGTGAAATGCTGCCTCCTGCTAAGACGTTCCATATGAGCTGCTGGTGCTGCTGTTTGTTGTGGCGTGCTGACAAAGCTTTTCCA
Organism: Pelophylax lessonae; assembly: GCF_965119305.1. Classification (NCBI taxonomy): domain Eukaryota; kingdom Metazoa; phylum Chordata; class Amphibia; order Anura; family Ranidae; genus Pelophylax; species Pelophylax lessonae. The sequence goes on from NC_138771.1 coordinate 370,858,277, forward strand.
CATTTCGGCCATGCTAACCCTGCCTTCTGAGGTGCTGGCGGTGCCCTGGTTGCGTTGGCGACCTCTTCCTCCTCCTCTGCCTTGGCCTTGTGCTTCCACTGTGGCCCCGCAGTCAGGTGGGAATGCCAGCAGCATGGCGTCTACCAGCGTGCGCTTGTACTCGCGCATCTTGCGATCTCGCTCCAGTGAGTGAATTAAGGACGGTACGTTGTCCTTGTAACGGGGATCCAGCAGCGTGGCCACCCAGTAATCAGCACAAGTTAGAATGTGGGCAACTCGGCGGTCGTTGTGGAGACACTGCAGCATGTAATCGTTCATGTGTGCCAGGCTGCCCAGAGGCAACGAAATGCTGTCCTCTGTGGGAGGTGTATCGTCCGTGTCCTCTGTATCCCCCCAGCCACGCACCAGTGATGGCCATGAGCTGGCCTGGGTGCCACCCTGCTCTGAACATGCTTCCATCTCCTCCTCCAGCTCCTCCTCCTCATCCTCCTCATCCTCCAGAACTGTGCCCCTGCTGGACAATTGTGTCCCTGGCGTTTGTGTGTGCAGGAACCCACCCTCGGAGCCCCTTGCGAATGACTGCCCTGAAAGCCTTGGAAATGTTACCTCTTCATCCTCCTCCTCCTCCTCCTCCTCCTCATCCTGTGCCACATCCTCTTCCATCATCGCCCGAATTGTTTTTTCAAGGAGGCATAGAAGTGGGATAGTTAAGGTGAGAACGGCGTCATCGGCACTGGCCATGTTGGTGGAGTACTCAAAACAGCGCAACAAGGCACACAGGTCTCGCATGGAGGCCCAGTTATTGGTGGTGAAGTGGTGCTGTTCCGCAGAGCGACTCACGCGTGCGTGCTGCAGCTGAAACTCCACTATGGCCTGCTGCTGCTCGCACAGTCTTTGCAGCATGTGCAAGGTGGAGTTCCACCTTGTGGGCACGTCACATATGAGGCGGTGAGCGGGAAGGCCGAAGTTATGATGCAGCGCTGACAGGCGAGCAGCAGCAGGGTGAGAACGCCGAAAGTGCGCACAGACGGCCCGCACTTTCTGCAGCAGCTCTGACATATCGGGGTAGTTTTTAAGGAACCTCTGCACCACCAAATTCAGCACATGCGCCAGGCAAGGGATGTGCGTCAAACCGGCTAGGCCCAGAGCTGCTATGAGATTTCGCCCGTTATCACACACCACCAGGCCGGGCTTGAGGCTCGCTGGCAGCAACCACTCATTTGTCTGCTGTTCCATGCTCCTCCACAACTCCTGCACGGTGTGTGGTTTGTCCCCCAAACAGGCAAGTTTTAAAACTGTCTGCTGTCGTTTACCCCTGGCCATGCTGAAGTTGGTGGTGAAGGTGTTACGCTGTCCGGATGAGGAGGCGGTAGAGGATGAGGAAGCGGAGTAGGAGGAGTTAGGAACAGGAGGCAAACTGAAGCGCCCTGCAATCCTCGGTGGTGGAAGGACATGCGCCAAATTGCTATCCGCCTCAGGCCCATCCGCCACTGCATTTACCCAGTGTGCCGTTAGGGAGATATAACGCCCCTGACCGTGCTTACTGGTCCACGTATCGGTAGTTAGGTGGACCTTGCCAGAGATGGCGTTGCGCAGTGCACACCTGATTTTTTCCCCCACTTGGTTGTGCAGGGAAGGGATGGCTTGCCTGGAAAAGTAGTGGCGGCTGGGCACGACGTACTGTGGGACAGCCACCGACATAAGGTTTTTAAAACTGTGCGTCTCCACCAGACAGAATGACAGCATTTCAAAGGCCATGAATTTTGAAATGCTGGCATTCAGGGCCAGGGATCGCGGGTGGGTAGGGGGGTACTTCCTCTTCCTCTCAAGTGTTTGGGAGATGGAAAGCTGAACGCTTCCACGGGACATTGTGGAGATGGTTGGTGACCCAGGTGGTGGTGTTGCTGACAGATCCTCTGTTTGCGGGGTGGCAGGTGCCGCTATCACTACAGATGTGGCTGGAGCGGCCGAGACTGCAGCAGAAGAGGAAGCAGGATGAGTCAGAGACGTTTCTTGGTTTTGAAGGTGTCTACTCCACTGCAGCTCGTGCTTTGCACTTAGATGCCTGATCATGCAGGTTGTGCTCAGGTTAAGAAGGTTTATGCCTCGCTTCAGGCTCTGATTGCACAGGGTGCAAACCACTCGTTTCCTGTCATCAGCACATTTTCTAAAGAACTTCCACGCTAGAGAACTCCTTTGAGATGACTTTGGTGTGCTCGTTCCCTTGCTGCGTTGGGCAGTAGCGGGCGTAGTGTCTAGGGCACGGCCGCTCCGCTTCTGCACCCTGCTCCCTCTTCTGCTGTGCTGGTGGCTCTGTGTGACCACCGCCTCTTCCTCCAAACTACTCAGGTCACCTGCATGATGTTCATTCCATGTGGGGTCGAGGACCTCATCGTCCTCCACATCATCTTCCACCCAGTCTTCACCCCTGCCCTCCTTGTCGGTCCCCACAATGCTGAACGCCGCAGCAGTTGGCACCTGCGTTTCGTCATCATTGGAGACATGCTGCGATGGTCCTTGCATGTACTCATCTTGAGAAATAAGTGGTTGGGCATCGCTGCACTCAATCTCTTCAACTTCTGGGGCAGGGCTAGGTGGATGGCCCTGGGAAACCCTGCTGACAGAGTCCTCAAAAAGAACAAGAGACTGCTGTATGGATTGGGGCTCAGACTGCTTGCCTGATTTCCAAGGGGGTGAGGTGAAAGATGGTTGGACATTGGCTGCAGGTGCCAACTCTGACCTTTCTGCAGTAGACTGGGTGGGAGACAATGTGAAGGAACTGGAGGCACTGTCAGCAACCCAATCTACTATCGCCTGTACTTCTTCAGGCCTCATCACGTCTAGAGGCGCATTATACCCTACCAAATACTGCTGCAGGTTCTGTCGCCTACTCACACTTGTGGAAGGTGTTTCACTTGTGCGTGTAGCTGGCACAGATCGACCACGTCCTCTCCTTGCAACAGGAGCTCTACCAGCAGCACCACGACCCAGGCCAATGCCCCTATTTGACGGTCTCCTCATATTTCTGTAATTTATGATCTTGCCCTAGAAAGGTGTTTATTGAATAGCGGAACAAAACAACAACAGTATCGCACGGGTGTATCTGACAGTCAAATATGCAAACTATGCCGCAATTTAATGTTTTTTACCCCAAAAGGGTGTATATTGAATAGCGGAATAGGAAAAAGGATAAAAAAACGGTGTGTCTCACACGTACAAACACAGACTAGGCCCCGATTAAAATTTTTTGTACCCTAAAGGGAGGATGAGGAAGAGGAGTAGGAGGAGTTGGGAACAGGAGGCAAACTGAAGCGCCCTGCAATCCTTGGCCGTGGAAGGAGATGCGCCAAACAAATTTAAAAGGTGTATCTCACACGTACCAATACAGACTATGCCGTAATTTAATTTTCTTACACTCCAAAAGGGTGTATATTGAATAGCGGAATAGGAAAAATGTTATAATACGGTGTATCTCACACGTACAAACACAGACTAGGCCCCGATTACAATTTTTTGTACCCTAAAGGCAGGATGAGGAAGAGGAGTAGGAGGAGTTGGGAACAGGAGGCAAACTGAAGCGCCCTGCAATCCTCGGCGGTAGAAGGAGATGCGCCAAACACATTTAAAAAGGTGTATCTCACATGTACCGATACAGACTATCCCGCAATTTAATTTTTTACACTCAAACAGGGTGTATATTGAATAGCGGAATAGGACAAATTTTACAAAACGGTGTATCTCACACGTAAAAACACAATCTAGGCCCCGATTACAATTTTTTGTACCCTAAAGGCAGGATGAGGAGTAGGAGGAGTTCGGAACAGGCAGGAGGCAGACTGAAGCACCCTCAAATCCTCGGCAGTATGAGATGCGCCCCAAAAATTGGAAAGATGTATCTCACACGTACCGACACAGACTATCCCGCAATTTAATTGTTTATACCCAAAGGTTTTGATTAAATAGCGGAATAGAAAATATGATCAAAAAAAGTGTATGTATCTCACACGTACAGAAGCACACTAGGCCCCAATTACTATTGTTTGTACCCCTAAAGGCAGGATGAGGAGTAGGAGGAGTTTGGAACAGGCAGCACCCTCAAATCTTCAGAAGTATGAGATGAACCCCAAAAACTTGGAAAGGTGGATCTCACACGTACCAACACAAACTATCCCGCAATTTAATTGATCCCCAAAGGTTTTTATTGAATAGCGGAATAGGAAATATGATCAAAAAAAGTGTATGTATCTCACACGTACAGAAGCACACTAGGCCCCAATTACTATTGTTTGTACCCCTAAAAGGCTGGATGAGGAGTAGGAGGAGTTTGGAACAGGCAGCACCCTCAAATCTTCAGAAGTATGAGATGAACCCCAAAAACCCCAAATATCATTCAGCTCTGCTGCAGGCCACAATTTAATTTTTCTTTTTAACCCAAGGCTGTATATTGAATAGTGGAATAGAAAAAAAGTGTATGATTTTTGAAACCACTCAATATTAGCACATGTGAACTGAACACAGCAGTGTATGATCAGTCACTCAGCACAGCACAGCTGAAGGAAAAATGCTGCACACAGTGCCTGATAGAAAAATACATTTCTCCCTCCTCCTCAGTGGGCAAAACAGATTGTGTTCACTGCACCCCAAAAAGATTGTGTTCACTGCACCCCAAAAAGATTGTGTTCACTGTACCCCAAAAAGATTGTGTTCACTGCACCCCAAAAAGATTGTGTTCATTGCAGCCCACACACAGTAAAATGGATGTGGACCACTGACACCTGCCTATCTCCTATCCCACACCACACAGCAATATCGATTGTAGTTTGTAGAACACACTGTCTGACCCTAAAAATCAGCAGACTCTGTCCCTAAAAGGATTGATAAGATCGTAGATCGGGTGACTGCAAACCCCCCCCCACACAGCAATATCGATTGTAGTTTGTAGAACGCACTGTCTGACCCTAAAAATCAGCAGACTATGTCCCTAAAAGGATTGATAAGATCGTAGATCGGTCACTGCAAACCCCACCCCACACATCAATATCGATTGTAGTTTGTAGAACCCACTGACCCTAAAAATCAGCAGACTCTCTCCCTAAAATGCCTACAACTCGCCCTGCCTAACACACTCCGACCTGTCCCTCAATTCTATCCAGACACAAATGTTTTTTTTTTCCTGTCTGTCCCTAATCAGCAGCCAGCACCCCAAAAAGATTGTGTTCACTGTACCCCAAAAAGATTGTGTTCACTGTACCCCAAAAAGTTTGTGTTCACTGCACCCCAAAAAGATTGTGTTCACTGCAGCCCACACACAGCAAAATGGATGTGCACCACTGACACCTGCCTATCTCCTATCCCACACCACACAGCAATATCGATTGTAATTTGTAGAACACACTGTCTGACCCTAAAAATCAGCAGACTCTGTCCCTAAAAGGATTGATAAGATTGTAGATCGGGTGACTGCAAACCCCCCCCCCCCCCACACAGCAATATCGATTGTAGTTTGTAGAACACACTGTCTGACCCTAAAAATCAGCAGACTCTGTCCCTAAAAGGATTGCTAAGATTGTAGATCGGTCACTGCAAACCCCACCCCACACAGCAATATCAATTGTAGTTTGTAGAACGCACTGTCTGACCCTAAAAATCAGCAGACTCTGTCCCTAAAAGGATTGCTAAGATCGTAGATCGGTCACTGCAAACCCCACCCCACACAGCAATATTGATTGTAGTTTGTAGAACACACTGACCCTAAAAATCAGCAGACTCTCTCCCTAAAATGCCTACAACTCGCCCTGCCTAACACACTCTGACCTGTCCCTCAATTCTATCCGGACACAAATGTTTTTTTTTTCCTGTCTGTCCCTAATCAGCAGCCAGCACGTTGATGTGTGCTCTCTCCCTGAACTAAACAGCAGAATGACGCCGCAGCGGCGCTGCCTCGAACTTATAAAGACTTGGTCACATGCTTCAGACGGCCAATCACAGCTACTGATACATTTTTAGGCATGGCTGTGATGGCTTAGGCACACCAGTTAAACGCTTGTTGATTGGCTGTTGAAAGCCCGCCATGAAAAGCGCGCCAAAGCATGCAAAACCCGGAAATAAAACGACCGAACACAGATTTTTACCCGAATATACAGTAAAGTTTTCGGGTCTGTGTTCGGGTAACAAAAATCCAATTATTCGGTACGAACACGAATAATACAGTCCGTGTTCGCTCAACCCTAATAGGCACTGATTGGCAGGATTAGTGGCCACTGATTGGCAGCATTAGTGAGCACTGATTGGAAGCACTGGTGGGCACTGGGGACGAATTAGTAGCACTGGTGGGAGTGCACTGTTAATCAGGACACTGAAAATGAATGCCCTGATTATCAGTGCTGATGACCCTGAAAAGCCGGTAACTGGCCTATTTAAATCCTGGGATCAGCTGTCAATGGTAAAAGGCCACTGTGATTGGTCCTTTACCTCTAACTGTGATCAGCTGAGTCTAAATTGTGATCACGAGAGGACATCCATGTAGGTCCTCCTGGCAAAGGAAACCCGCACTGTAGCTGTCTTTCGGCTATAGGGCAGGCAGAAAGTGGTTAAAGCTTTCCTCTTCTTACTTTTCCCATATGCCACACAGCTGTTAATTTGGTCATAGCACTGCAAACTGGTTAAAATAAGTCAGTGGAATTATTTGATCATATGAGCACGGATTTGCTGCTGGGGGATGGTTTTGACATGTGCAAGCATTCCTCCTTTTAGCTATGATGGGGAAGGACGAGGAAGATAGTGCCAAGACCATATAAGTAAGGAGCATCATAAGGGAATAGCAAAAAGCGGTTAAGTTATATCACTGGAGCTTGTTAAAAAATGGACTCCAGTGATGAGGAGGGGGTGGAAAATGAAGCAACAGACTGTCCATAAGTGCTGACTGGAGAGGAGAACAATTCTGAGAGTCAGGGAGGACTTTGTCCAGGGGCAGAGGCAGCTTGCAATGGAAGAAACCATCCTAATCCATTTGATGGTACTATCCCAGAGGTACAGGACACTGCTATCCTCAAGGATGGTCCTCACTGTTAAGGTGCTGACAACATCTTTGCGGTCTGCAGCCTCTGCCTTCAGCATGTCAATTGTAATAAAAGTGCAAGCTATTTGCATGCCAAGTGCATAAAGAAACAAATGACTGCATCACAGAGCTCAGTGGGAGCAGCACCTCAGTGAGACAAAGCTGCCGCAAAAGGCCTCCACACTTCCACTATATTATACACTTTCTACACCTCCCCTCCCTGGTCAACATTCTGCTGCATCTACACAGCAACATCTGTTGTCTCTATTGAAGTGTAGGGATGCTTTTTGTTTTGTTTTGTTTTTTTTTGTGATATGTGCTATATGTGTGTCAGGACAGCATCTGATGGGAAATTTCCACAATGGGAGCACAAAAAATAATAAAAAAAACGCATTTTCAGGAGAGCAAAATTGTATTTGTCTTTCTGTGCCTTCCTGAAAAGTTGACGTCAGCACTCAAAAACTCTTTTATGGGCATTGAGTAGACAGAAAGTGAAGGACAATCTCCCCAATAGGGTCATGGACAGAAATATAATTTTTCCAGAAATGTTAACTTCTTACCACTCTATCCAAAACTGAAAAAAAATATTAAGTTTTCAAATGTACGTTGTTTTTTTTGCAACTGTTGACAAAAAGCCCTCATGCAATATCTGGATAGTACATACCAGTGTGCCTCATTTTGAATTATTGCATCTGCTTGCCCTTACATATGCAGCTGTGGAGGACCTCTCCACAGAAATGACTCGCCCTTCATTCCCCTCCATTCTGCCGATTTGCAGGACAAAGCGGCCACTCTGGATTGTTCAAACTGCACAGATGTGCAGTGTGCTCTCTCTTTCTCTAACTGCAGTGGGTGAGCTCAGCCATAGCTGCATATTCATGACAGGAGCACTACTTTAAAATGTGTGTTAGTGTCAGTATGTACTATTCAAGGGATCTGACAAGAGGTGTTTGTAAAATGTTATGGAAGGTGGACTTATACTTAAAGCATAATATAAAGACTCCCTGCTCAAAAAAAAATGTGACAGCTGAATTTTAGTGTGAGCAATAGACAGGTAGATCTCTCATGAAAAAACTCGATTTTTTTTTATTTTTTTTATTGTGTATCAGTTGCACCTCAAGGGCTGGCCATACAGTATGCAATTTTCTCCTACAGTTTTACTTTAGATTTACCAAAACCATATAATATGAGGTCAAACCTAAACACTTTCAATGCATATGCATACAGGCAGGCAGGCCCCTTCACTAAATAGTTGAAGGTAAATCTAAAGGAAACTGAATAACAAAAATTGTATAATGTATGGCTAGCCTTACTTGTTTTTTTCTTTTACTAATGCTAAAGAGGGCAAAATGAGTCACTATTCTGCAGAGAAACCAATCACCTTCCAGGTTTATTGCTAAAGCCTAATTAAACAAGCTGATGTTAGAAGCTGATTGGTTTCTCTGCAGAATTGTGACTAATTTTGCCCTCTCTAGCTTTAGTAACTAAACCCCTACCGTGAATGTTTTAGACAGCTATACAATAAAGCGACAGATCACACTAAATAAAATGTGAGAACTGTCAGCTAAAATATTACATATTTAAAGAGCATGGTTGTTTCAAAGTATCTGCAATGAGTAAATCAATAGAAATACAATGAAACAAAATAAAATGCTAAGCCTACAGGATGGATCACCCATATCAATCGTATTATACACCTTGTTTGTGACTTATTCTCCTGAATAGTATTAAAGTGATTGGTCTATCAGAAATTGTATGATACCAATTCTTTGCACAGCACCTGAAACTAAGCATTTACATCACTGAAAGAGGCCCTGTCATGTCTTAACTGTGCATGGTCTGGATTTGTTAGCATTTATGCTTTTTTACCCTCTTGTTAGTCTACCCTAACTTAGACATTTTTTTTTTTACTGTGTATATATATATTTTTTTATAGGTTGTATTTATAATTGCTATGTTTGTTTTCACTAAATATATATTATTATTATTATTATTATTATTATTATACAGTATTTATATAGCGCCAACAGTTTGCACAGCGCTTTACAATGTGAGGGAAGACACTACAGTTGCAATCCAGTTCAAAACAGGAGGAACTAGAGGGCCCTGCTCATTAGAGCTTACAATCTAGAAGGGAGGGTCAAGTGAAACAAAAGGCAATAATCGTGGGGGATGGGTTGATGGATAAAATGGAGGTACATTTGTTAGGGGTTGGTAGGATAGGCTTCTCTGAAAAGGAGGGTTTTCAGAGATCGCCTAAAAGCTAATAAAGTGGGAGATAATTGGACAGATAAGGGTAAGGAGTTCCATAGGATTGGAGAGGCTCTGGAAAAGTCCTGGAGGCGAGCATGGGAGGAGCTGACGAGGGGGCTAGAGAGCAGGAGGTTTTGAGAGGAACGAAGAGAGCGATTAGGTTGGTATTTTGAGATGAGGCTGGTGATGTAGCTAGGGGCTAAGTTGTGGATTGCTTTGTAAGATGTTGTAAGTATTTTAAATTTAATTCGTTGGGTGAGCGGAAGCCAGTGGAGGGTTTGACAGAGAGGAGCAGCGGACACTGAGCGATTGGTGAGGTGGATGAGTCTGGCAGCAGCATTCATGATGGATTGAAGGGGGGATAGCCTGTGTAGAGGTATGCCAACAAGAAGGGAATTGCAGTAGCCGAGGCGCGAGATGACCTAGTGAGTGACCTAGGAGTTTTGTTGTGTCTTTGGTTAGAAAGGGGCATATTTTTGAGATGTTGCACAGGCTGAGGCGGCAAGATTTGGACAGTGATTGGATGTGGGGTTTGAAGGAGAGTTCAGAGTCCAGGACAACACCTAAGACCTTGGCATGCAGGGATGGGCTGATAGTAATGCCATCGATATCGACGGAGAAATCAGGGGAAGGGGCACGTGGTGGAGGAAAAATTATAAGCTCGGTTTTGGATGGATTGAGTTTGAGGAAGTGGTGAGACATCCAGACCGATATATCTGATAGTAAATTAGTGATACGTGAGGAGACTGAGGGAGAGAGCTGAGGGGTGGATAGATTTGGGTATCGTCAGCGTAGAGATGGTATTGGAAGCCGTGGGAGGCTATCAACTGACACAGAGAGGAGGTATAGATTGAAAATAGGAGAGGTCCAAGAACAGAGCCTTGGGGGACCCCAACAGAGAAGGGAAGAGGAGAGGAGGATGTAGAATTGTACGTAACGCTAAAGGTGCGGTTGGAAAAGTAGGAAGATAACCAGTGAAGAGTACAGTCACGGAGACCAAAGGCATGGAGTTTTTTGAGGAGGAGGGGATGGTCAACCGTATCAAAGGCAGCAGAAAGGTCCAGAAGTAGGAGTACAGAATAGTGTCCATTGGTTTTGGCTGTTAGTAGATCGTTTGTCAGTTATAGGAGAGCAGTTTCAGTGGAGTGTTGAGGCCGAAATCCAGACTGAAGGGGATCAAGGAGGCTATTCTCGGCAAGTTGGTCGCACAGTCGGTTGTAGACTATATATATATATATATATATATATATATATATATATATATATATATATATATATATATATATACGGTATGTTATGGGATAGCAGGTCGCAACCGGCCAACAACCTCACCATTTCTAAAAACTACAAATTAAACACAGCACACACAACTTATTAGCATTGAAAAGGCCGCAGCACTTTATTGGTATTTGCAAAATAAAACATTTCACTTCTTCAAAATAATTGCTGTTAGAGAACATACAAATCATTTCAGAGACATGCAAAAATCCGGAATATTGCTGCACTCCTTGGTATTATTGCAGCATTAAAATCACATCACAGGTATGACAGGAACATGAAAGGCAACGTGTTTTGCGCTAAAGTCAGTGCTTACTCAAAAGTAAGCGCTGACTTTAGTGCAAAACCTGTTACCTTTTATTTTCCTGTCATACCTGGGATGTGATTTTAATGCTTTAATAAATTTACCAAGGAGTGCAGCAATATTCCACATTTTTGCATGTCTCTGAATCTCACAGATGAGCTGTGCAGTACCCTGGGTTCCTGCTCACAATGTGTGAGAGCCGGTCACTCACCTAGATCGGCAATTCTTTGGCTATACAAATCATTTCTCGTTCAATACTTTTATTGAGTTTTATAAAACAGCCATAAAGCAAGTTACAAAACCAAAAACAGAAGTAGAAATACCGTTATTGTTACAGAAGTATTATAAATGTTATACTGTATAGTGAAGTTTGCACAAAAGGAAGGAACAAAAGAAAAAGGTAGAATTAGTAATATGATGTTCTGAGATATTAAGATTTTGAGAAGGTATTCAGAACATGGCTGTGGGGGAAAAAAAAGGAAAGGAAAAAAAGGAAAAGGAAGAAGTCAGCAGGGTGTGGGTCGGATAAAGTGGGTAAAGGAGAGGGCATCGAGAATAGAACTTGTACCACAAAAGTTAATACAAAGTAAATAAAATATAAGTCTTAACTACCAAGCATTCAGAACCTGTTCCTCAAAACCCAGTGATAGGCCATGTTTAATCCAAGGGTCCCAAATGCTAATAAAAGTACTAAATTTATCGCAATCCATGGCTTCCATTTTTGCATGTAATAATGCATTATTCATCCTATGTTTAACTTCTACAAGATTCAAAGTGGTGGTCTGTTTCCCATTTCCTGACATAGTTTGGTGTATCTACGTCTGGATTGTTAAGCAATTGAGAATATAGACTAGAAATTAGACCTCTGGAGTGTGGGTTCTTGATACAGATACGCTCAAATTGAGAGAGATGATTCAGAATGGTACCATTTGTTATCAATGGGGTATAGAAATTTTTAATTTGGAGATATCGAAAAAGTTCTGAATGTGGTAAATGATGTGATTCACAAAGTTCAGGAAAACTTAAGATAGAAGAGCTAGAGACCAGATTAAATAACCTTGACAGGCCTGACCTAGACCATGCCCGAAATAAATTTGGGAATTCCCAAGCTAGATAAAAGGCTGGATTTCTCAGAAAAGATTGTAGTTGATTGTGTGAAGACTGTAAATTATAATTAGTCTTTAGTCTATCCCATAAAGAGAGAGAATGCTTGGTAATTGGATTAGTAATATGTTTTCGATCTGATGGTTGTGACCATAAGAGATTGGAAATTGAGATGGGGTCACATTCGATAGATTCTATCGTAACCCATAAGGGAATTTCAGTAGTGGCATGATACTTAGTTAATTGTGCCAATTGCACAGCTTTGTAATATGTGGCAAAAATTGGGGAGACCCAGTACACCCCTTGTTTTGGGGAGAATCAATGTGGATTCGGGCAATCTAGGTTTGATTGAACCCCAGGTGAATTTAATTATTTTACGTTGTAAGATTCAAAGAAAATGTGCAGGTATATAAGTTGGCAGGACCCTAAATAAATATAAAAATTTGGGTAGAATAACCATTTTGATTGCATTTATCTTCCCAAACCACGACAATGGAAGTGATGCCCATTTTGTCAGTAGTTCAGGAACTTTTTTCAATAATGGAGTAAAGTTGGCTGCATAAAGATCAGAATGGTTGGGAGTAAATTTTATACCCAAATATGGAATGTGCTTCAAAGACCATGAAAATGGTAACGCATTCTGCGCTAAATTTAACTCAGATTCACTCAATGAGATAATAAGGGCCGTGGATTTTTGAAAATTTATATTTAGTCCTGAAATAGCAGCAAATTTATTAAGGGTAGCAATGAGATTATGGGCTGATATGTGGGGAGATGATAGAAAAAGAAGAATGTCATCTGCAAATAAACACAACTTATGATGGTGACCATCTAGTTCTATACCAGAAATTGAGGGATTACTTCTAATACTGTGTGCTAGAGGTTCTATAAGAAGGGCAAATAAGAGAGGGGAGAGAGGGCACCACTGACACGTGCCTTTCTCTATGTTAAACAAGTTTGATTTATAGCCTGCGTATTTAATATATGCTTTAGGTTTGTTATAATGCGCAGAGATCCATTTAAAAAAATTTGGGCCAAAACCCCATTTACTAAGAGTATATTGCATATATGGCCAGGATATGGTATCAAAGGCTTTTTTAATATCTAGTGATAGGAAGCACGAGGGGATGCGACGTGTTTTAGCTATATGAGATAACAGAGTTGCACGTCTGATGTTGTCAGTAGCTTGGCGAATAGGTATGAAACCTACTTGATCCCTATGAATGAGTTGTCCTATGAAGTTATTTAGTCTGGAAGCTATAATTTTGGCTAAAATTTTAATATCTAAATTTAATAAGGAAATGTGTCTATAGTTCGACCAAATCGTGTCATCAGTTTGAGGCTTCAGGAGCATACAGATGATTGCTGTTAAAGTTTCCTGTTTAAAGGATTGGCCGTTAAGAAGTGTATTGAAAGCATTAGCTAGGATAGGTGAAAGGGAATGGGAAAAAACCCGGTAGTATAATGCCGAAAAACCATCAGGGCCTGGTCTTTTATTTAATTTTAGGGATTTTATAACTTGGGACACTTCATCTGGTGTTATTGATTTTTCCATAAATTCCATCTGAGACTGAGAAAGAGTCGGTAGTGATAGTTGAGCAAAAAACTAATTTGCCGCAGAAAAATTCTAATTGTTTTCAGATGAATATAGAGTAGCTAGGTGTGTTTTAAATTTCTTAAGAATTTTTATAGGGTTGCTGGAAAATGTATCTCTCTCGATTTTAAGATGTATTGGTTTAAATGGTTTAAAATGTGTGCTTTTAATGATGCAAAGTTGCGAAAAGCTTTAGTACGTTTGTTTGGGTTATTTAGTCCCTGAACATTCAAGGACATTATATTTAGGGGGGCCATAAGACTGTATATAAACAATGTCTAGCATACCATACCATTGTGGAATTGGTCGATTGTTTCATACTCGTTGTGGGAAGGGGGGGGGAAATGTGTAGAAAAAAGGGAAGAACTAAACAGAAGGGACAATTGTGTGCTTAGCATAGAAGGTAATATATAAAACAAATAGTTAGGGCACAACCAATAGGAACGTATGCCGTTGATGGGAGATGGAAATCCCCCAACAAAATAGCTACCGTCAGTAGTCTCTGAAAGGGAGAGGCCACCAAGGGTAAGTAACAAAGTGAGGACGCACAGAACAACCTAGGAAAGTACAGAAAACCACAAGTTAATAATCACTAAAAAACATACAGTAGTATAAGCGACTTATGCTATAATAACGAGCAGAAATCACAGTACTCCTGCCAGTAGTAGCTGTGCAAGATACTGCGAATCTAAGAATTCATTTCAAAGGAATGAGTGTCAACTACAAAGAACTTTATAGAGCTCTAAAGGAAGTTATCCATGTCTTCTAGCACATATTATAGATAGGAAAGGATGTAGCACAGTGAAACCATATTAACCATATTAAAAAAAAAGGAAGATTGATTTGAACCAAGCAACAGGGATTAATCTACAATAAGTAGAACTAAATGGAATTCTGTGCCACAGTGTAGTTTGCAATAACATGTATGAGCTCAAAAAACAAATTAGAAGTATATGGCAAAAAGGGATTAGATCCATGAAATATTATACTGGCAAGATAAAGAAAGACACTGAAGTCTTTTCTAGGAAAAGAAATTGGATGACCAACATGGGACACATTGGCATAAGACATAGGAGATAAAAGAATTATCTGGTCCATCAGTCCATGGAATCTTCAGCAGATGGAGAAGGAGAAATGAAGCGACCACGTTTATGTGAATCATGACGATTTTGTTTCCCAGAGGATTTTGAGAAAGTGCGTGGTGAGCCAGAGGCAGATCTGCGTTGAGCATTTTCTGAGCCTTGCAAGTGCTGGTGTTCAGTTAGGTGAAGGTCTTGAAGGGTGTTTTGAAAATCTTCAGATGAATGACATTTGTATTTAGTACTTTGAAAAGTAAAACGCACCGAAAAAGGAAAACCCGAATGGTAGGGGATATGTTTTTGCTGCAATATTTGTAATAATGGTTTAATAGCTCTTCTTTTATTTATGGTGATAGACAGATCCACGAAGATTTGGTATTCATGGCCCTGAAAATTTAAGGATTCTTTTTCTCTAGCAGCTGATAAGAGCTGTTCCTTTGTACGGTAATAATGGAATTTAATGATGATGTCTCTGGGTGGACCTTCTGATTTTTTAGGAGATAAGGCGCGATGGACTCTGTCCATTTCCAGGCGTTCGACTGGAATAGCAGGTTGTAATTCCTGAAACAAGGCTAACATTGTCGCTTGTAAGTCAGGTATGGATTCAGGAATGCCTCTTATGTGCAAATTGGAGTGTCTTGCCCTGTTTTCAAAATCTTCTAGACGAGACTGAAGTACTAAGTTTTCCTCTTTAAGATTCTCAATTTCTGTATTTTGGTCCTGTGTAAAATTCTCAATATCCTCTATCCTTGTTTCAAGATTAGCTATGCGTGTGCCCAGCTCCCTTATCTCTTTAGTCAGGCTATTAGTAATATGGTCAGAAGTCTGTTTAAGTGCCTTTTGAAACATACGTTCAATATGTGATAATATATTGGGTGAGACTGACTCAATGTCCTTTTCATCCTGTGAAACTGAGGTACTGCGGACTGTTTCAGTTTGATATGTGAGGAGAGGAGGGAATAGTTTCACTGCTGTGTCAGCGCTGTGAGGGGATTCTGAGGCGGCTGAGGGAGAGGGAGCCGACACCATTTTAATTGAGGCTCTGGACAACACTTCCTTGCCACTTTTGGACTTAAATTTAGTCTGAGACCCGCTGAAAACCATACCTTTATATACAGCACAGTTTCCTGTACTAATGCTGTAAAAACTGAGCGAATATTAGGCGGGCAGCCGCTGCTGTATTTGGTTTTCTGTCCCCTAGGAGTGGAGCATCAGCGCTTGAGGACTTTGCCTACTTCCTCGGCTATACAAATCATTTCAATAATAACATTAGCAAATAACTCAGTTTTAAGAACTCGTGCTTAACTTTACAGCAATCACAACAACGCCCCACAAGTCAAGGAACAAGTCTGGCCTACCCCAAACCCACGGCCCTTTCAATGAAGTTCTGTAGCCCCCCAAAAAAATGTCTAGGCCAACATCAGATAAGTGAACACCCTCTTGGCAATAAAACCAGCAAATTCTCCTTCTAGGTCTACATGCCTGTAGAAAAACACATCTAGAAGAGGTAAATATTTTTTTATTGCCCTATTAATTCTTTTAGATTTTTCCATTATTCTACATTCTTGAGAGCATAGCCAACATAATCTAGGTACTATTTCCTAAAATATAATCCTAGTTTTTGGAGAAGTCAGTTTAAACCTATACAAATAATTTTTTAAAGCAAACAATAAATCTAAAGTTCTCATTTTTCTTAAGTCATTACCTCCTAAATGCACTATTAACTATTAATATAGATGGAGGAGGCCATGTCTCAAATAATTTTGATAAAGTAAAATAAAATTGTTGCAACTGCAGACCTCTAATTCCCTTCCATAGCACATTGAAAAGTGCAGGTGACATTGATAAATTTTCTGAACAACACCGCCAAGCTGCTCTCTTACGTGCCCAAAATATATATGAGTAACCAATGATCCAAATGCAGCAAGGCCTATCTACGAAATCAAAGAAACAAGTTAGGTCAGATGTATAAACAGAAATTCTTGGATTCCCACCTACCTAGTGCCTTGATATGATCCACCAACAATACGCACCACAGACAGCAATTGTGGCGGCATGACCTCACGTGAGCAGCTCCTCCCATATACTACACTATGAGTGTTTTATTTTTTTCTGCTTTTTCCTCATAAATCATTCTATCAAGAGACTGAATGCAACACGGACATTCTAGATTCCCTTATTGGGGAACCTTTCAGGTATTTTTGTACCAAAATTTTGAGTTTTTGGTGAGTGATTCTCCTATTTTTAAGGACTATATTCATTTATGGACTTGAAGAATTTTATGACTATTATTATTCATAGGAGTACACCTTCCAACTGATTTTATGTAGGCGCTGCAATGCTTTACTGAAGGTTGTGTGTTTTATCCTTTGATTGCTAGCAGCTTCATTCATACCTGCACTGGTCTGGTTTTTTATTTATTTACATGACATACGTTACTCCTAAAGAATCAGCCAATGACACACATGTATATATACAAATATACAATAGAGAGGGGGAGTATACGATTGTGAATGAGCAGAACAGCCTGCATGGCTTCCTGCCATTGGTGTGTGGAAATCTGCACACCGTAGTTAATAATTAAATCCCCATGTAGCGGAATTCACGCCTAACACTACACAATGAAACCAGCGTGTAGAACCGTGATTGCTGCTCCACTCAAAATTGTGCATGCACTCCCACCACTTCTACTAGCACGAATCCCACTCAGCAAGGCTGAGAACAATGCCTAATAGGATTATACTACTGTTCCCATAGACGTGAGGCTATCTGCAGGGAAAGAGCCATGCTATTTCCACTATAGTGATCAGGCACAGTAGAAAGACATGAGCGTGTATCCCTTCATGAAGGCAGATTTCAAAAAGATATTTCAAAATGATATTGACTTCACAGAGCAAACACATCCCTGCCGAGTGAACAAAACTGCACATTATAAAGGGGCCCCAGCTGGTGGTCATATCCTTGCTGCTTAATCCTTGAACTCCGCACTGCAATACTCATAGATCTCTCCCGGCAAACAGAACCATGCATAGAGCATGAATTGTTCGCCATGTAGAGCGAACGCGTCTACACATCTAAGTGAATGCTTTCACTGCAAGTAGTCTTTCCTCAGTGCTGGTTTGCCCATACATGCTCTAATGAGCTTATTGCAAGCGAACCGACAACAGGAGCCATAATGACAAGCTATATGAAATACATCCTGAAAAATGTCCACAATAGTCCTAATACAATTTTCACAACAAGAGGAACTAGCTCCGAGATCCTTAGGGCACCAAAAAATGCCAAAATAAATGCTGTTTTAAACAATAAAGCCTCATACTGAGAAAACAAAATGAAAGGAGTTACTCAACAATGCTGAAATAAAATGTCTCTGCCTCTGGATATAGGTCTTCTAACGTCCGGACCGAAATGTGCCTTCCTAAACCCTTTCAGGACTTGCTTAACTGAGAAATATTGACTAGAAGCCGGAAACGTCTTTAATCTAAAAAAGAAAGAAACCCCAGCTAGTGTTTTAACTATGTGACTGCATGAATATCGCAGTTTCATTAAAGAAGATAGAAATAATAAAACTCTGCTCTCTGTGGGATCGTCAGGGGAAAAACCTCCAATCTTACAAAATGAAATCCATTTATTCTAGGAGGATGAATAGTCCGTCCAAGTATGTGGGGCAAATGAATCCTTAATTGACTGAAAAACCACCATTAAATCAGACTCTACAAATGTTCCAGGCATACATGACCGACTGCATTTACATTGGGATGAAGTTGTCGAAAAAGTGTAATCTGTAAATTAGATTTTTCCCAGGAATTAATTTAGCTTTCACCCAAACATTAAATTCCAGGCACAAAAATACTAAGTTTCTTTGTAATTGAATAACAAAAAAAGATTTGCAAGATAAACAGTTGACTGTGAACATCACACCTTTATTATCAATATGTAATTGAATATGCTTATTGGGCAAACTAGCTCCCCATAACTCAAAGGCTACTAATACTGGAAAAAGTTCTGCTAACACAATGTGATTTGTAGCTTGTTTCAGAACCCAGTGCCTCATCCAGCTCCCGTAGCACCATTGGGATTCCCAAACTGCTGCAAATCCCACTGATTCTGCTGCATCTGTGAATAATTTGAACACCTCTGAATCTATATACTTCTCATAAAAAATGGCTCTACCGTTAAACTCTAGCAAAAATATAGCCCATACTATTAAATCTTCTTTAAGTGAGTTGGTCAGTCTAATATGTGAGAAAGGTGATTTTAAACCAGATGTAGCCATATAAAGCTGTCTGGGGAAAAAAAAAAACCTCCCTACAGGCATAATCCTGCGTGTAAACGCTAGAAGACCAAATAATGATTGCATCTACATTAAAGTAACATTTTGGCGTCTTAAAAATACTGCAATCAAAGATTTTACCCTATAAATGTTCTCCACCGGTAAGCAAAATTTCATTACAGATGTGTCAATTAGGATACCCAAAAATTCCAAGGATACCCTCTGTGAAACAGTCTTCTCGGATGCCAATGGAATCCCGAAAAATTTGGTTATGTCAAAAATTTATTGAAGTAAGCGAGCGCATTAATCCGAATCTGAGGGGCCTATAAATAAAAAGTCATCCAGGTAGTGAATCACATCTTTACCTAAATGCTGATTTAATGTCAGCTTTGGCTAACAAAGTCACCAAATCAAATGCCCTAATCCTCAATACAGCTTCTTAAAATGTGGAATAAGATACTGAACATACTGAATCATCTAAATCAATGAAATGTGTAATTTATACCTTTAGAACAACTGACAGTGCTACTTGGATTTTGGGCCTCTGTATGTGGCCAGGCTGTAGAAAAATCTCACACATGTGGTATTGCCATACTCAGGAGGAGTAGCAGAATATGTTTTGAGGTGTAATTGCAAGTTTATCTATGCCACGTGTAAGAAATAACATGCTAATATGATAATTTTGAGGGAAAAAAAAACTTCATTACCCAAACTATTGTGAGCAAAAATTGCAACTTCAAAAAACTCACTATGCCTCTTACTAAATACCTTGGACTGTCATATTTACAAAAAGGGGTCATTTGGTAGGGTATTTGTACTGTCCTGACATTTTAGGGTCTCAAGAAATGAGATAGGTAGTCAGTACATCAGGATTAATCAATTTCCAATGATACATAGCCTAGCTAGTAGACTCTAAAACTTCCACACAAACCTATTATCATGCACTTATCAGGATTTTTTCTACCAAAGACATGTAGCAGAATACATTCTGGCCTAAATTTATGACAACATTTAATACTATTGGATTTTTAAAACAGAAAGTTGAAAATATTGTGTTTTTTTTTTTTTTTTTTTTTAGATTTCGCTCTTTTATCGCTTATATCACGAAAAAAAGAAAACCCAGTGGTGAATACATACCACCAAAATAAAGCTCTATTTATGTGAACAAAATGATAAAAATTTCATTTGGGGACAGCGTAGCATGACTAGCATGAGTAATTGTCATTCAAAGTGTGAGAGCACTGAAATCTATACATTGATCTGGGAAGGAAGGGGGTGAAAGTGCCTAGTATTGAGGTGGTTAAAACAGGTTTCTGGAATGTGCATCCCTGAAGCTGGAAAATAATTTTGGACTGAGTCATTAACAAGAATAACATTGCAAGCAACCCCAGTCTCATTATTACTTGTGTTATTCTTCCATTCAGCCATTGACTTAACTATATCTGACAATGAGCTTACCAGGTTGTTAATAACAGACATTTTTAGACAACTCACCCTGAGCAGAGGCTTGCTGCCCTCTTTGCAATGAATTCTCACTACAGCTTTCTGTTCTTCCAGGCTCAGACTGTTTTCTCAATGTGCAGCAATTTAATTTTCAGTTACGAAGCTCTCTGTATCCTGAACTAAGCCAGCATGTTCTAGTTGCCTGGCAAGCACTAAAGCTGAAGAAGGGGCGGGAGAACGCTGTTCCCTGTTCTTTGCTAGAGACCTGCCTCTTGTTCCTCTATAGCCTGACCTAGAAGCTGAGGGGGAAAGGGACCATCTTTTCTTACTCATACACTGGGAAGGACCAGTTTCTATACCGGCTTCCTCCTGTTCACCATCAATCACGTGTTGCTCCTCCTACAGCCTCGCCTCTCCTTCCCTCTGGTCAGTGGCTTGCTTCACTGTGTGAGGCAGCGTTGCACCAGCTCCCCTGGCTCAGCCATCATAGGACATTGTAAATCTTGCGCTGAACCCGTTACACTGGCATCTTTCGACTCCTTTCCCGGTCCTCCACTAAGGCGAAACACTGCTTCAACCAGGCTTCCCCACCACTGCTCTCTACTCTCTCTCTAAAACTTGCCTCAGAAGAGTCTTCGTGGCTTTGAGTCTTTGTGGCAGCTTCCATAAAACAAAGTGTCCTGGTGGGAGGAAAAGCTCATTCTCTAAGGGTCTTATATAGGGTCAGTGGGCTTCCAGCAGATTCCACAAATTGCTATTGGCTGGAATTTTCTCCTCAGAACACTGCACATACTTCTTAAAGTGGAAATGTCCTCAAAATTAACCAACACATTTAAACAAAATGTATTTTGCCGAACCAGCTTTTCATAAAGCAGGGGCGACCGCTATCCCATACAGGTGTGCCCAAAGGGTTGTACCCCCCTTTTATATTCTGCTTGGTAAATAAAAATAAACATGTTAAAAAAAAAAAAACATGTTTCTGAATTTCAAAACCTATTCTTAGGACATATACAAAACAGTTTCTATGTAGCTAGTGGGGAAGTATGGAAGCTAGCTAATGGAATCAAGGCAGGGTAAAGTCTTTATATGATGACTGTTTTGTTCTCCACATTCTGCTAAGAAGAACACTAATTACAGTCTTTTTTTCTGTAAGGTTTTCTGTGAGTCTTGACCAACTGTATATGTGCAGCTGGCAGTATTTTTTTTTTTGTATCCACTAAAAGCTTTATAATATGTTTTTTTAATTTTCTGTATTTAATGTATTTTTTTTTAATTTATTTTATTCTTATATATGTATTTTGACTGTAAAGATCAAATTACAAAAAAATGTTGTAAAGGTTATCACTTCTTACCCACTTCCTCCGGATTGACGTACCCCTACATCGTGGTTGTACCGGGGTGATGCCTGCAGCTAGAGGCATCAACTTGGTACCATTTTTTTGAGCTGGTGGTCGGCTTTAAGGTAACATAGGTTATATTGCACTTAGAGGCATCTTGTTCTTCTCCAGCTTTTTAGGTGATAGCTGTTATCCCAGCGAGCAGGAGGGGATGCCCCCCCTTCCTGCCACCTTCTGCGGCTCTGCCCAGGTCTCCGGTCCCACCGGGAGACCCGAGCAACCAGACGGCACATCCGCCGGCTGGTTGGAGTCCCAATCAAAGCCAAATTTGGCTTTGATTTGGTCTTCGATGTAGTAACCTGGAAGCGGCGTGATGACGTCACGGCTGGCTAAAGGCACCGAATTTAAAAAACTACCAGTATTCAAAAATGCCGATTTCGGTGTACGGTGTAATGTACGGTGAGTTTGATTAACGGTCCACACAACAAACCCAGGATGTTTCACTCATCTCTAATAAATGTATTATGTACTTAATTTACATGGCCGTATGGGCGGAGCTGGCCAGCGAGGGAGATGGACGCATAGTCACACAGCTCCCTGCTAAGCGTTCATACCGGAGCCTAAAGCGACGCCGAGGGTCACATAAGCGATTCGTCAAACACCTCCACAGATGCCTGGGAAGATGCCCAACATGCCGGGGAAGAGGAAAGGGGGAACGAAGCCTGGTAAGCTGCTTAATTTCTTCAGCCCGGCGGGCGGGCAGCACAGCCAGAATGGCGCCGGTGCTTCTCCCCACGCTCCCTCACAGCAGGCCTCACAGGCAGGGCGGATCTCTGCACAGCATACAGGGCCCTCTGTCCACAGCCCGGATCCCATGGACTCTTTGAGCAGCACAGATCCATCCCTATCTCTCTCTGCATGCTCCAGTCCTGCTAAATCAAAACTGAAGCTGCATCATAGTGAGGGAGACCCCACTCCATCTTGCAGAGTAGATGACACCCTGGAGTTCCATTATACTATCTCCTCATTTCCTACCACTGGCCAGCCTGTCATGGACTCCCTTTTGAAGGAGATGATGCTGTCCTTAAGGAGCTCTATACAGTGGGTACGGAAAGTATTCAGACCCCCTTAAATTTTTCACTCTTTGTTATATTGCAGCCATTTTCTAAAATCATTTAAGTTCATTCTTCTTCCTCATGAATGTACACATAGCACCCCATACTGACAGAAAAACACAGAATTGTTGACATTGTTGCAGATTTATTAAAAAAAGAAAAACTGAAATATCACATGGTCCTAAGTATTCAGACCCTTTGCTGTGACACTCATATATTTAACTCAGGTGCTTTCCATTTCTTCTGATCATCCTTGAGATGGTTCTACACCTTCATTTGAGTCCAGCTGTGTTTGATTATACTGATTGGACTTGATTAGGAAAGCCACACACCTGTCTATATAAGACCTTCCAGATCACAATGCATGTCAGAGCAAATGAGAATCATGAGGTCAAAGGAACTGCCTGAAGAGCTCAGAGACAGAATTGTGGCAAGGCACAGATCTGGCCAAGGTTACAAAAAGATTTCTGCTGCACTTAAGGTTCCTAAGAGCACAGTGGCCTCCATAATCCTCATATGGAAGACGTTTGGGACGACCAGAACCCTTCCTAGAGCTGGCCGTCCGGCCAAACTGAGCTATCGGGGGAGAAGAGCCTTGGTGAGAGAGGTAAAGAAGAACCCAAAGATCACTGTGGCTGAGCTCCAGAGATGCAGTCAGGAGATGGGAGAAAGTTGTAGAAAGTCAACCATCACTGCAGCCCTCCACCAGTCGGGGCTTTATGGCAGAGTGGCCCGACGGAAGCCTCTCCTCAGTGTAAGACACATGAAAGCCCGCATGGAGTTTGCTAAAAAACACCTGAAGGACTCCAAGATGGTGAGAAATAAGATTCTCTGGTCTGATGAGACCAAAATAGAACTTTTTGGCCTTAATTCTAAGCGGTATGTGTGGAGAAAACCAGGCACTGCTCATCACCTGTCCAATACAGTCCCAACAGTGAAGAATGGTGGTGGCAGCATCATGCTGTGGGGGTGTTTTTCAGCTGTAGGGACAGGACGACTGGTTGCAATCGCGGGGAAAGATGAATGCGGCCAAGTACAGGGATATCCTGGACAAAAACCTTCTCCAGAGTGCTCTGGACCTCAGACTGGGCCGAAGGTTTACCTTCCAACAAGACAATGACCCTAAGCACACAGCTAAAATAATGAAGGAGTGGCTTCACAACAACTCCGTGACTGTTCTTGAATGGCCCAGCCAGAGCCCTGACTTAGACCCAATTGAGCATCTCTGGAGAGACCTAAAAATGGCTGTCCACCAACGTTTACCATCCAACCTGACAGAACTGGAGAGGATCTGCAAGGAGGAATGGCAGAGGATCCCCAAATCCAGGTGTGAAAGACTTGTTGCATCTTTCCCAAAAAGACTCCTGGCTGTATTAGATCAAAAGGGGGCTTCTACTAAATACTGAGCAAAGGGTCTGAATACTTAGGACCATGTGATATTTCAGTTTTTCTTTTTTAATAAATCTGCAACAATGTCAACAATTCTGTGTTTTTCTGTCAGTATGGGGTGCTATGTGTACATTCATGAGGAAGAAGAATGAACTTAAATGATTTTAGCAAATGGCTGCAATATAACAAAGAGTGAAAAATTTAAGGGGGTCTGAATACTTTCCGTACCCACTGTACATGCTGATATGCTGCAATTGATGACCCAATGCTGTAGCAGCGGTGGACACTAGAGTCACACGGATTGAAAATAAAATGGGAGAAGTGGCTGATATGTTTAACACCATGGTTGATGCCCATAATGAGCATGCAGATGACATAGATTGGCTGAAATCTAAAGTTGCGGACTTAGAAGATCGCTCGAGGTGCAACAATATTAAAATCAGAGGCATCCCAGAATCAATCAAACCCCCTGACCTATCTGAGTACCTGACCTCCATCTTTCAGGAAACCATGCCTGACGTCCCACTATGTGATTTAGCCATAGACTGGATACACAGGCTCCCGAAGCCAAAACACATCGCAGCCTCCCTTCCGTGGGACACCATAACCAGAATCCACTTCTTCACAATTAAAGAGAGATTTATGTCACTAGTGCGGAAAGGTTCTAATTTACCACCTGCCATGAACAATCTCACCTTCTATGCTGACCTTTCTGTGTTCACTATGAATAGGAGATGTAACATTTCCACTATTACAAAACCGCTGTGAAACCACCGTATCCCCTATAGGTGGAATTATCCAGCTACTCTAGTTGTTACTAAAGGTGATAGGGAGCACAGGATCTCTTCTTTGGACGATGGCTTGAACCTACTTACTAAGTGGGGCATACATGAACCTGAGGCAGATGACTCAGCAGCCCAGACCTGAGATCCGGCCTCGCAGCTGTCATACTGATCTTAGTGACCCTCCATGCTCTACTGACTGCTACCAATAGGCACCGGGTGTTCTGCTCGGCTATAAACTGTTGATTTCTTCCCCCACACCAATGGTTTTCTGTAACCGTACAGACTTCCTTGAGGAGTTGTCTATTTTTTATTTTTTCTACAAGTTTTGTTGTGTGCTGCTTTTCTTTTCTCTTTTTGTTTGTTTTTCTGTAACCCAGCACAACTACTGCATCCACCAGCCTCCTTCGCCCTCGGGATCTATCCACCTGTCTACTGACCTGGACGCATACCAACTGTACCAGCTTACGATTCACATTCAGTTGCTGCTTCGCCTAATCTGATCTACGCATCTCCACGAGGAACAAGCACACCTTTGGAACTGAGTAAGTGCATTTCCAATTGCTACCACATTACACAGTCTCGCTCACTGCAGCACAATGTCCTTTAAGCTCCTTTCGCTCAACGTGAATGGGCTTAACAGCCCCCATAAGAGACACATGCTCTAGAGAGAGCTGAAGGATCAACATTGTGACATTGCTGCTATACAAGAAACCCATTTCGTGGTTGATAACCACCCTAAATTGTCAACTAAACAATTTCCGCATGTCTTTTACTCGAGCAGCCCTAAGAAGAAATGCGGAGTGGCCAATCGTGATACTTTAAATTTCAATTTTTGGACCGCTGACCCAGAAAGTAGATTCTTGGTGCTCTCGTGCTCCATTGACGGGACTGCCTACACCATTGTTACCATATACTCTCCAAATACACGGCAAACCGCGTTCATACGCAAACTGTGGCGCAAGATCACCCCCCTCATCAAGGACCACGCCATCCTCTGTGGTGACTTTAATATTGTGTCCAATTACCAACTGGACATTTATAGAGACACGCCAAGACACCAATACCGCACAGATCTCTCCTTGTTTTTGTCCACTGCACACCTATATGATGTTTGGAGATGTTATAATTCATCTGAGAGGGACTATACATTCTACTCTAAAGTTCATCATTCATATTCAAGGATCGACCTGTTCCTCACGGATAAATTCCTACTACAAAAAGTATCTGGTGTGACAGTGGGTTCAATAACGTGGTCTGATCATGCCCCCATCCTTATGATTCTTGGAGACATGCCTTTCGCTACAAGGGCTAACAGATGGCGGTTTGATGCCTCTATCCTGGCAACTAAGAAAGCCGTATCTGAAACCCTTTCAGCCCTAACTGAATTTTTACACCTTAATGACACTGCTGCTATATGTCCATTTACACTGTGGAATGCTCACAAGGCATTCATGAGGGGTGTGTTGATGTCTAGGGGGGTGAATGTGAGGAGACAGAGAAGTCAAAGGCTTGATGCTATATTGGAATCCATTAAATCTTTAGAAAGCAAAAATAAAGCTACTCTGTCCCCAGCGTGTGCAGCTGAGCTCGCACGCTCTCAAGCGGAGCTCCGCGTCCTCCTGATTGGTCAGCACTCCAACGCTATGCTCAGGCTGAAGGCTTCTCAGTATGCGCACGGCAACAAAGCGGGCAAACTTTTGGCTAATCAGCTGAGGGTCCAGACAGCCAAACAAAAAATGCCTTATTTACTTCATCATTCTACTGGTGAGAGGTTGACCAATCCGAAGGACATTGCTGGTGCTTTCAGCCAATACTATAGTGCTCTCTATAATTTGAAGGATGATTCTGCTACCCCTCAACCATCATCCACGGACATTCAAAACTTTTTAGACTCGATTTCCCTCCCTAGCTTGGCACCCACTGATGTGGACCAGTTAATTACCCCATTTTCTCTTCATAAGTGTGTAGGGCCATCGGATCACTCCCCAAGGGTAAAGCCCCTGGTCCAGACGGATTTATGTAAGAATATTATAGGCTGTTTGCCGACTCTCTCTCTCCTCACATTCTTAAAGTCTTCCAGGATGGCGTCAACTCGGGCTAGCTTTCCTGCAGAAATGTTGGAGGCGACCGTGGCGACTCTTCCCAAACCCGGTAAAGAACCTAATAAAGCACACAATTTTAGACCTATTTCGCTATTAAATGTGGATCTTAAAGTATATGCTAGAATCATAGCTAATCGTGTCTCTGGATTCCTTCCAGATCTGATTAAGTCGGACCAGGTGGGCTTTGTACTGGTTCGTCAGGCTACCGACGCCACTAGGCCCCTGGTTGGTCTCACACACCATGTGCGCGTTGCGGGTGTCCCCACTGTGTTCTTGTCTCTTGATATCGAAAAGGCCTTTGACCGGATACACTGGGGATACCTGCGGCGGGTCCTGGAAGCCTTTGGCTTTCGGGGATGTGTCTTGAATGCTATCATGGCTTTATATACTGCTTCATCCGCACGGGTATTTACTGAAGGTCTTTTCTCAGAACAATTCCACATAACTAACGGCACACGACAGGGCTACCCCTTATCGCCACTCATCTTCGCCCTGCTCATGGAGCCTCTGGCGGAGAGGATGCGATCATACCCAGGCATTAGTGGCATAACACTAGGGGGAATCTCCCACGTCATCTCGCTTTTTGCGGATGATGTTATTCTATCCTGTACTGACCCAGTGTCATCTCTGACTCACATTCAAGAAGTCTTACAACACTTCCAATCCATTTCCTACTATAAGGTGAATGATCTCAAGTCCAATATATTGGGCATAGCAATAGACACCCATACACAATTACGGATCCAACATATGGTACACTACCAGTGGCAACATGACGCTATTGACTACCTGGGCATCAAATTGACGGCTGACCCATCCAATCTTTTCAAATACAATTTCTCTCCCATGCTTGACGCAACTTCCCAAGACCTGCTCAGACTACAGAAGTTCTACATTTCATGGTTCGGTAGACTTGCCGCATTTAAGATGCTAATTTTACCCAAAATGTTATATATTTTCAGGGCCCTATCCATCTTGGTCCCTAATAACTTCTACAAATCCTTACAGAAACTCTTAGGCACCTACCTCTGGGATGGGGGTAGACCTAGAACGTCTCATAAAACCCTCACCAAGCAAGTCTTGGCGGGGGGCATGGGGGTTCCCGACATGAAAGATTATCATATGGCGGCTATATTGTCCCAGTCCCGGCAATGGTTTCCCTCTGCCCAGCCCCAACTGTGGATGCCCATGGAACCGGCCTCCACGCCCTATGAAGCTTTACTTGATGCTATTGTTCTAACCCAGATACATCCCAGATGTTCGTATGGGTCTCACCCCACTATCTCGGCTACGCTTTCAGCTTGGCATTACTTCCTCAATAATATATCGAAAGCGGGAAAACTACAATCTATACCCATTTCGTTAACTGCACTGAGCACCATCTCCCCTGACTTATGGGTGACGCATTGGAAACAATACAATTTGGTTTATTTGACTGACTTATACAGGGGCTCTAAACTCCTCGCTTTTAGGGATATATGCCAATTGTCCCAAACTTTGAATGGGAATTTTTGACTTACAAACGACTGACGCACATTTTGACCTCCTTGCCGACATTACATATTGCCTTACCGGAACAAATATATAAATTTTGTTTTACTGCTACGTCCAGCCGAGGTATTAGTTTATTTTACAATGCTATCCGTGATAGATCAGTATTTGTGACGTCCTCCTCGCACTTAAAATGGGAGCGGGACGTACAACAGACTTTCACTGAGGCACAATGGACGAAAGCGATCCGACTGAACTTTACTCTTACTAAATGTTCTACGTTCCGGAAAGACTCCCACAAACTACACCTCCGCTGGTATAGAACTCCATACACCATTGATAAATTTCAGTCTAGCACCTCCAATCTTTGTTGGAGGGGATGCGGCCAAGTGGGAACACTCATGCACATGCTATGGTCATGTTTGTCCTTGCGAAGTTTCTGGGCTTCACTACACCGCATGATAGCTAACATAACGGGCATTTTTAACAAACTTCGGGTGGAACAGGCAATACTGGGCATTGGGATGGATTGGTACCCCCCCTCACATAGAGTAGTCGTTCAACATATCTTATACGCTGCAAGATTGACAATAGCACGTAGGTGGAAGGACAATGTTCCTCCGTCACGACAAGAAGTAATCCAAATAGTGAAGGAGTCCTATGAGTAAGAAAAGATACTGGCGTGTTCCACACACAATTATAAACAGTTTAGGGACAGGTGGAGCCTCTGGGAGGCGTTTGTGTCTTCTTCTCAGTGAACAGTTTTGATTTTTAATCTGTCATACTGCTTAACAGTGATTATTGGATTGTGGTTCGGACGCTCTGTCGGGCCAGAAAGTGCTCCCGTTGGGGTGGCTCGGGGGAGCGTCCCTCCACGGGTGTCATAATGAATGAAAAATTATATTGCTCATGTCTTGTTGAATAGCAATTAATGTGCTGGTTACCCTGCTTTTGAATTCTGGTACTGGTTATATTGTTGTTTTAAGCTTAGTAGCTTGCAAATTCATATCCCTTGTCTTTTATGTGTATTCTACTCACTATGGCAATGTTGCATATACCACTGCACTACTATGTTCAACAATATGCATTTGTATTTCAAACGCTTTACCTAATTTGTTTGTTATCTTGTATAAAACCCAATAAAAATGTATTTAAAAAAAATATAAAAATTATGTGGCCGTTTTGAATATAACCACTAAAGTTATTGATTGCAAACATCTGTAAAGCAAGAAAAAAAAAAAACTATGGTGAATCATTTATCCCTCTTATTATATAAATACACATATCAATAAGGGAATTGTTTCACATTTTTCCTTGAATGCTTTGGATTGCTTTTAACAAACTATTGCTTTAATGCATGCGTAAATGTTTATAACATCTTAGATCTAATGTTGGATAAACATACAATAATGAAAACATTCAGTATAAACACACTACTGAGCTACTTATCTTCCTTTTTTTTTTTTAATCTGTTGCTTTGAGTGATCTAGTCCCAAGTGCTATATTACAGTAAACCTTTGTTATCTTGTATAGAAAACACAGCTCTGAATATTGTCAAGCCATTCAAAGGAAAATACATTTCTGCACAATATGTACCTTGATGGCACACTGATATCTCTCAAGTCACATGCTATTTGTTCTGATAAAGCTCTGTAGTTTAGAAAAGAAAACAGTATATACAGTATACTTATTATTTTTTGGTATGGCTATTAGTTTTTATTTTCCTTTGGTGTTTTTGTTCTGTATTTCTGCACCTTTTGTGTGTGTTGCTGTCAGTCTTTCACTCACAGCCCATATTTCAAATTTATTATGCTGTATTTATTTGGTGTCTGAAACTGAGAATTTAGATACTCTGCTTGTTAGAGCTTAGTTCAATACAGCTATTGCAAAGGATTTAGACAAGCATGGAACAATTCCTTGTGATTTATAACCTCTGTGTTTTATGAACCTTTGGATTCTTAAACTACCTTTGACCCCCCTCCCCAAAAACACACACCCACACAAACACTGTACTGCATTAAAATGTAAAGTAATATTGCTTAAGATGTAAGAGATTTTTTTTTTTTGTTCAGGATGTTATCTAAAAAGAATCTTATCTTGAAAATGGTTACTCATAAAAATTAACAGAAAGCGTCAGCGACTAGTGATGGACGAACATCGGCTGGGGCGGTTTGTGAACGTTATCCGCAAACTTTTCTCAAATGTTCGCGAACCGCAAGTTTGTGCCGGACCCCATTGACTTTAATGGCAGGCGAACTTTAAAAACCTTCAGGTCATTTTTGCAGCCACAAAATACTTACTAGATGTGCACAAATAGTCCCACAACATGGACATTGTCATAACAGAAGTATTGCTATTGGAAAAGTTGCCCGGAAATGTATTTATTTTTTCAGCAAAAAAACATTTTTTTTTTTTTTCTTCTAAATCAGCCAGAACTGACAGCAGCCAGTAAATACATGTCAAATACATATAGGGTCCATTCACATGGCTGTAAAATGGGTCCCCATCCGTTCCACAATTTGGTGGAACGTTTACAGACCCATTGATTATCAATTCCAGTCTGAAAATGTAGGCATTCACAAGAAGTAAGTGTCGCCCATTCCAGGCCCCAAACATTAGCCCACATGCGTTTACCTGACAGCAAAGAATGTTGTATTCTGTGGCTGAAGGTACATTAGGCATTCACAGGATAAATAATTAAGTGTCACCCATTCCAGGCCCCAAAAATTAGCCCACATGCGTTTACCTGACAGCTAAAAACGTTGTATTCTGTGGCTGAAGGTACATTAGGCATTCACAGGATACAGAAGTAAGTGTCGCCCGGCCATTACAGGCTCCAAAAATTAGCTTACAAGCGTTCACCTGACAGCTAAGAACGTTGTATTCTGTGGCTGGAGGTACATTAGGCATTGACAGGATAAATAATTGTCGGCCATGAAATGCCCCAAAAATTATGCATTGAATGGACATAAAATGCCTTTTTGCCGCTGTATTTACCGAAGACAAGGACCATGAATTGTTGTGGATGGATGGCAGTCTGGTGGATATTTGTGGCCTGTCATGAGGAATTTTAATCAAACATGGTCTACTGGTCACATGTGTTGAGTTCCTCTGAGATCCATGCCTCATTCATTTTTATAAATGTGAGGTAGTCAACACTGTCATGAGCTAGGCGAATGCGCTTATCGGTCACGATCCCCCCTGCTGCACTGTACGTCCTTTCGGACAGGACACTGGACGGGGGGCAAGCCAACAGTTCCATTGCAAATTGTGCAAGCTCTGGCCAGAGGTCAAGCCTGCCCACCCAGTAGTCCAGGGGTTCATCACTCCTCAGAGCCTCCACATCGGCCGTTAACCCGATGTAGTCAGACACCTGTCGGTCTAGGCGTTCACTGATGCTGAATCTGGAGTACAGCTGTCGATGGGTCGGCTGAAAGAATGATCTCATATCAGATGTGACCAACACATCTTCAAAACGCTCTCTTCTTGCAGGCGCTGTTGGATTGCTACCCGCAACTGTTTCTTGTGAGTGGAAATTCCTCTGCCAGCACATGCAAAAGCAGAATTCAGCATTTCTCGAAGCAAGGCCTGGAAGTGCTGCATTCTGACCGCCCTCTGTGATGGTGGTAACATTTCCGCCATTTGTTGTTTGTACTGGGGGTCTAAATATGTTGCCACCCAGTACTGGTCCTTGCCCTTTATGCTTTTTATACGGGGGTCCCCCTTAAAACACTGGCCCCCATTTGCACTAAACTGGAAGCGGTGTAGTGACCTGGCTCCTGCTCATCATCCAGGATAATGTCGTCCTCGTTCTCCTCCCCCCATCCACGGACAACACCAGGGATACCAGAAAGGTTTAAAGTATGCTCTTCTTGCTCCTCCTCATCCACCCCGGCACCATCCTCCTCTGACTCCTCTTCAGACTCCTGTTGTTGACTTGTCTCAGGTGGAGTAGCACCCCCTGGGAATTCATCCAACATTACGACTTCCTCATCTTCCTGCTCCTCGACGGCTTGATCAATGACACAACGCAATACATGCTCCAGAAAGAAGATGTAAGGTTATGGAGGGAGGAGCCTGCTAATGGAGCTGATCCCGACGGCCTGCTGAGTCTCTGAGCCACCGCCCAGAGAGATGTGAGGGAATGCTCTCTCACCTAGCCTCGATGCCTGCCTAGCTGGATCCCGCTACCCCCCCTCCCCGCTACCCGGAGGCCCCGACCCAGTCCTGGTTGCCGACCCCCCCTGAGGCTTGGAGGAGTGAGGACGAGCACCCTGGGTCCCTCCTGGAGACTGGAATCGGCTGTGTATTGGAGAGGTGGCCGCCGAGCGCAGGGGCTGCTGAGATGCTGGGAGAGCCGGCGTCCAGGATCAGGAGAGAAGGTCTGATTGGAGTGAACACCGCCGAGGGATCCAGCTTGGAGAGACCCAGCAACATTGGACATCGTAATCATCCCCACCATACCACTCTACAAGGAACGCCACAGATTAGCCGAAGGGGACTGGTGAGAGGGGAAACCCCCCAGAATTTTCATATGAACGATATCAAAACAGTCTTTCTTAAAAATACTATCATCATTTTGGAGTGTATAACTTAAGAGCTAATGTGACTGTGATGGAAAAGTGGTGTGGGACCTTGCTTGCTTGAGTGCGAGGGAAACCCCCAGAGAGATTGTACGTTTATTTCTCAACATCAGATCTTCTTGAAAAGCACTGTCTTATTATCATCTATAAGTATGCAGCTTAATAGAACAGAGGGACTAATCTGAAAAAAGTGCGGGACTATGCTTACTTAAGCGAGAGGGGAAATCCCCTAGAACCCCCCTGCGTTGGATCATAAAATCAGCCTTCCTTGAAGCACTGTTAAATTATCACCCAGGAGTATATAGCTTAAGAATCAATGAGACTGTTGAGAAAAAATGTGCGGGACTCTGTTTACCAAAGCATGAGGGGAAACCCATATAGAATTGCACTACATTTGATCTCATTCCTAGCCCTTCGTGAAAGTATCAGTATATTTTCATCTATGAATTTATAGTTTGATGAGTCAGAGGGATGGTTCTGAAAATTGTGCGGGACGCTGCTAACTTATGGTAGAGGGGAAACCCCCCAGGATTTTATTTCACATGATCTCAATATCAGCCCTCCTTGAAAGTACTGCTGAATTATCTTTCATGAGTGTATAGCTTAAGAATTGTCGGGACTGTTTGGAAAAAATGTGTGGGACTCTGCTTACTTATATAACTTAAGAGCTAATGTGACTGTGATGGAGAAGTGGTGTGGGACCCTGCTTGCTTGAGTGCGAGGGAAACCCCCCAGAGAGGTTGAACGTTTATTTCTCAACATCAGCTCTTCTTAAAAAGCACTGTCTTATTATCATCTATGAGTATGCAGCTTAATAGAACAGAGGGACTAATCTGAAGAAAGTGCGGGACTATGCTTACTTAAGCGAGAGGGGAAATCCCCTAGAACCCTCCTGTGTAGGATCCTAAAATCAGCCTTTCTTGAAGCACTGCTAAATTATCACCCAGGAGTATATAGCTTAAGAGTTAACAAGACTGTTGAGAAAAAATGTGTGGGAATCTGTTTACCAAAGTATGAGGGGAAACCCCTATAGAATTGCACTACACTTGATCTCATTCCCAGCCCTTCGTGAAAGCATCTGTATATTTTCATTTATGAGTTTACGGTTTAATGAGTCAGAGGGATGGTTCTGAAAATTGTGCGGGACACTGCTTACTTATGGTAGAGGGGAAACCCCCCAGGACTTTTTTGCACAGGATTTCAATATCAGCCCTCCTTGGAAGTACTGCTAGATTATCTTTCATGAGTGTATAGCTTAAGAATTGTCGGGACGGTCTGGAAAAAATGTGCTTACTTGGGGAGGGGGGAAACCCCCCAGAATCCTCCTTTATTGAATATAATATACCGGCCCTCTCTGAAAGCAAAGACATATTGTCATCTATGAGTATAAGGTCTAAGAGAAGGTGGGTTTGTGTTGAAAAGGTTCGGGACTCTGCCTGTTTGAATGAGAGGGGAAAACCCCCCAGAATCCTTATATGACCAATTTCAAATACCAGCTTTCTTAGAAAGCACTGCTACAGTATTTATTTACAAGTGTATGCTTAAGAGCTAGTTAAACGGTTCTGGAAAAAGTGCGGGACTCTACTCACTTGGGTGAGGGCGGAAACCCCCCAGATCTTACTTACGCGCATTGAGAAATGTGCAGGAATCTGAGTACTTAAGTGAGAGGGGAAACCACCAAAATTTTCATACGTTTGACTTCAACAACAGCTTCTCCTGGTAGCACAGCTATATTATCATGCGTGAGTGTATAGCTTAAGAACTAGTGAGACTGTCGTGCAAAAAGTGTGGGACCTCTCTTACTTGAATTACTGAATAAATGTATATGATATTTAGTTCATACTGAAAATAGAGACATAAGAGGAAGCTATTCTGAGGGCTTATTCCCCAGAGCCGAATCCACAATGAGAGGTAAACCGGCAAAGGAAGTGGCAGGGAAGCCTCCAAAAACTACAGCAAGCCCAGGAACAATTAAAAAATACATGACACCTGAGGGAAAAGGTCAAAACACACAGCCAGAGGATCAACCGGTTGTTAGACCCAAACAAAAAACAGAGGGAACCAAGAAAACTAAGAATCAAAAGCATATAGGAGTAAGTGGAGAAGAAAGCCTACAAGTGTCAAGAGAAAGCAGTATAACAATAGAGGATGGAGACATGAATAGAGAAGTTGAATTCAATGAAAAAGATTATCCACCATCAAAATCAGAAATGCGGGAAATGTTTGCCAGCCTTGAAAGATCCATCAAAGCCGAGATGGCTACATTACACGTCGACTTTGGGCATATTCTGGGCAGAGTAGAAGAAATAGAAGAAAAGGTGGAGTCCCAAGGAAAAGAACTAAAAAATCTAAAAGAACAAATGAGAAAAATGAAAATGGAGCAGAGAAATATGTTATACAAAATCGAAGACCAAGAGAATAGAAATCGAAGAAAAAATCTGAGAATAAGAGGATTACCAGAGAAAGGGCCAACAGAAAATTTAGAAGAAACCCTGGAGAAGTTATTTAACCCTCTGCTGGGAAAGGCGACCACAGATAAAATTGAGCTTGAGAGAATTCATAGGTTGCGTAAACCAACCAATCTACCAAAAGAGAAAACAAGAGATGTGATTGTAAGATTCCATAAATACGAGACAAGGGCCCAGATCTGGGGGAAAATGAGAAGTAGACCGGAATTAAAATATGACGGGGAGGACATTCAGATTTTCCCAGACCTGGCAAAAGAGACAATTAACAGAAAACGCATTCTTAGACCAATGGTAGAAATATTAAAGAAAAAAGATATACAATACTTTTGGAACTTCCCAGCAGGCCTAGGAGTGAGAAGAGATGGGAGGACAGTACTCCTTAGATACCCAGAGGAAACCAAAGACTTTTGTGAAGCAGTAAAAATCCCACTTATGGATATTCCAGGCTGGACAGACCAGGAGTGCCCAGAGGAAGAAGTTGATGAAGGAGAATTGAATCAGTGGAAACAGAAGAAAAAGATGAAAACAAAAGGATGAAAAAGGACTGGGGGGACCGGGGGGAGTGGGGGAGGGGGGGAGGGCTGTCGGGAGAAGGGGAGGAGGGGAGGAGGAGCAAGTAAGAATAAAAAACGGGTGGCCCTATGGAGATCAGCGGGCCGTCACCATTAGACCCTACGGTAGGGAAGATGGGAGGGAACGGTGACCACTAGCAGAGCTCGACCTCGGCCACAAGTCGATTGGAAAGGGAGGAAGGAGAATCGACAACCCTGATGGAGGGACCGGGAATAGTTGGGGGAGGGGAGGGTAGGGGTGGGAAGAGGAAAGGGGAAGAAAGAGGGAAAAAGAAGTCAATAGATCAAAACGTCTCCTATAAGAAAATACAAGAATTAAGAGAATTCACAAGACAAGAAAAATCAGAGGGATTAATGCCATCTCTTAGGGATCCCTGGTGTTGGTTGAACAGTTTTTATGGCCACTTTAGAGTTGAAGAGATGATAGAGAAAGACAGTAATGAAGATTAAGAAACAATGGTTATAGTTAACATATTATCTTACAATGTCCGAGGATTAAACTCTCCAGAAAAAAGGAAAAAAATTTTAAAAGAAATTAGTTATTTGAAAGCAGATTTGACATTCTTACAGGAGACTCATTTATCTCATGCATCTAATATCAGATTGTATTCTAAGGGCCATCCTATCTGGTATTACGCGGACTCACCCGGGAGGAAGTCCAAGGGAGTAGCCATTGGCATTTCTAGGGGCCTTGGATTTGTTCTAGAGTCGAGAAAGGTAGACCCAGAGGGAAGATACCTCTTTTTAAGAGGAAAAATAGGAGATGAAGATTTGACCCTAGTAAATATATATAGTCCTAATGAGAGACAAGTAGACTTCCTAGGTAAAGTACTGGGAAAATTAATGGAGTTTAAAAAAGGAGGAGTCATACTGGCAGGGGACCTCAATCTCTGCCTTGACCCTAAAGTAGATACCACATCAAAAACCCTACGGATAAATAAAGTACAGGCAAAGAAAATAAAGGAAAAATTATTTACAAATCAACTGGCAGATATTTGGAGAATTCTCCATCCGAAAGATAGAGATTATACATGTTACTCAAGTGTACATGGAACATACTCAAGATTGGATTATATACTAATCGAACATAGGTGGATCGAAAGGGTAAGCGAGGCAGAGATTGGGGTCAAGACTTGGTCGGACCATACCCCCATTATGGTAAAAATAAAAATGGCGAAAGAGCGACCTAGGATGGATGCTTGGAAAATAAATGAGGAGATTTTTGGAGATAAAAAGTGGGAAAAAGAAATAGTGAAAGAGTTGGAATTCTATTTTCAAATAAACGATACAAAAGATGCACCAAAAGACATAGTATGGGAAGCTCATAAGGCTTATATGAGGGGCATATTTATCTCAAAGGGGACCCAAAGGAAAAAAGAAAGAATAAAAGATAAGATTAGGCTAATTACAGAAGTACATCAATTAGAGCAAAAACATAAAAATACACAAGATATATTAATAAATAATTTACTTGAGGTGAAGAGAGAAGAATTGAAAGATCTGCTAGAACAGGAAATAAAGCAGGAAATGAAAAGATGCATAAAAGAAAAATACATTGAAAGTAATAAGGTTGGGAAAAACCTAGCAAAAATCCTGAAAAAGAAGAAAGGAAAAAATTTTGTAGATAAAATTAAAAATAAAAATGGGGAAATAATTCAAACAATGACAGGAATAGCCAAAGAATTCCAAAACTACTATGCTAATCTTTATGCAGTAAAGAAAGGTGAGATACAGGGGAATGAAACAGAAAGGAGGGAGAAAATCAAAAAATACCTTGTAGACGCAGGACTGACAAAGATAGATGAGGAAAAGTTAACATTCTTAGAAAGACCAATCTCAGAACAAGAAATAGAGAGAGCCATTAAAGAAACGAGCCTAGGTAAAAGCCCAGGACCGGATGGGTTTACCATAGGTTATTATAAAAAATTTAAGGACATTTTAATCCCAAGATTTAAAGAATATATAAACGGAATAGGGACTCAGTACGAGATGAGTAGAGAGGCCCTGTCAGCATCAATCACAGTTATACGAAAAGAGGGAAAAGACCCGTTACTATGTTCTAGTTTTAGACCCATCTCCCTACTTAATGTTGATACTAAATTATTCACAAAAATTTTGGCCACTAGAATGAAGAACCTAATGGGGGAGTGGATACACAATGATCAAGTAGGATTCATCCCGGGGAGACAGGGACGGGACAATGGGATAAAAACTATACTGTTGATAGACCATATGGTAAAAAGCAGAGCTCCCAGTCTACTCCTGTCAATAGATGCGGAAAAAGCATTTGACAGGGTAGACTGGGAGTTCATGATAAACACCCTAGTGGAGTTGGGAATAAAACCTAGAATGTTGGCCTGGATCAAAACTTTGTATAATCAACCAACTGCAAAGGTAAAGGTCAATGGAACTTTGTCAGACTCGTTTAAAATGCTCAATGGAACAAGACAAGGATGTCCCTTGTCTCCGATGTTATTTGTCTTATCTTTGGAATCACTACTGGCAACTATTAGAAATAGTGTGGACATCGGGGGCATAAAGGTGGGACAAGTGGAGCATAAGGTATCTGCCTTTGCAGATGATATCCTGCTTTACATAAGTAATCCGAGGATCACTTTGCCCAACATAATTAAAATAATGAAACAATATGGAGAACTATCCAATTTAAAAATGAATCAATAAAAAATCAGAAATATTAAATATTAATATCCCTAAACAAGAAGAGGAGATGTTAAAAAAAGAATTTCAGTTCAACTGGAGAAAAGATGAGATTAAATATTTAGGGATAAAATTAACCCCAACTCCAGAAAAACTCTACAAAACAAATTTTCTAGAACTTCTGAATGAAGTAAGATCAGAATTAAATAGATTATCCCCGAGAATCTTTTCCTGGATAGGGAGAATAAATACGATAAAAATGATAATCCTGCCCAAAATTATATATAAATTCCAGATGATTCCGATTTCATTACCTCAAGTATTTTTTAAAACACTTAAAAGATTAATATCCCGCTTTATTTGGAAATACAAAAAGCCAAGGGTAAAGTACACTACACTATGTAAAGGTAAGGGACAAGGGGGACTAGCCCTACCCGACTTTAAAAATTATTATTTTGCAGCAATACTCACAAGGGTGATAGAATGGACAAAAAAAAATAATGATAGAAATTGGGTGGTAATAGAAAGCACGATGAGTGGTACACACCTAGCAAAAGTTATATGGATACCTGAGAGGTTTAGAAATCTGGACACTAACACGCATATAATCACAAGACATGCTATTAAGGTTTGGGATAATATACATAAAAAAGAAAATTGGAAACACAATTCACCACTGATCCCGTTACAGGGCACAACATTTTTTGCACCAGGGGAAGAGAAGGAATTAGGTAAATGGATAGAAGAAGGAGAAGCACAATTAGGGGATATAGTAGAGAAGGGGAAAATGATAACCTTGGCGGAGCTGAAACAAAGGAAAGAAAACTGGAAGATAAATGAGTGGAGGTATATCCAACTAAAGCACTTCACATTGTCACTACCGCAGCCATTGAGAGATATAAACGACCTCCGCCCTTTTGAGCAATTATGTCTTAAGGATAAGATAATAAATAATATCTCGAATGTGTATAAAATACTGTTAACAATAACAAAAGAGAGAGGAATATCATTAACAGAAAAATGGGAAAGAGACCTCGGCCCGTGTAGTAACAACAAACAGTGGGATAAGAGCCTTCAATTAGTACATAAATCCGCGATAGACACCAACACGGAGGAGATGAACTATAAATTGATCACAAGGTGGTACAACACTCCTGATAAGATGGGAAGAATTCAGGTGGAGAGTTCAAGACTTTGCTGGAGGGGATGTCAGATGGTAGGGA
The DNA here is from genome assembly GCF_965119305.1 of Pelophylax lessonae. NCBI lineage: Eukaryota > Metazoa > Chordata > Amphibia > Anura > Ranidae > Pelophylax > Pelophylax lessonae. The sequence continues at coordinate 370,898,385 of NC_138771.1, forward strand.
CTATAGCCCATATATGGTGGGAGTGCCCAAAAATTAAAGTATTCTGGAGTGAAGTTATAGAATTAATAAGTAAAATTACTAAAATAGATATTCCCCTGGATCCTTGGAAATGCATGTTTCATGGAACCCATATGTCAGTGAAGCAATATAAAAAAACATTACTCCCTCACTTATTAAACTCAGCTAAGAGCTTGATTCCCTTTAATTGGCAAAAAGAAGAGGTCCCCTCCAGGAAAGATTGGCTGTTAAAAGTAGAGAAAATAAGAAAGTTGGAGCAGCTGAGGACCTGGGAGGAGGAGGAACAGGGGAATGAAGAGGAGATTTGGGATGAGTGGCAAGAGTTTAAGGACACAAGGGAATACAGAGAAATAATAGGAGTCGAATGATAAGAAGAGACGGGGGGGGGGAGGGATAAGGAAGGGAGGGGAAAAAAAAAAGGGATAAAAGGTAATATGTGTAAAATGTATATGAAAAAATTCTCCAGCGATTGGAGTGTTGTAAATAATTTTTACCTGGAAAATTTAATAAAGAAATAAAAAAAAAAAAAAAAAAAGATGTCACTGATGGTGCCCTGGCCGCGACTGACCAGTTTGGTGATCTCATCAAATGGCCGCAGAAGTCTGCATGCGTTGCGCATGAGCAGTCACTGGCGAGGTGAAAAAAACCCAAGCTCCCCAGAACCTGTCCTGCCGCAGAGTTTGTACAGGTAGTCGTTAACTGCACGTTTCTGCTCGAGCAGCCTATCAAGCATATACAAGGTTGAGTTCCATTGTGCCGGGCAGTCACAAATAAGACGCCTGACGGGCAGGTTGTGTCGCCGCTGAATGTCAGCAAGGTGAGCCATGGCTGTGTAAGATCTTCTGAAATGGCCCGAGATTTTCCTGGCCTGCCGCAAGACGTCCTTGACCCCGGGGTATTTCGCAACGAATCGCTGTATGACCAAGTTCAGGAAGTGTGCCATGCATGGCACGTGTGTTATTTTGCCCTGTTTCAGCATGCTCACCATATTGGCACCGTTGTCACACACCACTTTACCAACTGTCAAAGCGGTGTCAGCCACTGATCTGCCTGTGAACACAAAGCTGAAAGTAGTGCAGGGCCAGTGTGGCTCTTGGCTTCCAGGCACAACAGACGCATCACAGCATGGCAACGTCTCATCTGGCATGTGGAATAGGTTCTGGGAATCTTGGGCGGCACAGCTGAAGAGACGGTAGCAGCAGAAAAGGAGGAGTCAGCCGAGGAGGAGAGGGAGGGTGGAGTAGGAGGAGGAGAAGAAGAGGCAGGCCTGCATGCAATCCGTGGTGATAAAACCAAGTCTACACGGGTGCCACGGGTTACGTGCTTGACAGCTGTCAGAAGGTTCACCCCGTGTGCAGTAAAAGTTATATACCTTCCCTGCCCGTGTTTGCTAGACCACGTGTATGTGGTCAGATGTATCTTGGTACCGACACTGTGTGCCAGAGATACATTCACTTGCTGCTGAACATGGCCATACAGCTCTGGAATGCCCTTTTGCGAGAAATATTTCCTGTCTGGGACCTTCCATTGTGGTGTTCCAATGACCACAAATTTCCGAAAGGCCTCCGAGTCCACCAGCTGATATGGCAGTAGTTGGTGGGCTATCAGTTCCGACAAGCCAGCAGTCAACCGTTAACCGGCGTCATCATTTTTTTACGCTCCAACATTTGGGCCACAGAAGCCTGCCTTTTTCCAGAACAACGTGAGAATGGCATGATGTAAGGTGGAGTGGAGGACAATTGTGAGGAGAGAGGAGAAGGAGAAGGATAAGGAGAAGGAGAAGAGGCTGAACGGTGAGAGCCTGGAGTGTGGCTTTGTGGGTTCTGATGGGAGTCTGGTGGGTCTCGCCGATGGGAGTCCAGGTGCCTTCTTAAGGCGGTTGTCTCTAGGTGAGTGTTGGGCTAACCACGACTTATGCATTGACTGCAAAGGCTGCAGATGGCAACACTATTGTCAGCAGTGGACACGTTAAAAAAAGTGCACACTGCGGAGCCATGTGCCCGCGTCCTGGGAGCGCCAGATGTGACTGTACATGGTTGATGGCTCGCTCCTGATACATTAACAGTCTGCTGCTTTGTCCCTCCTGTGCAATGTAAGTTCCTCCTGCTTCTCCTCCCTATCTGCTGGTCCATCTCTCTCTCTCTGATCTCCCCTCCTCTTCCTCTCTTGTGGGCGACCAATGTGACGTCCATAGACATGTCATCATCTACGTCACCTTCCCCAGCACTAACAATTGAGATCTTGGAGTAGGCAGCAACAGCGGGGACCAACCTCCTTGGGCTGATCTGGGTACTGTTGTCAGACTGCTTAGTGGCGGCTGTTGCTACCTCCTCTTCCTGATCCAATGCCAAGAATTGCTGCGCATCGCAAATGTCCTGTTATGGATTGGAAAATAATTCCAGTGACTCAAGCGGAGGGTATATGGTGGTGTTGGTGATGGTGTCTTTGGGGGTGCACACAGCAGAGTGTGAAGAGGGTGCACCTAGGGAGGATGAGGAGGGTGCAGAAAAAGAAGGACGAGTGAGCCACTCAACCAAGTCTGGTGCGTCCTTTGAAATAATTGAACGCACCTTCTGAAACTTCACACTTTGGCTCCGGCCTACTGCTCCTGCCCTACCCCTACAGCCCCTGCGTAAGTGCCTGCCTCTTCCTCTGCCTGTAATTTTCTAAATTACCCTGTGACAAAAGTCTCTAGAGAAGCGCAGTATATGTGGAAGAAGGTATATAAATCCCCGCTTCATTCTGTGGTTTTGGGGGGCCACTGGTCTATCACACCAGTTCTACAAAAAATTGGCCAGTAACTGTTGTCACTGTGTGTAGCACAGTTAATGCAGCAAAAGAGGCAATATTTTTGCAGGACACAAATACACTTATAAATGTATACTGTTAGATAACACCCCACTTCAATCTGTGATATTGGGGGCCACTGATCTATCACACCAGTTCTACAAAAAATTGGCCAGTAAGTTTGGCACTGTGTGTAGCAGAGTTAACGCAGCAAAAGAGGCAATAATTTTTGCAGGACACAAATACGCTGTTATAAAAGTATACTGTTAGATAACACCCCACTTCAATATGTGGTATTGGGGGGCCGCCATTTTATCACACCAGTTATACAAAAAATTGGCCAGTAAGTTTGGCACTGTGTGTAGCAGAGTTAACGCAGCAAAAAAGGCAATATTTTTGCAGGACACAAATACACTGTTATAAAAGTATACTGTTAGATAACACCCCGCTTCAATCTGTGATATTGGGGGCCACTGGTCTATCACACCAGTTATACAAAAAATTGGCCAGTAAGTTTGGCACTGTGTGTAGCAGAGTTAAAGCAGCAAAAGAGGCAATATTTTTGCAGGACACAAATACACTGTTATAAAAGAATACTGTTAGATAACACCCGCTTCAATATGTGGTATTGGGGGGCCACTGGCCTATCACACCAGTTATACAAAAAATTGGCCAGTAAGTTTGGCACTGTGTGTAGCAGAGTTAAAGCAGCAAAAGAGGCAATATTTTTGCAGTACCCAAATACACTGTTATAAAAGTATATTGTTAGATAACACCCCACTTCAATCTGTCATTTAGAGGGGTCACTGGTCTATCACACCAGTTATAATACTTTTTAAAAAGTGCTTTTGTCACTCTTTGTAGTTGTAGTATTGCTGCAGAAACGCTCACCACACCAGTCACAATGCTGCACAGTGCACAATACAAATCCACTATAATATACTTTCTATATTATAAAGTATATAAGTGTATTACACCCCTATATAGTGCACTGCACACCAAAGAATAGTACACCTATACCAAATACCAGTCCTTGAAAGGACTTTTGTGGACCTATAACAGAGCGATCTGTGTCACTAACAATCTGTCCCTTCTCCCCACAGCAAACCTCTCCCTACACTGACAAAAGAGACAATATAGATAGTACACCTATGCCAAATACCAGTCCTTGAAAGGACTTTTGTGGACCTATAACAGAGCAATCTGTGTCACTGACAATCTGTCCCTGCTCCCCACAGCAAACCTCTCCCTACAATGACCAAAGAGACAGTATAGATATAGTACACCTATACCAAATACCAGTCCTTAAAAAGGACTTTTGTGGACCTATAACAGAGCCAGCTGTGTCACTGACAATCTGTCCCTGCTGCACACAGCAAACCTCTCCCTACACTGACAAAAATCAGAATGTAAAATTGCAGCCAGCTCAGGTCTATTTATAAGGTAGGGGGTATGTCCATGTGCTGAAATGTCTCAATTGGCTGTCCTGTTCCACCTGATGGATGTGCCATGGGTCAAAGTTCTCCCCAATGTAAACTAATATGGCCACCGCGAACAACGCCATATGTTCACGAATTCGGCGGACTGCGAACGAGCAAAGCTCGCCGTGAACCGACCGCCAGGCGAACCACAAGGCCATCTCTATCAATGACATACAATTTTGCCATTACATATTTTTAATGCGTAAATCATTTTTTTAATTTAACATTTAGGGAGGAGCTGGGCTGACATATACAGAAAACCGGCGTGTCTCAGTCCCAAAATATATTGTATAGAAACAGAAGGAGAAGGCCCAAGGGACTTTAATGAGGCAACCACAAAAAAATTAAAATTACATGAGTTTATTATACACAATAATATAATATATTAGTATTAGTATACTAGTATAATTAACTCATGTAATTTTATATTTTTGTGGTTGTCTCATTAAAGTCCCTTGGGCCTTCTCCTCCTTTTTCTATACATTAATTTTACATTTAGCTTGGCTTAAATACAGCAGTTTAAGTGGAACAGACAAGGCAGTTTTTTATCATAAAATAAAAGTTATGGAAAATGCTGAGAAATATAGTGCAGACTTGCTGCACATTATTTAACTGCTTCCTGTCCGGTGGCCCAACCCACTGTGTCCACCCGACACAGCAGGCTACCAATCGTGGTACCAGGCTGCTGTGATTGCTGTGACCAATCTTTGTGATCACAGTCATTGCTGTCATTGTTTACTACTGTTTGAGCTCTGTGATTGGTCACAGTGATCACATTGTACCAGGGCAAGTCACAGCAGACCTGTACCATGTGATAACTGTGACTAACGCCAGCATAACAGTAGTAAACAAGATTTCATGAATGAAACTTTTAGACATAGCCAGTCTTACTGATTGCTTATTACAGTGATCATCACTCTAATAGGCAAAGGGTAAAAAAAAAAGCCCCGGGCAAGTGACAAATTAAACTTTGTTCAAATATGTAAATAAAATTTAAACAATTTATTAAAATATTAAAGAGATTACACATAAACTGTGTGTTGGGTTAAAGGCCCATTGGTGAAGAAGTGAAGAAAGTATCGAAGTTTGTGACATGGGTGATATGAAGATGACTTTTTAAAAAAATTTTCTCTGTTGTTCCATGCGTGTGATCAAGCTTGGAATTTCGCAGAGAAAATATCCAAAAAACATGTTTTTTGGATATTTTCTCTGCGAAAATTCCAAGCTTGATCACACGCATGGGACAACGGAGAAAAATGTTCTAAAAAGTCACCATATCACCCATGTCACAAACTTCAATACTTTCTTCACTTCTTCACCAATGGGCCTTTAACCCAACACACAGTTTATGTGTAATCTCTTTAATATGTTAATAAATTGTTTAAATTTTATTCATATATTTGAGCAAAGTTTCATTTTTCACTTGCCTATAAAGTCCAACTCTTTTTTTTTGGCTTGAGGCACCAAACCCCAAAACAAATCAGTATATTAAGGGATGTTGGTAAACAATTTATTTTCGGGCCACTTAGAGAATCGCAAACCCTTTTAAAATCCCTGGTCACCTCCTTCCTGCCAGAGTACTACACATCACTATGGTGACACTGCACTGCTCTGGTTACATACTTTTTTTACAAACTATCACCACTCAACTGTCACCACTTTGTCCCTAATCACCACCATATCAGTTACAGTGTCCCTGTTCACAGTAGTGCCAGTCATATTTTCCCTAATTACAGCCATACCAGTTACAGTGCCCCTGATTACCACCATACCAGTCCCAGTGTCCCTCATCACCATCATTACAGTTACAGTGTCCCTGACATAAGTCATAGTGTCATTATAATGACTTGTTCACAAGTGCAATGCTCTCTGAAGAGTCATACATCTTTAGGGCCTATTTGCTAACCATGTCTCCTGGACAACTGCTCTCCTGTAACCACATATCTTGTTGTTCTTCCTTTTTTATCCTCCTGTACTTCCTGTCAAGTGGCTAGGCTTGCTTGGTTTATTGGAACTGGGACTGCTATAGGTGACGCTACACTTAGCTACATCACACATATAGAGGTGACCATTACAATACATTGCTTTTGATACAATTGGTTGTTTTGTGTGATGCACAAAATCCAATTTTTGGTATAAATTCAGTATAGACAATATAAGTATGCCTATGCTATGTGTGAGAAATAACTCAATAAATTGACAACTTTGTGTAAAAAAAATAATTTTTATTTTCTTTCTGCATTTTCCAAAAACTTATTTCAAAAAATGAAGTCTTTAAAAGACTCACCATGCAGGCGTGGTGTTTGCTTTCTGAAATGTGGTCATTTAGGGTGTGTTTCCACTGTCCTGGTGCTCCAGTGATATGTAGTCAGGAAAATAGACGTGTAATTTTTGCCAGTAGAAAGCTTGAGGCTCTTTGGATTTTGGGTCCCTTTGTGTGGCTAGACTGTGAAAAAGTCTTACACATATAGCCAAACTCTGAAGGAGTAGCAGAATGTGTTTTGGGGTGTAATTCTAAGTATGCATATGATGTGTTTAATAAATATCTTATTAATTGATACCTTTGTGTAAAATATACATTTTCATTTACTTCCCTGCATTTTTAAAAAACTTGTGGCAAAAAAAATAAAATTTTCAAAAGACTCACCATGCCTTTCAGAAAACATCTTGGAGTGTTTGCTTTCTAAAATTAAACCATTTTGTGGGTTTTTCCACTGTCCTGGTGCTCGAGAGCCTGCAAAAATGTGATGGGTAATCGGTAAATAAGGTGCGCAATTTATGTTCTGTGAAAACCCAAAGGTGCTCCTTGGATTTTGGGCTCCTCTAAGCATCTAGATTGTAAAAAAATCTCACTTATGTAGTATCTCTTTACCCTGGAGGCATAGCAGAGGATATTTTGGAACATAATTTGAAGTATGCCCATGCTGTTTGTGAGGGAAAAAAACAGTTAAAATGGCTACTTTGCAAATAAAAAAATATCTAAGACATCCTCCCAAGACAACAGTGCTTCCACGGGGCCGTCATATTACAATAGGCCGGGTGGGAAGGGGTTTAAGCCTGTGCTGATGATGAAGCTTCTACAATTGCCCAAAAGAATGCAGAAATGGAAGCAGAAGCTGCACACAAGAAATCAGAGATGGAAGTTTTGGAGAAACAATGTGAGCATGTCACAGCAATGGCAAGGTTAAAGGTTTTAGAGCAGGGGTAGGCAACTTTACAGAGGTAAAAGAAAATGAGTGATGTACACTCAGGTGGTCGCGCCTAGGAAATCACTATGATCACTAAGTATGTGGGGGTATGGTTGTGTCAATCAATGTTGTGAATAAATAAATAAATAAATAAATATGAGCTGCTAGTCTGGACAATAAAAGTTGAATAAAGTGTAAAAGGGTATAAAGACAGCATTCAAGTGCTAGTGCATAAGAATACTTCCCCAAATATTATGTATGAATATATATATATATATATATATATATATATATAACAATATAAATTCATCAAATAAATTATAGCATAAATTGATTAAATAAATAAATTAAACACCATAGTGCTCATAACCATATAGCATAAAGGTAAAGTGACTGTGCACTATGTGAATATTTATGGACTCATTAACATGTCCTAAGTGCATATGCAAATACTGTATGAAAAAATCTAATATATATGCTGTTTTAAACGTGACAGTTTTTCAAAAAAGTGCTCTTGTGCTCTGTTGTGGTCAAACAAGCAATAGTGTGGTGACCATGAAACATCCAAGTGTAGGCTTGAGTGGGGAGTCCTTCAACGTAATAATAGCCCACTTACCAGATGACCCCTTGGGGTCTATCGTAGGTAAGTGATCCTCTTTAAGCAGCTCCCGGAAGTCCCTCTAGGTACCATGATAAAATCGGGGGCACCTTCCTCTGGGATGGGGAATGTCCTCTGGGGGGCTCCGCTGTCTTCCCTCAGTAGTCACCACACTATTGCTTGTTTGACCACAACAGAGCACAAGAGCCCTTTTTTGAAAAACTGCCAAAAACTGTCACGTTTAAAACACCATATATATATAAGATTTTTTCATACAGTATTTGCATATGCACTTAGGACGTGTTAATGAGTCCATAAATATTCACATAGTGCACAGTCACTTTACCTTTATGCCATACGGTTATGAGCACTATGGTGTTTAATTTATTTATTTAATCAATTTATGCTATAATTTATTTGATAAATTTATAGTGTTATATATATATATATATATATATATATATATATATATATATATATATATATATATATATATATATATATATTCATACATAATATTTGGGGAAGTATTCTTATGCACTAGCACTTGAGCGCTGTCTTTATATGTACATGTACATAAGCTGCAGCAGGAATTAAGCCCTCTGTTGCTTTTGGTGGGTATTATTGCCTGCCAGTGGCAACCCATTCAAGTAAATGGGGCCACTCTGCAAGTGCCCTGCTTCTGTAGGGTCTAAGGAGCTAAAGCAGGTGGTGAAAAAGCAACACAATGCTGCCTGCATTAACACGTTGTTTACTGTACAAGGATGCAGGGCACTTGCAGAGTGGCCTCATTCACTTGAATGGGTCATGTGTGTCCGGTGCTACACCCACCAACCATAAAAGAGCATATAACATCTGCTTGGGATGCAACATGTGTACATCCCTGGCCACTGCAGCTAAAGGGGTGCGGTTGGGGCAGAGATGATAAAAAAACATCTAACACATGTAAATGAACCCTTACTGTTCTGAACTCCCTGTACGGCTGCTTTCACGCTGATGTGCTGTGGTTTACCTGCAACGCAGGTACAGTGTAGTGCATCTGCAACATTTCTGGGTTAGCTGTGCTTTGCCATAGATTTATTTTATATCCTGCAGGTGTGGTGTGCTTTTAGAAAGTTCACCAAAACTCCTGCATTCAGAAAGTGACCAAACCCACAGGACATAATAGAAGTAGCTAAGCGCAGCAAATCTGCAGGAAATCTGCAGGTACACTGCACTGCACCCAGAGTGTGGGTAAACCGCAGCACATGAGTGTGAAAGCAGCTTTATACTTTTTTTGCCCAGTGAATTGCTTCACACTGACCTGAAGATCTCTTCTTTTCTGCTGCCGTTAAGCCCATAGTTACTCAGAAGCCATTGAGGATGCTTTGTTTAAAAGGTTGTGTAACGGAACCACAACCCACACTGTGTTTGTGGGTTTCCATCATTATATGGCTTCCACCAGTCTTGAACATAGGTATCAAATATTCTAGACGCCCCCCCCCCCCCATACAAAACTGGATGAAACTTAGCTTGTATAGAAATGAAATCTTTATTTGAACAAACTCACACCAAATATATACAGGATGGACATCTCCCTCCTGATCAGATTACCCCACCAGGTCAGGTTCCTGATTACATTATCATATGCAGATAAAATTGTATACAGAAATATAATTACCTGAACTAATTATCTAAAGAACAACCAACACAAACAGCACTCTACCCTTCTACCAGCAACCAACAGATCACAATGATTTAATCAACCTGAGCCAAATAACTAGCAGACTGCCCTCCTTGAACTCATGAAATACAATACACATTATCATAAGTGCAAACACGGAACCCACAGTAGACAACAGGTGAGCAAACCAGCATATTCAACGATGCGTGGAAGACAGGTGGTTGAGCCGATGATACTAACATCCGCTATGAGTCTGACCATGTTAAGCAGTCATCATATGTTTCTTGCAATATATGCTTGATAAATATCACTGTCCCATTTGAAGTAATCCAAACCATATTCTCAGTGTCCACCAAGTACCTGTCCATCATTTCCTTGGTCACCCTGTGTCCCCAATAGACACAGGGTGACTTACACATAGGAGGGGCCTAGGGAGCTGAGAGAGGGATTTCCCAACCTCTCTAAGGTAAGCTGTGTTCCACAGGCCCCCCAACCAAAGTGACTCCCATTACATCTCTCCCCTTTCAGCAGGAGACTAACACAGAAGGAGACCCCAAATGGGTTTACTTCAAAGTTAGTCCATGGTTCCAGTCCCCCAATGTCTGCAACCACCCAGTACCCCAAACAAATTGTCCTGAACAGAGCGTTACTCACCCAGCCAACCTTGGCCTCTCTCGTAAAACATACCCGCCGTGGGGAAGAAGCGTGGACTAGCCCTTATCCCTAGAGTTTTTTTAGCCGCTGGATAGAAGACAGGGGGCTGGACTCACTTCGTCATGCTGTTGGGAATCTGGGCCAACTGCCCAGCATCCCTGGGTTATATAAGTGGAGAATGCAGTCCCACCCATTTTATCAGGAAAGCTATTCTTTGCACTCTGCTCTGTTGCCAGCTCTTTGGCTGGGTTGTTGTCATCATTCTGGGACGCGCTCTGATGCTGGGAAGTGACCACCACCTTTTCACCCTGGGCCTCCGGAACTTCCACAGGTGTGGGACAGAGGTCTTGGACCCTCTGTCCAGTTGTCAGCACTTCTGCTGTAGAAGTTTCTTGTAACTCTATAGATGCTGCTGGCTGGAAATCCCATGTCATGGCAGAGATAATTTGATTGGCCAAAGCATGAGGTCAAGGTGCATGCTTTGGCCAATCACTTAACGCACTACACACGTGGCGCACGTGGAGTGCATTATGGGAAACTCGAAGGAAGAGGAGGGGATGGTCAACTGTATCAAAGGCAGTGGAGAGGTCCAAGATTAAGAGTACAGAATAGTGACCGTTTTAGCTGTTAGTAAGTCATTTGTGAGTTTTTGGAGAGAAGTTTCTGTGGAGTGCTGCTGGTGAAATCCAGACTGAAGGGGATCATGAAGGTTAGTCTCAATGAGGTGATTGCTCAGTCGGTTGTAGACTAGACGTTCAAGGAGTTTGGAGGCAAAAGGGAGTAAGGAGATGTGTCTTAGGTTGTTAAGATTGGTGGGGCCTAGTGAGGCCTTCTTTGGCATGGGAGTGACTAGTGTATGTTTTAGAGGGGTGGAGAAGATGCCAGTGGAGAGGGAGAGGTTGAAGATATGAGTTAGAGAGTGTAGGATAGAGCCTGAGGGTGACCATTCTATTTGAGAAGGAACAGGGTCCAGAGGGAAGGAAGTTAGGTGGGCGTTAGAAAAAAGTTTAGCATTAATCAAAGCATTGATTGTGCAGGAGGACAAGGAGTGTAAGGTTAGGGAGATATCTGTAGAGTAGAGATCTTGTCACAAATTGTATCAATCTTTTTTTTTTTTAAGTGATTGGCATTCTCCTGGGCAGTGAATAAGTTAGTGGGTGGAGGTAATGGAGGATGAAGTAGAGCGTTGAAAGTTGAAAGGAGTTGACGGGGACTGTGTGAGAGAGTGTTATTGAGAGTGATAAAATAGGTCTGTTTGGCAGTGTGGAGGCAGGAATTGTATTTTTGGAGGGCAGGTTTATATTGGCTGAATTCTTGCTGTGACTTAGTCTTACGCCATCGAAGATCAAGGGCGCGGCTACGTATTTTGAGGCTTCTGGTACAGTCTGTCTGCCAGGGTTGTAGCAGCCGGGGCCTGATTCTGTGTGTAGTGAGGGGGGCCAAGGTATCCAGGGTGAATGACAGTGAATGATCATATAGCAGGCTCCCCCAAGCTGCTCAGCAGCTACCATAGCTTCATCTGTGCCTGCAAGCAAAGAAGGGGTTATTTTATCAGACACCACATGTCCATGAGTTCTTTACAGAATTGTCACCACTGGTGGCAGACATAAGTACATAAGTGATTCTGGTCAAAGCTGTTACCATAAATGTATACAGTGCTCAGTGTAATTTTTCTCCTATTATCAATTCTTTATCAGTGCATTGCAATTTTTTTTACCACTGCAGCTGTTATTTTAGCACTTAGATTTAGCAGCCATTAATTTTAATTATAATGTCCGGAATTTTTTGGCTCAAAGTTAGGGATAACATTTGGGTTAGCAGCTATGATGGGTTCATGGATATCCTGCATCACTGAGGAACCCAGCTTAAAGGGTAACTCCACTTTCGTGGGGAAAAAAAATCGCAAATAAAGAAAAAACAATATAGTGTATACAATTGTGACACAAATCATAATGTAATTGAATGTTATTAAAAAATAATTTTCCTTTTCAATCTGCAGCTGTTGTAATTTTCTGGAAATGCAATGCAATATGGCTACCTGGAGGTGTTCTGTACACAGAATGTGTACTGACCACACCCCAAAAACATAATTTCCTGCTTGTGTGATTGGCTCACCAATTTTCCCAGAAGTCTGCCTAAGATACAAGTCAGATTTTAGGCATCCCCTGCAACAAAAATGTCATTTTTGGTGAGATACTCCCAATAGGAACACGTCTAAAGGGATGCAGGCCCAGCAGCTTTCCTCATTAGAGCCCTGTAGCTGCCACAGTTGACAAATAATTATGAAACCACTCCCATTAGACCCACTCAGCACAGAGGCACAGAGGAACACACAATGATTTCTTCAGAATAACAAAAGGTAGGAATTTGCAACAAAGTTTGTTAAAATCCTTGTAATGTACAGAGATCACCCAGTGGGGAATGTTTCTTTCTCAACAAAAATGGAGTTACCCTTTAATAATTGACTAAATTCACCACCATAACCAAAATGCACTGTCTTGCCTTTGAACTTAGGTCAACTGTCTAATGGGCCAGAAAGGGGGGCCTTTGGATAAGCCAGACCTGTCACTTTAAAAGGGTGAGGTCACAGCAGCCTTATTAACTATGTGTTTTAGCTGTTACAGAGGAGGAGAGGAGCATAAGGAGTGCTGCTGACAAAGTTGAAAGTGAGAGAATAATGTAGAGCCCCTTCTCCCCTACAACAGCTGTCACTTTTTAAATTGGCACAGCTGTGAGCGACTCTGCCTTCACAGCCTCATCATTCATTTGCAGAGATCTGTGAATTAATGGGGTGGGAGTCACCACCAGTTCCAGTAGTGTCCCCTGCCTGACATCCCTGCCAAAAAAAAGAGATCTTCACCAGCAAACCTTGGTACAGTGGCAATCTTGTCCTTTAAAAAAGGCATCAGAAGCTGATGTTTCAGGCCTCTCTGAATCCCTTTTTCAATGCAGATCACTCTGTTTCTTTTTGTAAATACATTTAAAGATTATCATTATAGCAAGGAGTGCTGGAGAAGATCCCTATTTTGCTCTGTCTCTACCAATAAAATACAGCATCCTATATGAACTGTGGGAAAGCTTGTATGTTGCATGACAGGTACATTGCAGGGCCAGTTTTTAAGGTCCATTAAAGGAGAGACAACAATGAAGATTGGTATGATAAGCAGAGGTGATACATGATTTTTTTGTCTGTTTTCTTAAAAAATGAGCAGCCTTATCATGTATCTTCGTGTTCAGTTTTCAGCTGTTAGCCAACAAGTGTCACCTGTGTTTCATCCCACTGTGCTATTCCACGCATATGAACTTACAGTAAATGTGACAAATGTAATCCAGCTAAATGCAATGATAACAAAAACCCCTGTGGTGATTAAAACACACACGCACATATGGTAATTTAGTAAAAGCACCTGTGACAGTGTGTGAATTATTGATTTCTGGATGGATACGCTACATTGTATAAACAAATTGCAGTTGCCCTTGTTAGGTCTTATTTTGTTGGGACAAGGAGATTGTCTGTTTTTACATTTTACCTAATAGTTAAAATAAAATGAAAAATGCTTAATTGATTTAAAGCTAGCAGCATTGTACCCATAGGAGGGTCATGGTAAAACAGTAGGTAAACCAAACCAGCTCATGGGATGAATGTAGCAACCTACCTTTCTATTAACAATAAAAAATAAATGGTGGGGAGCTGAAAGAATTCCATCATCTCAATAAATGCAGAACAAAGAAGATCCTCCAAAAAGTGGGACTATTCCAGGTAGTATCGGACAACAAGCACAAAAAGAGCATGAGTATACAAATATAAATAGCGCAACTTTTTTGTTTATTAGAACATACAGTATGTAGTGGGTATACTTTACTTTTTCACAAATATCTTTGGTGATATGTTTGATACAAAATAAAAAAAAATTGCAAGACAGAATCAGATCTGGACTGTATTCTTACAAATCTGTGGAGCTTGAGCTGGTAGGAGAGGGGAAACATCAATTTGAAGGTTTGACAGATGGATACTTTCAAGAACATCAGATGATGTAAAAACAGACAGGTTCAAAGATATAGCAATCACTTTGCCAGATATCACAGCACAAATGACCACTTCTGGACCAGAAAATTTTCCCCCTTAACCACTTTACCACCGGAGGATTTTGCTGTCTTCCGTCCAGGCCACTTTTTGCGATTCGGCGCTGTGTGAATTCAACTGACAATTGCGCGGTCGTACAACGCCGTACCCAAACGAAATTTACGTCCTTTTTTTCCCACAAACAGAGCTTTCTTTTAGTGGTATTTGATCACCTGTGCGATTTTTACTTTTTGCGCTATAAACAAAAAAAGAGCGTTTATTTTGAAAAAATAACAATATTTTTAACATTTTTTTATATGAAATTCCCCCCAAAAAAGATGTAAAAACCAATATTTTAAAAAATTTTTGGCCAATTTGTTTTCTGCTACCTATGTTTGGTAAAAAAAAAAACGCAATAAGCGTATTTTGATTGGTTTGCGCAAAAGTTATTGCGTTTACTAACAAAGGGAAAGATTTCTGTCATTTTTGGTGTTTTTTTTTTAACGCGTAATGGCGGCGATCTGCGATTTTTTTTGTGGGACTGCGACATTGCGGCGGACAGATCGGACCCTTGACTGACATTTTTGACACTTTTGGGGGTACCAGTGACATTACTGCAGTAATCAGTGCTATATATATGCACTGTTACTGTAAAAATGACACTGGCAGGGAAGGGGTTAATTTTATTGGAGAGGGAGGGGTTAATGTATGCCTGGTGCTTACTGACGTGTAGGGGGGGAGGTGACTGAGTGAGTCATGGACAGATCGGATGTCCAGCTATGCTGAACAGTCCGATCTGTCACTCCCTGTCACTATGGAGATCCGCCCGCTTGTGTTTACACAGGCGGGCGGATCTCCACACTAGATCCCCGGCGATCGGGGCAGAGCAGCGGCGATCGCCGCTGCTCCTCCCCTGGCCCGACTCCCGCTGTGAATGAAAACAGCGGGAGCGAGCCTCCGGCGGCACACAAGCGCCGCCCAGAAGGGGGAGTGTCTGACGACGTTAATACTACGTCGTCAGACGATAACGAACCACTTTGCCGCAGTAGTACTACCGTACTCAGACGGCAAGTGGTTAATGACCAGGCCATATTTTGTGATTCGGCACTGCGTTACTTTAACGGACAATTGCACGAACGTGCGACACTGTACCTTAATAAAATTGTTGTCCTTTTTTTCCCACAAATAGAGCTTTCTTTTGGTGGTATTTGATCACCTGTGCGATTTATATTTTTTGCACTATAAACAAAAAATAGGGACAATTCTGAAAAAAAAGAAAAACAATATTTTTCACATTCTACTATATAACATTCTCAAAAAAAAATAAAATTAAAATCACAATTTTTTTACATTTTAGGCCAATTTGTTTTGTGTTACATATTTTTGGTAAAAAAAACGCTATAAGTGTATTTTGATTGGTTTGCGCAAAAGTTATCGTGTCTACTAACTACAGGAAAGATTTATGTAATTTTCATGTTTTTTGTTTTTTTTAGTAAAGGCGGCGATCTGCGATTTTTAGTGGGACTGCAACATTGCGGCAGACAGATCTGACCCCTAACTGACATTTCTGACACTTTTGGGGGGACCAGTGACATTACTACAGTAATTAGTAATATAAATATGCACTGTTACTTTAATAATGACACTGACAGGGAAGGGGTTAACATTGTGGGTGATCAAGGGGTTAAATGTGAGCCTAGGGGAGTGATTCTAACTGTGGGGAGGGGTGGCTTGTGAAATGTTCATAGAGACCTGTGATCCTATATAGAAGGATCACAGGGGCTCTGTGATCATTCCAGGGAGAAAGGTCAGATGGGTTTGCAACAGCTGACCATTCTTCTCTCTCAGCAGGGAATGATGGCAGGTGTCAGGTGTCAATCGGAGCCACCTGACCCGTCCATCAGCTTTCCCGCTGCCGAGTGAGGGTGGGGGTGGGAGCCTGCCACACGCTCGCCCCCTAGCTGCCGGCGCTCGACCGACATAGGTCTGCGACGGTTTGCGCAGGAGAGCCACACTGCCGCAGTAAAAAAGCGGCGTGTGGTCGGCAACCGGTTAAAGTGTAACTCAGGAGAAAACATGCTTTTTCACTTTGGGTAGATCAATAGGGAGTTAGAACCCAGTCAGTTTTTTGGGTTTTGCCATTGGTGTTCTATTGGGGATATTTCTCCACTATTAGTGCTCTGATGTCAACTCAAAATGTGGGAATTTATTTTCCTTTCAATTTCACTGATACGGAGAAACAGTAAAAATAGATAGAGTAAAGCTGGCAATACATGGGTCGAATTTCGAAAGAATATATTCTTTCAAAAATCAGAAATATTGTGCGCCTTGTGATTCGATGGTGCCAGCATTGATTTCGAAATTTGACCAACCAAGCCTTCAATTTCACTTTATATTGCTACAGAAAATAATTTTCGTGGCTGGAAACTTTCTTTTCTTTCTGGGAATTTTCTTTTCTTGCAATCATGTGCATTTCTTTTTCGATTATATTTTTCACACAAATCTCCCATCATTGATTAGAAAATCATTTATTTTTCAAAATATTTCCAACAAGCCTGATCAATCAAATTCGATGACCGCATGAAAATCGGCTGTTGCTGTGGCCCACTAATGGTGCGAAATGCGAACAAAAACTCTTAGATAAGATTTTCGAAAGAAAATTCTTTAGAAATTCGACCCATGTATGGCCAGCCTAAACCACCCTAATGGGGGCACAAACAGCAATAATAGCTGACAGGTGTTCTAATCCCTCTCCATTCTCTCCATCCCACTGGATACGACATTGCCTGAGATAAAATATCGAACAGTTTCATGAGATAAATACAGCACACTTCGATAAAATAATGCATGTATTATTTTAGTTTGGTTGAGTCTTTTGGTGAGTTGCAAAAAAATGTTTAAAAACGCTAAGGGGTATTTTACCACTGATTGTAAAGCGGTAGATACCACTTTGTGAATGGTGCTCAATGGTAGGTAAGTTGCAAATAAACTTCCACTTATGGGCACCAGAGTTGGGGAAAGTCTATCCAAATTGTGTATTGGCCCTTAGTGCAGTTTCCTGGCACTTCACTTGAAGCACCCTATGATACTGAAGGGCATGCATAGGTAGGAGGCTTCGTGCCAGGTGGATGTGCAGCCATAGGCCTGATGTACCGGTTTATTATCATTTGGTGGGGGTGGTGCTCTGTGTTTTTGCTTTTAGATAGAAAAATATCCATTAGAAGGCCTTCGCTGTGCAACACTCGATCAGCACTAAATAAGACATTTAAGTGATTATCATTCATTTTAAGCCCACTACTTACTGAAAATGAATGATAAACTTGGAGAAGTCATAAATACCATCTTGTAATTATCATTTCACAGTGCATGCAGTTTATCCTTTTGTGATATTTAATAATTCAAATGCTAACAAGCATGCCCTAATGATCAATAATTAATGCAAGAATACTGCTCATTTTACTGGCCTTTCATGCATCAAGCCCATAGTATTTAATTAGTTGTTACAAATTAGTTCTGGACACTAGATACATTATTTCTGTGGATTGTAGAAATGAAGCTCATTATTGATAGTATATTCATGCATCTTTTTGCTACAGAGTGAATAGTTTTTTTTCTTAAGTTTTGGCATATATAAAGTGCAAATGAGTGTATTTGTATGTGAAAGGCTATTTCCCCTTACGATTTCCATAAGAATTCAGCAACAGCCAGCCACATAGTTCCAAATAAAAAGACTGCGTGAGCTGAGAATGGAAGCAATACGTGTTTTCCTTCCTGGCTTTTCCAGTTGCATCATCATTTCATCTTCTAGTTCAGCTTATTAAAATTTGACAAGCATAAAATGAACTGAAAAACATAGCAGGATAGAGATAACCCATTAATGCATTAATACAGCTTTAACAGCCTATGCTTCAACAACCATCATATGACTACATGCAACAACATTTCCTCTTGAAGATGGATATTGCATTCCATATACCCTTTATCCACACTGCTCAAAAAAATTAAAGTAACACTTTAAAAACACATCAGATCTGAATGAGGAAAAATATCATGCTGGATATCTATACTGATTTGGACTGGGTAATGTGTTAGAAACGAAAGGATGCCACATTGTTTAATGAAAATGATCAACCCACAGGAGCGGAAATTCAAAGACACCAGAAAATCAAAATGAAAAAATGATGCAGCAGACTAGTCCGTTTTGTTGAAATTTTATTGCAGCAACTCAAAATTGTACTTAGTATTTGTTTGGCCCCCATATGCTACCTCAATAAAATTATTCGTGATTTAACACACCTCACCCTTGTTGGAGCCATATTTTGCAACTTCTTTCCCTTCTGTTTGTTTTTTGATGTCTGCTTAGTTGCTTGGCTCACAGGTTGTACACTGTTGGGTTAGAGGTGTAATATTCCACGTAATACATGTCACACCCTCATACCCCATAGGGGTTTTTGAGTGGTTTTCCTGAGGTTCCACTTTTCCCCCTACCTTTGGTTTAATTGACTTACAGTTTTCTGATTCCTTTATGAATCATTTCTTTGTTGGACCTCGGGGTGACATAGTTTTATTGAGGTTTTGTTCACTGAACAACAACAGCATCAATATTTATATATATTTTTCATTTTGTCCCTCTGACATGTGGATGGATCATCTGTAGTGGTATCCTCGGGAGGCTCCTATATGGTCTTACATCTGCTCTTTTGAGCAATTTTTCAGCATCCCAGACGGTTATTGTTTTCTGGTTATCTATTATGGCTTTTGTGTTGGGGGACTCCCTAGATGAAGAGATTCGGTCAGTATTCAATAGGGAGACTAGCACAGAGGGGAATTCAGATGATGCCCTAAAGTTTCTGTTTAGGGAGCATAAACGGTTGACCCTGCGCTCGCTGAACAGAAAGTGGGACATCCTATCCCTGGAATCTTACATCAGTCAGGGAATTATACCACGAGGCCTTAGGGAGAGAGTTATTCCTGCTATACATCTGCACACCGATAGGTTTCTAGAGAAATGGAGGGCCCAGTGCATCTCTCACGGCATTGAGATTATGAAACTCATCGTTGAAGAGGAAAAAACTCCAACTTAAAGATCTGGAGGATGAAATTAGTGAAACAAAAGAAAAACTGGAGCATCTTAAAAATTTAGATGAGTTTGGTAAGTTCAATGACCAACTTAAAAAGGAGATTGATAAATCTCAGAAAAATCTCAGAAACACTAAGCAATCAAAATTCCAAAGAGATTTAGCGGATTGGGCTAAGGGTGAGATTTTCGACCTAAGTGGGCGAAATAGGAGGAGTCGCTCCAGACATAGGAGGAACACCAACAGAAGTAGGTCTAATAACAGGTCTGGCCTCTCGGGAAGTGATGATGAGGAGGATAGGTCTGTCTGTTTTTTAGGGCAGGGGACCCTGGAAGAAGAGGATTCACCACCTCCACCAAGAGGGATACTGAAAACAAACAATCTCCCCCCAAAAAAGGGCGTAAAAGGAGGAGGAAGTGTAGAAGTGGGACCACAACGGGAAACCAGGGCACGGACCAAAAGAAACTAAAGGTAACTGTCCCTGTGTCTGACCAGACCTTGTCAGTAGAGGCCCCTATTCAAAATGATTGTAAAGTGGTTAATTTGTCCAACTTCCCGCTTGGTGACTCACATATCTCGCTTCTACAAAAAGGGTTATCCTTCTCCCCTACCTCAAAAATGGATCATTTTAATGTATATAAGGATATTTGTTTATTCCTGAGAAAAGTTTACCTCTCCTCATTGTTTTCCCAAGAACAGGATGAAGTGGCCAATGCCCATAGGCCACTTGACCCTAGTGATAAAGAGGCATTAGAGATCCTTGAGTCTTTGCTTGATGAGAATGTTGATGGACCGCTGGATGAGGAATTGTTTTCTGGTCCCTCCCGCAGGAAATGCAAGCTATTAATCAGGTCCACCATTATGCCTAAGTTTACCACCAACAAGTGGCTTAGTACCTTCCTTATGCTTGTGGAAGAAGATTTAACCAAAATAGATTGGAGTCTCCCAGCCCTTGATAATCTTTCCCCTGACGAGAGACTAGCTCTGGAAGACCTCAGGAAAGCAGAGGGAATTGTCATAAAGAAGAGTGACAAGGGTGGTAATGTGGTGCTCCTGTCCGAGACTAGCTATGAGGCTGAGGTCTCTCGGCTACTCTCGGACAGCAGTACCTATAAAAAGTTGGACTTTAACCCCTTCCCACAGTTGGCTGCTGAGATTCACATCAAGTTGTCCCTGGCGTATGGGGCCAACTTAATCACCAAGTCCGAGAAGGTATACCTTGAAACTCCTAATTATAATCTACCGACTTTCTATATTCTTCCGAAACTTCATTTTTGTAATCCCCCGGGCCGCCCGATTGTTTCGGCAGTGGGAGGACCCCTTGAGAAACTCGGTAGATACCTTGATTCATTCATTAAGGACTTGGTGATTGACTTGCCCTCATACGTTAGGGACACCGGTGATGTCTTACAAAAGATCTGCGACATTGAGGTTCCTGATGGTGCTATCCTAGTAGGAATAGACGTTGAATCGTTGTACACCTCAATCCCCAATGAATGGGGAATTCTAGCCGCTCACCATTTCCTTGAGCAAAAACACTATCAATTCGGGGCCCAAAATGAGTTCCTAGTTGAAATTCTTGATTTTGTGTTAACTAACAACTTCTTCCAATTTCTTGGCAGCTTTCAGCAAATACGAGGGACTGCGATGGGAGCTCCTTGGGCCCCATCCTATGCTTGCCTCCACTTAGGCCTATGGGAGGAGGAAACCGTATATGCTTCCTTAATGTACCTCAGCCATGCCAAATCATGGCTGAGGTACATTGATGACATATTGGTTTTGTGGACTGGATCTAGGAGTGAGCTGGATGAGTTCATGGTTGAGCTCAATTCCAACCCTAGGAACATTAGACACACCTACACGGCAGATCCCCTCGAAATCTCATTTCTTGATCTTAAAATTAGGATAGATCAAGGCCGTCTATCAACCTCTACATTCCGAAAGGAGACTGCTGCAAATACTTTGCTGTGTGCAGACAGCCACCACCCTAAGTCTTTGATTCGCGGCATCCCGGTAGGGCAATTCATCAGGGTCAGACGCAATTGCTCTGATCCAGCTGAATACCACCAGGAGGCTGCCAAATTGTACTCTAGATTTCGTGAGAGAGGTTATTCTCACAGAATCCTTAGACGTGCAAAAAAACTAGCTGGTAAACGCACACGCCAAGAAATCCTCAATTCCACACATAAACAAAAATCTAAACAGGATAATCATCCTAGATTGATCACCAAATTTGGTGGTCAATGGAATGAGGTAAAAAACACCCTAGAAAACCATTGGCATATTTTGCGAAGGGCCGGAAAAATAGGAGACATAGTAGGACCTAGGCCTCTGTTGGTGGCTAAACGAGCGAGTAACCTGGGTGATTACCTGGTTCACTCGGAGTTTCAAAAGAAAACAAAACATTCGTGGCTGACAGACCTTCCCCTACTCAAGGGGATGTTTCCCTGTGGCCATTGCGGCATTTGCGGGTTCGTGGAGAAGACCAACTTCTTTACGAACTCGGAGGGGACTAGAGCTTTCCTCATCCAGCGGTTCATAAATTGTGGGACTAGTAGAGTCCTATATTCTATTCAATGCCCTTGTAACAAATTTTATGTGGGCAAAATGAAGCGTCAGCTCCGTGTGAGAATCAATGAACATCTTAAAAGCATTAGACTCAAGGAAGACACCCCTCTCGCGCTCCATTTTGAGGAGCAACACAACGGTGACCCCAAAGACCTAAAAGTAAAGGGTTTTTTTGCTCTTGATCTCCCACCCAGGCGTGGTGATTATGACAAAATTCTCCTTCAAAGGGAAAAGGCCTGGATTTTTCTCCTCGGTACCCTTGCACCCAAAGGCCTTAACACTGAGTGTAGTCTTAAAGTGTTTTTGGATCAATAATAACCTCCTTTGAATATATAAACTAAGATGTATATCCTAATCCACTTTGATGTACATCAGGTTATTACTTTGATATGTATTACTATATATATCTCCTACTCGCTTTTCAGTTGTTTATCTAGGTGCTGACTACAATTATCAGGACCTATCTAATATCCCTGGAATCTGTTTGAGGGCTATAATATTGCTATACATTGTTTTAGCCTACTATTTTTGCCCTATTCTTAGGTGTGTTCATTGCTCCTCTGTGTGTTTTTTCTCCTACACTTTTGTCATGTTTAAGAAATTGAAGTGCTAGTCAGGTTTTCCTGTCTCTTTTTATGCCCAGATCTTTACCCGTCTGGGATGCTGATTCTTTATGGCCATAAATTATACTTTAAAGCTATTTAGTTTAGCTATGTTTCTTTGTAATAATCAATTTGTTTTTTCTT
This sequence comes from Pelophylax lessonae, assembly GCF_965119305.1. Taxonomy (NCBI): domain Eukaryota; kingdom Metazoa; phylum Chordata; class Amphibia; order Anura; family Ranidae; genus Pelophylax; species Pelophylax lessonae. Next base: position 370,921,229 of record NC_138771.1, read on the forward strand.
AGTGCTGAGCTCTCCTGAGTCCACTAGGGGTCCTCGTTAACATGACAACACGTCAGCAGGGAGCCTGATTGCCTTTGTCCAATGGCCTCTGAGCTCCTGGTATTAAAGGACTGACGTGATTGACGCCAGTTACATCCTGAAGAAGCGTGCTGCGTCACGCGAAACGCGTCGACGTCACACGCTGCTATGCCACGGACTCCACCCTCCACCCTGCTCGTCACACGGACCGCATCTACGCTCACTGGCTGCTTGGTGCCAAACCCTCCCTGGTGGACGGGAAGCTCCCACATCCTCTGGCAGACACCACTGCATGCCTCTATAGCAAATCATCTACACGGGCCACCACGGCCGGACCTCTGCTGAACTGACCCCGGTGTGCTTCACGAATTGTGCACAGTGTACAGATCCACAGGACTCTTATGGTCAGTAAATTGGCTATGCTATGTGACAAAACGCTTGCTTGCTTGTTTGTCTTGTTGACGTACACACTACAAACATTGCTTTCTGAATGGCTGGCGGCTTCTGCCCTAAGATCTGATGTACACTAATAGTGTCTACTGGTGAACATGGTCACCCACCCCGGACTGTTACATTCACAGACACAGGTGATGTTTCACCATTTGGGTGTACCGACTGTCTAGACACATGGACTTGGATTATTTGATCTTTACCAGACCATCTATAATCTACCGCTGCTCTTAGCTTCTTGTCTGTCTGCTTAACCATATGTCCGTGCTGCCTCCAACGGTGCCTTTTGCTGTGTCCTTGCTAATAATTGTCCCCACAGGACTTTATCCAGATTTTGCTGCCATCAATCCAAGTACTAGTCCGCATGCCAGAGTGAATCTGTGGTGGAGCTGCACACTGTATTATACACCAATTCGGGTGTGAGGACCCTGCATCCAGCGGTCACTGGTGGGGATTCCCGTAATCAACGGACTGAGACATCAATACCATTGGATGAACACTGCCCCTAGCTGGGAATCTTCGCATACTTGGGAGTCTTCTCCCCTAATCCTTACCTCCAACTGGTCTCCTTCATGTTTCCCCTGTTGATCTTTCAGTGGCATATTTACCTTGAGTGTATGGATGGGGTGGTGGGTGGAGTCTGAGATCAGCGTAGCAGTGGCCTTCTATGAGACAGGACCTCTTGCAGTTGTTTTTATCTCCATGTCAGTGGGCAATTTCTTTTCTTTATATTTTGTATAGTCTTGATGCTGTTGATTTTTTATCAATTAATGTTTCACCTCAATAAAACTATTCGTGATTTAACACACCTCACCCTTGTTGGAGCCATATTTTGCAACTTCTTTCCCTTCTGTTTGTTTTTTGTAGTATGCATGCCTGACAATGTCGGGCATGCTCCTAATGAGACGACGGATGGTGTCCTAGGGTATTTCCTCCTAGATCTGGACCAGGGCATCACTGAGCTCCTGAATAGGGATGATCGAACTTTTGAAAAGTTCGGTTCGACCAGAACACCCGAATTTCCCAAAAGTTCGGTTCAGATTTCAGAACCCCATTGAAATCAATGGGACCCGAACTTCGGTAATCAAAAAACACAATTTTTAAGCCCTAAAACCCAATAAATGCCCCTAAAAAGTGCCTAGGGTTCTGGGTCATGCCCCATTAACTATTAATCACACAAAAAAAAAGTTCTTAAAAATTGTCATTTTTGATAAAAAAGCCAATTATTGAAAAAATTGATTTTTTATTTTGGATTTAGTATCTGGGGGGTCTAAAAGGTGTGCATGTAAGGTTTCAGCTCTGTAGCATGTCCAGAACCATGAAAAAAAAAAAGATAATTTTTCAGTAGAACAGGGATGTGGGTCGGGACCCTCCTTTAACTTTAACACCTATATGATCTTTTTTTCTGGTTCTGGACATGCTACAGAGCTGAAACTTCACAGGTACACCTTTTAGACCCCCAGACACAAAATCACAGAAAAAAGTTCTTAAAAATTGTCATTTTTGATAAAAAAGCCAATTATTGAAAAAATTTAAAAAAAAGAGAGATTTTTTGATTTTTTTTTACTTTGGATTTAGTATCTGGGGGGTCTAAAAAGTGTACATGTGAAGTTTCAGCTCTGTAGCATGTCCAGAACCAGAAAAAAAAAAGATTGTTTGCATTGGAACACTTTCAGCACAGGAGTATGGCTCCGCTGCTGTAACACCTTGCCGGTTTAATAGAAGGAATTTTTTTTGGGTTCTTTGCAGTCAGGAAAAACATCTGAACTTGTGTATAGTGGTACTGTGCACAAGTTCTGATGTTTTGCCTGCCTCCAAAAACCCCCCAAAAAATGCCAGCAAAACACACCTGGGCATTTTTTTTTTGACGCTAGCGTTTTTTTGGCATTTTTTGGGGTTATTTTGAGGCAGGAAAAACATCTGAACTTGTGTATAGTGGTATATATACACACATACGTATATTTATATACACACCTAGACATATATAGGTGTGATAGTAGCAGAAATATATGCTTGCGCTAATGAAATCATTTACAGTAATATATTTCTGCTACTATCACACCTATATATGTCTAGGTGTGTATATAAATATATGTATGTGTGTATATATACCACTATACACAAGTTCAGATGTTTTGCCTGCCTCAAAAGAACCCAAAAAAATGCCAAAAAAACGCTAGCGTCAAAAAAAAAATGCCCAGGTGTGTTTTTGCTGGCATTTTTTGGGTGGTTTTGGAGGCAGGCAAAACATCTGAACTTGTGCATAGTACCACTATACACAAGTTCAGATGTTTTTCCTGACTACAAAGAACCCAAAAAAATGCCTGCTTTGAAACTGGCAAGGTGTGGAGAGAAGCTAACCCCCTGAGCTGAAAGTTTTCTAATACATACAATCCTTTTTTTTTCTGGTTCTGGACATGCTACAGAGCTGAAACTTCACAGGTACACCCTTTAGACCCCCCAGACACAAAATCACACAAAAAAAGTTCTTAAAAATTGTCATTTTTGATAAAAAAGCCAATTATTGAAAAAAAAAAAAAAAGAGATTTTTTGATTTTTACTTTGGATTTAAGATCTGGGGGGTCTAAAAAGTGTACATGTGAAGTTTCAGCTCTGTAGCATGTCCAGAACCATAAAAAAAAGATTGTTTGTATTAGAAAACTTTCAGACAGAGGGTTGGCTTCGCTGCTGTAACACCTTGCCGGTTTAATAGAAGTCATTTTTTTGGGTTTTACACAAGTTCAGATATTTTTCCTGACTGCAAAGAACCCAAAAAAATGCCTTCTATTAAACCGGCAAGGTGTTACAGCAGCGAAGCCAACCCCCTGTCTGAAAGTTTTCTAATACAAACAATCTTTTTTTTATGGTTCTGGACATGCTACAGAGCTGAAACTTCACATGTACACTTTTTAGACCCCCCCAGATCTGAAATCCAAAGTAAAAATCAAAAAATCTCTTTTTTTTTTAATGTTTTCAATAATTGGCTTTTTTTTTATCAAAAATGACAATTTTTAAGAACTTTTTTTGTGTGATTTTGTGTCTGGGGGGTCTAAAAGGTGTACCTGTGAAGTTTTAGCTCTGTAGCATGTCCAGAAACAGAAAAAAAAAAGGATTGTTTGTATTAGAAAACTTTCAGCTCAGGGGGTTTGCTTCTCTCCACACCTTGCCGGTTTCAAAGCAGGCATTTTTTTGGGTTCTTTGCAGTCAGGAAAAACATCTGAACTTGTGTATAGTGGTACTGTGCACAAGTTCAGATGTTTTGCCTGCCTCCAAAACCCCCCAAAAAATGCCAGCAAAAACACACCTGGGCATTTTTTTTTTGACGCTAGCGTTTTTTTTGGCATTTTTTTGGGTTCTTTTGAGGCAGGCAAAACATCTGAACATGTGTATAGGGGGTATATATACACATATATGTCTGAATATATACCCCTAGACATATATAGGTGTGATAGTAGCAGAAATATATTACTGTAAATGATTTCATTAGCGCAAGCATTTATTTCTGCTACTATCACACCTATATATGTCTAGGGGTATATATTCAGACATATATGTCTATATATACCCCCTATACACATGTTCAGATGTCATGTCTGACATCAAACGTCCTCAAAAAAGCACTGGCAGTGGCAGCCCCTGCAGCATAAAAAATGCTTGGCTGGTGAGAAGCCATATGGGTGTGCCGAAGCAATTCAGAGAAATGATCATTTCTCTATAGCGGTCACCCTGCTATGGAAGGGTTTTGTCACCCTGCCATAGCAGTCACTGCCAGTTAACCCTACACTACACTACGGTCCCCTTACACTTAACACTTTCCCTACAGAAACTGAATTTTTGAAGCTAACTTAAGTGTAAAGGAGCACTCTAACTACACTAGATATCCCTTTCCTCACACTAAAAATAGCTAAATGACACTTTTAAAGTAAAATTAACAGAACTGCTTCCACTCTCTTCCATGTCCAGTATAACAATGCTAGGAATATGGCGGGGGCGATCTTATATACTGGGGGGCGTATTCACTAATGATTGGTCTAGGGACCCCCTAGTCTCTCCAATCAAATTCCGAGCATTCTTCTGCCCCCTCAATTGGCTTCTGCTAATGGTTCTGGTCCAATCACGGGCTTTTAAAGCCCATTTCCTGAAGCATTGCATTTTTGGCGGTTCTGGTTGCTGAATTTCGAACTTTTTGGGCAAAAAGTTCTAAATTCGGCCGAACCTCGAACACCCAATGTTCGGGCTGAACCGATGGTCGACCCGAACCGTTCGATCATCCCTACTCCTGAACTGACTGAGGTGCAACCTGGCGGCGTCGGATGGATCGAAACATAATGGCCCAGAGGTGTTCTATTGGATTTAGGTCAGGCGAGCGTGGGGGCCATTCAATGGTATCAATTCCTTCATTCTCCAGGAACTGGCTGCAAACTCTCGCCACATGAGGCAGGGCATTGTCATACACTAATGGGTCCAAAGATTTTATCCAAATATCTAATGGCAGTCAGGATGCTATTGTTTAGCCTGTAGATGTCTGTGCTTTCCTCCATAGATACCTATGCCTACCCAGAACATCACTGACCCACCACCAAACCTGTAATGCTGAACAATGTAACAGGCAGCATAACATTCTCCACAGCTTCTCCAGACCCTTTCACATCTACCACGTGTTCTCAGGGTGACCATGCTCTCATCTGTGAAAAGCACAGGGCACCAGTGGCGGACCTGCCAATTCTGGCGTTCAATGGCAAATACCAATCGAGTTACACGGTGCCAGGCATTGAGCACAGGGCCCACTAGAGGACATTGAGCCCTCAGACCACCCTTGTGAAGTCTGTTTCTGATTGCTTGATCAAAGACATTCACACCAATGGCCTGCTGGAGGTCATTTTGTCGGGCTCTGGCAGAGCTCATCCTGTTACTTCTTGCACAGAAGCAGATACTGGTCCTGCTGATGCATTAAGATCCTTGTATGACCCCGTCCAGCTCTCCTAGAGTAACTGTCTGAGACACAGCAAACCTTCTGGCAATAGCAGGCATTGATATGCCATCCTGGAGGAGTTGGATTGCCTACACAACCTCTATAGGGTCCAGGTATCACCTCATGCTACCAGTATTGACAGTGACCCTAGCCAAATGCAAAACTAGTGAAAAACATAAAACATAAAATTTAAGCAAGTTGGACTAGCCTGCTACATCATTCACTTTAATTTTTGGGTGTCTTTGAATTCAGCCCTGTGTAGGTTGATAATTTTAATTTCCATCAAACAATGTGGCATTCATTTCTTCCTAACACATTACCCAGTCTATATCAGTATAGATATCCAGCATGGTCTCTTTCCCCATTGAGATCTGATGTATTTCTAAAGTGTTCCTTTAATTTTCTTGATCTATCTATCTATCTATCTATCTATCTATCTATCTATCTATCTATCTATCTATCTATCTATCTATCTATCTATCTATCTATCTATCTATCTATCTATCTATCTATCTATCTATCTATCTATCTATCTATCTATCTATCTATCTATCTATCTATCTATCTATCTATCTATCTATCTATCTATCTATCTATCTATCTATCTATCTATCTATCTATCTATCTATCTATCTATCTATCTATCTATCTATCTATCTATCTATCTATCTATCTATCTATCTATCTATCTATCTATCTATCTATCCATCTACAGTATGTATATATATATATATATATATATATATATATATATATATATATATATATATATATATATATACATGTATACTGTATATATAGTCTTTGTAGTAAGGGTCATGTTAGGTCACTGTAAAATGCAGGAAAAAAATATTTCTGTTCTAATATGTTCATCCAGGAATAGTAAAACAAATTTGTGTCCACAGCAATGATTCCAATATGTGAGTAGTTTGGTGATTGTGAAGTTAAAGAGGTAGACAATTCTAGGAGCTTCTACTTTTGAAGTTAAGTATCAAACAGAACATGATTAAGAAAAGGTTCAGTCAAAGTTTGACAATCACTTTTGTACAATCTGTACCATGTCATTTCAGAAATGTTAAAATTGCTCCTGCTCAAGGACTCTGATTGTTGGCTATAATTTTACACTATAGGGGATAAAAGAAAACATTTAATTTATAATAGATTGAGCCACAATACTACAAGCATCTTCAGTATCTAAGGGAACATTGGGCTTACTGCGGTTCTATTTTATTACAATTGTTTCAAATAATATTATTAATATATATATATATATATATATATATATATATATATATATATATATATATATATATATATATATATATATATATATATATATATACAGTATATATATATATATATACAGTATATATATATATATATATATATATATATATATATATATATATATATATATATATACAGTATATATATATATATATATATATATATATATATATATATATGTGTGTGTGTGTGTGTATTAGGTGAAACAAAACATTTTTAGTCTGAGGCTCATCAAGAAGAATTTTCACCAAATAAATGTAAAGGGATCTTTATAGTATATAATTCTTTTGAACCTTTCTGAGAATTAACAAGGAGCAAACCCCACAACCATCATTGTGACCATCCATATTCTATTGTTTCATTGCCTCTGCCATATCTAATAGAATATAGTAGTATTTACAGCGGACCACTAAATGTAAACGAAGACCCACTCTATAAGCTTGTACTTGCATATGTACTACAAACTATGTTTGTATATTTGCATTTGCATTTGTATTCTAAGACACAATTTATAAAATAAAAAAAAAGTCATCTGCACCTGCTTTATGAGAAAGACAAACGATAAAGAGGAAAATGTTCACCTTTTTATGGCAAGCATGGTCTTCCTGGAAGCTTAAATTGAAAAACAAGGAGAAATCTGGTTCTTGCAATTAAAGAAACCAGCATAAAAGTTGATTATATTTTGCAACTTTCATATTTCTCTTTTTATTCGGAGCTTTGAATTTGCACAAGCCTCTTTAAAATATGGTTGCATACTCTGCAGAGGTTAACAGCTGGTTTGATCATATTTCCTAGATGGGTGAGAACTTTTGTTATTCTGAGACTTTCAGTGCTTGTCAGAACTATTTATGCTCTGTAGATACAAAAGGCTACAATTCTACAATGCTATACATGTGTAATGGGTTATCTGAAAGGGTCACTTGTCATCCCTTTACTTTATTTGCCTAGAGTGATGGAAAGACCTGCTTTATTTGTTCCTAGGAATGCTAGATTTGGCAGCTGACAAGGCTATTTTATCACCTTTGTGCATTTAACCATTGGTTCTTTAGTTCAGTTTTTAAACATTTGATGCTTGTAAACTAGAGGTTGTACTTGTGATTCCCTGTAATTATCTTTATAAATCATCTTGTTTCATGGTGTGGCTCTAAAAAAAAAAAAAAAAAAATGGCCACATAGGCCATTTTTTAAATTGATTTTGTTATGGTTGTAATTTGAACATAAATAAGCACCATGCTGTAGACAGTAATTTGGCAGGTATAAAGGTATATTACCAGTGAGCTGAGCATCTGTGGAAGATGGAAACAGATCTGTGATAGCTAACAATAGAGTTTGCTGAATAAAGTGATGGAAAAGAGACACAAGGGTTCTTGAAGAGTGCAAGCTGAGAGATCATTCACACTATTGCACTACAGTAACATGCATACATGCATTCATGGTAATGTGCATTACAATTGTTAGTGCACTGTGGCGCTTTTTATTCTGAATGTAATCATGATGCACCTTGCTGACAGACTAGTGAGCCTTATGTTGCAGTATGCTGCCAGAATTTATTCATACACCTTGATAGTTGAAAATAAATAAACACATATCAAGATGCAGCATAATGTGTATTGCAAAGACACTGCAATAGTATGAATGGTGAGTATGGAGTGAGAACAGGATCCCAAGTGTAACTGCTGATCTTAGGTCCCCATAGAAAATTGTAATGGTCCCCCTGGTGTCCTTTCTCACCTGGCAGTGTTAAATGTGGCAATCTACTCCCAGATAGGGATAAGGACCATGCTGTATTTTAAGACATCCATCCCATACAGAAGCTAAATCAAAGCTGCCTTCTGCGAACCACCCCGAAGACTCCCCCTGTGTGATTTTACTGGGGATCAGCATTAACTGGACTTTGTCCAACCCTTAGTGACACAATACTATATCTGTGTTGTCTTCATATGCACACGTTTTCTAAGTTTAATTTGCCTCAAAAGTTTCTAAATTAGCCCCCCCCCCCCCACACACACACACACACACACCACCACCACCACCACCACATAGCAAAGTGAGCTGCTTTGGCTATAGTTCCACCACTGTGTGGAATTTGTGTGGAACGCTTGCATTTTAGATTTACTTTCCGCACATCTTCTTTTGTAATACTTATACAATAATAGTTGTATGTATTGGGTTTATTTTAAAAAGTACAAAATTGAAAGGTTTTAGGGGAGTTTGAAAATATTGCACCCTCAAGATGCAGAATGAATGGGAGTGCAAAGTAAGCAACAGTATTTTATCTAGGTAAAGCAACACTCAAATAAAATCAACAATCAAATGAGTGATTAGAGGAAGATAAAGAGGTGCTCTCTGACTTTACCATTATTATAAAGTCACCCTAAAAACTTCAGTGCCTCTGTGTTCTTAGAGGGTGGCTTGGCTTTACTGTACAAGTCTTGGAACTGTAATGCAAGTAGAAAAAAATACTTGTTGAGATGTGAAGGTATAATTTGTACTGTATGTTATAATAAAATATGTGTATATGTGCGCATGTGTATGTATATATATATATATATATATATATATATATATATATATTGTATGTAGACATATTTTATTATACCATACAAGTGATATAATTATATTATGGTACTGTGTATGATATAGAGACAGTGCTAACGCTAATGCTAAAACGACAAAATACATTTTCAGAAACAATTATACAATTATAAAGGAATATACTTCCATAATATTTTTATGTATTAGGTTTCTTTAAAAAGTAAACACACTGAATAGTTTTAGGTTTTTAACATATTGCAGTCCTGAGCTACAGTTACTGTAAAAGAATGGAGAGCAATAGTATTTTAGTTAGGGAAGGACAAAGGTAGTAGGGTTTCAAGGGCCGGTGCTACCAATAGGCAAACTAGGCAGCCATCTAGGGTGCACTGCCGACTAGGGCGCAGCCATAACCAGTGCTGCATTCCTCTACTGTCACCTCCTTATCCCCGGTGGATGCCCATCTAGAACTGGCATGCCTGCCCCCCCCCGCACACACCTGTGCACCTGAACACAGCAGAAGTAAGCTGAGATCCTGTCAATGGAGAAGGTAATTTACTGGATGATGATGATGATTGCTGCTCACTTCCACTAAAGTCAGCCCAAAGCCTTAATTGTCGCTTGTCATCACCCACCAGCATGTACCCTGGGGTGGAGAGGTCGATGTGGCTAGTCGGCAGGGGTGTACTGGAGAAGGAGAGGTAATGTCCAATACGGGGACTGTGCAGAGGCTGCAAGCCAAGATGGAGGGGTTTAGGTGCAGAGTGGAGAGGCAGTGCTGCGCCTGGCGGGGCCCCTCTCCTGGTCCATTGCCGACCTGCATTGCGAGAACCGGAGACAGCAGTCACAAACTCAGCTGCCGGGTGGAACCATAGAAGTACTAAGCCAGGCAATAGGAATGAGTGGGGATGGACAGTTCAGGTGATCCAGCCAAGGCGAGGCGGCACAGGGGGTATAGTCTACACAGGGCAGTGTGTATAGACAAGGGGAGGGGGGCAGTGTGTGCAGAAAGAGGAGTGTAGGGTTAAGGGGGCAGTCTGTGCAGGAAGGGGGGCAGTGTATACACAAAGGGAGATGTAGGGTTTAAGGGGGCAGTGTGTACAGGAAGGGGGGTGTAGGGGTAAAGGGCACAGTGTGTGCAGGAAGGGGAGCAGTGTGTGCAGGAAAGGGGTGTGGTGTTACAGAAGGGGTATAGAGTTAAAGAGGGGAAGTGTATACAGGAAGGGAGGTGTAGGGTTAAAGGGAAGCAATGCATACAGGAAGGGGTGATGCATAGAGTTAAAGGGGGGCAGTGTGGGCTGGAAGCAGGGCAGTGTGTACAGGAGGGGGGTGTAGGATTAAAAGGCACAGTGTGTGCAGGAAGAGGGGCAGTGTGTGCAGCAAGGGGGTTTAGCGTTAAAGTGGATGGGGTGTGCAGGAACGGGGTGTAACCTTAACGGGAGACAATGTATGCAGGAAGGGGGGTGTAGAGTTAAATTGGGGCAGTGTGTGCAGGGGGAATAGAGGGGTAGTGTATACAGAAAGGGGGGTGTAAGTTTAAAAGAGACACATTACGTGCAGGAAAGGGGGAAGTATGTACAGTTTTATTGCGGTGCAAGCAGCTGGTTTTGCTTAGGGTGCAAAATAGTCTAGCACCGGCTCTGAAGGTTTCAATCGAATAGGTGGCTGTAGAAGAATAATAAAGGGAGTCAGCTGCTAGGAACAGGTATGTATGTACCCCAGCAAGATGTAACAAAAAAAACAGAGCACTGAATATAGATGGGCCTTTCAGAGAGTGCATAAAGGGTTGGAAAAAGAAAAATGCACCTTTGGTTGTATCTCAATTACCTCTTCATACTCAGTTGCTTTTGGCTCCCTTAAAATTAGGCCAACACAATTTAATTCTGAAAAATCTCAATCCTTCACCTTGTCTAAAGACCAGTGAAGTGAATGATGTATAGGGTGTGCATTCGTAGGTGGGTCCCAAGACGTTACAGAGTTACATAGCTAGTCAGGTTGAAAAAAGACACAATTCCATCTGGTTCAACCAAGAAAAAATAAAAAACAGTAAAAAAAACCCCAACCATACAATCCTATATACACAATCCCATACCTGCAGTTGATCCAGAGGAAGGTAAAAAAAAAACCCCAGCAAAGCATGATCCAATTTGCTACAGCAGGGGAAAGAATTCCGTCCTGTTCCCCCCCCAGAGGCAATCGGATATTCCCTGGATCAACTTTACCTATAAATATTAGTACCCATTTATATTATGTACACCCAGGAAAGAATCCAGGCCTTTTGTAAAGCAATCTAGTGAGCTAGCCAGAACCCCCTCTGGAGGGAGTCTCTTCCACATTTTCACAGCTTTTACAGTGAAGAAACCTTTTCGTATTTGGAGATGAAATCTGTTTTCCTCTAGACATAAAGAGTGCCCCCTTGTCCTCTGTGTTGACCTTAAAGTGAGTAACTCAACACCAATTTCACTATATGGACTCCTTATGTATTTTATACATGTTGATCATATCCCCCTTTAACCACTTAAGCCCCGGAAGATTTTACCCGCTTCCTGACCAGGGCCTATTTTGCGATTCGGCACTGCATGACTTTAACGGACAATTGCGTGGTCGTGTGACACTGTGCCTAAATGAAATTGACGTCCTTTTTTTCCCACAAACAGAGCTTTCTTTTGGTGGTATTTGATCACCTGTGCAATTTTTTGATCATGCGCTATAAACAAAAAAAGAGCGACAATTTAGCAAAAATAACAATATTTTTCTAATTTTTTTATATGAAATTCCCCCCAAAAAAATGTAAAAATCAAATTTTTTTAACATTTTAGGCCAATTTATTTTCTGCTACATATGTTTGGTAAAAAAAATTGCAATAAGCGTATTTTGATTGGTTTGCGCAAAAGTTATTGCGTTTACTAACTGAGATAAAGATTTTTGTCAAACATTTTTTTTATTTTTAACGATTTTTTTTGCGGGACTGCGACATTGTGGCGGACAGATCGGACCCTTGACTGACATTATTGACACTTTTGGGGCTACCAGTGACATTACTACAGTAATCAGTTCTATACATATGCACTGTTACTGTAACAATGACACTGGCAGGGAAGGGGTTAACTCTATTGGAGAAGGAGGGGTTAAGTGTGTCCCTAGGGGCGTGCTTCTTACTGTTATTGGATGTGGCTGTTTGTGTAACTACAGAAATAGATGATCCTGCATAGCAGGACCGTATGATCTCTGCACTTACACAGGGGAGAATGACAGGCGGCTTTGTTTACATTAGCCGCCTGCCTTTCTCCCTCTGTAACGGACGATCGCGAGTGACTGGCGGACATCGGGTCCGCCCGTCACACACGCAGGGGGGTCAGTGAACGATCAGGGGTGGGAGCGCGCCTCCGGCGGCGCGCGCTGGCCCCCTAGAGCCTCACAGGCTAGCGACATAGTACTACATCACTTTGCCTGTGAGGGGCTGACTGCCGCCGTAAATAATCATGTGGAAGTCAGCAAGTGGTTAATCTCCTCTTCTCAAGAGATAATAAATTCAGTTCCTCTAATCTTTTCTCATAGTTGAGCTCCTCCATGCCTCTTATCAGTTTGGTTGCCCTTCTCTGCACTTTCTCCAGTTCCCCAATGTCCTTTTTAAGAACCAGTGCCCAAAACTGAACTGCATATTCCAGATGAGGTCTTACTAATGATTTGTACAGGAGCAAAATTATATCACTCTCTCTGGAACCCATGCCTCTGTTAATACAAGAAAGGATTTGCTTACTTTGGAAACCGCAGCTTGGCATTGCATGCTATTATTAATTGTGTGTAGCAAAGGTGTAGCGCTAATCAAAAAAAGTACAGATGCAAGTCCATATATAAGGGAAAAGTCCACAAAGTGACAATGTCCACTCCACACGAACATGTGCAAGGGTTAAAAGATCCCAGACCACCACCAGGCTACAAGACACACTGCCTCTTACCAGGTGACATGGACCCTCATTACAAAGGTCATGTCCAGCATTCACATGTACAGTCAGATCATCACTTCTGCAAGAAGACAGGTACGATCCCCTCCAAATTTACTATTCCCCAAGTAAAACAAAACAAGAGTATCCTCATAGCGTAATATGTAAAGGATGTTTAATATCACTGCCTAAAACAGAATCACCGGCTAAAAATTCTGATAATGGAATGATGCCTGTAGCTGCACTATAACCACTGCAAGTTGAGGACATCACATGACATTGTATGATTGGTACTCCATGGGCCAGGTTTTATAGGGTGGAGGTACTCCATGGGACATCACATGATGTCAGAAGGGGGGGGGGGGGTGCCACCAGGTGATGTAACCGGGTGGCCCCATCCCTTACCTATAAAAGAGCTGTCAAAGCTGAAGAATGGCATATGGCGGGACGCCTCAGAAGAGGCGAAGTGTTTTTGAAATGTGTTCTATTTTTTGGGTCAGCGGGCGTCGTGATTGACAATGGATTTATATCCAGGGACACTATTTTTTTTTCTTTTCAATAAAGGACTTGTCAAAAACTGTGTTCTGTGGTTTTTCCTTTTTTACACTTTTTTGGTGAATGGGTAGGGGTACCATGTACCCGATACCCATTCAAATGGGGGGGGGGCGGGATCTGGGGGCCTCCAGATTCCGATAAGCCTCCCACCCACAGATCCCCACAATCACAGCCCAGAGTTGTCGGGAAGAGGTTTTTGTCCCCATCAACATGGGGACAAGGTGCTTTGGGGGCACCCCAAAGCACCCTCCCCATGTTGAGGGTAAACGGCCTGGTATGGTTCAGGAGGGGGGCGCTCGCTTGTCCCCTCCTATCCTGGCCTGCCAGGCTGCATGCTCAGATAAGGGTCTGGTATGGATTTTGGGGGGACCCTATGCCGTTTTTTTTTTTTTTTTTAATTTTGGCGTGAGGTTTCCCTCAAAATCCATACCAGACCTGAAGGGCCTGGTATGGACTGGGAGAGGAGGGACCCTACACCGTTTTTGTCACTTTTTTTATCTGTATTGCTGGGAGCCGACAATACATTACAGCCGCAAGCAGGTTTAAATTACATTTTTTCATTTAGAAATGGCAGTATTGCTGCCGCAAGATCCATACATCGTACAGATGGGTCACTTTACAAGTACAATAAGAGGACCCCCCCCAGGCACGATAAGGAATTTTTCATTTTTATTATTTCACTCTTTAGGCATCATTAAAATCAATGCTCCTGTAAAAACAATTGTTTTAAAAAAATGTTTTGACATTGATACATGCCCCCCCCCCCCCCCCAGGGCAGTACCCAGGTCCCCATACACTTTTTATGGCATTAACTTGCATATAAGACTTTAAAATGAGGACTTTTGATTTCTCAAATTCGTGTTCCATAGACTTTAAAAGAGTTTGCATGTTCGCTAGAACTTTTTCCACTGTCTCCTCTACCCTACTACATTTACTACATTGAATGTACAGAAAAGCTTCCAAAGGATTCACTGTTGGTAGATGGAAAGTGATTTCCACTTTCAATAGGAAAACTGGTATATTGCCTGCAGGCTTTGTTGTCTCTGCATTTGCCAAATGTGGGCTTGCTGGTTCCCAATGCTTGCAGTAGGAAAGAAAGGCTTCTCTCCAACCTTGCTGACATTCACCAGCTCCTGCAGGAGACCAATATGTCCTCTCTTTTTTTTCATAGTGTTCACAGTGTTTGGGTGATGTTGACAGGGTTGCTCGGCTGTTTGGGGGAAGCGAAATGGGGGCATGTGAAAGTTTCTATCTGTCACAATTGTACTGGTGTAAGCCCACAGGCAAGCAGGTGATATGGGATCCCCGGGGCCTGGAATTTAAGGCCCAGCCGGTGTTCTCCCAGGGACCCCCTCATGGGAGTTTGAACTTAGCTGCATGCTGACCCCAGGTCACGACCCCCCAGGTTCACCCGCTCCAGGGGAGAGTTCCCAAAGACACAGTGCAGGCACAGATAGACAGATGGATGGAGGAAAAGGAGAGCTGGATAACGAGCCAAGGTCTGGGCAGGCAGCAGACAAACTAAAGCAGGAGAACTAGCCGAGTCGGTACACAAGAGATCAGTCCATGAGAAGTCAGGGTAAAAATGATTGCACAGAAGGGCTCAGGAACAAGTGTTGCTCAAGCAACCAGAAAGTGAACTGGTTTGCGTGGGATTTAAAGTGGTAGTATCCCGCTTTTTTACACTTTTACCTACAGGTAAGCCTATAATAAGGCTTACCTGTAGGTACAATTAATATCTCCTAAACCGGCATGGTTTAGGAGATATTTGCAGTGCATGCAGCCGCTCACGCTCTGAAGGTACGGGGGGACCTTCAGTTTTGCTTGCCGGGAGCTTGCCGGAAAATCACTCCCGCGCGCAGGCGAGGGAGTGACGTCATCGCGGCTCCAGCCAATCACAGCGCCGGAGCCGTTGAACCCGGAAGAGAAGGCGAGGGATCATAACAGCGCCCGCAGCGATGTCCGGGGGTCCGTGTCGGGGCTTCGTTCTAAGGTAAGTAATATATAATGAGCTAGTATACGATGCCTTTGTCTTGCAGGTTTTTTTTGTTTTTTTTTGTTTTTTTGCGTTTTTGGGTTTACAACCGCTTTAAATAGGAAGACACATTGGAGGCTGGACAGGAAGTAGCTGGAAGGAAGGTATATTAACCATCAGGTGAAGCGGGCAACACCCATAGCTGCTAAGTAAAATGCAGCAAGAGCAGGGCACAAGCTTGTGGAACCACTGATGCCAGCAAACCTACAGCAGCAAAAGGTAAAAAACTTCCGCAGCTGATCTGTGACAGTATCCTTACGTGTGCATGACCAGACCATGCCCACCTTCTATTGAGCATTTTGAAGAAAACCGGACTTTTCATGATATCTACTTCTGTAATTTTCATCTAAAAGCAAATGTACTGGCAAAACTGCTTTAATTGTGACAGTATTTACATTTATCTTTTCAGTTTGCAGAAGGTTGGCTTGTTTAACACTCAAGGAAAGGTCTGCATTACCACCTGAAACACCACTTAACTTGACTTCATTATATATATACTTGTATAAAAATACATTGAGAATGTTGACTGTATATGATACATTGATTTGAGCTCTTACAGTGTTTGACATTTCTTTACAAGTGTCTCTTCCCCTGTCATTTAGAAAAGGGCATCTGTTTCTTCTAAAAAAAATGTTTGTAATTTGAACACAGCATAGTCAGTACAGCAAGGACTCCTTCAATCATGCGTGAGATTATAGAAAAACAAGATAAAGTCATGTGTAGTTATGTTTTATAGTGAAATTAAACAGTCTGGGTGATATTACCATAAAGCTTGCTCTATAATAGTATTGCTACCAGCTGTGGGTTGGTGTTGTTGACCATAGGTGTTTTGCAGTATTCCTTTCATGGAAACTACATTATTATTCAATGCTGCTAAACAGATAAGACTACTCAAGGTTTTAACTTTCTAAAGAAACAAAAGTCTTCCCATCAGAGTAAACTCTTACATACAATTGTGAATTTTGTTAAAAAATAAAGAAGGAATAAGAGACTTCTATGGTCTTCTTAGGTGGGGAAGCTTCAAAGAAAGGTGAAAAATATAGTCAATTCCCATTTCCACTATGCTGAATGGGTTGTACTGTTCTTACTGTACTCAAATAAATGATTTCCTATAGGTTTGCATTACTGTCCTTTTCAGACTATTTTATAAATGAAAGGCACAGACTTGTAAGTTAACAATACTAAGTGTGATCTTATTCTAAAAATCAATCCTATTTTCAGAGGAATAGCAATATTGGGATTGATTTACTAAATGCAAATAGATGGTGCACTTTGCAAGTTGCAGTTGCTCCAGAGCTTAGAAAACCACCAAAAGCTCTGCTGACTTCAAGCATCCAATAATATGCAAGTAAAAAGGCCTTTTTTTTTTCCTTGCATGTGATTGGGTATTCTTTACAAAGTGAAGCTTTTACCTCATTTTACTAAGCGCTGGAGCATCTGCACTTGAAACTTGGAACTGCACTTTGCAAAGGGCACAGTCTATTTGCCTTTAGTAAATCAACCCCATTGCATCCTTTTATCTATCTTTTATCAGACCAAACTATAATTGTAAATTTTAGGTTATTAGAAGACATAGAAAGTATAAATAGGATGTATTTTACAAAAATCATATTTCTTTTTTTTTTCTGCATAAAAGGGTCATCAAAATGGGTGTCATGTGCTTAGGGCTTTGTCTAGTACACAAGGACCCCACCTCCTTTTTGTTTATTATATAGTGCATTGGAAACTGATTTTATTTATCTATTTTGTAGTTCAGAAGAAATATCTCCAAATACATATTTTTTATGCCTATTCACAGGAAGCAGAAATGCGTCACTCATAAGGAACATACTGGAATCTTTTTGCAGGGTACTGTATGTAATTCTGTTTGAAGTGTGTAGACTATATGGCCTGTAGTGTACATATAGCCAAAACATGTTTTGTTTGTTTTGGTTAGAGCAAGGAAGGAATAAGACTCCATTCACACTGCCGCGACTTGTCAGGCGACTTGTGTGCCCTCAAGTCGCCCCAAGTCGCTTGACATAACAAATCCAATGTAAATCAATGAGAGCTGTCTTAATTGGCACTACTGAAGTCGCTCCGACTTCAGAAAAGGGTCCTGTACTACTTTGAGGCGACTTGTATCCGACTTGTGCCAATAGACTTCAATGGGAGTCGCCTCCAAGTCGGATCCTTATCTTATTTGAAGCGACTTGTGATCCGACTTTCCAGGAAGAAGAAGGAAAATTAACCAGGCATTCCTCACATTGCAGCCATGCCTACAGTTCCTATATACCATTATCTCTGCCTGGTCTGTGTGAGTGGCACTGGTGGACACAGATAAGTGGCACTGGTGGGCAGTGGCACTGGTGGACACTGATTCGTGGCACTGATATGTGGCACTGATATGTGGCACTGGTGGACACTGATTCGTGGCACTGATACGTGGCACTGATATGTGGCACTAGTGGACACTGATTCTTGGCACTGATAAGTGGCACTGGTGGACACTGATTTGTGGCACTGATACGTGGCACTGATATGTGGCACTGGTGGACACTGATTTGTGGCACTGATACATGGCACTGATACGTGGCACTGGTGGACACTGATTCGTGGCATTGATACGTGGCACTGATATGTGGCACTGGTGGACATTGATTTGTGGCACTGATACGTGGCACTGATATGTGGCACTGGTGGAAACTGATTAGTGTCACTGACACGTGGCACTGGTGGACACTGATTTGTGGGACTGATACGTGGCACTGATATGTGGCACTGGTGGACACTGATTCGTGGCACTGGTGGGCAGTGGCACTGGTGGACACTGATACGTGGCACTGATACGTGGCACTGGTGGACACTTAGTGTGAGGAAAGGGATATGCAGTGTAGTTAGGGTATTATATACCACTATAGTTAGATTCAATAATCTAGTTTCTGTAGGGAAAGTGTTAAGTGTCAGGGTGACCGTAGTGTAGTTTAGGGTGAACTGACTCTAACTGCTATGCCAGGGTGACAGAACTCATCCATGTCAGGGTGACCGCCATAAGAAAAAGATCATTGGGCGTTTTTGTTTCAGGTGTTTATTGGGCATTTTTTGGGCGTCTTAGGAGGCAGGCATGACATCTGAACTTCTGTATAGGGGTATATATACACACACATATATATATATATATATACACATACACACATTTAGGTGTGAAAGGAGGGTAACACCATCCCTGCAAATAATTTCAGTAGCGCAGGGATAGGGTTCCGCTCCTTTTACACCTATATGTGTGTATGTGTGTGTGTGTATATATACCCCTATACAGAAGTTCAGATGTCATGCCTGCCTCCAAAGACGCCCAAAAAATGCCCAATAAACGCCGGAAACAAAAACGCCCAGGTGTGACAGGAGCAGAACCCCATCCCTGCGCTAATAAAAATTCTAAGAAAAATTATCTTTTTTTCTGGTTCTGGACATGCTATAGAGCTGAAACTTCACAGGTACACTTTTTAGACCCCCCAGACACTAAATCCAAAGAAATCTCATTTTTTTAAATAGTTTTTTCAATAATTGGCTCTCTATCAAAAACGACAATTTTTAAGAACTTTTGGAATTAGGCCACAACACATCATATTCTGATTGGCCAAATACAAAGTCGTACAAAGTCGTCTATCATATAAGTCACTTAAAATAATTCACAAGTCGCGCTAAGTCGCGCTGAAGTCGCGCTGAAAGTTGCGCTAACAAGTTTCCCCCTTATGAGGCCACTTAGAGGTTGTGGTAGTGTGAACCGGCTCTAAGGAAGGATCAAAACCCCTGTGAAGTTTTAAATATTGTTTTTGCCCCTGCTGGAGTAATTCACCCTCATTATTGGACCTAGTGACTATTAGCACTGAGAAAATGGGGTTGATTTACTAAAGGCAGATAGACTGTGCACTTTCAGTTGCTCTAGAGCTTAGTAAATAAGGTAAAGATTTATTTTGCACAGAATACCCAATCATGTGCAAGGAAAATAGACAAAACAGCATTTTTTTTCTTACACATGATTGGATGATGGAAATCAGCAGAGCTTCTGCTCATTTAGTAAGCTATGGAGCAACTGCTCTTACAGAGTGCAACTGCACCTTGCAAAGTACACAGTTTATTTGCCTTTAGTAAATCAACCCCAAAAAAGTGATGACTAATCTAGAATTTTGCAGTGGCCACCAGAACAAGGAGGTGAAGGCAAATGCTCCCACCCAAAGCTCTACAAAGCCTGTGGACTCAATGACATAAAAAAAAAAAAAAAAGAACATATTAAGATCTGAGAAAACAAAATGTTTGACAATCAGTGCTTTACAGAGGCACATTTTCCTCATTTTGTAGGAATCTTATATCACTTTCTGTTGCATCTTCAAGACATGAATTGAAGGGTAATTTTCCCAATGGACCACATACATAAAAAATACATGTATGCCCAAAGCTAAAAAGGTTTGGGCTATACATACATTTTACAGTGCAGCTACAGCAATTTGTTTTTATGTTTGAATAGAGTGGAGAATTTAGAACACGTGTCAGGTTTTTGTTGACGCTCGTGTCCCTGCTAGAGGGATTCATCCTCTCTGTTTGTCCTGGCAACCAGATCAATAAAAGTGAAAGTAAAAGAAAATCCCCAATTTTTTTTTTTTTTATGAAAACCAAAATAGAAATACAGAGAGAAGTTTCCAAATCTTCCAAAGGAAATATTAGTTCTAGTGACAACTATCAGAACCCTCCTAAAAATGAAAAAAAATAAAAAAGGTTTTGACTTTAGTTCTACTTTAGAGAGCACAATTGTGAGCAGAAAACTGCATCAACACCCCTCATGGACTTTGAAGATAGATCAATATAGTAAAAAAGTATTTTTATTGTACAATTGTAAAAAGTAGAAAAATAAATTAATATTACATCCATTTAGAGAAGGAAGACACATGTAATGGGTACTAGTTCATTTTTATTATTATAAACGTTTATTGAAAAGTAATAATAATATATACATATTCATGAACATATTATGAAGCAAGTATACATGTGAAACATGTGAAGCATAGCATACATATGAAACATATCAAACTCAGTAAGCATGTGAAACAAAATATACATGTATACATGAGAAACATTACATCTATACGTTGACTTACACTATGAGAGATAGAAAAAGGTACGTGAGATGAAAAATTGCGAGTGGCCTAGAGAACACACTCCAAAATTCTTATTGATACATAGTATAAATCAAAATCCCTAGAAATACCATACTTGCAATTTCAGAGAATGAAATTATTTCAAAGTACAAGAATGAAAGAAAGGTAGGAAAAACCGTAATGTCATAAAGAAAATTTAAAGATAACTGTTCCAATTCATTCAACCAGAACAGTATTAGTTAAGTAATTTAGTCCAATAACTATAGAATTCTGAAAAGTCAGTGTGAATATACAATGGAGGCAAATAAGGAGAAATTCAAACAGGTTTGGTTAAGCCTATTCTATCAATGAGCACTTATACAGATACCAAGGGTCCCACTTTTTATCAAAAGATTTTTTAGTATTAGTGGTAGAATGATGTAATCATTCCATCGAGCGTATATCCTCAATCCTATTAATAACCATAGAGTAGGGAACTTCTTTGCTTTTCCAATTCATTGCTATTGTCCACAGTACTGCGATGCTGATGGTATGAATCAGCCTTGCAGTATGCGTGGGCGTGTCTGGAATACCATGAAACAATAGGCACTGTGATAGTGTAAGGGTGATATTCTTCCCTATAACTTCCCTATAACTTTCTCAACTAGTGAAAATATTTTGGACCAAGTAGGAGATGCTTCAGCACAGTCCCAGAAGATGTGTTTCAGGGAGCCAGGTTAGCCACATCCCCTGAAGCATGTGGGGGAGACGTCCGGGTAAAATTGTGTAATTGTGTAATTGTACTGGGGTGTAATACCACCTCGTCATGACCCTCACAGCTGTTTCTCTGACGTTCAAGGATTTTGTGGCTTTGTGCATGTTAAGAATCATGCTATGCCATTCTTTAATTAAGTAAGTCGTTGACAAGTCTTGTTCCCAATCTGTCATATATTTAAGCTTTATGTTCGGGTCTGTGGAGATTAGATCAGTATATAGTCTGGAGATCTAACCCCTTGAGAGGGGGTCAATCAAGCAAATGTGTTCAAAGACCCTGAGTGAGCTATGAGATGGTTGCGAGAAATAGGATTCAAAAAAGGCCTTTATATCATTATAGTTCTGTCTCTCAGACTGAGGTACTAGTTCATTTTTTTATAAGTAGAAAGGTATGGAAGCTGTGTGGCCGCCTATAGTAGTCACCGGGCTGGCTACCATACGTTATGTATAAACACCTAACCTGTTTCTAACTATTACTGTGAAGTCCTTCTTCAGAAGTGACAAAGTGAGTACTGGTATATTCTGGAACACAAACATGTGCTATTAGTAATGAAAAAATAAATTAATTCTTATTATACAGTAAATATGTCATGGAGATATAATAATATCACATTAGTACAAATCAATATACAGGCTGTATTGTACTTACAAAATTCAATAACTTAATTGTACATCAGAGCTGGATACAGGATAGATATTGCCGAATGGATATGCATGTTTAGGGACCCAATGTAGGCGTGAACTGGCATGACCCACGAAGAGCAGAGCTACAGTCACAAGGACCCAACAGTGGAAAAACCGCCTGTGATACCAACAGCCACATGTATCGTCTATAAAAAAATAGATAATATATAGGTAGAAAAAAGGTAAACGTATCCATCAGCTAAACAGGCCGTGAAGGTAAGTAAGTGTATTGCATTCTGTTGCCCCTAGGGAGATAGTAGATCTGCAGAGTGCAAAACAAGCATTAGCAAAGAGGTGATACAAATTCCTCCCCTATCCAAGTTTAGCATATACTGTATTGAGGAACCAATAGAGGAAGTAAGTATTAGCATAATAAAATCATACCTGTCTGTTTTTTTTGGTATCAATGTTTGTTTAAAACAGCCACAGCCGCCATTAGCTCCATGTAGTCGGAACTAGCCTTGAGGAGTGAGGGTTATATACACCTTACCTACAGGGGATCGGTAACAAATTGGTGATGTAACACAGCTGGCTATTAGTGTGGTGGAAGTGCCTGTTGTCCTAGCAACAAGCCATATCCACCTTTTTTAGCAAGCAATTGTGGACAGTTCACAATCGCTTGCTAAAAAAGGCCCACTAACGCTCCATATGGGAGCGAAAGGGGCCTTTGTGCACTGGGTGCTGTATCAAACCACCCCCTCATAGGCCAACAGATCCGCCCATGGATTGCCACCATGTTTCACCATTACCGGCAAACAAGAAGATACAGTACATATTAACATAGCAGAAATTGGTCAACATTAGTTTGATATTTTAGCAGGCCGGTATGGATCGTACACTTGATCCTCCAGGTGCAGTCCTCTTCCTGTTTGCATTCCAACTTGTTGGAAAACTGCCCTGCAGTCCAATCTCTGAAGGGAAGGGATCATGCTCTGCTTCAGTATGTCCCAGTACATGTTGGCATTCATGGTTCCCTAAATGAACAGTAGCTTCCCAGTGCCACAGCACAGATGCAGCCCCAGCCCATGACACTCCCACCACCATGCTTCATTGTAGGTAAGGCAAACTTGTCTTTGTACTCCTCATCTGGTTGCCGCTACACACGTTTTACATCATCTGAACCAAATAAGTTTATCTTGGTCACAGCAGACCACAGGACATGGTTCCAGTAATCTATGCCCTTAGTCTGCTTGTTTTCAGCAAACTGTTTGCAGGCTTTCTTGTGCATCATCTTAAGAAGAGGATTCCTTATGGGATGACAGCCATGCAGTCCAATTTGATGCAGTGTGCGGCATATGGTCTGAGCACTGATAGGCTGACCCCCCACCCCTTCAACCTCTGAAGCAATTCCGGCAGCACTCATACGTCTATTTCCCAAAGGCAACCTCTGGATAGGATGCTGACCACGTGCACTCAACTGTTTGCATCTTCTTTGGTCGACCATGGTGAGGCCTGCTCTGAGTGGAACTTGTCCTGTTAAACCACTGTATAGTATTGGCCACCGTGCTGCGGCTCAGTTTCAGTGTCTTGGCCATCTTCCTATAGCCTAGGCCATCTATATGTAGAGCAACAATTATTTTTTCAGATCTTTAGAGAGTTCTTTGCCATGAGGTGCCATGTTGAACCTCCAGTGACCAGTATGAGAGAGTGAGAGTGATAACACCAAATTTAACACACCTGCTCCCTATTCACACCTGAAGAAGGACTTCACAGTAATAGTCCGAAACATTTTAGGTGTTTATACATAATGTATGGTGGCCAGCCCAGTGACGACTATAAGTGGCCGCACAGCTTCCATACCTTTCTACTTAAGTAATGGGTACTATACATACATATTTTTATATGTATCTTCCTTCTAAATGGCAGTAAAATTTGTTTCATTTTCTACTTCTATTTTTACAATTGTACAATAAAAATACTTTTTTACTATATTGTTCCGTCTTTAAAGTCCATGAGAGGGGCTGATGCAGTTTTCTGCTTACAATTGTGTTCTCTAATTACTTTTGGACTAGACAGACCTCTCTTCCCCACACACACCAATACCTCGTATATAATAGTTAGTTCTACTCTAAGTATAATTGCAATGTTCCTGGATAAAGCTAGAAGTACTAATTGGTTAATTTGTTGCCTGACAACTGGAGGTGGTAAATGCTCCAATTAGCGAGAAGGAAATCCAAAAGACTAACAAATCCCCCGGACCCGATGGGTTCTGAAATTAATATAATAAGGCACTTCAGGCTTCGCTATCATCCCTTCTTGTCAGCCTTTTGGAAGTGGCAGCTTCGGCTGCTTCATTTCTTCCTGAGATGCTGAGAGCACACATTGTAATTTTGCCGAAGCCGGGAAAAGAACCAACAACTCCTTTCAATTTCAGACCCATTTGCATTCTAAATTCTGATGTAAAACTATACGCTAAGATTATTTCTGGTCGCCTAATGCATAAAATGTCAAATCTAATTCAACCTGACCAGATGGGGTTTACATCTGGTAGACGATTCTCAAATGCTACCTGATGTATCATAAATATCATCCACTTCACGGAACTGCATTGTGTACCTTCTCTGTTCTTATCTATTGATGCAGAGAAGACATTCGATAGTGTGCTTTGACATTACATGACTCAGGTGCTCCTTAAGTTCAGCTTTCACAGACATATCCTGTCCACTATATTATCGTTGTATTTCCAACTTTCAGTTCAGGTTTATAGCTCTGGTATGTTGTCCAGACCCTTTTTTATTATGAATGAAACTCGCCAAGGCTTTCCATAGTCACCTACCATTTTAAATCTCATGATCTAACCCCTAGCTTAGAAAATCCGATCCCACCCATCCAATCTAGAATTCCAGTTTAGCACCAGGCAGAATAAGATCAATCTCTTTGCGGATAACACTGTTTCTAATGAACCACCAGACCTCCCTACCCTAGGCCCATTCAATTTTCACTCAAATTAGTAAAATCTCATATTACAACTTTTCTAAATCATTAATACTGAATGTGCATGTACCACCACAAGTTAAAGGCAATCCACAAAACCAACTCCCATAATCTTGGGCTATAGAGAGTATTCTTTACCTAGATATCACCCTAACACCAAAGGTGTCTTCTCTAGCTCATGCCAAATACAAACCTCTTCTTAGCAAAATAACTACAGATTGCCAACAGTTCCCTAAAGTAAATCTATCTTGGTCTGGCTGCATAGCCTCCTGCAAAATGATGGTGCTACCACAAATTCTATACCTCTCCCGCTCCTTCCCTATTCTACTCCCATTAGCATATTCAAAATCCCTAACTTCTATACTTACCCAGTATGTATGGCAGGGGAAATGCACTTGGTTAAATATAAAAAAAAGTTGGAGGGATGGGTCTAGTGGATATCAGAGACTACTATTGGGCTACACAACTGGATAAGTTAAAACACTGGTTTAGACCCTCTCTGGATACTCTCTGGACTGATATAGAACAAACTCTAGTACCAGCTTCTTACCTACTCACCCTGCTACTTGCCGAAATTTTGAAACCACTTTCTCTACCTGTTTACTGCTCCCAATACAATAATGTCTGCTAGCATGAAGGGCCCTTTTGGGCATGCCTTCACCCCTTCACCCCAACTCAGGAAAACACACTACCTGTTTGTGTATTAGAGTCTTTAATTCCGAATGTATCCATGTCTCATTTGAGTATTAAAGCCATTACTACTATACAGTGCCTTGAAAAGGTATACCTACCCCTTGAAATTTTCCACATTTGGTCATGTTACAACCAAAAATGTAAATGTATTTTATTGGGGTTTTATGTGATAGACCAACACAAAGTGGCACATAAGTGTGAAGTGGAAGGAAAATTATAAATGGTTTTTAAAATGTTTTACAAATAAATATCTGAAAAGTATGACATGCATTTGTATCCCGCCGCCTTTTTTTGGATACCCTTAACTAAAATCTAGTGGAACCAATTACCTTCAGAAGTCACCTAATAAGTAAATAGAGTCCAATTGTGTGTAATTTAATCTCAGTATAAATACAGCTGTTCTGTGAAGCCCTCAGAGGTTTGCTAGAGAACCTTAGTGAACAAACTGCATCATGAAGGCCAAGGAACACACCAGACAGGTCAGGGATAAAATTGTGGAGAAGTTCAAAGCAGGGTTAGGTTATAAAAAAATGTCCCAAGCTTTGAACATCTCATGGGGCACTGTTCAATTCATCAACTGAAAATGGAAACATTATGGCACAACTGCCAACCTACCAAGACATGGCTGTCCACCTAAACTGACAGGCAGGGCAAGGAAAGCATTAATCAGAGAAGCAGTCAAGAGGAACTCTGGAGGAGCTGCAGAGATCCACAGCTCAGGTAGGAGAATCTGTCCAAAAGGAAAACTATTAGTTATGCATTCCACAAATCTGGCCTTTATGGAACAGTGGCAAGAAGAAAGCCATTGCTGAAATAAAGTAATAAAGAAAAATAAAGAAGTCCTGTTTACAGTTTGCGAGGAGCCATGTGGGGGACACAGCAAACACGTGGAAGAAGGTGCTTTTGTCAGATGGGACCAAAATGTAACTTTTTGGCTAAAAGCAAATTGCTATGTGTCACGAAAAACTAACCCTGATCATCACCTTGAACACACCATACATGGTGGTGGCAGCATCATGTTGTGGGGATGCTTTTCTTCAATAATGACAGCAATGACAGGGAAGCTGGTCAGAGTTGATGGGAAGATGGATGGAGCCAAATACAGGACAATCTTAGAAGAAAACCTCTTAGAGTTTTCAAAAGACTTGAGACTGAGGCAGAGGTTCACCTTCCAGCAGGACAATTACCATAAACATACAGCCAGAGCTACAATAGAATGGTTTAGATCAAAGCATATTCATGTGTTAGAATGGCCCAGTCAAAGTCCAGACCTAAATCCAATTGAAAATATGTGGCAAGACTTGAAAATTGATGTTCACATCCAATCTGACAGAGTGTCAGCTATTCTGCAAATAAGAATGGGCAAACATGTCACTCTCTAGATGTGCAAAGCTGGTAGGGACACTCCCAAAAAGACTTGCA
The DNA here is from genome assembly GCF_965119305.1 of Pelophylax lessonae. Classification (NCBI taxonomy): domain Eukaryota; kingdom Metazoa; phylum Chordata; class Amphibia; order Anura; family Ranidae; genus Pelophylax; species Pelophylax lessonae. The sequence goes on from NC_138771.1 coordinate 370,948,640, forward strand.
GCTGTAATTGCAGTGAAAAGGTGGTTCTACAAAGTATTGACTCAGGGGGGCTGAATACAAATGCATGCCACATTTTTCACATATTTATTTGTAAAAAATGTTAAAAACCATATATCATTTTCCTTCCACTTCACATTCATGTGCCACTTTGTGTTGGTATATCACATAAAATCCCAATAAAATACTTTTACGTTTTTGGTTGTAACATGACAAAATATGGAAAATTTCAAGGGTATGAATACTTTTTTTAAAGCACTGTAAATTATTATACTATGTACCTGCAGCTCCAAGACTGTTGGGGAACTAATGGAGGAACTGCATGTCTCGAGTTAAAATTTCTTAACTCTTCTGTCCCACAAGGGGAGGTATTGCACTCTTTTACGCACTTTTCAAAGACAAACTATTCTTTGTTAAACATGATACCATAATGCAACGGCAGGGCGACCTCAACCATCAGTTCTCAGACCCTTAATAGCTTAAAGCCATCGGTTCTATTAATGCTTTAACAGGCAATGTCCAGCATTGGGAATTTGCTAAAAAAAAACCTGTATCCCGGAGGTATTGTACCCCAATACGAATGCATGCTTTTTCCTCCATTGGCTCTCCTATGTGTTGATGGGAATGCAGACAAATTGGGTCTTTGTACCATATACTCTAGGCATGCAAATGTCTGGCTATCTTTTGACGCAAAATATCTCATATCCTAATGGATATAGCAGGATGTTTATTCCCTATTACCTCTGCCCTTGCACTTCTTAATTTAATCTCCTTAACCAGTTCTAGACCAGAAGGATTTGCCCCCTTAATGACCAGGCCATTTTTTGTGATTCATCACTGCCTTACTTCAACGGGAAATTGCACGGTCGTGCGAAGCAGTACCAAATCAAATTGATGTGTTTTCTTCCCCATAAATAGAGCTTTCTTTTGGTGGTATTTGATCACCTGTTCAATTTTTATTTTTTGCGCTATAACCAAAAAAAAGAGGGACATTTCTGAAAAAAAAAACAATATTTTTCACATTCTGTTATATAACATTCCCAAAAAAAAAATTAAAAATCAAAATTTTTCATCCTTTTTGGCCAATTTATATTCTGCCACATTTTTTTGGTAAGAAACTAAAAATCGCAATAAACGTATTGATTTTGATTGGTTTGCACAAAAGTTATTGCGTCTACAAACTAGGGGAAAGATTTATGTCATTTTTATTTATTTTTATTTTTTTACTAGTAATGGCGGCGATCAGCAATTTTTAGCGGGACTTTGCGGCCGACAGATCAGATCCCTTACTGAAATTTTTGACACTTTTGGGGGGATCATTGACATTACTACAGTAATCAGTGCTAAAAATATGTACTGCTACTGTAATAATGACATTGACAAGGAAGGGGGTTAACCTAGGGGTGATCAAAGGTAAAAAAAAACAACCTATGCAGCCCTGTTGTTTTCTACAAAATCAATCAAGCATTTCATAAACTAGGAGGATGGGCCTCCACATAGATGGAAGATTTGGGAACGTTCCTTATTTTTCTCTAGTGCAGTGCTTGAATTTAGAAAAGTAGAAAATGCCAGAGTCTGAATTTTGGGTGCACAGGATCCCTGCTGTCGAGCCAGCAGTTGACAGGCCATATTGTTAAAGCTAATTTCTACTCAAATAAGTGTTGTGTCCTTTACTGAGAAGAGCCTTGGGCTTTGCAAGTGGAGTAATATTCTGAAAACACTTTTTTTTCTGTGTATTAACATTAAAGTTAACATTAAAGCAGCTTCAGTACACAAATGTCTCCTAAGGGGTTTTATTGCAGAAATCACAGTAAGTAAAGAGAAAAATATGACCCCAAATCCGCTTGGTTTCTATAACATCTATTGCTGACAATCTATTGATGGAGTTCAACTTCACTAGAATACAGCAAGCTGAAGCAACTCTCCACAAAACAGAGGTATCAGTGTATACTGTTTCAGGTCACCGGCTGCAGCACCTGACAAATTAATGTTCTACTATTCCCTTCTTCTAGGATTCCATACAAGAATAGCTTGGATGAAGTCTTCCCAGATCAAAACAGCTTTTGCAGAAACACAGAATGTAAAGCCTTTTAGCCTGGGCTCCAGCCCAAGGACTTCCAGCAAGACACATGTTTTCTTAAGCCACAGTCTCAGATTTTCCAAACCTCTAGATGCCCCAAAATAAAAATATATGAATTGTATGCACATTTTGTTTAAAAACTGCATTAAAAAATAAAACAAACTATTTCCAATATCTTACCAACTTAGAAAATCTCCAAATAAGTATAAAATTTCAAGGAACCTGTCAACATCTAGTATCAGCCCCCCAAGCCCCTCTAATACTAACCTGAGGTCTATCTAGATCAAGAGATGTTGCAGGACTGTCTCAGCTGCCCGGGACTCCCCTCCTCATTGGCCGAGACAGCAGCATGGTGCCATTGGCTCCTGCTGCAGTAAATCAAAGTCAGTCAGCCAATGAGGACAGAAAGGTGGCTGGGCAGAGGCTCCGTGTCTGAATGGACACAGAGAACTATAGTTCGGCTCGGGTGCCCCCATAGCAAGCTGCTTGCTGTGGCAGCACTCAACAGGAGGGAGAAGCTAGGAGCACCGAAAAGGGACCGGAGAAGAGGAGAATCTGGGCAGAGCAGGTAAATATAACATGTTTGTTATTTTTAGCTAAAAAAAATAGACTTTACAATCACTTTAATATCTATGCACATTAATAGATTTGGTGAGGGGAGTACCGCGCTTCAAGATAATATGTAATAAACTCGTGACTTAGTGTATTAAATTCATAAATATGTAAATAATTAAAAGTGATAATGTGTTAATAAATAAATATTCCTTGTGTCGTCTTTTATCTCATTATAATCTCTCTGTGTAAAAACCATATATTCCAAGTGTACATACCTTCAGGTGGAACTTTTCTACAGTTTAAAAATTAAATCCCAAATATAGCTGTAAATCCACTATATAAATACGTGAACAAATGCTCCAAGTGTTTTATAGTGCTAAAATAAATTAATAACATATGTCTAAAAAAGTGTTCAGGGTGTGATTAGTGATTTCTATTTACTTTAAAATACCAGTTATATTGCAATAAAAATTCCCAAATTCATATATTTTGCAATATAAATATGTAAAGTACTCTAGTGTCCCAAATTCAATAAATAAATAAATAAGTTCATAAATCTTTCTCCTCTGTGTATTCCGTGATTTCCTCCACTTATCCACTGTATATATGGGTGCTCTTCGGTGTAAATCACCTTTGGGTGTGCTACCTGCTCACCTGTATATCGCAGATCATCAGCCTCAGAAATCTCCCAGGGGAAGAAGCTCCTTTCTCCTTTCTTCCTCCGGATCTCTCTATTAAATGCTGTGGTTAGTGGTATACTTTTCCTCTATATCCCTCCTTCCAGGTGTCTGCTTACAAATTCCCTGGTGATATCCCAGATCTAGGAATAAGGGGGGCCGATATAGTGTAATATTGTTTAAACTTTTTATTGTACCAAAGCAAATAAAATCATATCCACTCACATTTCAAACAGGATGTACTCGCATATGTGTATCGCGGGATTCTCCCGTCCTCTACTACGTCACTTCCGGTGTACGTCCCTACGCGTTACATCACGAGGTCAAGTGACTTCTTCAGGGGATGCTCTTTAAGATGCCTATGTCTCAAGACAATTGCTCTCTACATTTCAGGCATTAGATATTTTTAGTATGGTATGTTGTATACAGAAGAAATAATACCCTTTGCAAAATCAGATAACACTCCCTACCACTGGGCTTTTATACTCTCATAATTGTTATCTTCTCCTGGGGGCTTATTTCACCATGCAATGGTAAATATTTTTACAGGTATTTTTATAGTGCCATCAATTTATAAAATGCTTTACATACAGTACTATTTATTTACATCAGTCCCTGACCTAAGGTATCTTACAAACTAAGATCCTGTCTCACATGCACACACATATTGGCACCAATCCAGACAGGAGTCAATTAACATTTACCTACCAGCATTCCTTTGGAGCATGGGAAACCTGGAGGAAACCCATGCAAGCACAAGTAAAACATGTAAACTTAATTCAGATAGTATTCTGGTGGGGATTTAAACTAAGGTCTCCAGTGCAGAAAGGCAGATATGCTAATCACTGAACAACTATGCTGCCACTGATAAAAAAATGGACATTAAAAAGAAAATGTTAAAAAAGACTTTAGGTACTGCCAAAGTTGGTTTTATTAAGAATCGACCAGAAGGGTGCCCAAGCTTTTGAATCTGCCAAATGTAATATTCTATTCACGTATTACAATATTTTAAAATGATAAAGCTTCAACTTTTTAATTAAAATAATAAACATGTTATACCTACCTGTTCTGTGCAATGGATTTGCACAGAGCATCCCCAATCCTCCTGTTCTGGAGTCCCCCACTGGCACTCCTGGATCTTCCTCTTTGGTGAGTGCCCTCATAGTAAACCGCTTCCTATGCTTGCAGGCATGTGGGCTTGCTCCCGAGCCTCCCTGTCTGCGTCTATTGATACAGACAGAGAGGCTTGGCCCTGCCCCCTACTCCCTCATCAGAAGACTTGATTGACAGCAGCAGAAGCCAAAGGCTCCTCTTTCTATCAATCTGCCCAGTGAGGAGGAAGAGTGCAAAGAGAGCCGATGCTCTGGTGCACAACACTGGATCAAGATCAGACTCAGGTAAGTATAAGGGAGGCCAATTACTTAGTCATGCAACACTGTACCTAAATGAAAATGTTTCATTTTTCTTTAGACAAATAGAGATTTCTTTTGGTAGTATTTAATTACCACTTTTTATTCTTTGCTATATAGACCAAAAAATACCACAAATTTTGAAAAAAAAGAAATACATAACATTTTGCAAATAAATAATCCTTCTCTATAAATTTAGGCCAAAATAGATTCTACTACACGTCATTGGTAAAAATAAACCAAATCAGTATATGTTATTTTTATTGTGTGAAAGTTATACAGTCTACAAACTATATATATATATATATATATATATATATATATATATATATACAGTATATCACAAAAATGAATACACCCCTAACATTTCTGTAAATATTTGATTATATCTTTTCATGTGACAACCGGTGCTTTAAGTGGGCTGGTACGCACCGGTACTCAGTACCACCACTTCCAAATATAGCTCTTGAGTGTACCGCCACCTCTCCGTGTGCCCAGAACATGCTTTTAGCATACCGGTACGCAGTGGCATCACTAGGGGGGGCCAGAGGGGGCCATGCCCCCCCAACATTAGCCTGTGCCCCCCCTAATTAAAACCAAGAGAGACAGAACAGTGCCGGCGCAGCCGAGCCGAGACGCTCCCTCGCATGAGTCGCGTTGCCTCTACGAACAGGCTGGCACATGGCGGAGTGGGCGTGCACAGCACCATGTTGTCACACGGCCAACGCCAGCAGAGGGAGAGTGCGCGCAGGTGCATATGCTTACCAAGCACCATCAGCCCGTCCCAGGCCCAGCCCAGGCCTAGAGAGCGCAGGACTGGACAGGCATGGCATGGACGTACTCAATGGACGGACTGACTGGGATAGAGTCAGAGTGTCGGTTTCGGGAGTCGGTCAACGGTCGGTGTCGGTGTGGTGAGAGTAAGACAAGGCAGCAAGCAAATGCCAGTGCCCAGCGGCCAGCCCAGCAACAGTCAGAGTCAGTCAGAGCCTCAGAGGAGCATAGCCATTATTATCAGGACACGAGAAGCAGGCCGCGCCAGGGGGCATCAGTTTTAGAAGTGGCAGCAGCCTGCAGCCTGGGAGGTAAGTCACTGGAGCAGTGAGTCCACTTACTGCACATTTGCATTCTCATGATACCACCTTCACACCCTGCCTGAAAATGACAATGTGGCTGACAATGCTGACAATTTACTGAACTGGTCCACTTACCTGCCACCTCTAAAATCGATGTCCCCGGGCCTGCTCCTTGTGTGCTGGCTGTGTCTGGTTCCCTTACTGTATGCTGCTGCCTCGCCTTACTTGTGACTCCACTGATGCTGTCCGCACACTCTCTGGGCCTTCAAATGCATAAACATGAAATATTCGTGACTGATGCCCAAATGTTTCATGTTTATGCATTTGAAGGCCTAGAGTGTGTGGAGTCACCGGTAAGGCGAGCCAGTAGCACGCAGCTGAAGAGCCAGACACAGCCAGCACATGAGAAGCAGGCCTGGGGACATTGATTTAGAGATTGTTTTTTATAAGGTTGTCTGTCTGTTGACTGCTGTATATAAAACCCCTTCAATATAGTTGTTGTTACCTCAGGGGATGAGGGGAGTCATAAAAAAAAAAAATGTATAGGCTATAATAGAGTAACGGCACCTCTTTTGGGCCACTTAAAGCACTGGGGACAACACTGAAGAAATGACACTGTGCTACAATATAATATAGTGAGTGTACAGCTTGTATAACAGTGTAAATTTGCTGTCCCCTCAAAATAACTCAACACACAGCCATCAATGTCTAAACTGCTGGCAACAAAAGTGAGTACACCCCTAAGTGAAAATGTCCTAATTGGGTCCAAAGTGTCAATATTTTGCGTGGCTACCATTATTTTCCAGCACTTCCTTAATCCTCTTGGGCATGGAGTTTACCAGGTTGCCACTGGAGCCCTCTTCCACACCTCCATGATGACATCACGGAGCTGGTGGATGTTAGAAACCTTGCACTCCTCCACCTTCCATTTGAGGATGACCCACAGATGCTCAATAGGGTTTAGGTCTGTAGACATGCTTGGCCAGTCCACCACCTTTACCCTCAGCTTCTTTAGCAAGGCAGTGATGATCTTAGAGGTGTGTTTGGGGTCGTTATCATGTTGGAATACATGTTGGAATTCATGGTTCCCTCAATGAACTGTAGCTCCCCAGAGCCGGCAGCACTCATGCAGCCCCAGACCATGACACTCCCACCACCATGCTTGACTGTAGGCAAGACACACTTGTCTTTGTACTCCTCACCTGGTTGCCGCCACACATGCTTGACACCATCTGAACCAAATACGTTTATCTATGTCTCATCAGACCACAGGACATGGTTCCAGTAATCCATGTCCTTAGTCTGCTTGTCTTCAGCAAACTGTTTGTGGGATTTCTTGTGCATCATCTTTAGAAGAGGCTTCCCTTTGGGATGAAAGCCATGCAGACAAATTTGATGCAATGTGCAGCATATGGTCTGAGCACTGACAGGCTGACCCCCCCACCCCTTCAACTTCTGCAGCAATGCTGGCAGCACTCATATGTCTATTTCCCAAAGACAACCTCTGGATATGTTCTGAGTGGAACCAGTCCTGTTAAACCACTGTATGGTCTTGGCCACCTGTGCTGCAGCTCAGTTTCAGGATCTTGGCAATCTTCTTATAGCCTAGGTCATCTTTATGTACAGCAACAATTCATTTTTTCCACTCCTCAGAGCGTTCTTTGCCATGAGGTGCCATGTTGAACTTCCAGTGACCAGTATGAGAGTGATAAAATATATAATCAGCAAACAGACAAAGGTTCAATCCAGGAAGCAGGTAAAAATGTGCCTATGGTCAATAAACAGACCAGGGCTGGTACAACTGGCAGGCAGAGGCAACACTGCACTGTTGTAGTGGTGATCAGGAGGACTGTAACTATTATGGCAGTGATCAAGGACACGGCAACTGGTATGGCACTGATTAGGGACACTGTGGTGCTGACCAGGGACATTATAACTGGTGTGATGATGATCAGGAACAATGTGACTTGTGTGGTGGTGAATAGGGACACTGTGAGTGGGAATTAGTGACAGTATGAAAAAAAAAATAACATTTTTTATACAATTTTTTTCTCATATTGTCACCAGAGCAATGCAGTTTTATCATAGTCACACTGTACTACTCTAAGATTTTTTTTATTGCACTCTGATTGCTTATTACAGTGATGATCCATGTAATAAGCATAATATTTGTAACACGGTTCAAAGGTTTCATTTATGAAACCTTGCTTACTACAGTGACTCACAAATATCACATGGTTCAGGGACAATCACAGAGATCACACAGTAGTAGGCAAGGCATCATCAATGATAGCCTTGCTTATTACTGCAACTATGATTGCTGTGATTGGTCAGAGTGATCAAATGGTACCAGATCCACTCACAATGGCCCCGGAATTGTGTTTGGTAACTAGCTGTGTCATGTGGACACAGTTGGTTACAGATCGTGTTGCTCTGCACCCCAAAGGGGCACACATAGGATGCAGTTCTGGGAGGAGTATGGGTATGTTCTCCAAAAACTAGAGATCATCTGCATGGCTATTTTCATACATTAGCTGGGCAGAAAGTGGTCACCCTTCTACTACTGTATTTTTAATGAAATAATGTAAAATATTATTTTATGTACACAAAAGGATGCGTAATAAAAATTACAAAAAATTACAATACGAAAGGATACATAATATAAATTATCCTTTTGCGTTGTTTTCTTTACTCTGCCAAATTGTTTTTGAACTTCTGTTTCTGACCTGAAGTTCCTAATGCTGAACTCTAGAAAAATAACTGTTATTTAAAGGAGAAGTAAAGCCAAACCTCTTTTTCAGAGGATAGTGGGTTAAAGTCCACTGTATGCTGATGTCTCTCAGCTGGTCCAGGCTCTGGATCGATTTCAACTTGACAGTTGGGATCCACCAAGTTTCCTGAACCGGCAGCTGGCTCAGCTTCTCAGTGAGATGCAGGGAAACTGAGCCAGCTGCTCTCTCTTCCTCCACAGCCCATAGCCCCAGTGGGCGCTGGAGGGGTAGAGCAGAGAGCCAGTGACTGATAGTCACTGTCTCTCTGCTCAATGAAGACCAAGAACTGAATGATCAGTGGTGTTTGTTTGCTCAGTTCTTGGTCTAGTGGTGGTGAGGGACAGCTGTGGCGGTGCTGCAGCCATCTAGGTAATTAAATTAAATTAACCTCTCTTTTAAATATATTATTCAACAACCACAAAGGATTTAAATGCAATTTGCATGCACCAAAAATCCAGATATTACCTTGTAAAAGTACTGCTGCCTTAGCCTGTGCACAGAGCAGAGTTGTGAGAGGGACCCAGCAGGTACACTCATTACAGGCTGCCTGCAGAAAATTAGAGAGAGAGAGCAGCAGTGACTAGTCTTTATTAAAGAAAGCTCCTGTACAAAGTCAAAGTTTGACTACTGCCCAGATATGTAAGAAAATATCTAAAGATCACTAAGATGTAAGAACACACAAGCCTATTGGTATTTAGACAATATTTGCTCATCCTGGAGTTACATTTTTTGTGACCAATGATATTAGGGGTTAGTAATGGTCATATCGATACTACAGGAACTGTAAAATTATCAAAAAGTATGAAGATGTACATTCCTCTGGAGTATCATAATGACTTAAAGCAGCCCCCTCCACCATCCTAAAAAAGTAACAAAAAGAAAAGATTATTTAGGGTGTGGGATAGCATGACAACACAGAACTATGTATATGTTGGTGGCTACAGTCACAAATCAATAATTCATATTTATATTGCCTTTAATTAATTTATTCCTTTTTCATATTTTCCATAAATAAGTTTTATTTAATATGTATGTAGCCTTAAGTCATGTTTATTTGCTATATTAGGAAATGTTTAATGATATAAGTTTGCAAATTTGCAGTGGAAATGTGTAAACCATTGGAAGCAGTATCTGAATATATGTTTGCCTTATTTATCAAAATACATGGACTTTCTCTTCCAGGTTTTTTAAATGAGTTTTCCTTTAATATCTTCAGTACATTTGATGGAACATATGCATTAGGATTGTCAGGCAGCTGTAAAAAAGTTACTTGCATGTGTGCAATTTTTTTAAATTTTTTTTATATAACCTGTTGTTTACAGAGCTCCCCTTGAACATTTCTAAAGAAATGTTCTCTGCATGGTGTTTTGTTATTTCTGATATATTTAGTTTTCTCTAAGGTTAGAGAACTGCCAAATAATGAGGTTAATGCTGTTCTGTTACTTCAAGCTTGCTGCCCTAATGGAAATTATTATGCAGAGCTACCCATGCTGTTCTCAAAGTATACTTTATGGGGTGATTTGATTGACTTTAGAGAATCTCAAAAATAATATGTCAGGTAATAACTTTATATACATTTTATAACAATTGAATGTACTTTTTAAATGATTATTTTAGTAGCATTTTTTTATTACGCTTACTATGGTCTCCATGATGTGATATTATACAGTATGTGGCTACTTTATTAGGAATGCATATCTGGTGGTATTAAAGATGCTTTTTACCTTCAAAACAGTCTTTATGGCATTCATTTAGCAAGATGCTTGAAATAATGTCCCCTAAGGAATTTGGTCTATGCTGGCCTCATAGCTGTACTTATTTCCTGTAGATTTATTAGCTACTTTTTGATGCTTCAAACTTTCAGAATAATCCAAAATTAGTTTTAGTTAGAGTGACAGTGTTTACTTAACTTTTTATGGGTAATTTTATAATGACTTTTTTATGTTTTGTCCTCTTCTATATTGTTGTTGTATTAGATACATTGATTTGTATATTATTCTGTAGAGCAGTGGTCTCCAAACTGTAGCCCGGGGGCCAGATGCAGACATTTGCTTGCCTTTATCTTGGGGCACTATTTTACCAACAATGAGACATAATTCCGCCCAATGTCACCAATGATGGGGCACAATTCCTTCTAAAGACACCAACAATACACCAACAATAGGGCACAATTCCTTCCACTGACCCCAACTATGGGGCGCTATTCCTCCCACTGACACCAGAGATAAGGCATTGTTTTTTTTTTTATATATATTTTTATTTGAAACATTTCAAAACAAATATAATAATGACATACAGTGTTTGGAGTTTGGAGACCCCTGCTCTAGAGTGAGAAAACACTCAGTTAACAATCATTCTGCCTCCTTTTCTAAAGTGGAATTTAAAAAAATGGAGAGACTGATACCTCTTATTAGGATGCACAGCAATCACATCATCAATGGACACACAGTCACCAAAATAAAGACACCAGGCCAGACAAAAGATGGCAGTGAACTTAGCAATAAGGGAGAGTGTGGATATTTTATTGCAGGAGGAGGCCAAACTAGCAATTAGTGTAGTACCCTCCTAGGTAGGTGCTAGTGAGAGAGTATAGTTTTTGGCTCTGTCTGCCTATCAGAGGAGCTGCAGGCAAATCTATATTGATCTCTGTCTACTAGAGAGCAGGATCTGTTAGTGAGGTCTGCTCATTGAACTCGGTATGCAATTCAGTGTGTCTAGAGAGTGTTTCACACTGGTCCAATAGGGAGGCATGTTGGAGAATGGGAGGGAGCATGACAAATGAATGCATAGGCTTTGATAAAGTCCTGGTGATTGGCAGTGGCAGGTCGCCTCGGTGCATTCTGGGATACTGTATAAAAGTCAGGAGCACATGTGCTGCAGGGTCTTTGGCTGGAAAGCAGATTCCCGAGGGAGGGTGGCCTCCTCTGTAGCAGTGGCACGTGGCCTCAGGAGGGCCTCCTGAGGGCCAGAGGAACAGAGCTGAACCCAGAGGTCCAGGAGAGCTGACTGAGGGGGAGACACTGGAGACCCTAGAAAAACAGTATTGTGAGTAAAGGGGCTTGTGTCGAGGTGCCCGACCTGAGGGGGGCCACCCCAAGAGTAGAATAGTCAGTGGACGGGTGTCGGCAGTCAAGAAAGAGGATACTGAGGAGAGTGTCCTGAAGATAACCTTAGATCATTAAGTTATCTTAGAAAAGAGACCTAAATCTAAATTCACCACAGTGGCAAGGTGAACCAACAGCCTGGCTTTACCAAGAGATAGAAGTCCTCCAGTATTGTGACTAGTTTATTTGGAGTATCCCACTATTCCCTTCTCCAAACTCTTAATTTATAATAAACAAAAACAAACAACTACATACCCGTTGTCAGAGACTCAATACCCTGCGCAGGCGCTGTTAGGAATGCTTCCTGAGCACACTGATGTGCTGTCATGAGTCTCCTAAAGGGTTAACCTAGAGCAGACTAATTTCTGTAATTGGCAAACAGGCTGCCTTATTTAAACAGCCCAGCAGCACTGCACTTTGCTGTGTTGTCTTCAGCTCTCCTGTATCCTGTGCCTGTTATATCTGCTGTTCCTGTTTACCTGACCCGGCTTGTCTTTGGATTCTGATTACCTGCTGCCCGCCCTGATCTTGGCTTGTCCTGACTATCCTCCTGTCTCGTCCTGATCTGTTTACCTGCTACCGGCTATTGGTCCTGGATCTGTTCCTGGCTCTCCCAGGGAATCCGGGGGGCCGTGACCTGGTGTTAGCAAGCAGCCAAATCCATCCCCACCTTCTGGGGCCCTGGTGAAGACCGGCTTACACTTAGACTCCGCGCCTCTGGTGAACCTGTGCCACGCCAGTTACCCGGTAAGCCACTCCTCTTACGTCAGGCTCTGCCACGTTACCCCGTGACAGTACAACACAGCCAAGACTGAGCCTGCTAGAGGAGCCTCTCCTATGGATGACATCTGCCAGCACCTTGCGGCCCTTACCCAAGCCGTTAAGTCCCTGCAAGAGGGCTATACCCAGCTGGAGGGGCGTGTTCAGTCCCTGACCCCCTCCACGGACCCTACAGTTTCTGCTGCTTCCATGGCTCCCTCCGGTCCGACCGTGGTGATGCTGCCTCCTGAGCCAAGGGTCCCTACGCCGGAAAGGTTTTCTGGGGATCGGAGCAAGTTTAGAGCCTTCCGCAATGCCTGCGAGCTGTACTTCTCCCTGCAACCCCGAACCTTCTCCTTGGAAGCAACCAAAGTGGGGTTCATCATATCCCTGCTTCAAGGTGAACCTCAGTCCTGGGCTCACCGCCTGCTTGAAGAGCGCAATGACCAGCTGGACTCCATGACGACTTTCTTTAACGCAATGGCGCAGTTATACGAAGACCCGCAGCGCACTGCTACCGCAGAAACCGCGCTTACTTCACTTCAACAGGGCCGTAGAGCCGTAGAGGATTACGTCACTGACTTCAGGCATTGGAGTAGGGACACTCACTGGAACGACGCAGCCTTGCGACATCAGTTCCGCCTGGGTCTTTCAGAAAACTTGAAAGATGAACTGGCCCGAGTGGGTATACCCGAGACCTTGGAGGCATTAATCACCCTGGCCATACAGATAGACCGCCGGCTCCGTGAACGTAGAGCAGAGAGGTCCACGCAGCAGACCCGCCCAGTCTGGATGTTGCCACAGGTTCCTAATCCCGTCCACACTTTCTCCTCTGGTGCCCGTTCCAGCAACACTGCTCCGCTTATTTCTGAATCGGATACGTCGGAGCCGATGCAACTTGGGCTTATGCGTCCTTCCTTATCAACAGAAGAACGCTCACGACGATGTCAGAACAACCTGTGCCTGTACTGCGGAGAGGCCGGACACTTTGTACGCTCATGCCCAGCAAAGATGCGTAAGCGTCTTTCTATATCCCCCTCAAGTTATCCAGTCTCTGTCAACAATACCACTCACCTGGCTCTCTCTATCTCATTTCAGCTCCCAGAAGGCCCGATCCCGGTCACCGCTATTATTGATTCCGGGGCATGCAGCTGCTTCATTGATCTTACCTTTGCTGCCCATCAACGCATCCCACTTCGACCCAAGTCGCAGGGACTCTCCATCTTCCTAGCAGATGGGTCCCACATCAAGTCTGGGCCAGTTACCCAAGAAACCCCTCCATTGCCTGTGGCCACTCTCGAAGGGCACAAGGAGTTGTTATGCCTGGATGCCATCTCTTCTCCCTTGTTTCCCGTTATTCTGGGGTTACCCTGGTTGCAGGCGCACAACCCGCAGATTAATTGGACTTCTGGAGACGTCAAGTTCCAGTCCCCTTACTGCCAGAATCATTGCCTGCCAGTACGCCATAGTGCTCCTAGCACCCTACTCTGTATGGACGCTGATAAGGAGATACGTTCCTCTGTCCCAGTATCTTATCACGAATACTTGGATGTCTTCAGTAAACAGGGGGCTGAGACCTTACCCCCCCCACCGCCCCTATGATTGTCCAATTGAATTGCTTCCGGGGGCCGAGATCCCTTTCGGATGTATCTTTCCTTTATCGGAACGAGAATTGGGTACCCTTAAAGACTATGTGACGGAGAATCTAGAGAAGGGATTCATCCGACCCTCTACTTCTCCGGCAGGAGCTGGGATCTTTTTTGTGGAGAAAAAAGACCATTCACTTCGGCCATGTGTGGACTACAGTGAGTTAAATAAAATTACGGTCAAAAACCGGTACCCCCTACCCTTGATTCCTGAACTTTTCCAGAGACTAAGAACCGCCTCTGTATTCACCAAACTGGACCTACGGGGAGCCTACAATTTGGTCCGTATTAGGGAGGGGGATGAATGGAAGACAGCATTCCGCACCCGATTCGGGCATTATGAATATTTGGTGATGCCTTTCGGGCTCTGCAATGCCCCGGCCACCTTCCAGCACTTCGTCAACGACATCTTCAGAGACTATCTGGACATCTTTGTTATTGTCTACCTGGACGATATCTTGGTCTTCTCTTCCTCCCTGGCCCAGCACCGAGAACACGTTAAAAAGGTACTCCACCGACTCCGGCTACACAGGCTCTACGCAAAACCCGAGAAATGCAAATTTGAACAGCAGAGTATCCAATTCCTCGGGTTAATAATCTCCTCTGAAGGGGTCAAAATGGACCCTCAGAAGGTCTCCGCCATCCTGGATTGGCCCGCACCGGTGGATAAAAAGGGGATTCAGCGTTTCATAGGATTCGCAAATTTCTACAGGAAATTTATCAAGGGGTTCTCTTCCATCATCGCCCCTATTACCCTGCTCACCAAACAAGGTACCCGCTTCCACTGGTCTCCCGAGGCGCAAGTCGCATTTACAGCCCTGAAGGAGCTGTTTACTTCTGCTCCTATCCTCAGCCACCCGGATCCCGCCCTGCCTTACATCCTTGAAGTTGACGCCTCGGAAATCGCAGTAGGAGCAGTCATCTCCCAGCGTCAAGGTCTCAAGGACCTGATTCATCCGGTAGCTTTCTTCTCCCGTAAGCTTTCTCCTGCGGAGAGGAACTATGATGTAGGGGATCGGGAGCTCCTTGCCATCAAGACTGCCCTGGAGGAGTGGAGGTATCTATTGGAAGGGGCGGCACATCCCATACTCATCTACACGGATCATAAGAACCTGGAGTATTTGAGGACGGCCAAACGCCTGAGACCTCGCCAAGCAAGGTGGGCACTTTTTTTTTCCAGATTTACGTTCCATATAACGTACCGACCGGGTTCCAAGAATACGAAACCCGATGCTCTCTCTCGAATGTACGACAGTTCTAAAGAAACCATTGTACCTGACACCATCTTAACCCAAGGTAACTTTCTGCTATTACAGTCTGACCTTCTTACCGCTCTGAGACAAGCCACAGTAAATGCTTCCCATCCTGCTGGAACTATACTGGTACCCAGAAATGGACTGCTATGGAGAGGGGATCAAATTTTCGTTCCAGAAAGTGCTCGTGTGTCCATCCTAGGACTGTGTCATGACCACCCGATGGCTGGTCACTTCGGGATCCATAAGACCCTGGATCTTGTGCAGCGCACGTTCTGGTGGCCCGACTTGGAGAAGTGTTGTAAACAATATGTTTCCTCCTGTACTGTTTGCACACGAAGCAAGGCAACCCGAAATAAGGCATGGGGCCTGCTCAGACCACTACCAGTCCCTGACAGACCATGGAAGATGATTGCCATGGATTTCATTGTGGAACTTCCTCCATCAGACGGTTATTCTGCAATCTTCGTGGTAGTAGACCGTCTGTCGAAAATGGCTCACTTCATACCACTAAGAGGTACACCCTCCGCGCTTGAGACGGCACAGGTCTTCATCAGAGAAATTGTAAGACTTCACGGGGTCCCAATGAACATTGTGTCGGATAGAGGTGTCCAATTTACTTCTCGCTTCTGGAGAGCGTTATGTGATTCACTGAAAATCAAGCTGTCAATGTCCTCCGCATACCATCCCGGGCAGACTGAGAGGACCAACCAGACCCTCGAGCAATATATCCGAGGCTTCACCACCTTTGTTCAAGATAACTGGGTCTCGCTACTTCCATCAGCAGAGTTCGCATACAATAACGCCAAACACTCGGCTACAGGTCAGTCCCCATTCTATGCCAACTACGGGTTTCCCCCATCTTTCTTGCCCTGCTTTATTCCTGAATCTACAGTGCCAGCAGTCCGGGATATCTTGGAGTTCCTTAAGGAGAACAACAAAATCTTACAGGATGCCATGACCAAGGCTCAGACCTCCAATAAAGAGTTCTTTGACAAAAGATGGAGAGGTGAGTTGGTTCTCCAGCCCGGCAACCTGGTATGGTTAGCCACCACCAATCTCCGATTGGCATGCCCTTCCAAAAAACTGGCACCCAAGTTTATTGGCCCATTCCCTGTGAGGAGAAAATTAAATGAGGTATCTTACGAATTGACGCTTCCCGATTCCCTCAAGATCCATCCAGTCTTCCATGTTTCACTCTTGAAACCTGCAGTACCTGACTCCTTTCCTGGTAGAAGTTCAGAACCACCTGCTCCTGTCACCATCAACAGGGACGAAGAATTTGAGGTGGAGGCCATCCTAGACTGCAGAAGGCGGAGGAACCAGTTACAATACCTGGTTAAGTGGAGGGGCTACGGCCCCGAAGAAAATTCCTGGGAACCGGTACAGAATTTCCATGCCCAGGACTTAATCCGGAATTTCTTCCGCAACCATCCCCACAAAAGGAACCTTTTGGGCACCCGGAGGTTGCCCTTAAGGGGGGGGCAATGTCAGAGACTCAATACCCTGCGCAGGCGCTGTTAGGAATGCTTCCTGAGCACACTGATGTGCTGTCATGAGTCTCCTAAAGGGTTAACCTAGAGCAGACTAATTGCTGTAATTGGCAAACAGGCTGCCTTATTTAAACAGCCCAGCAGCACTGCACTTTGCTGTGTTGTCTTCAGCTCTCCTGTATCCTGTGCCTGTTATATCTGCTGTTCCTGTTTACCTGACCCGGCTTGTCTTTGGATTCTGATTACCTGCTGCCCGCCCTGATCTTGGCTTGTCCTGACTATCCTCCTGTCTCGTCCTGATCTGTTTACCTGCTACCGGCTATTGGTCCTGGATCTGTTCCTGGCTCTCCCAGGGAATCCGGGGGGCCACGACCTGGTGTTAGCAAGCAGTCAAATCCATCCCCACCTTCTGGGGCCCTGGTGAAGACCGGCTTACACTTAGACTCGGGGCCTCTGGTGAACCTGTGCCACGCCAGTTACCCGGTAAGCCACTCCTCTTACGTCAGGCTCTGCCACGTTACCCCGTGACACCCGTGAACTGATTATTGGATGAACCAAAGAGGAAAAGTGAGAGACTGTGCATGTCAAGGTTGCTAATGGTAACTCAGGGGGACCCGTAAGTGTGAAATCTGGCAGTCCTCAAGGGGGCAGTGCTACATTAGTTAAACAACCTACTCATACAATTGATTTAAAAAAGATACAGGAAAGCAGAACTGTTATGTAAATACAATCCGAGGAAGCAGACCTTGTATATGTAATTAGCAATAATGACTGTCCCAGGTATACAGTATATACCTGGAGATAAGGTTTACCTGTCTCAAGATATACCTGCAGATGAGACCCACAACGGTATCTTTTTTTTTAATGAAACAAATCTTCTGATGGGATTAGAATGTTCACAGCTCTATCCCTAGATAAATCGGTGTACACCAATATAATTAAGGTACTACTGACTACAGTACAACAAAATAAAGATGGGGCTTTGTATGGGCAATTGGAGAGAGGATGATCACAATTATCACACCATATAATTAATTAAAATTGCTCTCTTTATTGAACAGACATATATAAATATATAGAAAAAAGACAAAAACAAAATATACTATAACTACATAGAAAGACTGGATAAAAGAAAAATGCATATGTAGAAATATATTCTCATGAGGAATGCTGATACAGTGTATCTCATTAGATGTTATAGTCTCTAGATAGCACGGTCTAGGGTCCCCAGCAAGCCGACGCGTTTCGTAACAGGGCTTCCTCAGGGCCAGAGAGACCAAGGCAGACCGATATTTCCAACTGCGATAGCGGCCTTGGCAGACACATGCGTTGAGGGGCAGATCAGTGCAGGCAGATATATGCAAGAGGTTATATGCAATAAAATAACTGCAAATATGTAGATTTTGGAGGAGAATTCACAGTCAGTATCCTCTCAAAATTATCGCAGGAACCCCAAGATTACAGGCACCAGATACGTTCCTCGTCTAATCAACGTAAATGGGGTCTACAAAAGAGATATCTCTGTTAGAACCACTGTATACATGAGGCAGATGCTTCACAGAGTACACTTTATATGTACACTTTACACTGCCATGTATATACTTATATATATGTGGTTTTTTCCATGTCATCTTTGATACTGCATTAAAAGGAGCCTCCCCCTGCTATGTAGTATATTTTAAACATTGTTTGGCATTGACATATGTCCCCTAACAGTTCCCAGCATTTTTTTTTTTTTTTTTTTTTACAATAGTGACTTATTAGCCAAAAATTAATCTTGGTTGTTTACATTTATTGTTTTATTTATATTGTGTTTTATGGTGTAGTTTGTGTTAACCTTTTAGCTGTAGAGCACTCTGGCTATCTACTCTAGCCATATACAGAAACTGTCTTCTCTCCTGTTGTTTAGGTGCACAGTCTACTTTGGATGCACATGCACAAAGACCATTACAATTGAATGATCAGGAATAGAGAAAGGAAGATATTGAATCATTACAGCAGGAGTCACGGATTTATTATGTAATCCCAAGATTATTTTAATAGTTTTTAAGCAAACTTTTGGTGCATCTATATTATCATGCTGTGTATAGTTACACAACTTTATTGCCTAATTTGCATCTGTTTCCACTGCTGTGATTTACAAATGGTTAAGAAGAAATCATGTTTACATGCAGTGCCGTTACGTTTAAGCAATGAAAGTGTCTCCATTTACCTATTTATAATTGCAGTCAGTAGGTCAGTTGATTTGAAGCAAAGCTCATCATCTTGCTGAAGCTGTTCTTGTTTCAGTACAAGGGGACTCCTGATACAGCACCTGTTAATGTGAAAGAAATTGAGTCGATCAAGTTACACAGTTTAAGTCGATCCCAGAAGACTTATTTTACCACACGCTGCAACCTAACACATCATATTAAACACAATGTTCTGCATATAATTGCTTTTCATGCTCTGCAAAGTCCACTTATCAGTATATTCTATGTCGAAAGATACAGACTATTTTTAATGGGAATTTTATAAGTAGTTTTTTTGTACTTGAATATTTATGAATTTGTAAATGTGTGTTCTGCTGTGTTTTTTTTCATTACAGTAATGTGAGAATTAAAGGAATATGAAATGGAATATATAAAGCTCTTTATACAAACCAGCTAAAGTATGGGTGTTGCCATTGCTGACTTGTTTTTGAAAGTGCAAGCTCTGTCTTGACTAGTTAGTGGTAGTAGTAATAGTGGTAACTAAAGATGGGCGAACTGTTCAGGGTAAGCATCAGTTTGGCCCCGAACATCGTCTGTACGGGTGTTAGCTGAACACATTCATTTTTGCGGCACTCTGCGGGATGGTCGCCCCCTGAGCACACAGTAATTAGCTGCCAGTTGTTAAGGAGTGGGCCAGGAAGCCAGCTGCCGCGTTCTAACAAAGGATGAGTCATCAGCTGTCAGTGGGTTTCCCGGCTGACAGCTGAATGAAAAACAAAACATTGTCGCAATAGAAAGTTTTGAAAAAAAAGTGGGGGGTCGTTACAATCCATACCAGACCCTTTGGTTCTGCCTTCGATTTTAAGGTGAACCTCACACCAAAAATTAAAAAAAGGCATGGGGTCTCCCCCAAAATCGATACCAGACCCTTATCCGAGCATGCAGCCTGCCAGGCCAGGTAAGGGGGGGGGACAAGCGAGCAACCCCCTCCTAAACCATGCCAGGCCACATGCCCTCAACACAGGGGGTGGTTACTTTTTTGGCAGAGGGGCTATGCCCCCTACCCTAAAGTACCTTGTCCCCATGTTGATGGGGACAATCGCCTCATTCCCACAACCCTGGGAGGTAGTTGTGGGGGTCTGGGGGCAGAGGGCTTATCAGAATTTAGAAGCCCCCTTTACCAAGGAGGTCCCCAGATCTGCCCCTCTCATGTGAAATAGTATGGGGTACATTGTAATCCTACCCATTCACCAAAAACCGTCAGACCTGAAAAAAACAAAAAGCTCCACCAGCAATGAAGGCAAATGGCTGACTCCCTGCTCCCCAGCTGATAGGTAAGAGGTGGAGCCATCTGGCGATGTCACCTGTTGGCACCATCCCCATGTGAAGTCACTGACCCAGCATGCACCAGTCGTTGGCATCACAAGGGAAGGTGCCACCAGGTGATGTCACCAGGTGGTTCTGACCCTTACCTATTTAAGAACTGTCAGACAGTGGAGCAGGCAGTCACGGGCAGAGCTTTTTTTTTTCTTTTTTCGGGTCCAGCGGTGCAGCAGGCATCATGATTGACAATGGATCTACATCAGGGGACATTGTCTTTTTATTTTCAATAAAGGAATTGTCAAAAACTGTGTGTGTGTTTTTAGGACTCTTTTTTTGGTAAATGAGTAGGGATACAATGTACTCCCTACACATTCACATAGGGTGGAGAGGGATCTGGGGGCTCCCTTGTTAAAGGGGGCTGGGCTCCCTGCCCAAAAGCACCCCCTATTTTGAGGACATGTAGCCTGGTATGGTTTGGGGGGGCGCTCGCTTGTCCCTCCCTCTTCCTGGCCTGTCAGGCTGCATGTTCGGATAAGGGTCTGGTATGGATTTTGGAGGGGACTCCACTCTGTTTTTTCTTTTACATTTTTGTGTGGGGTTCTCCTTAAAATCTATAACAGACCCAAAGTGTTTTTATATTGACAGCAATGGCTTGTAGCCAGGAAAATCAGTTTAAATAGTTTTTTTTATTTATGTATGTCAGTTTTGCTGCAGCAGGTGTTATACATGGTACTGATGCTCACTATATTTAAAAATAATTTTTATTTCACTTTAAGCATCATTCAAATCACTGCTCCTTAAAAAAATTATCTTTTAAAAAAAGATTTTTGAATTGATACATGTCTGCAAGGGCAGCACCAAGGCCCCCATACTATTTTTATGGCCAATAACTTACATATAAGTCTTTTGACTTTTGATTTTTCAAGTTTGGGTCCCAAAGATTTTGATGGGGTTTGTGGTTCGGGTTTCAAACATTTTCTATGTTCGGGAGTTCTGGCGCAAACCAAACTAGGGGGTGTTTGGCCCATCACTAGAAGTAACCTGAATTTCATGCTTTTGCCATCAATCAAGCTGCATTGTAATTTCATAACAGCAGTTATTCCATCAGCTTGAGTGATACAGTATATGCATTATCCCTTGTTGGACTCCTACATAAAATGGTACATGCTACATTTTTGTGTGAATCATTGACCTGGGACAAGTATTAATATCAGCATTGATTTCTGAGTACAGAATGTAAAAGTGACTCAGAAATGACTAAAGTTATTGAACAATATCTCAGCCCTATCCTGCCCCAACCTGGCCACTCCTGTCTACAACCATTCACTGTCATCCACCCTGGACACCTTGGCCCCCCTCACTACACACAGAATCAGGCCCTGAACGCTACAACCCTGGAAAACAGATATTACCAGAAGCCTCAAAAAACATAGCTGCACTCTTAAACATCTGTGTTGTAAGACTAAGTTACAGCAAGACTACAACCAATATAAATCTGCCCTCCAAAAATACAATTCCTGCCTCCACACTGTCAAAGAGATCTATTTTATCATTCTCATAAAAATCCTCTCACACAGTCCCCGTCAACTCTTTTATACCTTTAATGCTCTACTTCATTCTTCATTACCTCAACCAACTAACTCCCTCTCTACCCAGAAGATTGCTAATCACTTCATAAATAAGATTGATACAGCTCGTGACAAGATCTCCACTGTACAGACATCTTCCTCACCTTACACTCCTTTTCCACCACCTGCACAATCAATACTTCCCTTGTTTAACCCAGCTACTAAAGAGGAAGTCACTAAACCTTTTTCTAACACCAACCTAATCACCTGCCTCCGGACCCTGTGCCCCCCCCCCCCAAGTCACCCTCCAGCTCTATCCTACACTCATTTAACCACTTGCCGACCGCCGCACGACTATCTACGTGGGCGGTCAGCCCCTCACAGGCAAAGTGACGTAGGGCTACGTCGCTCGCCTGTGAGGGTTTAGGGAGCGAGCGCGCGCCGCCGGAGGCGCGCTCCCGCTCCCGCGTGGTCACGGACCCCCCCGCGCGTGTGACCGGCGGACCCGATCGCCGCCGGCCACTCTGCGATCGGCGGGGGAGAGGGAGAAAGTCAGGCAGCTTGTGTAAACAAGCTGCCTGTCATTCTCCTCTCTGTATGAGAGATGATCACATGGATCTACTATGTAGATCCATTGATCACTCTGCATACAGTTGAAGCCCCAGCCAATCACAGTTAGAATCACGCCCCTAGGGACACACACAGCCCCTCCCTCTCAAATAAAGTTAACCCCTTCACTACCAGTGTATTTTTACAGTAACAGTGCATATGTATAGCACTGATTACTGTAGAAATGTCACTGGTAACCCCAAAAGTGTCAAAAATGTCAGTCAAGGGTCCGATCTGTCCGCCGCATTGTCGCAGTACCGCAAAAAAAATCGCAGATCGCCGCCATTACGCGTTAAAAAAAAAAACAACAACAATGACAAAAATCTTTCCCTTTGTTAGTAAACGCAATAACTTTTGCGCAAACCAATCAAAATACGCTTTTTGCGATTTTTTTTACCAAACATAGGTAGCATAAAACAAATTGGCCGAAAATATTAAAAAATTTTGATTTTTACATTTATTTTTGGGGGAATTTCATATAAAAAAAAGGGAAAAATATTGCTATTTTTGCAAAATTGA
Source organism: Pelophylax lessonae (assembly GCF_965119305.1). Classification (NCBI taxonomy): domain Eukaryota; kingdom Metazoa; phylum Chordata; class Amphibia; order Anura; family Ranidae; genus Pelophylax; species Pelophylax lessonae. The sequence continues at coordinate 370,971,671 of NC_138771.1, forward strand.
CGCTCTTTTTTTGTTTATAGCGCGTGATCAAAAAATCGCACAGGTGATCAAATACAGCCAAAAGAAAGCTCTGTTTGTGGGAAAAAAAGGACGCCAAATTCGTTTAGGTACAGCGTCGCACGACCGCGCAATTGTCCGTTAAAGTCACGAAGTGCCGAATCGCAAAATACCCCCTGGTCAGGAAGGGGGTAAAATCTTCCGGGGCTTAAGTGGTTAACTCATATCTTCAATTTCTCTCTTTCTACTGACATCTTTCCCAACCCTCTAAAACATGCACTAGTCACCCCCAAACATAATAGGGTCTCATTGGACACCACCAATCATAACAACCTAAGACCCATCTCCTTACTCCATTTTGTCTCCAAACTCCTTCAAAGTCTAGTCTACAATTAGCTAAGCTAAACATTTCATATGGGTGCAGTGTTGCATGACTGAGTATTTGTCATTCAGAGTGTGAGCACTGAAAGCTGAAAATTGGTCTGGTCAGAAAGGGGGTATAAGTGCCCAGTAGGCAAGTCGTTAAAATATGTATATTCACTAAATAAAGGTCTTTCTCACTCTGGATTCATAATCCTGGAATTGTTTTTCAATTCTTATCCTTTTCGGTAAAATTAGAGAATGTCCTTTGCTAACTAGTATGAACTTCAATTTGTCAATAAAGTTGCTTACCTTGATTTTCTTTCAGCAGTGGAGGAAACACTAAGAGATTGAAAGGTCAAAACAAGGAGAGATAGAAAATGAAACCAATTTTTAAATACTTTCTAACTGCCTATAAAATGTCAAGTAATCTCTTCCTATTATTTTGAACAGGGACAGTTGGAATGAAATGCAAGAACTTATGAGCAGTTGATGTCTGTAGTATGCGAGAAGTATCACCTCAATGACAGAAAAATTGTTGATATTTGACATCGAAAACATGTGCTGTCACATTTTTTCTGCTATAAATTATAGTGAGTGAATGAGTTGACAAGCTGGGTAGCTATGCATTCACCATATATGTTTGTGAGGTTGTTTGAGTACCTCAACTTAGTTTTAGTTATTGTCTCTCACTGGATATGACACAATGGATATTGGGCAGTAAAAAATAAAACCAAGGTGCCCCAATGCATAGAACACATTTTAAATTACATAGCATCTGTGCAATTGAGAATTTTTTAACACCATTTCGGAAGTTTAAGATATCAGAATGCCTTTGGTATTAGGTATTCACTTGTTATATTAGCTAAATTGAGCGCAAGGTTACATAAAGCAAATCATTTCTCAGATATAAAATCAATTTCTAACTTCATTGTAGGAGCTGTTGGAAATGATATTAAGTAATAGGAAAGCAATCTGGGTTGTAAATAATTTTTTTTGGACCTTAAAGTGATTGTAAAGCTAGATACGGTATATATTTTTGAACAACAAACATTGCATACTTAACTGCTCTGTGCAATGGTTTTGCACAGAGCAGCCTGTATCCTCTTCTCGGGTCCCCTGCCAGTGTTTATGACTCCTCCCTCCTGCTAGTGCCCCTATAGGAAGCTGCTTTCCATGGGAGCACTTATGTGCTCGACCCTGAGCTGGGCTGTTTGCATCTATTCAGACACATGGCCTAGCTCTGCCCCACCCTCTGCTCTGTGCACACAGGTTTTGATTGACAGCAGCAGAAGCCAATAGCCCCCCCCCCCCCACAGGCTTGGCTGAGAGCATTGGGATAGAGGAGAAGATGTGCACAGCGCTGGACCAAGATTGGGCTCAGGTGCATATTTAGGGGGTTCTGGGGGAGCGACTAGTAAATGTTTTTTTTTTTTTACCTTAATGCAGAAAATGCATTAAGGTAAAAAAATGCATTTGGTATTAGGTATTCACTTGTTATATTAGCTAAATTGAGCGCAAGGTTACATAAAGCAAATCATTTCTCAGATATAAAATCAATTTCTAACTTCATTGTAGGAGCTGTTGAAAATGATATTAAGTAATACATCCTTTCATCGTACTCAAGAAATAGTACTGCCTACTTTTTCCTTGGCATCAGCTAATGGTAAACATGAATCCTTTCATTCTCTAGATGTGAGAAGGTGTCTGTTACATTATCTGTCTGTGACCAAAGAGTTCAGAAAATCAAATGCTTTCTTCATAATCTTCAAAGGATCCCATAGAGGTAAAAAAAAACATCCAAAGGTACTTTGGGAAGGTGGCTTAAATGAGCAATCAAGGAAGCCTACATAGCTCAGGGGAAAGCTCCTCCTGAGGGTACTGCAGCTCATTCTACTAGGTCAGTAGCTTCTTCCTGGGACAAAAGAGTCGGTGCTTCGCCTGAACAAATCTGTAAGGCAGCTGACCGGTCCAGTTTTTCTACTTTTCTTTGGCACTATAGGCTAGACTTACTGTCAGCTGCAGATCAGAATTTCGGTAGGAAGGTGCTGCAGGCAGTTGTCCCGCCCTAAGGTAGGTTACTTGGTGTGACGGTATTCACCATCACTGGAAGTGAAAAACAGATACTTAATGGTTTGAATTGCTTCAGATGTGACAGTAATATTTGTCAGCAATATCTAGGTAAAAACCTGTTTCTATTGTATTGTGAATGTCATATCCTGTCCCCAACAAGGTCCCACCTGGGTGGTAACCGTGTGGGGGAAAACTGTATAAAAGAGCAGCTGTACCATTAAAGTTTGAGTTCCACTTCACTCTCAATCTAGAGTCCTGTCTCTCATTGGGGGAACCTGCTACAAGGGATTGCTATGCTCTTCATACTCCCTTGAATCATCGCTAATCTCTTGTAAGAGCTTGTTCCTGTGCCTGCTGCACTCTCTGGGGAAAGAGAGGTTCACCCACTGGAACCTGGAGCCTTGTCGTAGGTCCAGGGTGGACAGGGGACTCGAGACCCCAACCAAGCTGCGGCGGTTCGTGGGGTCTGAGTGGGTCATGGTGTCTTGTGGAGTGCTTGGAGCCCTCGGGAAGCACTAGGAGCATCCGTCAACAGAGGTACTCAGTCAGGGTGCCGGTTGATCCGTTACACTTGGTTTTCCTCTCCAGGTGCTGTCCTGAAAGACGGTTTGAGAAAACCTTAGTTAGACTTACCAGTGATGGTATTTCTAAGAGCCTTTCAGGACAGCAGCCCACTACCCTCCCTTAAATTTTTCTAAGATATATGACCTGTTGTGTTGGTTGTTTTGTTCTTTTTTTTTTTTTTCCCATAATCAGGTTTTATTGAGATTTTAAATATACAAACATACAAAATATACACAGTACATGAGAACAATTACATGGAGTGTGTACAAAACAGTGATATACTATTCACATAGTAGCATAACGTGGCAATAACGACTAGAATGTGTAACAATGTGTTCATAGTGGGTGTATATAGATCAGTAATAGAGAAGACAAGGCCATTTGAGTGTCATAACTCATGAGATGGAAGGTTCATATACTGGGTTAATCGGCTAACTGAGGGCGGGCAAGAAAAAGGAGCCATGTGCCACAGTGGCCTAATATAATGAGTATCGTTAGCCAGATCTCATGTAAGGGGAGGGTAGCATATGGCCAAAAACCAGGCATGAACCCACTAGATATGGAGTGGAGAGTCGTAGTAACTGAGTATAGAGGACAGACAACACATGGGGCAGGGAAGACGGGAAGGGAAGGAAAGGAAGGGGATAGGACCAGGAAGGGGAGGAAAAAGATTGGAGGAAAAGAGAAGTGGGACTAGGTGTAAAGGGGGGGGGGGTGAAAGGAAAGCAGGATGGTACATGGTCAGTAGCAATTCAGCGAGCAGCCTTTCATTGGGCGCAGAGATCAGAGTAGGACGCGGAGGCGGTTTTCGACTTCGGTACAACACTCGAGTTCACGATCGTGGGCCCTTGGTCCCCATAATCGTTTTGTATGTATAGGTATGCTTGAATCTGATCCAGTCTATCCATCGGGCCGAGAAATTGTGGATCTGGTCATTAGAGATGCTGATCAATTCCTCCATTTCCTCAATTCCATTGAGTCTAAGAAACCACTCTCTAGACGATGGAATGGAGGTTGATTTCCAATGGCAAGGAAGGCACAGCTTGGCGGCATTTAGCATGTGACGGGCAAGAATCGGCTTACGAGCATTGTGCGTATCTGGGGTGTGGTTGAGGAGGAAGTGTCCAGGAGTTAGGAGAAGATCGCAGGACGTGACCTCACGAATCAATCTGTGAACCATCTCCCAGAAGGGCTGAATTATGGCACAGTTCCACCAGATATGAAGCATGGTGCCTGGTTCACTTTGACACCTCCAGCAAGTATCAGGGACGCCTGGTTGGAATTTGTGAATTCTGTCTGGTGTTCTGTACCAGCGAGTCAGAATTTTATACCCATTCTCTTGGGTTGTGACGTTGATAGAGGCCCGATGGACAGAGCGACATATGGATTCCCAATCTTTCTCAGAAAGTGAGAGTTGGAGGTCACGGGACCAAGCTTGTGCAAAGGGGGCCAGGGACACCTGAGGGGCATCGAGTAGGTGTTCATAGAGTTCAGAGATTAGGTGACGTCGGGGTTTGGCTTGGATACTGATAGTTTCTAGGGGGGTTGGGGGCCTTGACCATTCCCTAGGGGTGGCTGTAGTGGAAAGGAAATGACGTATTTGGAAGTAAGACCAGAGTGGGAGAGTGTAGGGGGCCAAGGAACGGTTGACCTCTTCCCAGGACAGGAGATTCCCATCTTTAAAGAATTGTTGGGCAAATATTTCTTGAAAGGGCCAGCTGTGACTCAGGAAGGTCATTGAATTGCCAGGTGGAAAAGCCGGGTTCATCCTCAAAGAGGTCAAGGGTCCTATTCGCGGGTCAATCCGGAGCTTCTTCTTCCATTTGTCATGGGCCATGAGTGGTGGACCAATCAGGGGATGGCGTTTAAGGGTCGGGGAGACAGAAGAGAGGGGCATCCAGGCCAAAAGATGAAGTGGGATCTCCGAGAAAGCGTTTTCAAGAGTAACAACCGATTTGCTAGAGGAGTGGAGATTCCAGTCCAAAAGTCTAGTCAGGATGCAGGCCTTGTGATAGGTTTGGAGTTCAGGGATGCCAAAACCCCCTTTGTGTTTCGGAGCCGTCAACCTGGAAAATTTGATCCTGGGAGGTTTCCCATCCCACAAGAATTGAGTACTGGTAGCTCGGAGAGTCGAGAAAAACGATTGCGGAAGGTGGATGGGGGCTGCCTGGAAAAGATATAAGAGTCTAGGGAGGATGGACATCTTGAGCAAAGCGGCTCTGCCAAACCACGAGATGCGTAGATTCCTCCACTTCTGCAAATCGCGGCAAATAGATGAGAGCAAGGGTTTGTAGTTCGTGTCAAAGAGGGATTCGAGGCGATGAGGTATGTGAATGCCCAAGTAGGGAATGGAGATAGGCGCCCAAAGAAAGGGAAAGTTGGTCTTGCATCTCTCTACATCTACATCAGGGAGAGTTACGTTCAAGGCCATGGACTTGGAGTAGTTTATCTTTAGGTTCGAGAGGGAGTGGAAGAGTGATAAGTCTTTCAGTAGATTGGGTATGGAGGTATGTGGCTGGGTGAGGAAAAGCAACATATCATCCGCGAAGGCGGCCACCTTGTGGGTGGTATCGCCCACTGGGATTCCGCGAATATTTGGGTTGGAGCGGAGCATGTTTAAGAAAGGTTCCAGGGATAGTACAAAGAGGATGGGGGATAGGGGGCATCCCTGACGCGTACCATTGGAAAGGTGGAAGGCGTCCGACAGGTGGCCGTTGACCCGTACTCGGGCTATCTGATTGGTGTATAATGCGCGTATGCTCATTATCATCCTCTCTTGCAGTCCAATAGATGCCAGCATGGATAGAAGATAGTCCCAGGCCACTCTGTCGAACGCCTTCTCCGCGTCTAGGGAGAGAAAAAATCCGGGGGATTTGCGGGAAGTAAGCCAGTGGTGAATATTCAATGCCCTAGTAGTGTTGTCCCGCGCCTCTCTTCCCGGGACGAATCCCACTTGGTCCAAGGAGACCAGGGAAGGAAGGAGCGGGACAAGACGGTTTGCCAAAATTTTTGCATAAAGTTTGGCGTCCACATTTAAAAGAGAAATGGGACGATAACTAGAGACAAGCGTATCGTCTTTTCCTTCCTTCGGAATTACCGTGATATATGCCTCTAGTAGTGACGTGGAGTGGTGTTGAGCTTCCGCCAGTCCTCTGAAAGCTCTAATGAAATGTGGCTTAAGTACTTCCGCAAAAGCTCGATAGTAGAGGAGGGGGAGCCCGTCTGGTCCAGGTGCTTTACCTGGTTTCATCTCACGGAGGGCCCTAGAGAGCTCTTCCGTGGTGATGGGAGATTCAAGAGCTTCGTCATCCTGAGCAGAAAGGGGAGACATGCCATGGGAAGAGAAGAAATTCTCAAGTTGGGTATTTCTCGAGGCTATCTGAGAAGGGTTGTCCGGGGTGGAGGAGAGATTGTATAAGCCCTTATAAAAGTCTTCGAACTGGCGGGCGATATCTACATTAGAGGAGTGGAGGGAGCCAGAGGAATCTCTGATTGTATGGATTGAGGAAAGGCCAGTCTTGGCACGGGTGGCCCGGGCCAAAAGGCGACCACTCTTATTCCCGCGTTCATAAAACACTTTCCGGCTCAGTACAAGCCTCCGATGCGCCTGCAGACCTAGTATGTCCTTCAGGCGTGTACGGATCTCAAGGAGCTCTGGCGCGGCGGATTGAGCGAGGGACCGTTTGTATAGCATCTTAAGGGTGGTCAGTCGGGAGTAAAGGTCCTGTAGTTCGCGTTGGCGTGCTTTTTTCAGAGATGCAGTTATAGTTAGAAATTCGCCTCTAATCACACACTTATGGGCCTCCCACTGAACCAGGGGTCCGGTATCAGGAGTATCATTGAGTTCAAAGTATTCTTTAAGTTTGGAGGACAAACTGGAAAGAACTACTCCATCTTTAAGAAGAGAGGGGTTCAATCTCCACGTTTTGGTCTTCGTGATGTGTTCAGGGAATCGAAGAGTCATGGTTATGGGACTGTGGTCCGAAAGGACCCTCGGCTCAATGGAGGCATCAGAGAGAAATTGCAGGTCTGGCTGAGAGAGAAAAATGTAGTCAATCCTCGAGAACTTCGAGTGGGGGGCGGAGAAGAAGGTGTAATCCCTATCATTAGGGAAAAGTGTTCTCCAGGAGTCATGGAGATGTAAAGACCGGAGCTGAAGGCGGATTTGACGTAGTGCTTGGAAAGGCAGCACGGAGGCATTAGTCGAGGAGTCCAGGAGGGGATTAAGAGGGGCGTTAAAATCTCCTCCAAGTATCAGGAGTCCCGCAGTGAAGTCTGCGAGTTCTTGGCACACTTTTCGGAAAAAAGGAACTTGTTTATTGTTTGGCGCGTAGATATTGGCCAGGGTTACTGGACGAGTATTCAGGCGGCCCTTAACAAAAAGGAACCTGCCCTCCGGATCCGCTTTAACCTCTAAAGGCTGGAAGTCAATTTGTTTGGATAGCAGAATAGAGACTCCACGTGACTTGGAGCCTTCAGACGTAGCGTGGAACGTGGTGGGGAAATGTTTGTTAGAGAAGGAAGGTGGATCACCTGTTCTGAAATGGGTCTCTTGCACCAATAGAATTTGGGCCCGCAAACGGAGGGCTTCAGCTAGAAATTGTGAGCGCTTTTCGGGAATGTTTAATCCCTGAGCATTGGACGAGAGAATCTTGATAGTGCGTTGTGTGTTGATTACTTCCGGAGCAGGCATGTTAGCGTCCACTCAAGGAGGGAGTTGAGTTGGGGGTTAAAAGAGAAAAAGAGAAAAGGGGGAGAGTAGGATAGAAGGGGCAGGGGGATGGAGAGGAGCGGGAAGGAGTGAAGAGGGGGAAAGAGGGGAGGGCAAAATATATAGAGGAGTAAGAGAGAAAGGGGAGAAGGGAGGGGGGAACAGAAAGGGGGAAGGGTAGGCAAAAAGAGGGGGGATGAGGGGGTAGGGGAAAAACACGAGGATGGGGAGAGTGTGTAGAAGTCCCCTAGTCGGCCTCAATCAGCAAACTATTGTAAGCTGCCGCTAGAGGGGGAGTAGGGGGGAAGACACAAAGTGTCACGGGTCAACAACAGTTAAAAACTGTAGTTGAGGTGAGGAACTGAGGTTCGGGAACGGTCCCAAATCAGGCACAGGGTGGCTCTGCACTGGGGATCAGCGGAGCAAGTATGATAAGTGACAGTGGGTGTCTCAAATTAGATAGCTGAGGGGGTCACCAAATGTACTGAGATAACGATATGAGGAAGGGAGCAATAAACAAGAACATTAACATCAAAAACAGGCAGGATGAACAGTTACATGTATTGCAATTATAACCAGGTTAAGTGCTGTACAACCAAACATAGTAAACTAGGCAACAGTAGTCAGAACGGTGAAACGATGAAGGTGTACCATAAAACGGCAAACAAAAAGGTCAATATCGTGGCATGTCTGCTTACTCAATAGGCAAGAATTAAATGGACAGAAGGTGTTACCAGCCCATTCTAATCTATTCCAGCCCAATCCTCCCGTCTCATCCCGGTCCGTGTGAAGGGAAATGGGAGCCCTGGGGGGAAGGCAAGGGTATTTTGGGGGATGGCAATCTGGGGGGAGTACACCCACGCGTATCCACGTGTAACTAGGTAGGAGTAGACAGGGAGGAGGGGGAGCAGATATCAGGGGGAGGGTTAGGTTATCGTAGAAGGCTCTAACAACCAAGCAAGGAGGACAGGAACGCTTAGGGGGGGGGGGGGGTGACCATGGACAGGGAGGAGGGGGAAAGGCGGGAGTGGAATTCAGGAGAGAGGTACGGTGGTCATGTGTAGGTATAGGAAAAGAATGGGAAGGGACATGAGGTTGCCAACAGCGAGGAGCCTCGGACCTATTGTTATTCCATACCCCATGCGTGACAAAGATGTAGTACGTATCTCCATAATTATCCTGTGTCCCTTAAGAGTCAGGGCATAAACCTAACGGGATTGGTCATCTCACCTTCCCCTCACATTACAGTCGTGTGTCAGTCATCCCGTCTTATACTCTAAGCAACATCAAACATCAATCCGGCAGACAGTTAAGATAGTGAAACAACTAAAAGACAAATACAGAGAAAAAACCTTTCATTGCAGGAGGTAGATGATGTTCGGTATCCGGGGGATATGAGGAAGGGCACCGTAGGTTACGGGATGAGGTCGTTCAGTCCAATAGTTCCGGATCTGTTGAGGAACCTAAGGAGAATCAGGGGGAGAGGGAGAGTAAAAAGGGAGGGGGGACAATGAAAGGATTCATGGATGGTGGAAGTTCCATACGTGGGAAGAACTGGGGGCACCCGGAGGGGGGGAGATGGACATGAGGACCGGAGCGCGGGACACAGTCAGATCCATCAGGCGTCCGCTGCCGGCCGAGACTAGGTTCCAGAACAGAAGGGCCAATAGCAATTGCAGGGTTAAGTCGGGGAGGATCGGGACGGAGAGGACCGGGCAAGGGGGCAGACGGGGTCCACACAGGCAGGAACAGGGGGGAGGAAGAGGGCAAGAGTACCTTTACCAAGGCAGCAGACAGGCATCAGTGATCATGCGAGGGAGTCACAGGTTCAGCTTCTCCCGATGACGGACTGGAGAGCACAGAGGGCTTGATCGACGATCTTCCTTGGATCGCATAGGGGTTGCATCGTTCTGGGAGTGTCGGCGTCTGCGTTGTCGGCTTCTCTGTGCTTTAGGGGTGGCAGATGCAGTAACCGATATCCAGGGGTCCGAGGCATAGAACTCGCCATACCAGTCTGGTAAGTCTATAACTGGAATCTCGAAAGCATCACAAAAGGTAGGTAAGTCATCCGGAACTTTCAAAGATGCGGATCTGCCTCTGAAGGTGGCAAAGAGGCAGAAAGGAAAGCGCCACCTATAAGTGATACCTCTTGTGCGGAGTGCTTCCAGCAAGGGTCGCAGGGCTCTGCGATTTTGGAGAGTAATGGGCGAGAGGTCTTGGAAGAATTTTAGTTCCGACCCCTCATGCAGTACTCGATCACGGCTCCTTGCTTTCCGGAGGATGGCTTCCTTAAGAGGGTAGCTCACCAAGCAGCAAATAACATCCCGAGGGGGATCGGAATCACCTGCTCGTGGGCGGAGGGCCCGATGTGCCCTTTCAAAATCAATCGGAGTGTCAGCCTGCCTCTCGAGCAGATCATTGAAAATCGCAGTCAATGTGGTGGTCAGGTCGGGGGGTTCCACAGATTCGGGGAGGCCCCGAAGCCGAATATTATGTCGCCTACCCCGGTTGTCCAGATCCTCCAGGTGGCGGTTGATTTCAATGAGGTGAGATGTATACAAGTCCGAGCCTCTCTGGAGTTGTTTAATGGCGGCCGCGTGGGTGGTTGAGGCCTTCTCTGTGGCATCCAGTCTGGTATTCACAGAGCGAAGTTCCGCCGCAAGTTCCGAGATGGCGGATCCCAGGGTAGATTTGATATCGGCGGCAACGTTCTGGAGATCTGTTAGGCTTGGGAGAGGCACCGCTGCAGTCACCTGGGCTTGAGACCCGGTGGAGGTGGAGGAGAGCGCCTTGGGAGAGCTGGGCGCGAGAGCCGGGGAGGCCGCACGCCCGCCATTCTTCTGGGTCCGGAAGATGGCAGGGATGTTTCCCGTGAGTTGGGTTTCCTGGTCAGGCATCGCCCGACTGGCTGAAGCGCTGCGACCCGATCTTAGCATAGTAGGAAGGTTGTAGGCACCCGTAAAAGCGAGTTATAGATCCCCAGTGCACGGAGCCAAGCTAACAAGCGGCCATTCGAGTCCGGTGCCAAGCCATGCCCCTCGGTTGTTTTGTTCTTATATGCCCTGTTTTCAACTATGTTGGAGGCTACTCTATAACTTAAGGCACGGTGGAAGAGGAGGGTTTTAAAGACTGCAGTGTTTCCTGGGAATTTGGGTAGAGCTACGCTCTCTCCAGGTGCTGTCCTGAAAGGCTCTTAGAAATACCGTCACCGATAAGTCTAACTAAGGTTTTTTTACCCACATTTATCGGTCCATGAAAAATTCATGCACCCTCTGGTCCACCCACAAGGCATTCGTTCAAGGCATCTGGATCCAAAGTTGTTCAATAGATAAAAAGAGGAGGACGCAGCGTCTTGATGAACTCACTACTGAAATTCATCACATTAAGTCTGCAAATAAACCAACCCTGCCCCCAACCTCAAACAGAAACTGGTAGCCCTCAGACTAAAGTTGAGAGCTATACCTCTTCTCCTTTTGAGAAAATACACCGTAAACCTAAAGCTACATCCTACCCCATTAGTAATAAAGCAGGTCGAGCTATGGTGCAACGTCTTTGCGGTCAAACTGTGTGATGCACAGTCCATTCCAGGGCCTTAATTGGATGATGCCTTGCACCTGATCGCTTTGCCAATTAGGGCACAGAGCACTGAGTGGACAACATGATGATGACTTTGTCCCACCCCACACTATAAAAGGTTTCTTCCCACGGGAAGCTTTTACAGTGTGTTGTTGGAGTGGAGACAGGTAGAGCATGGCTCAATTTTCTACTAGCAAGTGAGTGTGTTCACTAAGGCCCTGTTCACATTGCAGCGACCCGACTTTGCCGGCCGACCTCATAGGTCGCGGCGCGCTGCTCGCCCCGTGACCTCGGAGCGGCCGGCACGGACTTCATAACATTGAAGTCTATGCAGGTCGTTCCGGGTCGCCCCAAAGAAGCTCCGGACCCTTTTTCTAAGTCGGAGCGACTTGTGTCGCTCCTATTAGAATGGGTCCGCAGCTTCTCTATGGAAGGCGACCTACGACGACCTGTCAGGCGACCAGGTCGCCTGACAGGTCGCCTCAGTGTGAACGGGGGCTTATTGTGACTCTAAGTGTAGTGTTAATATAATGTGAATATAGTGTGTCAGTATAGTGTATCAGTATAGTGCAGAGTGAGTATAGTGTAGTCAGTGTAGTATGTTAGTGTAGTGCAATATATAACACAGCATTACATAACATTAAGTCCTGTATACAGTGCTACATACCATTTTTTTGGTTGCTGCGGTTTTTTTTTTATTTTTTTATTTTATGTCCCCTGATTGCCCCCCCCCCTTTTTTTAAATCGTCAGCATCAGTTTTTCTGACTGTAATGCAGATTTTTTTCAATTTTCTTACTGTTTTTGCATTTCTCTCAGCGTCCTCAATTTAAAATGTAACTACCGCCCCTTTTTATTCAATGAAGTGCATCCAATCACACATTTCTCAGTTTCTATTCAATTTGGGTAATAAGCACCCCCACCCAATCATGTCTGGGAGGCCAACAAGGAGAGACAGACGTTCCAATGCCACTATAAGGGGGCCAGCAGCGTCTGTGTGTCCACAGGCAAAGGTGGACTTGGTCCGTCCTCAAGAAGGGCACATTTATCTATGTTTTGTGATTGTCAGGAAAGGGCTCACTTGCTGGTGGCACTGTGGCTCCCAGATCTATAGGCTACAGTTCAGGTGTCCACCAGCAGGTGTCTCTAAGCAGCCAGAAGATCATCTCATTTCAAATTAGTCATCACCTGATGCTTGTTGCAGGATGTGTATTTAAGCTCTGCCTATGCACTTCATTCCTGCTTTGGTGTTCTGCTTCCATGTGCCCCTGACCTGCATTCCAGTGTTCCTGGTTCCTGTTCCCGGACCCTGATCCCAACCCTGCAGCTTGATTCCTTCCCACCTGCTCTCTCCATCTCCTGTTACCCTCTACCTGTCCTGCCTTGCTCCCTGCTCCCTCTTGCTTGATCTCCCGTGTATGACCCTGGCTCTGTTATAACTACGCTTTGCATTCCCTGCTTGCTGTATATACACTGCTCAAAAAAATTAAAGAAAAACTTTGAAAACACATCAGATCTCAACGGGGAAATATCATGCTGGATATCTATACTAATATAGGCTGGGTGATGTGTTAGAAGCAAAAGGATGCCACATTGTTTGATCTAGACCAGGGCATCACTGAGCTCCTGAACAGACAGAGGTGCAACCTGGCACCGTCGGATGGACTAAAACATAATGTCCCAGAGGTGTTCTATTGGATTTAGGTCAGGCAAGTGTGGGGGCCATTCAATTGTATCAATTCCTTCATCCTCAAGGAACTGGTTGCATACTCTCGCCACATGAGGCCGGGCATTGTTGTGCACCAGGAGAAACCCAGGACCCACTGCACCAGCGTAGAGTCTGACAATGGGTCCAAGGATTTTATCCTGATACCTAATGGCAGTCAGGGTGCCATTGTCTAGCCTGTAGAGGTCTGTTCACCCCTCCATGGATATGCCTTTCTAGACCCTCACTGAAACACCACCAAACTGGACAGGCTGCGTAACATTCTCCACAGCTTCTCCAGACCCTTTCACGTCTGTCACATGTGATTAGGGTGAACCTGCTTTCATCTGTGAAAAGCACAGGGTGCCAGTGGCAGACCTGCCAAATCTGGTGTTCAATGGCAAATGCCAATCAAGCTGCAAGGTTCCGGGCAGTGAGCATAGAGCCCACTAGAGGATGTTGGGCCCTCAGGACACACTCATAAAGTCTGTTTCTGATTGTTTAGTCAGAGACATTCAAACCAGTGGCCTGCTGGAGGTCATTTTGTAGGACTCTGGCAAAGCTCATCCTGTTCCTGCTTGCACAATGGATCAGACACTGGTCCTGCTGACAGTTTAAGGACCACTTATGGCCCTGTCTGGCTCTCCTAGAGTAACTGCCTGTCTCCTGGAATCTCTTCCATGCTCTTGAGACTGTGCCATCCTGGAGGAGTTGGACTGCCTGTGCAAGCTTTATAGGGTCCAGGTATCGCCTCGTGCTATCAGGAATGACAGTGACCCTAGCCAAATGCAAAACTAGAGAAAAACAGTCAGGACAGATGAGTAGGGAAAAATCATTTTAATGGCTTCCACCTGTAAAACTATTCCTGTTTGGGGTTCGTCTCATTGTTGCCCATCTAGTGCAATTTCATTAACCCCAAAGCAGCTAAAACTGATTAACAACCCCGTCTGCTACTTAACTGACCAGATCAATATCCCAGGGGTTTAGTTGATTTGATGCTATACTCTTTTGAGCAGTGTACTTGGTGTTGAGCAGTTGTTCATCGTGTGTCACTATTTGTTTGGTTATCTGGTTTTATTTACACAGTTTGGTATATTGGAGGTGTGTTTTACATTTATGTTGTTCACTTATTTTTAAATAAATTATATTCATTTACTCTGTACTTGTGCCTGGTATTCTCTGTGGCAGTCCAATCATTTCTGGTCACACCTGTTCATGACAGCGATGTTGCCCATGCTATCCAGCCACAGCATGCAGAGGAGGTGGTGGACTGGCTTACTAAACCATCCTCATCCTCTTCATCCTCATTGATCAAAGATGACACTAGTGTGCAGTCCACCACAGCTGCCTAAACGGCTTATCCTGCCTCCTTGTCCACAGCAACTCCTGCCATAGTTCCAGCATCATGCACTGAGGAGTCAGCTGAATTATTTGAACACAGCCACAGCCACTTGCTTCTTGAGGATGCACAGACATTACTTGATTCTGATGTTGGTTCTGAGATAGAGGTAAAAGTAACATGAAGCCACAGAGAGGGGAGAACACTGATAAACAACAAATTGACTGTCTTTTTCCCCCAGCGCAGTTTTTTTAAAAAGGCCAATTCTTGTTTTCATGAAAAAAAAAAAAAAAAACCTCTCTAGGGTTATTGTGTTAAGGCATCACCAAAACCCAAAGCCCAATTTTTATGCACCTGTTACTTCTATCCAAAGTCTGCGGAAGAGATGCCAGACTTTATTTAAAAAAAAATTATTAATCTTTGCCTGAGTGCATTATAATTTGGATTTTTCACATTAGGCTTGCTCACTGTGGTGCAACACTTTATTTCCATCCAAAGTCTGTGTAAGAGACACCTGAATGTATCAAAAAAATCTGTAATCTTGTTCCAAGTGTACTAAATTGTAGCCTCGTCATACAGATTGACTCCCCAACCTTTGTTTACTAAAAAAGAAAGCTTCAAGGCAAAAATCAATGGAAATGTCATTTTTTTTCCAAAAAAGCAGGTTTTATACATGGTACAGATGTGTATCTTTATAGGCAGACTAAGAGACCCCCCAGGCACTATATTTAAATGAATTTTTCATTTTTATTGTTTCATTTTTAGCATCATTAAAATCACTGCTCCTTTAAAAACAATATTTTTTAAAAACATTTTTTTTTTGCATTGGTACATGTTTTCCAGGGCAGAAGCCTGTCCACCATACCATTTTTATGTCAAATGACTTGCATATAAGCCTTCAAAATGGGGACTTTTGATTTTTCAAGTTCAGGTCCCATAGACTTTTAATAGGGTTTGCAGTTTGGGACCAAACTTTTGCGATGCAAGAGAGTTCTGGCGCGAACCGAACCGGGGGGTGTTCGGCCCATCTCTACTCTTAGGAAAAAAATGCTGTACATTTTAAAGATAAATGAGAAGGTAGTACATTTTTGAGTAGGTCTGGCATTCATGTTGCAAAACATTGCATGTTTATATCTGTATCTCATTTTATTTCATCACAGTGACAAGCTGTCGTTCTGAAATGAATAGTAATGGGGAAATATTGATCTTGAGTGATCCCTATAGTTGAATACGGAGCCATAATTGGTTATCTCCTCACTTTCAATCTTAATACTGCCAAAGCCATGGCTAATTATGATTCACTAATCAAAATTCCTAATATACTGCTGCTAGTGTTTAATGAACCAAAAGCTAGGAGGACATTAATTAATGGTTAATGAACAGAAACATGTGTTTAACAATGTTCTCAAATAAAGAACAGACTCATTGTGGGCTTCTTTTTTTGAAACCGCACAAGCAACCAATATTGTATAGAAGCGTAATATTGCAGTAGAAACACTACCTTCATAATCCATTCTTTTTTAATTATAATATATCTTTAAACAGTAATCACTGTTGTTGGAAATGCATATTCCATTTTTGTTGTCTTTATTTTCCTTTTATTTGCTGGAGATTAGTTACAGAATTATAGAACCTTAGATGGCAGTTTTCATTATCATTCGGCTGCTTCTGGTGTTAACAATTTACATGCACAATTAAATTTTGCCTGAAGAACTTACAATCCAATTTAGGTCACAGAAAACTGTCACTGTAAAAGAGCTTATTAGACACATCATTTTATTAAAAAAAAATACTTCTAACTCTATTTCAACACCGTTTAATCAAATTTTGTTTTGTTCTCATGCATTTTGCATCCTGATCTTGTTAGTGAAAAAATGTGACCATTAAAATGCATAGCGATTGCATAGTGTATGTGTCTAGGATATAAGTGCATAAAAAGATACTACAGCTCTTTAAAGGTGAAATGTAGTAAATATATCAATAAAATCATTGTTAAACTTGCTTTTGAAAGACTTGTGATGTCACATAACAAAATAATTATCGTGTTAAAGCGAAGCTCCGCCCAAAAGGGGAAGATCCGCTTATCTACCTCCTCCCCCCTCTGCTGCCACATTTGGCACCATTTTGGGTGGAGGGGGGAGTGGGTACCTGGTTTTGACAGGTACCCGCTCCCACTTCTGGCTGAGTTTACCGCGGCAAACTCAGCCATGAGTTCGGACCCCTCCTCCTTCCCCCGCAATCTGCCCATTCATACAGCGCAAATAACACATACGCAGTAAGAAACTGTCTTTGAAGCAGCAAGGCAGCGGCAGCACCTGACAAGCTGATTGAAAAATCGGCTCGGGTGAAGACACTACTGGATTGCTGGACGGGTAAGTGTCCTTATATTAAAAGTCAGCAGCTACAGTATTTGTAACTGCTGACTTTTATTTTTTTTTCTGCAGGAGCCTGGAGCTCCTCTTTAAGATAGGAAATAATCTGATTATTTTAATTCACCATGCAAATGAATCTTTGATCATTACTTTGAAAACAACTCCATAAAATAATATAAGAAAAAATATAAAAATATTTCCGCGCTAATAATAATGAATAAAAGGAAATGATAAATATCAGCAGCCAACACAAAATCAACCAACAGTGATTCAAATTGCAATATAACATAAAAGTGTAGCGCTACAAAAAAATGATAACCATAAAACTAATAGTAAATAAGTGTCCAAATGAATGAGTTCCTAATAATCACGATAGTGTATGAAAAAATGTCCAACTGAATTAATCTTCAATAAAAGTGAAGAAGACATAAATCCACAAGTGCAATGGTCCAAAAGAAAAGGGAGGAATTCTTCCCAGGGCACCAGGAGTGTATGAAGGAAAGGGGACACCTCTGTGATGGGATATGATAAGCAGCTTACCAAATTTCCATGGCTGCTCAGATTAGTGAGCTAGCCTCTCCCAGCTGTTAAATCCAAACCACTGAAGGTTGAAAGGTACTTTTTTAGCTCCAAGGAATCGCCACTTGAGATGTAGTAGGATCGGTATGGGATTGGCACTCATCAATAAATATCGTCAATCATACATGAATATGTGAAGAGAGGAGAGAGGCAACACACATAGCGTAATCCCATTTAAAACTTGTAGTCTTGTTTATTTAAAAGTTATACTCACAGTGTATCTTAACAAACAGGCATATCAATAGCGTTATCAGGGATGAGGATGCGGCGTCCCGCAAAACAGTCCCAGATGGTAGGTGATGGAGGCCGGCTAGTTTCAAGGGGCGTGTGGACGTTGCGTCTGGAGTCGCCAACGTTTCGTCTCAATAGACTTCGTCTGGGCGAAGTCCGCCCAGACGAAGTCTATTGAGACGAAACGTTGGCGACTCCAGACGCAACGTCCACACGCCCCTTGAAACTAGCCGGCCTCCATCACCTACCATCTGGGACTGTTTTGCGGGACGCCGCATCCTCATCCCTGATAACGCTATTGATATGCCTGTTTGTTAAGATACACTGTGAGTATAACTTTTAAATAAACAAGACTACAAGTTTTAAATGGGATTACGCTATGTGTGTTGCCTCTCTCCTCTCTTCACATATTCATGTATGATTGACGATATTTATTGATGAGTGCCAATCCCATACCGATCCTACTACATCTCAAGTGGCGATTCCTTGGAGCTAAAAAAGTACCTTTCAACCTTCAGTGGTTTGGATTTAACAGCTGGGAGAGGCTAGCTCACTAATCTGAGCAGCCATGGAAATTTGGTAAGCTGCTTATCATATCCCATCACAGAGGTGTCCCCTTTCCTTCATACACTCCTGGTGCCCTGGGAAGAATTCCTCCCTTTTCTTTTGGACCATTGCACTTGTGGATTTATGTCTTCTTCATAAAATAATATGCCTATTTTTGGCTATGCAGGATGATCTCATGAGATTTTGTATCCATTACAAAACAAGTGATCTTTGTATCATTCAGACACAAGATTTTAGCTCTATAATAGGTAACAATGTGCATTATAGCCAAAATAGATTGAGAACTTCTCAAGTTCTCATTAAAAAGAGATAAATGCTTTGGGAGCCTTTCAATATACATCACTAGACCTTGCTGTGCACTTCTGTGATCATCAAATGTGACTTCAGCAGTTGTAATATACTAATAGCGCAAATTAATAGCTCATCTATGACTCAGTCTTTGGCTCATTTGTTAATCTAACGTTCTGTCCCTGCAGCAAAAAAGCTAAGTTGATACAAAGGATTGTATTGATTGAAGTCACAACAGCCATTATGTGTCAGGAAGTACATATGTGAGTTTAATGCTTTGCTGAGTGATTAAAACATTATTTTATTTTTTTACATCAGACAAAGCTGCCACTGCTTAAATAACATATTGCATTTTTTTTTAATAAAAACATTTTAATTGTTAAAACAAAACAAAAACTATATATATATATATATATATATATATATATATATATATATATATATATATATATATATATATATATACAGTATATATATACACACACGCGCACACGCGCACACACACACACACACACTATATTACCAAAAGTATTGGGACACTTGTCTTTACAAGCACATGAACTTTAATGGCATGCCTGTATAATGTCTATGGGGTTCAATATTGAGTTGGCCCCCACCCTTTTGCAGCTATACCAGCTTCAATTCTTCTTGGAAAGCTGTCCACAAGGCTTAGGACTGTGTCTATAGGAATGTTTGACCATTCTTCCAGAAGCACATTTGTGAGGTCAGGCACTGATGTGGACAAGAAGGCCTGGCTCGCAGTCTCTTCACTAATTCATCCTAAAGCTGTTCTATTGGACTGAAGTCTAGCCAACTCTAGTGGGGGTGCAAGTTCCTTTAACCCAAACCCGCTCATCCATGTCTTTATGGACCTTGCTTTGTGCACTGGTCCAAATTATTTGGTGGAGGGTGAATTAAGGTGTGCGGTTGTTTTTCAGGGGTTAGGCTTGGCACCTTAGTTCCAGTGAAGGAAACTCTTACGGCATCAGCATACCAAGATGATGTGGACAATTTCATGCTCCCAACTTTGTGGGAACAGTTTGGGGATGGCCCTTTCCTGTTCCAACATGACTACGCACCAGTGGACAAAGCAAAGTCCATAAAGACATGGATGAGCGAGTTTGGGGTGGAGGAACTTGACTGGCATGCACAGAGTCCTGACCTCGATAGAACACCTTTGGGATGGATTAAAGTGGAGACTGTGAGCCAGGCCTTCTTGTCCACATCAGTGCCAGATCTCACAAATGCGATTCTGGAAGAATTGTCAAACATTCCCATGAACAAACTCCTAAATCTTGTGGACAGCCTTCCCATGAGAGTTGAAACTGTTAAAGCTGCAAAGGGTGGGCCAACTCAATATTGAACCCTACGGACTAAGATTGGGATGCCACTAAAGTTCATGTGCGCTTAAAGGCAGACATCCCAATACTTTTGGTAATACAGTGTGTGTATGTGTGTGTGTGTATATATATACATATATATATATATATATATATATATATATATATATATATATATTATATTACAGTGGATATAAAAAGTCTACACACCCCTGTTAAAATGTCAGGTTTCTGTGATGTAAAACGAAAAATGAGAAAGATAAATAATTTCAGAACTTTTTTTTGCCTTAAATGTGACCTATTATCTGTACAACTCAGTTGAACAACAAACTGAATTTTTTTAGGTGGAGGGAAGTAAAAATAAAAAACTAAAATATTTTGGTTGCATAGGTGTGCACATCCTTAAACTAATACTTTGTTGAAACACCTTTTGATTTTATTACAGCCCCCTCAGTCTTTTTGGGTATGAGTCTATCAGCATGGCACATCTTGACTTGGCAATATTTGCCCACTCTTCTTCACACTCCAAATCTTTCATATTGTGACGGTATCACCTGTGCACAGCCCTCTTCAGATCACCCCACAGATTTTCAATCCAATTCAGGTCTGGGCTCTGGCTGGGCCATTCCAAAATTGTAATCCTCTTCTGGTAAAGCCATTCTTTTGTTGACATGGATGTATGCTTTGGGTCGTTGTCATGCTGAAAGATGAAGTTTCTCTTCATGTTCAGATTTCTATTAGAAGCCTGAAGGTTTTGTGCCAATATTTACTGGTATTTAGAACTGTTCATAATTCCCTCTACCTTGACTAAGGCCCCTGTTCCAGCTGAAGAAAAACAGCCCCAAAGCATAAAGCTGCCACCACCATGCTTCACTGTTGGTATGGTGTTTTTTTTGGTGATGCGCAGTTTTGTTATTGCGCCAAACATATCTTTTGGAATTATGGCCAAAGGGTTTAACCTTGTTTTCATCAGACCATAACACTATTTCCTGCATGCTTTTGGAAGACTTCAGAAGTGTTTTTGCATAATTTAACCAGGCTTGGATGTTTTTCTTGGAAGAAAAGGCTTCTATCTTGTCACTTTTCCCCATAGCCCAGACAGATGACGAATAAGGGAGATTGTTGTCACAAGTGCCAAACAGCCAGTACCTGCCAGATATTCCTGCAGCTCCTTTAATGTTGCTGTAAGCTTTTTGGCAGCCTCCCCTACCAGTTTTCTTCGTCGTTTCATTAATTTTGAAGGGACGTCCAGTTCTTACTAATGTCACTGTTGGAAATTCTTTTGTACCCTTTTCCTGACTGATACCTTTTAACAATAAGATCCCTCTGATGCTTTCTCTGCGGACCATGTTTTTTGCTGTAGGATGCGACTAAGAAAATGTCAGGAAAGACCTACTAGAACAGCTGAATTTTATTTGGGGTTACCCAAAAGCACTTTAAATGATGGCAGGTGTGTACTGACTCCTATTTAACATGAGTTTGAATATGAATGCTTATTTCTGAACACAGCTACATCCCCAGTTATAAGAGGGTGTGCACACTTATGCAACCACATTATTTTAGTTTATTATTTTAACCCCCCCTCCCACAAAAAAAAAAAAAAAGATTTCAGTTTGTTTTTCAACTAAGTTGTACAGTTTATAGCCCACATTAAAGGTGGAAAAGGTTCTGAAATCTATCACAGAAACATGACATTTTAACAGGGGTGTGTAGACTTTTTATACCCACTATATATATATATATATATATATATATATATATATACACACACACACACCATATCTAACAAAAATGAGTACACCCCTCACATTTTTGTAAATATTTGATTATATCTTTTCATGTGACAACACTGAAGAAATGACATGTTGCTTCATTTAACAAACAGTGAGTGTACAGCTTGTATAAAAGTGTAAATTTGCTGTGCCCTCAAAATAACTCAACACACAGCCATTAATGTCTAAACCACTGGCTACAAAAGTATGTACACCCCTAAGTGCAAATGTCCAAATTGTGTCCAAAGTGTCCATATTTTGTGTGGCTACCATTATTTGGCAGCACTGTCTTAACCCTTTTGGACATGGAGTTCACCAGAGCTTCACAGGTTGCCACTGGAGTCCTCTTCCACTCCTCCATGATGACATCACCGAGCTGGTGGATGTTAGAGAGCTTGCGCTCCTCCACCTTCTGTTTGAGGATGCCCCACAGATGCTCAATAGGGTTTAGGTCTGGAAACATGCTTGGCCAGTCCATCACCTTTACCCTCAGCTTCTTTAGCAAGGCATCGGTTGTCTTGGACGTATGTTTGGGGTCATTATCATGTCTTCAAAGGGAGGAGTATATGCTCTGCTTCAGTATGTCAGAGAACATGTTGGCATTCATGGTTCCCTCAATGAACTTTAGCTCCCCAGTGCCAGCAGCACTCATGCAACCCCAGACCATGACACTCCCACCACCATGCTTGACTGTAGGCAAGACACACTTGTCTTTGTACTCCTCACCTGGTTGCCGCCACACACTCTTGACACCATCTGAACCAACTAAGTTTATCTTGGTCTCATCAGACCACAGTATGACAGCTATGCAGACCAATTTGATGCAGTGTGCGGCGTATGGTCTGAGCGTTGACAGGCTGACACCCCCACCCCTTAAACCTCTGCCCCAATGCTAGCAGCACTCATACGTCTATTTCCCAAAGACAATCTCTGGATATGACGCTGAGCATGTGCACTCAACTTCTTTGGTCGACCATGGCGAGGCCTGTTCTGAGTGGAACCTGTCCTGTTAAACCACTGTATGGTCTTGGCCACCATGCTGCAGCTCAGTTTTAGGGTCTTGGCAATTTTCTTATAGCATAGGCCATCTTTAAGTAGAGCAACTATTCTTTTTTTTTTCAGATTCTTTGAGAGTTCTTTGCCATGAGGTGCCTTGTTGAACGTCTAGTGCCCAGTAAGAGAGAGTGAGAGCGATAACACTAAAATTAACACAGCTGCTCCCCATTCACACCTGAGACCTTGTAACGCTAATGAGTAATATGACACCTGGGAGGAAAAATGGCTAATTGGGCCCAATTTGGACATTTGCATTTAGGGGGAGTATTCACTTTATTTGGCAGCGATTTAGACATTAATGCTGTGTGTTGAGTTATTTTGAGGGGACAGAAAATTGACACTGTTATACAAGCTGTACACTCACTACTTTACATTGTAGCAAAGTGTAATTTCCTTAGTGTTGTAACATGAGAAAAAATAATTAAATATTTACAAAAATGTGAGGGGTGTATTCTCAAATATATTTATGGAAAATTTGCAATTTACGAGTCTCAACCAAAAACCGAAAGGATTAGATTTACACAGCTTGTATCTTACCGACTACCAAGATTTTAGTAAATAGATATCATGCAATTTATTCACACTAACATATATGTAAATAGGTAATTATTACCAAATTATTCATTTATAGTGGAAGCATTTGGATTTAACTGTTAATATAATAAAATCAATTAATCTGTATAGAAGATCTACAATGAAATACAGAACAAGAAAAAAAAAAGAACAAAGAATGAAAACAGAAAAATATAAAATAAAATAACAAAAAAAAATCCCTTATAATAGTAATAATATAAAGTAATAGTAACAGTTGTCCCTAAATATTATTGCGGTTCACTATGTTGAGGATCTTTAGAATTTTCGCAGACACTTGGTGTAGAAAGATTCTTGATACTAGGAATCAACTGGTAGAATTCTTAGTCTGCCTAGAGAATTAAACAATATAATAGCACACACATACACATATGCCTAGAGAATTGTTCATTTTTGCTTTTTTTGTACCATTCAGTTTATATAAATGGTACCATCATTTGGGATATTTCCGAGTTTGAAAATGAGTGTTCCATAAATCTTTGCCATTGGTTAAAGAAACTTTTTATAGAGTTAAGAGCTTGTGTTAATGTGTCTAGTCTTTCAAAATACAGCAACGATTTCAGTTCCTTTTTCACCATAGTTCTTTTGGGAGCAGTAGGTGATGTCCAGGATTTTATTATAGTTCTGCGAGCCATCAACAAACATAGTGAGGACCATGATCGTATTGTAACTGGTGTTAAGGATGTTGATGGGCCAAAACATCCAAAAAGGCAGATCATAGGATCTTCGACAATTTGTATCCTCGAGATAGTATGTATATAGTTTAGAATTTGGTCCCCGAAGGTTGATATATTGGAAAAGCTCCACATTCTGTGAAGTAATGTGGGTCGCATGGTGCAAAACCAAGAACCAGTTGAGGCAGACGGATCCGAATTTATCAATTAAGTAGGGCATGCAAGCTCGATGTAGAAGCTTGAATTGTGTTTCCCTCCAATTTTTGCTAGTTAGTAAACTGCTAATTTTTTGATGCCCTTCCGAGAAGTTTATCATCTAATGCCTCGTCTGGAAATTCCCTATGCGTCCTTTCAATAGCAAGTGTCTCTGTGATGCTTTTAATTGATAGTTAATGGAGAATAAAGGTCAGGTATTTAGTATCTTTGACGACTTTTTTCATGGTCTATTCGAGATTGCTGAAAAGGGTCTTTTTTTGAACTTTAACAATATTTTTATTTAGTTGATTGTAATAATATCTATGATCTTCTGATAGTTGAAATTCTGTAGATAACCCTCTAAAAGATTTTAGTTTTGATGTTTCTTTTTGGTAAATGGAAATCACTGTTTGTATACCTTTTGGCTCTCCATATGTTTGAAACTTCGGCATTGGTTGCACTGTCCATTTTTGGGTTTCCATACAAAGGAAGATATTTAGACATCATCGATAAGAAGTTTTAGAGATCTCCTAATTGTATGCCATGTGACAAGGATGTCCCATAAAAGTAGATTGTTTTGTAGCTTATCAGGTAGAGTTTTAGGGTTGACATGGGCCTCTACTGAGTTTACCTAGTAATTTTCCTGATTTTATGCAATATTTATGAAATTGTAGTGAGGCAAATGATGATTTAATATGTCCTTGTTGGTCAGCCCATAGATCAAATATCAAATTGTCTTTTTGCTTCATTCCAGGCTTTTTTATTTTATAGTGTGCTTTTTTTTTTTTTTTTTTTGTTAGTTAAATTATGTTGTGCTCTCCTCAGGTCAGTACTACCTAAACGATAGTTTTCAGCTGAGTGTTTTTTAAACTGTTAAACATAAGCTATTATCTTTCCTCTGAGAATGGCTTTAGCTGTTTCCCAGTATAGGTTAGGATTTAATGTGTGGCCATAGTTAATTCAAAATCATTCCAAGCTTTTTTTAAGTGGCAATGGAAATCTTCATTGTTTTGCTAAGAAAGAGGGGAACCTCAACAATCTTAAATTTCTTTGGGATTGTATGTCCGTTAGAGTTCAGCTTATTGTGGTCTGAATTCAATATATCATCTCTATTAGTCTCTGACATATGGCACTGAGGACATTGAGCAGAAAAAAAAATCTATCCTTGAGAAGGAGTTATGAGGAGATAAGTAAGAAGTATACTCTCTATCCAAGGAATGTGTTAGCCGTCAATTGTCTTTCAACTTAAGAAGAGGCATGGTTTGGTGTAAGTTGGTAATGGAACTGTAGGAGGAATTACTATTATTAGTATTATTAGGTCCAGGAGTGCTTCAGAGTGATCTATCTCCCTTGGGATTCATGGTCGCATTGAAATCACCTCCCATTATGTGGTGATCTTCAGGAGCTTTCAGAACCCAAATAGTTAGATCTTGATAGAATGATTTCCTAGGTGTATTTGGGGCATAAATATTAGTGATGGCCATGTTACGTGTGCAAACTTTTAAGTGAATAGTTAGTTTATGACCTACGTGATCTTTGTCCACTGCTGTTCTATTATAGGATAGATTTTTATGAAGTTAAGTTATTACTCCGGCCTTATGGCCCACTGCAGATTATCCTATTGCCTCCCCTACCCGTACCTTACATATGCATTTGATGTCATCATCTGTTAGGTGTGTCCCCTGGAGAAAATCTATGTCAGTATGAAGTCTTTTAACCGCTTAAGCCCCGGAAGATTTTACCCCCTTCCTGACGTCAATTTGACGTCATTTTTTTCCCACAAACAGAGCTTTCTTTTGGTGGTATTTGATCACCTGTGCAATGTTTTGATCATGCGCTATAAACAAAAAAATAGCGTCAATTTTGCAAAAAAAACAATATTTTTCACATTTTTTTATATGAAATTCCCCCCCAAAAAAATGTAAAAATCAAAAATTTTTAACATTTTCGGCCAATTTGTTTTATGCTACATATGTTTGATAAAAAAAATTGCAAAAAGAGTATTTTGATTGGTTTACGCAAAACTTATCGCTTTTACTAATGAAGGGAAAGATTTTTGTCATTTTTGGTGTTTTTATTTAACGAGTAATGGCGGCGATCTGCGATTTTTTTTGCGGGACTGTGACATTGCGGCGGACAGATCGGACCCTTGACTGACATTTTTGACACTTTTGGGGTTACCAGGGACATTACTGCAGTAATCAGTGCTATACATATGCACTGTTACTGTAAAAATGACACTGGCAGTGAAGGGGTTAACTGTATTGGAGAGGGAGGGGTTAAGTGTGTCCTAGGGGCGTGTTTCTAACTGTGATTGGACATGGCTACTAGTGTAAAAACAGAGATCAACGGTCCTACATAGTAGAACCGACTGATCTCCTTTTTTACACAGGGGAGAATGACAGGCGGCTTGTTTACATTTGCATTTCTCCCTTCCCGGCGAACGATCGTGAGTGACCGGCGTACCCGATGCACTGTAATGTCACATGCACTGACTTGTTAGGGAACGAGCCGGGGCGCGCGCGCGCTTGCCCGCTATTGGCTCACAAGCCAGTGACAGGCTAGTGACGTATCGGTACGTCACTTTGCCTGGCCGGGGCTGACCGCCGCAGTATATGTACTTGCGGCGGTCGGCAAGTGGTTAAGATGTCATAAAACTTTAATTATTTTTGAAGGAGATCTCAAACCCTTCACATTCCAAGACACTTTTTTTTATATTTGCTCTTTATCTTTGTAAAGTATAATAAATATGGATTTAAAACTTTTTCTAGTTATGGCTGTTGGTGTAACCAGTGCAACCAATTATTATCAAGCTCATCATCTTTATGTAATTATGGAAAACAAAGTATCATCCCATAACATAGTGTAAAGAAAACTTAATCAATAAACCACTGACATTGATCAACAACAAATAAAATAACCAGTTAGCCAATAGTAACTTCTAGTCACTATCCCGTTACTGAAGTTATTCCAGTGGGGTAGGAGGGACACCCTAGAGTGCCCACAATGTCAACAATCTCCGGCTGACCTACTTCATATGCTATGGAAGTGTCCCAAATTGATCAGGTATTGGAGAGAGTTGGTGAACACAATAAATAGAGCTTTCTTTTCAGACACACATTGCCGTGGATCCTAAAGTATGCTTTTTAAGTTGTCTTGATGAGGAGTTGCTTTCACCTGAGGTATGAGTACTATGTAACAGAATACTGTTTATAGTGCGTAAGAACATTGCTATGAAATGGTTGTCTCCCAGTCTCCCCTTTTTTGAGTAACAACGTCTCCAAGTAAATGACACCCTCCTGAAAGGACAAAAGATTTATAGAAATAGGGGTACAGTAAACCCCCCTCCATTGTGGGGGTTACGTTCTGGACTCAGCCGTGAAAAGTGAAATTCCGCGAAATAGAAAAACCCTATTAAAATGCATTGTAGGCATGTTTTTTTTACTGTCATTGTACGTGTAAAAGCATTTTAAGGTCTTTAAACACACTTTTAAAACAATAGAAACTCATTTAAACACATAAAAGATACTGAGAGACATAACAAGAGCTATGGAAAACACAAAAATATTTCATTTTTAATGATTTATATAGTAAAATAACATTAAAAAAAAAAAAAACGCAATATACCGGGACCGCAAAAACTGAACCGCGATGGAGCGAGGGTTTACTGTACACCGAAAAAAATTGATAAATTGTGGGAGCCATGGCTGACATCACCTGACCTGGCTACTTTTTCTCTGGTCTCATACAGATTACTTATACAAACAATAATGCACTGTCTCTCTCAGTGATTAAATAAACTTATGAAATTATCACATTATATACACATATCACTTGAATGAAAAAACTGTGCAAATATAATGCAAATTATAAAGTGTTAAAAAACATATAAAATTAATTCACACAAGGACATAAGGACATTAGTCCTTTTTCCAAAAATTGTAAAGCGCAATAATAGTCCATTTGTGGATATTACGGTGAAATAAAGTGCTTGGTGCAATCGCTTTCCAAAGTGCAGAATGCTCAAATGCTCCTTAACCACTTCTGGACCGGAAGATTTTACCCCCTAATGACCAGGCCATTTTTTGCAATTTGGCACTGTGTGACTTTAACTGGTAATTGCGCAGTCATGCACGTGGCTGTGGACGTAGTATACTTGGATTTTGCAAAAGCGGCTAATGTGTAAGATAAAGTCTGCAGGCACGGAAAGATCAGTTTGTAAATGGATAGAAAATTGGCTAAAAGATAGAATTCAGAGAGTAGTGGTTAATGATTCTTACTCTGAATGGTCTAATGTTATCAGTGGTGTACACCAAGGTTCAGTGTTTGGACCCTTACTTTTTAATATCTTTATAAATAATATAGGGTCTGAGATTAAAAGTACAATTTCAGTCTTTGCAGATGACACCAAGCTTTGCAGTGGAATAACTTCTTTACAGGATGTCTTCAACTTACAAGCTGACCTCAATGCACTGTTTCATTGGGCAACTATGTGGCAAATGAGATTTAATGTTGATAAATGTAAAGTTATGCACTTGGGGGCTAAAAATATGCATGCAGCATACATAGTAGGGGGAGTAGAACTGGGGAAATCCATAGCGGAGAAGGATCTGGGTGTTCTGGTAGATCCTAAGCTTAATAATAGCATGCAATGCCAAGCTGCGGTTTCCAAAGCAAGCAAAGTCCTTTCTTGTATTAAAAGAGGCATGGACTCCAAAGAGAGAGATATCATTTTGCCTCTGTACAAATCATTAGTAAAACCTCATCTGGAATATGCAGTTCAGTTTTGGGCACAGGTTCTTAAAAAGGCTATTGGGGAACTGGAGAAAGTGCAGAGAAGGACAACCAAACTGATAAGAGGCATGGAGGAGCTCAGCTATGAGAAAAAATAAAGGAACTGAATTTATTCTCTCTTGAGAAGAGGAGATTAAGGGGGGGGGGGATGATCAACATGTATAAATACATAAAGGGTCCATATAGTGAACTTGGTGTTGAGTTATTCACTTTAAGGTCAACACAGAGGACAAGGGTGCACTCTTGCGTCTAGAGGAAAACAGATTTTGTCTCCAAATACAGAAAGGTTTCTTCACCGTAAGAGCTGTGAAAATGTGGAATAGACTCCCTTCAGAGGTGGTTCTGGCCAGCTCACTAGATTGCTTAAAAAAGGCCTGGATTCTTTCCTGGGTGTATATAGTATAAATGGGTACTAATATTTATAGGTAAAGTTGATCCAGGGAATATCCGATTACCTCTCAGGGGATCAGGAAGGAATTTTTTTCCCCTGTTGTAGCAAATTGGATCATGCTTTGGTGGGGTTTTTTCGCCTTCCTCTGGATCAACTGCAGGTATAGGATTGCGTGTATGAGATTGTATGGTTGGGTTTTCTTTACTGTTTTTTTTTTTGTTTTTTATTGGTTGAGCCAGATGGACTTGTGTCTTTTTTCAACCTGACTAACTATGTAACTATGTAATTCTGTACCCAAACAAAAGTTATGTCCTTTTTTCCCCCACAAATAGAGCTTTTATTTGGTGGTATTTGATTTCACATCCAGCCCCCTTCATAGCGCAAGTCCTCTCACCTTCCAAAACACTCCCACTTAGGATGTACAGTATCTTCGCACAACCCACCCCCCCCCCTCCAAAATCACTGCAAATATTTTCTTTCATCTGGTCTCCCTCACCCTCGTTTCTTGTGTTCCCTCTCCCAATCTCTCCACCCCCCACAAGTGTCATCTATAGTATATTATTAACAGACCTCTGATTAGCATGGAACTTTTACAGCGATGTCTCTTCTCCTCGGACCGACTCCTCTTGTCTGTGTGCAGCAATACATCAGAGTTGAGGGAGGAGGAGTAGGATGAGGAGAAGGCTGTGGCTCAAAGTGTGAAAGGTGCCCGGCAGAGTGAGATGCCGAGAGATCGCATCGCGTGGGACACCAAACACCCCGCACAAGCTGCGGAGCGGGTAACACTGGTGCCCACGCTAGAGCGCTCTTGCAAGTAACTGGAGCCAAGTGTCGGAACTTGTTCTGACACTTGACTCTGCTACGGGATCCAGCCTGGATTCTCCTTAGGTAACAGCTAATCCAGGAGGTATGGGAATTCACTACCCCTGGCCCCCACAGGCGGCTGCCTGAGCTGCCTTATGGTGGCACCGGCCCTGCCTTTACAATCACTTTCTCTGTGCTCACATAAAATACAGCAGTCCTTTTTTAACTACTTTTTTTGTGTGTGGTGTTTTTTTTTTCTATCTTGTGGCATTTATGTTTTTAAATGTATTTAACATTTACCTTTTTTTCTTCATAACAAAAATGGTTGGGTTTATTTTGCTTGTAGTGATTTAGGATTGCTGTTTGGGTTTTTGGTTATTTTTATTTTCCTTGTCCTTCAGCTCTATTTTACAGTGATTGTATTTAATTTTGTGTGGGTCATCTTTTTATTTATTTACTTATCATTGTGATACCATTTAGTCCACAGAAGCACTACAGTTTCCAGTTCAGCCTAGCATCTCATCCCCCACATACAGATCCTGCCATAGACCTGAATAAAAAGTAGGGACTAATCCCAAAATTAACATCATGGCCCAAAGTGAGAGACAGAACTGGTTTCTGTGCAGATATCTGGGGGCAAGCTGCATCTGTATCCAAAGGCTTAGGCAGTGTCAAGACTGCAAAATCTAGACTCAGGTCACATTTGCCTTTCTTTTCTGGCAGTGTGCATGCTATACACCCAAAGAATGTGGAGGAGGTGGTAAAGTGTTTAACTAAGCCTTCATAATCCTTCCCCACCAACTCATAGGCACTGAGCAGCCTGAAGTCAGCAGCAGCTTAACTACTTGCTACAAGACTGTGCAAAGCGAATATTTTCATTTGAGGTTAAGGAAGAGAGCAATGGGCGCATAGAGAGGTGAAAATAGGCCACGAAAATCAGTTGGAACACATGTTCCTGCAGCTGCAGCCTACTGACACCAGTTGCCACCAGTGATGAACCTAACCGTAGTTTGGGTTCCAGATATAGCAGAGAAGGAAAGTGAGGGAGAGGCACAACTTCAGCAACGCTGGGTGTCATGCAGGAGCAGATCACAGAAGAAAAGAGGGAGCAAGCATCCTATTCCACTGGATGACAGAGTGCCATGTTATCCATTGGTCCAATCCCCAGAGCTTTGGAAGGCTGTATGAGGTTTACCATATGGCTCTTTAAGTGTATAAATACTCCCCCAGCTAATGCGTTGTCCAATGGCCCAATACAAACTTTGCAAAATTTCTGGCCTGACAGCTATTGTCTTTCCACCTGGTGGATTCAGCCTTTTTTAATGAATTAGTAGCTGGTGCTGTACTACAGTGGCAGGTTCCTGGCTACCATTGCTTCGCTGGTAAAGCCATGCCACATCCACCAAAATGTAGAAGGTAATGTTCTTTCCCTTTCTGGTAGCTCTGCTAGCTGCTGGGAAGGATGCAGGATGGGACCCACTGATAGAGCTGATTTTGCCGCCCATTGTCCTTATAGCTGGTTATGGTTACAGCTCAGTTGCCTGTATCGCCTCCTCCTCTATGCCCTCTTAATGTTAAATGTCCTCTGAATAACCAGTCTCTCAAAAGGGTTCTAAGGCTATGCTTAGGCTAAACAATGTCACACAAGGGTTGATTTACTAAAACTGAAGAGTGCAAATTATGGTGCAGCTGTGCATGGTAGCCAATTAGCTTCTAACTTTAGCTTGTTCAATTAAGCCTTGACAAAAAAACTGGAAGCTGATTGGCTTCTATGCAGAGCTGCACCAGATTTTGAATGCTCCAGTTTTAGTAAATTAACCTCACAGTGTTGAAGTGGATATGCCTAGAGGACAGCACCCACCCCGGGCAGAAATTCTGTTGGCTCTGCAGGAACTGGTCCAGAGGTGGTTAATCCCATTTTCAGGAGAGGCTGTGTGTGACAATGGCACCATCCTGCTTCCTGCCCTTTGGCAGGAAAAGTTCACACACATGCCTTGCCTGGCATATATCCTCAGTCTGTTGGTGCATCACTTCCTGGAAAGGAATGATCTGATAATTCAGCCTAGGTTTGGAATTGAAATGTGGTATTTGTGAAAACTTCTGAACTTTAGTCTGTTCTGCCCACTGCTCCTGGGA
Source organism: Pelophylax lessonae (assembly GCF_965119305.1). Classification (NCBI taxonomy): domain Eukaryota; kingdom Metazoa; phylum Chordata; class Amphibia; order Anura; family Ranidae; genus Pelophylax; species Pelophylax lessonae. The sequence continues at coordinate 371,003,784 of NC_138771.1, forward strand.
GCTGGGCATCAAATATAAAAGTCATATTTCTATTGATTCTAAATATGACAGATTCTGTTGTCACTGGTTCCTAAGGAAGAATCTATAGAGTAACTAGGAACCACTGAATCTCCACTCTTTTAAAGCAAAGGGACAGGGATAGCAGTGACATCACTGCCCAAATATGGATCTTGGTCATATTTGGTCAATGATGTACACCACTATACCAGAAGGACTCCAGGTTGCCATATTGCATAGAGTTTTACAAAAAATTACTGCACTGCAGATGGAAAAAAAAGGTAATTATAATAACATTCAATTACAATATGGCTTATGAAGCAAATGTATATGCTATATTTATTTTTATTTGTTTGCTATTTTTCCCATGAAGGTGGAGCTACCCATTAAACATTTATAATAAATCTGTTACTAGTCAAATGGATTACATTTTTTTTTTTTTTTTTTGCATTGGTATAAATTCCCTAGAGCAGTTTCCATACCCCATGCTATTTTTTAAACAGTCCCTTCCCTATTAGCCAATATAGCAGGATTCCCAACCGTTTTGCTGGATATGGGTCCCCCTTGGCCACTGGGTGCAACAAAAGTACCCCTGTGCTTTTTCCTCCAAGTGTGAGCACTAAGACAATGACCAATCCAGTAACTTAGGGTTTTTTTGTATTTATTGAGAACTTGGATGGGAGAAGGGAATGATTGGGATACTCCTTTGGCTCAACTATGCACAATTTGTTAGGGACAACTGAAAACACTTCTTGGAGCTGACTTGACGCTGGCTAGATGCCGGTCAATGCCAGTTGACGTTGGTTAACGCTGACTTGCTACCTGTTGACTCCAAATTGACCTTGGACTGCTCTCTCACATTAAGAAGTCCTTTCTTTAGCTCCCTTAAGAACTCTTTGCTGAGGTAGCTACTTGTGCTGCTGCTGCGCTGCTAAACACTTCAGGGCCCACCTGGCACCCTCTTTCTCTCACGTATCTTCAGGGCTTAAAACACTGGCACCCCCTTTCTCTACACCTTCTCCACAGGTTAGCTGGCTCCTGGATCCCCTTGATCTTCTGAAGCGGTCCCTTTTCCTAGGCAGACCCCTGGGCAGTCTCAAGTACTCACCATACTGTTTTCTCTGAAACTTCTGCCCAGCAGCTCCACTCGGTCCACAGCACTCTGGACCCCTCCTCTGCAGCTCAGCTCAACCTTCGTCCTCTAGGCCGACCACCCAGGACACTCTCACTTGCGCTGACAGGAGGAGAGACAGCCCTCACCCTCCATCAGCACTAGAAGTTTCTACCATCTTCTAGACCAGGGGGAGGAGCAAGAAGATCTGTCAGGATGAGTCATCCAGCCCTGACTCACTGAACACTGACCAAAAATTCCCAGGTCAGATTTAGCCCTGAGCTAAATAAATAAACTACACTAAGGCTCAATTCACATCTATGCATGTTGCTTTTAAACATTTCAGCAGTACTTTTTTGCTGTGCTCTCTGTGTTTTTTTTTTCAAACGCGTGTTTACCACAATTTTACAGCAATTTAACATTCAATGTATATATCCGGCTGCTAAGAAGTGGACGGGGAAGCTGGCCACTGCGTCCTTTACAGCCAATGAGTCATCAGCTATCAGCTGAATGTAAAAAAAAAAAAAAAAAAGAATTGCAGGCAAAAAAAAATTGTCCTCCCCCCCCCCCCCGAAATCCATGCCAGACCCTTTTCTGAGCACCATACCAGGCCACATGCCCTCAACATGAGGGGGGTGGGTGCTTTTTGGCAGGGGGCTTTCCCCCCTGCTCAAAAGCTCCTTGTCCCTATGTTGATGGGGAAAAGGGCCTCTTCCCAACAAACCTGTGTGGTGGTTGTGGGGGTCTTTGGGCAGGGGGCTTATCGGAATCTGGAATTTTTTTCCCCACAAAGCTTTTTGCATGTAATAGACTTCAATGGACCTGCATCCAAAATGCAAGTACTGCATTTTTAACAACCAATGAGTCATCAGCTGTCAGTGGGTCCTTGCTGACAGCTGAATGTAAAAAGAAAAATTCTTCCCCCAGGTCCATACCAGACCCCTCGGGTCTGGTATGGATTTGGAGAGGACACCCCCCATGCCAAAACTTAAAAAACAAATGGCATGGGGCCCCCCAATATCCATACCAGGCCCCTTTTTGAGCATGCAGCCTGGCAGGTCAGGAAAGGGAGGAGACGAGCAAGCCCCCCCTCCTGAACCATACCAGGCCACATGCCCTCAATATGGGGGGGCGGTGCTTTGGGTCATGGTTGTCGTGGTTTTCAGATGGGGGACTTATCAGAATCCCGAAGCACCCTTTAAAAAGGGGGTCCCCAAATCCCACCCCCCATGTGAATGAGTATTGGGTACACCGTACCCCTACCCATTTAACAAAAAAGTAGGGTAGTGTGACAAGACAGTAGACAGTTTTTGACAAGTTCTTTATTAAAAATGTCTTCTTCTTCCCCCCCTGCTCTTCTTTCTCCTGTCTTCTTCTACTTCCCCCAGTTCTTCCTCCGGTGGTCTTCTTTCTCCAGTGTTGTTCTTCCCCGAATTCTTCCTCTGGTCTTCTTTTTTCTCTAGTGTTGTTCTTCTCTACCACTGCTCCTGCAGCCGAAAAAAAAAAATCAAACCTCCTCCGATGCTGCAGCTGACATCATTCATATACCTTTCCCCCTTGTGAATGTCACCGCCTGGGGCATGGTGGGTTGTGATGCCACAAGGGGACGGGGTCTCTGGATGATGAGATCCAATGACCACACCCATAGTTATATACGAAATGTGTGACATTGATGCGGACAGACCGGCTGAGCGCAGCATTGGAGGAGGGTATTTTTTTTATTTTCAGTGGTCGGCGTCGAGAGCGACGTTGGGGGAAGAAGAACACCAGAGAAAGTAGCGGGGAAAGAACAACACTGGAGAAAGAAGAAGACCAGAGGAAAAAGTGGGAGAAGAAGAACACCAGAGAAAGAAGAGGACCAGAGGAAGAATCGGGGGAAGAAGAAGACGGAGGAAGAAGAAGCAGAGCGAGGTAAGAAGAAGACATTTTTAATAAAGGACTTGTCAAAAACTGTCTATTCTCTTTTGTCACACTACACTACTTTTTTGGTGAAAGGAGAGGGGTAGGATGTACCCCATACTTCTTTCCATAGGGAGGCCGGGACCTGGGGGGCCCTTTGTTAAAGGGGGCTTTCAAAATCTGATAAGTCTCCAACCCGCAGACCCCGATAACCACAACCCAGGGATGTCGGGAAGAGGCCATCGTTCCCATCAACATGGGGACAAGGTGCTTTGGGGTGGGAGGGCAGAGCATGTGGCCTGGTATGGTTTAGGAGGGGGGGCGCTCGCCCCCTCCCTTTCCTGACCTGCCAGCCTGCATGCTTGGATAAGGGTCTAGTGTGGATTTTGGGGGGCCCCATGCCATTTTTTTTTACATTTTGGTGTGGGGTGTCCCCTCCAATTCCATACCAGACCAGAAGGGCCGTTTTTTTTTTTTTTTTCCCACAATTTTTTTTTGCCTGCAATTCTTTTTTTTTTTTTTTTTACATTCAGCTGATAGCTGATGACTCATTGGCTGTAAAGGACGCAGTGGCCAGCTTCCCCGTCCACTTCTCAGCAGCCGGATATATACAATGAATGTTAAATTGCTGTAAAATTGTGGTAAACACGCGTTTGAAAAAAAAAAACACAGAGAGCACAGCAAAAAAGCACTGCTGAAATGTTTAAAAGCAACATGCATAGATGTGAATTGAGCCTTAGTGTAGTTTATTTATTTAGCTCAGGGCTAAATCTGACCTGGGAATTTTTGGTCAGTGTTCAGTGAGTCAGGGCTGGAAGACTCATCCTGACAGATCTTCTTGCTCCTCCCCCTGGTCTAGAAGATGGTAGAAACTTCTAGTGCTGATGGGTGAAGGTTAGCAGGAGCTGTTTGAAATATTTATGAGGGTCTCGGCCAATCCCTAGAAAAAGAGCTGACAAGGGGCAAGGTTCACCTCATAAATAGACATGAGTCATGCTAGTAAGGGCAGTCAGGGGGAAGATGGAGATAAAGTGCTGTGGAGGTTGTCAGTGGCCCTCTGGGGCACCTTTAGTCTGGGGGGGGAGTGACCGTGGGCCTGGGCTCGGTGCTGAAAGGATCCTGCCACAACACATGGAGGAAGCCCTTCCTGGAGGCACAGGAGTAAGTGTAGGACAGTGTGAGTAGAGTAACATTACTGGGAACTTGCAAGGGGTTGAAACTGCCATTTGTAGCCAGGTTTCCCCAAAGACTGTGATGTGCCAAGTCTTCATCCCTTCCCTGGGAGATATCCTGCACAGTCAGCTGGGTAGGCTGATGTGAGTCAGTCTGGAGGACTGTGGAGGAAAGTAAGCCTGGAGGGCTAGTGAAAAGGACACCTGTAGCCAGGTTGGTTGGCAGTGCCTGAAGAGATGGTACTTAGGATCAGTAGCCACAGGAGAAGAGTTCAAGCTGGTCACTGTGTTCTGCTACACAACAAGGGGCTTTGAGTTCCTGCCTGCAACGAGTCATTGCTAAATCGGACTGTGCCTGTCAGATGCATTTCAGTGATCCGGCTGGAGTCTACAAGCAAGTAAAGTGCAGGAGTGGTGTCAAGGAGGCTGTATATAGACTGTATATAGATTATGTATAGGAAGATGTCCCTGAAGATGTTGCCAGAGTTTGTTGCTAGAGTCAAGTTGTCATCCAATAACCTTCCATCCCCATGCAAGTTAATAACCCTCAAATTCCAAACTAAGGAGAAAGATACGAAAACAAAGTGGTATCCATTTTTTTTTTTTTATGACAATGCACCATAATTAACCACTTCCATACCAGGCACTTTAACTCCTTTCCTGCCCCGGCCATTTTTCAGCTGTTGAAATTTGAATGACAATTGCGCAGTCATGCAACACTGTATGCAAAATAAATGTTGTCTTTTTTTTTTTTTTTACCAATTATGCTTTCTTTTGGTGGTATTTAGTCATCACTGGGTGTTTTGTTTTGGGCTTTAACAAAAAAAGATTGAAAAATTTGAAAAAAAAAATTGTTTTTCTTCATTGCGGTTATACAATTTTACAAATAAATAACCTTTCTTCATACATTTAGGTCAAAATGTACTCTGCTTGATTCCTTTGGTGAAAAAAACCCAAATCAGTTTATACTTTTTAGTCTGTAGGAAAGTTATAGTGTTATAGAGTTCACAAAGTATGGTATATACAGTATGCATGAAACTGTACAAACAATGTACTGATGGCCTAGTTAATTTCTTGAGGCATGAAAATGCCAGGACAGTACAAATACCCCCCCAAATGACCCCTTTTTGTAAGTAGTAGGTCAAAGGTATTTAGTAAGAGGCATGGCAATTTTTTATAAATTGTAACTTTTTTTTTTACAATTGTTTTGTAAAAATAAAGATATTTAAAAAAAAAAAAATCAGTACAAGGCCAGAAGTAGTAGATGGAGGTGTTACTTTATTTTACACTTGCTGCAATGAAAGGAGAGACTTGTACAGAATCTAGTCACAGCATCTGAAGCAGGGGATTTGCTGCTTATCCTGGACTGGTTCATTTTAGCTGGTCAACTATGTCCAAGGACAGACAAACTCTGTTTATAGGGAAAAAGAATATTCCGCGCTATGGACCCAATAGTGTGTGAATCTAAAAAGGATATGGTGTTTTAAAGTGACAATTGAAATAATATAAATACCAAACGTGATGCTCTATAGATGAACTGAAATTGAGCTGCAGCCCCCCAAAAAAGGCACTACACAAGTAGTGTCTGCTATGGAGTAAATAGGGAATTGGGTATGGCGCTGCTCCACATAGAGTTAGTGCTATATGTGCAAATGCTGCTCAAAAATGCCTCTCAAATTCATGAATTGATAAAATTAATTAGTAAAGCACATACAATACTGTGCAAACAACATCCAAAACTGAGCAAAAAGCATAAGTGCAATCACCACATCTGGAGAGGACATCAGAGAGACGAAGCGCATAGGGATGGACTTAGCAACATTGTGACACTTCTGGTTTGGGTCCGTGGAGCACACAGCATTCCGGACTTCCTTCATGTCTTTGGATCAAATGAGTGTTATTCCTTATGTATATGTAAAGTGGAACTTTTCTGTCTAAATAAATTTATATTACGGTTTTACACTATGGGAGCTATTATTTTGTGTTCCATTGAGCTGTAAAAGAGGACACGGTCATACAGAGGATACGAGGGGGAACAGCAGGGAGCACTTTGGAGGAAAGATAAAGGCAGTTACTCCAATTAAAGGCGAGACGCCCCTGTTGCAAGGGGGTAGTCATTTAGTGAATGTACACCTGGCAGGGGACACAAGGAGACCATGGGTTCACTGCATGATTGGATTTTATTGTACTGGGGTAGCACCAATTCACGGATTTATTGAAGGCACCACAAGGATCAGCAATCTCACATGAAGATTACTTAAAATGACAGCGCATGTGGTTTTGAAGGACAGTATTTGTATTTTTAGTTTTACTGTTATTATATTTATAGCGTGAGGTACTCACTACTAAGCACATCTGTATACAATCAGCACTTGCACTTTTTTTGTGGTGATTGCACTAATGCTTTTTGCACAGTATCTGATGTTTTTTGCACAGTATTGTATGTGGTTTATTTAATAATTGTATCAATTCATTAATTTGAGAGGCACTTTTGAGCAGCATTAGCACCAACTCTATGTGGAGCAGCGCCAAAACCAATTCTCTATATACTCCATAGACAGACTGTATCTGTTGTATTTTGCCAGCAAGCTCCCCCCCCCCCCCAGCACTAAAATCTACAATCAGAAAGGAATGGCCACATATCAATCCTCATTACCTAATAATCAAGGAGTTTGTCCATTGGAAGAGTGTCAACATCTATGCTTGACCCCTTATACTCCCCCATCCATATGATGCAACCACTACCAATAGCTGGTGGCAACACATATCTGGGTAGAGAAAAATGTTTGGAATACCTCATTTAGGCAGCAATCCCCTCTAAAGCTATCTCCTTCTTTCAATAACAGAAGGCTCAAAGCCCTGTTGTCCTCAAAACAATGTAACGCGACCCCCGCAGATGAACTGGGATCCCCCCACACTGCACAGCCAGGCACACTGGATCTTCACAGGCAGTCCAGAGACAGAGAACATTCCGTGGCTTTGTTTTTTGGGGTTTATTTGTTTTTTTTTTTTGTTTTTTTGGGTTGTTTTTTAATCAGGCTGTAGTGATTCTCCAGAAACAAACTACGTACACACACCCCTATTTTTTGAACAAAATCTTTACATGTTTTAACATGTGTAATTTTATTGTTATGACTACATTAGGAATATTCCCTTCTATTAAAGGGAAGAGACTTGGTGCAGCACATCAGTACCATTATAATATAGTATCTTCGAACAGTCTGATTATTTATTTCCCTGCTTTGGACATTTCCTTGTATTAAAAAAAAGACTGTTTAATTTCTTTATAATATTTGATTAACTAAATTCAATTATTTATTACTTTTAATCTCTGCCTGATAAATGCCTACTACCTGCTTCCCAAAATCCTCCTAATAAAAATGATGATGTGCCTTAAATGTGTACAGTGTTTTTTTTTAGAGTGTTCCTGGAAAAATACACAATCACAAAGCCCCAAAGATATAAGGTATAAATACAGCTCTGCCCCAGTGCATTTTGTGCAACCGTGTGTCCTCATGAAGCTACTGTTGATGTCACTTCCCCCATGTCACTTCCAGCTCTGTGGAACGCATGCTAGCTCTGTGGTTTTCGGGCTGCTCTGCGGGATCTATCCTTGGATGAGTGAGCTGTTTATGTTGGTGCCTTTCTGGGCATTTTTGTTATGTGAGTGCATACAATACAAATTTTATATATCCGTGTTAAAAAGACATACTACACTATATACCTTCTATCTTCTGGGCTTTGTGATTGTCTATTTCCGATGAATGGGAGCTACCAGTGAACTCCAGGAGAAAATTGGCTGAAGGTCCCTGAGAATTTTGAACATTTATTTTGAACAATTTATAGGCTGATTTGTTAGTCACATTGGTCTGGTGAGTGCAGAATGTATTTGAATGTGGTGGAGCACATTGAATCTAAAGGAGAGGTGGTTACTCAAATATTCTTTTTATGGACACACTGATTGGCAGCATATATTGATCTTTGTACTTTATTGTTTATGTGCACATGTTAAGCTTATTTTAGGTAAATGTTTTTTTGTGTGAATTCATTTTTATTTTGATTCACTTCTTAATTGTTTTAAGGCTAGCACGTACCCTTTTTTCAATTTGCACACGTTCTTATTCCTAGCTGCAATCTACTTGCACTCTGGTTGAAAAGGATAACAAGCTTGTCAGCAATTCTGTCAACTTTGATTTATACGGTCTATGAAAAAGGAATCTAATTACTTTCTTTTAAATGTAATCTGCTTGTTCTCTCTCTTGTAGCCTATTCCAAAGAAAACTTGAAGGCTGGTGCATTTGTGTTTGTTTGAATTGCACAAAAAAATACCATGCATTTTTTTTCCATATAGAATATGGTAGTTCAGTCAATCAGAAATTGCAGCCTTCCCATATAGGCTTAATGTCTTTGGTGCAAATCTCTAATCTTTTCCCATCTTCAGTCTCTCCCACATAAGTGCATCCAGCCACAATTGCCACATGTTTTATTTTCTATTTCCCAGAGATTTTATTGCCTATTTTTTTGACTGCTCTCTACTTTTGAAATAATAGATTATCAAAAATGCTTTAAAATCTACTGCAAAATATGCACTATTTTTTTGTTCTTCAGTTTAAGAAAAATACACCACTATTTGTTTAATCAAGATTAAATCTGCATGCCCTCTCATTCTGACATAGCATCTTAGCTAGAAGGAAGTACATACTACCCAAAAAATCAGTTCTGTTTTTCCTGCTTGTGGCTCAGAAAAATTTCACTCTACCGTGGTTACATATAACACATGCTAAGTCTTCCATTATGGCTTTGTAAAACACATACATAGTATGCAGGATGTTCATGATATATTTTGGCTCTTTACAGTGACTTAAAGCTTATTTATTTACTTATTAGAATAACACATGCCTTATCTCTTCCTCTAACATAGTTGCTAAATACCAATGCTTGCAATATGTGCAGTGAGTCTTTACAATATTTATGGCTGTTGTATTTTAAATAACACTCTAGTTGTTGTTTCAGTAACAAAAATTGTATTTTTGGATTGCTGCCCCATGCCCAAACCAATCTGCTTCTATACTCTCCAGGCCACTTTGCCATGTGTTTCCCTGTTGTCTGTAAAACACTTCAAACTATTTTTTTATTTGACAAAAACTGTTTAAAATGTGGGTTTGTGATTTCAAGGTATTTTGGTGCACTCTGGGCTGAAATATTTTGTTAAACTTTGTACACAATACAAAAAGTTAAAACATAATATTTCAAGCTACTTAGTAACTTTTTTTTGCCACTGTTAGGCAATTCATATGAAGTTGATAGCATTACTTTTATTTTTTGCAGTGTATAGTTTCCATTAAATTTTAGCTATATTATTACTGCTAACAGTGGTCAATTATGGTCTAATACTGCTACACCAAAAATCGTTGTCTTTGAAAACATTTTTCAGAAATTACCCATTGAGTTGCTCCTGCTGTATGTACAGTATGCCAATAAATAATGTAAGAGAAAACTAAAATATTACACATGCAATTTATGTGATACCACAATATGTTGTTACTGATCTTGTCCCTGAGAATCATAATGGTCTGTGAAACCAGATAGAGCTTTAAAGAATCCCTTAACATAGGCTTTGAAGGAAACCTTGTCAATGCTGATTTTTATTCTGAAAAGACCATCTCATCCCATACCATAACCATAACGTTTATTTTTCATTGCCCACTGCACAGCTCCCTGTACCCTTTGACAATCCCTTGCCTATTAGCCCAGAAAACTACAATTACTAATTTTTAAGATTCAGCTCCAATTTACAGGATTTGGATTCAGGATCAGCATTTTGGTAACGTTTACTAAACATGACCAGAATCAAAGCCAGGTTCAGCTCAACCCTAGTGACAGTGTGTCAACAAACATTGATATTTTTTATCTGCAAGTTTGAACAGCAAGACCATACACAATTGATGGCATTACTTTAGTTTATAGCATACTCTCTGAATGTACAGAATAGAAACAGATTGGTAATCCTCACCAAAAATAGTATTTCTGTTGTTATATATAAAACCTGCCATATGTCTTTGGTGGATTGGAGAAAAATGTATTATGAAAAGTTGATTTCCAGAGAAAGCAGTAAAACCCAGTGCGGTTTGTTTTTCGACATGGGTCCACTAGTATGCTACCAGAAAAACAGAAAAAAGATCCAGAATTAAATGCTTAAAAAAGATGCTCCTAGCATGTTGAAAACAGGTCAAATACTTTGTAAAAGCATACTGTGTACACTGTTTTTACACAAGCCCAATGCCTGTCTGTTGTTTTTTTTTTTATTTTATGATTAAAACTTCAGTGAAAATGTAGGTTTAAATGTTACCATCTCCAAACTATGCAGCTGTACAAAGACTACTTTATCACATAATACATTATTACAAACCAAGTAGTAAAGTCTAACTGAAGATGGTCAGAAAATAAGAGAATGCTATAAAACACTTGTTAAACAGTATTCTCACAAACTTGAACATTCATCTTTATTATTATTATTATAATAATTAATTTTAAGTATGTGAAACATTCTTCCCCAAGAGCTAGTTTTAGGCCGCATCGGTCGGTGATGTCACAAGGGGGCGGTGTCATCAGGTGACATCACCAGGTGGCCCCACCTCTTTCCTATTTAATAACTGCGTGACAGAGGATCAGGCAGTCAGCAGTTAGCCTTTGTCGCAGGCTGAACATTTTTGTTTTGGTTTTTTTCAGGTCCAGCATAGTGATTTATGATGGATCTACATCAGGGGACATGATTTTTTTTTATATTTCAAAAACTGCCAGCTTTTTTTTTTTTTTTTTATACTACACTGTTTTTTGGGTGGATGGGTATGGGTACAATGTACCCCATACTCATTCACAAGGGGGGGAGGGGGGCAGGATCTGATAACCCTCTTGTAAAGAGGGCTTCCAGATGATGATAAACCCCCTGCCCACAGACCACCACAACCATCATCCAGGGTTGTGGGGAAGAGGTCCTTGTCCCCATCAACATTGGAACAAGATTCTTTGGGGCAGGGGGGCAAAGCACCACCCATGTTGAGGGCATGTGGATCTGTATGGTTCAGGACGAGAGGGAGGGGGCGGTGCTCAAAGGGCCTGGTATGCATGGGGGGGGGACCCCACGCCATTAAAAAAAAAAAAACATTTTTATTGCTGGCAATGGCTTGGGAAAATCAATTTAAATATATATTTTTTTCTTTATATACAGTATGTCAGCTTTGCTGCAGCATTTTGCAGATGCACCACCACCACTATACATGTTGCAGATGCACCATTTTACAGGGGAAATAAGTGGACCTCCCAGGCACCATATTTAAAGGAATTTTTCATTTTTCTTGTTTCATTTTAAGCATTTAAATCAGTGCTCCTTTAAAAAAGAATATATTCCTTAAACATTTTTTGCATTGATACATGTCCCCCATACCCTTTTTATGACCAATACCTTTCATGTAAGCCTTCAAAATGCGTACTTTAGATATTTTCATGTTCGAGTCCCATAGACTTTAATAGAGTTTGCAGCTTGGGTCCAAACTTTTTACATGTTCGGGAGTTCTGGTGTAAACCAAACCGAGGGGTGTTCAGCCCATCACAAGTGCTGATTAGCAATAACTTCAAAATACCTGGGATCAGTTTAGGATGGTTTCCTGAAACATTATTGAAGTTCAAGGGTTGAATCCAAACCCCACTGAAAGTGGTTGTAAGGCAGAAGGTTTTTACCTTCATGCATTCTATGCATGCAGCTCACCCCCCCCCCCTTTATTCTGGTAGGATCAAGGAATAAAATTTTGCTGCATTTAGGAGATGGGGAGTAATGCATCGCCGATATCAGCCCGCTGGTTCCCCTGAGCAGTGAAACAGTATGGCCCAGGAATAATTACTTTTTTTTTTCATTCAATACATTTTTATTGAGTTTTTACATAAGCAAATATTAGAACAAATATAACAGGAATTACAGTTTTTCAACAGGTTCCAATGCATGTACACAGATAAATGAACTATAACATAGAGGAATCAGGTATAACCAAAGCATTACAGGTTATAAAGAGGTATGGCAAGTGGAAAGGTAGTAGTAAAAAAGAAAAAAAAAGGGAGTAGAATAGGAGTGAGAATCTCCACCGTTCCGGGCCCAGAACCCTAAGGAGCATTGTCACTAGGTCCGGTCGGGGGGAGCACCACCACTATCCTTATGGCTATTAGGCAGGTATTATTATTTCAAGAGAGTCTTAATGCCTGATTTAGATAGGGCCAGCTTTCCCAGGACTTTTGGAATTTTTTATATGACAGGGAATTGATTGCTAGAGATTTCTCTAGGAGATAATTGTCATTAACCAGAGATATTACTTCAGGTAGATTGGGAGTGGTAGTAGATCTCCAATTGCGGAGAATAAGGGTCCTGGCTGCTAACAGTATGTGAGTTACCATTTGTCTATGGCTGTGAGGGTATATGTCAATGTTAATATTTAATATTGCCAGTTCTGGATTTGGGGGGGAAAATACTCCTGTGCATGAGGAAATACACTGGAATATTTTATGCCAAAAACTCGTGAGGGATGTGCAGCCCCACAGGATGTGATGCAGGGTACCTGTTTTGCCACATTCCCTCCAGCAGAGTGAGGGTATTGACGGGGCCATCTTGGCCAGCCTGTATGGTGTGTAATACCATCTGTTGATAATTTTAATTGTAGTTTCCCAGTGATTAGTGCATTTAGAAAATTTATATATAGAGCACAGTGCTGTATGCCACTGTTTGAAGGTAAGATTTAGCTTCAGATCTTTCTCCCATTTAAGCATATTTACCGTTTTCTCGGAGGTTGTATCGCTTGTTAGGATATTATAGAAGGTAGTTATACCTTTATTGGCTGGGGGGTTTGATACCAGGAATTTCCATGTGGTTAGATTAACATGGGTGGAGGTAAGGGAGTGTTTCCCTAGTAGAAAAAGTATCCTTGATAGGGTCAAGGATGTGTCGGGCGGTAACTTAAATTCTGACATTATGTCTTCTCTGTTTTTGAGACCTAGGGGTGACCAGAGTTGTGAGATTTGCGTTAGTCCTAGGGTTTTTAATTTGGAGACATTCAGATTACTGTACATAGTCGTGAGGATAGAAAGTGGTAGGTTGTGAATGTCAGTAGGTATGGCTCTTGGTTCTATTTTGTTTACTGTTCTCCAGGCTTGGAGAGAAGCCTTAACCGTAGGTGGCAGTTTGGCTAAGTTCCATGGGATCCAAAGGTCTCTTAGCAGCATTAGATTAAGGTTAGAGGTAGGTACTAGGTATTTTTCGATATCTGACCAAAGGGGGGTATCGTCACGGGGGGTCCAGTGTTTAAGCTGGTCAAGTCTAGTGGCCCAGTAATAAGCGGAAATATCGGGTAGTCCCGCTCCTCCTCGGTGTTTATGATTTGTGAGTATATCATATGCAACTCTTGCTTTTTTACCCAGCCATAGGAATTTCCTCAGTGTGGCTACAAGAGTGTGTAATTGTGTTTTGGTGAAAGGGACAGGGAGGGCTCGGAATAGGTAGAGGATTTGTGGTAAGATATTCATCTTAATAGCAGAGATTCTAGCCCCCCAGGATAAGTTTAGGGAAGCTATCCTTTCTAATTCAGATGTTAGCTTTTGTCTAAGGGGGCCTAAACTATTTTTAACAAGATCTGTGGTTTTGGAGGTAATATAAATCCCCAGGTACGAAATCTTGTCTGTAGTCCAGGGAAAGGGACAGGTGTTGATTAAGGTTTGTTTAGTTTCAGGAGATACTCCTAGGTCAAGGATTATCGATTTCGTGGTGTTAATTTTGTAAAATGAAATTTCACTAAATTTAGTCAAGGTTTGGTATGCAGCGGGTAGAGAGATTTCGGGTTTCGTCATCATTAATATAATGTCATCTGCAAATAAATTTATTTTATGGTCATAACCATGAATTTTAAAGCCATGAACATGTCCGTTAGAGCGTAGGGCTGCAGCAAGTGGTTCTATAATTAAATTAAAGACCGTAGGGGATAAGGGGCATCCCTGTCTGGTACCATTGGATATGGTGATCGATTTGGACAGTGCCCCTGAGGCGAAGACTCTGGCAGAAGGTTGTGAATAAAGTGCCATAATGGCAGAAAATATATTGCCTCGAAGGCCGAATTTGTGTAGGGCGGCCGTCATGTAGCTCCAGTTGACTCTGTCAAACGCCTTCTCCGCATCCAGGGAAAGGAGGAGAGAAGGCGTTTGACCTTTTTCAGCCATGTGTAGCACATTTACTATACGTCTAGTAGCGTCCGAAGTTTGGCGACCTGGTATGAATCCCATTTGATCTTTACCTATGAGGGAGGGAATCATCTCCTGTAGGCGCCCTGCAAGCATTTTGGCATACATTTTAATGTCTGTATTCAACAGAGATATAGGGCGGTAGTTGCCCGGGAGAGATGGGTCCTTCCCTGCTTTTGGTATGGTAACAATGTATGCTCCGAGCATATCTGCAGGAAAACTCGTCTCGGTTGCAGCTTTAGTATAAACATTCAATAGATGTGGTATTAGAGTATCGCTGTATAATTTATAATATTCACTTGGGAACCCGTCGGGTCCCGGGGATTTACCGTTGGGAAGTGAGTTTATAGTTTTCCTAATTTCGTCATGCGTAAATGGCGCATTGAGTATAGACAATTGTTGTTCGGTAAGGGTCGGTAGGTCTAATTTGTCCAAAAAGGCAGATATTTCAGCTGTAGTCGGGGTGTGGATGGTATTGTCCTGGTCAAGATTGTATAGTGATTGATAATAGGTTGCAAATTCATTTGCTATGTCTTTAGGATGGGTATATTTGGTATTCGTCTGAGTGTTAGTCATGTGGGAGATCTTGGATTTAGTCTGTTTGGCTTTGATTCTATTAGCCAGTGTTTTTCCAGGTTTGTTAGCGTGAGCATAGTATGTCGTTTTGAGTTTACGGAATATTTTGTCATGTTGTGTAAGCAAAAGTTGACGTAGGTCATGTCTCAGGTCATGAAGGGTATTGCCTAAGGATGAGTCAGGTACAGCTTTGTGTTTTTGTTCTAGGGTGTTGATTTGGGACAGAAGGTTAGAGAGTTTTTGGTTGTATAATTTTTTCATTATAGAATTTTGTTGGATGCATATGCCTCTTATGAATGCCTTATGGGCACCCCATAAGGACCATGGATTAGAGACCGAGTTTTCGTTTAAACTAAAGAATTCCTGCAGGTGCTGGGATACACACTTACCAACCTGTTCATTCTGAAGGTTTCTGATGTTACATCTCCATACTTGCCCTGCAGATCTCGGGATTCCTTCATTCACAGTCATTTCTATTGCTGCATGGTCGGACCATGTAATGTTTTTAATCTCTGCAGAGGTAGTTCTTCCCAGGAGGTGCCAGTCCACCAGAAAGAGGTCAATCCTAGAATACGATTTATGTCGTGCTGAATAGAAGGTGAAATCTCTTTCTGATGCATGAAGGCACCTCCATGCGTCGTAGAGATGTTCACTATTGAGTAAGTGGAGCAGAGAAATCCTACGACCTTTTGGGGAGGCAGAGGTGTCTATGTCCGGATCTACTGTGAGGTTGAAGTCTCCACAGATGACCAGGTTTCCATATTTCTTCTTGGCAATGAGCTTAAAAAGTTTACGCAGGAATCTGAGCTGATGTGTATTTGGCGCATAGATTGTGACAAAGGTCATTTGTAGATTATTAAAGTCTCCTGTAATGATCAGGTAGCGGCCTTCTGGGTCAGCAATCTCTTCCTTCAATTGAAAGGTGATAGTGTTTTTTATGGCAAAAAGGATTCCTTTCTTCTTAGCTGGGGATGTTGCTAGGAAAATGTTGGGAAAGTCTCTGTGTGAACACTTGGGATGGTTTGCGGTTTGGAAGTGTGTCTCCTGGACTGAAAGGATGTCGGCGTTTGAGGATTTCACTTCTTTCCACATTGCGAATCTCTTAACCGGGTGGTTTAGACCGTTAGCATTGATTGAGAGACACTTGAAAGGCATTACGGTGGGTATTTTGATTCATTTATTGGCGATGTGGCGCTAGTATAATTGATAGCCCGGTTAATGGCTTGGTGGACTTCATGAGAGAGAGGAATGAAGGTATAACCAGTGTGTACAAGATGTGCATTGGAAGAACAAAACAAAAACGAACAAGGAAGAAGGGTATGAACTAGTAAAAAAAGGGACCGTAGTATAGGTCCGTGATTAACCGAAACAGTTAATAACAGTTCTGGGTGAGGGGCCATATGGATTTAGGAAGATCCATGGGCCTGGGGACCGTGATTTTGAGGATGAGTAGTGGGAAAACCATCCGCGTGGGATTTGTTGTTTTGTTTTCCCGATTTCTTTTTGGACACAACATTCCATTCCTCGGGTAAATGAGAAGGGCCAGGCCCCCTGTGGGGGTTGGTTATCTCCGCTGGTAATAGTATCCCCCATTTTTGAAGCAGGGCAATCCCTTCTTCAAGCGCTGTGACTGTGGTAGAGTTCCCATTATAGGTGATGACCAGGGAAGCGGAGTACTTCCACTTGTGTGGAATCTTGTGGTTTCTAAGCGCTTTAGTAATGGTCGACAGGTTGCGTCGTTTCTGTAGAGTGTGCCGTGATAAGTCCGGCAAGATTTGCAGGCCTGCAAACTCTCCTGACAGGTCATTGATTTGGCGGGAAGCTGACATGACTTTTTCTTTAGTTTGAAAAAAGTGTATTCGCAGCAGGACGTCTCTGGGGATTTCTGCTGCTAGGAATGCAGGTTTTGGTAGACGGTGAATTCTGTCAATGGCCAGATCTGCAGCAGACAGTGAGGGGACTAGGGTGGTAAATAGACGAGTCGCATACTGCATTAGGTCAGGGGCTTGTATTGTTTCTGGTATACCCCGCAGCTTGACGTTGTTGCGTCTCGACCTATCCTCCAAGTCAGCCACTTTATCCTTCAGCCAGGCAATATCATCAGAGTGGTGGTTGTGAGCGTCCACCATAGTATTGAAGGATAGAGCATGATTCCCCAAAGATTCTTCGACTATATGGATTCTGTTCCCCATACTGGACATTTCCTGTCTAATCTGGTGCATACAAGACATCATATCCGCATGCATCGAGGCTTTGAGTGTATATAACATATTCTTCAAAGTAGTCTCTGAAGCAGGTTGACCACCAGTGGGGAAGGATTCAAAGGGATCCTGAGTATGAGGTATTTGGTTAGTATTGAGGCCTGTCTGTTGCAAGGGGTTACTGTCCATGCCATGCCACTGTTTAGCTGGAGAGTTGATTCTCTGTTTAGCTTTGGCAGGACTCTTGGAGGATGGGGAGATAGGAGAGGCTGAGCCAGAGGATCCCTCACTATCTGGATTGCCTATCTGGTAGATTGGATGGATGGATTGAGCCGGATTACAGTGTTGAGAAGAGCTGCCTCTGATCTGCTGTGTAGAGCTGCTATTTTGGAAAGATCCGGGGCTGAGATGAAGCCCAGTTTTGCTCATTTTGCTGAGCTCTGGAGGATCTCTCCTTCTTCTGCCCATGTTTGTTTATGGCCCAGTGTCTTTGTGATCCTGTCAGTGATGTGAAGCTGCGGTTGATTTGTGCGGCAGATGTCACGGTCCCCTCAGGCGGTAAGGAGTTACAGTGTTAAGTGGTCATTTCCGAGTCACCACCTTCCTGACTGGAGCTGTATGTATTGGTTGAGGGTGCCCACCGCACATGGGGGCAATATGGCGGTTATTGCCCAGTTGCCTGAGGATGTAATACTAGTTTATGTGATGGGGGAGGTCGGAGGGTGTTGTGGCCTGGTTGCAGGGGGTAATGTGCACTTCTCCTCTAAGGCAGAACACCGCCGCTTACCGGAGTGCTGGCCGCCCGATCGCGGGATCCCGCAGGAAAGTCCGCGGCTTCGGCTGTAATGTAGGCCTCAAATCCGGATCGCGGAAATCTTGGTCCGTTTTTCCCCAAACTTTCCAGGGTTGTGAAGTGGGTCCCGAAGGGTGCCTCCACCGATTTTGGGGGCAATTGGTGGATTTTTAGAGGTGGATGGACACCGATTATAATTGACTTCGGCGGAGCTCTTTTCCAAAGCGTCCGTCTTCCGCGGCTTCCGGTCCCGCCCCTTTCGCCCAGGAATAATTATTGAAGGGAGAACCCTGAGTAGTTTTAATCAATTTTAAGATTGAAGCCCAAAAAGGGCGAATGAGTGGACAGAGCGACCAGATATGAGGATGGGTGGCCACTTCTCCACAGCCTCTCCAGTATAGGCTGGATGTTTCCGGAAACATCCTGTGTAATTTTGCAGGTGTGTGTTGCCATCGTGTTAACAGCTTATTGTTGGTCCCTGCGATTTTTGAGGAGATAGAAAAAGTGTGAGAGAGTTAAGTATTTTGGAATTCTGAGCATTCAATAATGGACGTTGAAAGTCCTTTTTCCAGACTTTTAAAAAGGCAGGGGTATTGATAAAGTCTAATGCTTTCAGTGTTTTATAGAATTGAGATATGATTTTCTTTTTTTTTTTAATCAATCTTTTTATTGAGTTTTCATCAAACAAAAGAAAAACAAACAAAGGTACAAACATTTGGGAAGTACAATTCCCAATAACTTTCATGGCCATATACATGTGCCGTCATAACATTCTCAGTATAACATTGAATAATACACATAAGTACTGTCATCAAGATATTTTCAGCAGGCAAGCCGTTCATTCCTATCAGGTGAATTGCAGTAAATCCTAGTTACATTCTTATCGTAAGGGCCTTGTCGGTTGGGGAATAATTCTGTTCCACCGCTAAGTGACTGTAATATAACAAGGTGTGGTCAAGGTAGAGGTCACGTGCAAATGAGGTGCACCCCACCTAACGCCCGGCACCCCAGAGACAGCCACCCCAAATGGGAACCACACTGTGGCCATCTCCAGCGCGCCAGGCCTCAGCGAGGCACCCCCCCGTCCGCTCTAGGGGATGAAATCACACATCACCTCTGATTAATCCATGTAGTCCAAGGTAGCCAAAGCTTAGACATACGGGTGGTGGATCGGTGTTTCAGAGACAAGGCTCGTTCATAGGAATGATGCGTAGCCACTAGTTCAATCACCTCTTGGGTTGTAGGGGGAGATTCCTGTCTCCAGGCTCTGGCTATAAGCAGCCTAGCTGCTAGTAGACCATGGTTAACTGAGTGTCTCATAGGATGGGGAATCCGATCTAGGCCAAGTGATAATAGTGCAAGTCCAGGGTCGAGTGCTATTGATGAGTTAGTCAAGTCAGACAGGAGAGAGAACACCTCCTGCCAGAAGTTCTGGAGTTTTGGGCACTGCCAGAAGACGTGGAAGAGAGAACCCACTCTGCCACATCCTCTCCAGCACCCACCGTCATTTTGCTTGTCAAATTTGCTAAGTCTTTCAGGAGTAAGGTACCAGCGTAATGATAGTTTCAAGTGCAATTCCCATAGGTTGGAATTGCACGTCGTTGAGTAGACAGAGCGAATCGCACGCGTCCACTGTGTTACTGAGTATTCTACACCCAAGTCTCTCTCCCATTGTATATGGGGAAGCGACTTGGAGAAGACTTCTTTCTGTTGGATTAGATTGTAGAACGTAGTAATGCCTTTGGTCTTGGAAGGTAACTTTGAGATAAGGTAATTCCACGCCGTAGTAGGGACAGTCAGTGGCCAGGTGGGTACAGAGGTCAGGAAATGGCGACATCTAAAGTGTAGGAAAAAGTCGGTCGCCGGTAGTTGGAACTTAAGTTGTAATGTTGGGAATGGGGTCAATTTAGAATTGTGATACAAGGCATTCAAAGTGGTAATGTCTCTTTTGGTCCAGGAGTGGAAATTGGTATCGGGCATGATGTAATGCAGGGCGGACAGGGGTATCTGAAGTTCCTGTGTCATGGGGCCATCGTGTGTTTGTGTCAGCAGTACTTTCCAAGCGTTGACCGAAGCTACCATGGCCGGGGGAAAGTGAGATGGAATTTTCGCCCCTAGGGACATCGCCATCAACCATGATGGAAGATCCGACAGTGTACAAAAGGACGCCTCTAGTTCCCTCCATATATGGGGACAGTCGGGGGTAAACCATGCGCGTAATTGTGTGAGGATAGATGCTAGGTAGTAGTCATATATGTCCACATAGCCTGCCCCCCCTTGGGTGCGTGATTTGATGAGTTTCACATGGGCGCATCTAGGTTTCTTACCTTGCCATATATATTGCGATATGATAGATTGTAGAGAGCGGAAAAACTTTTTAGGGACCGGAATTGCAACAGTGCGAAAAATATACAGGAGCTGAGGAAGGTGCATCATCTTGAACGCTGCCAGTCTCCCCAGCCACGAAAAACCCGAGAGTTGGGGGCGTTTGAGGTCATTTTGGAGCTTAGTTCGGGCCGGAACATAATTGTGTAAAAAAAGCGTTTTCGTATTCGCCGTAAGCCTAATACCTAGGTACGAAAGATGTGTGTCCGTCCATGAGTAGGGAAACTGGGTTTGTAATACGGCGCATGTTGTGGCATCAAGACCAACATTTAGAATTTGGGAATTAGTTTCGTTAACCTTATATAGGGATACTGCTCCAAACCAATTTAATATTTTTTGAATTTCGGGAAGGGACCCGGTAGGGTTAGTTACCATCAGGATGACGTCGTCCGCGAAAAGACTTATTTTATGTGACTTGCCCGCTACTTCTATACCTGATATTCTAGGGTTCGATCTAATATGTTCTGCAAGGGGCTCCATAACCATGTTGAATATGAGGGGGGAAAGAGGGCACCCTTGGCGAGTGCCTTTCGATATCTCAAAGGATGAGGAAATAGCATCAGGGGTACGCACTCTCGCCGATGGATTCGAGTACAAAGCCATAATGGCTTAGTAGAGGAAGCCGCGGATACCAAATTTGTGCAGTACCGCTGAGAGAAACCCCCAGTGAACTCTATTGAACGCCTTCTCTGCATCCAACGATAGGAGCAGAGAAGGCGTTCCAGTAGTGCGGGCGCAATGTATGGCATCAATGACTCTTCTCGTCGCATCAGACGCCTGTCGGCCTTTTGTGAGAATTGAGATATGATTTTCTGTGGAGGTTGAGAGGCATTTAGTATGTTATCCACTGGAATGAGATCAGTCAGTGATCGTAAAGGTTGAGGTATAGTTTTAAAAAATAGTTTCAGATGGGCATACCTCCAATAGTTCATAAAGGAAAAGCAGAAGGTTTGAACAATTGCGCTAAGGGATGCCAGTCTATGTTCCTTCATCACGTGATGAAGAAGAGTAGGTGAATGTGGAAGCCAGCTGCAAAACTTGGGGTCCAGCTTTCCAGGAGGGAAGAAGAAGTGTCCCAACAGTGACATAAGGGGTGAGTTGTAAGACCAGCCATACATTTTATGCATGGTATGGCATTATGTTTCCAATCAGAGATTCTATTCAATACAATTGCATGAAAATATTTTTTTGAAATGGGGAAGGGCTAGACCTCCGTCTGATTTTAGTCTGGTAAGTATGGAAAGAGAGATACGAGGATGTGTACAATGTCAAACATATTTAACAACTGAGGATGTCAGGATCTTAAAAAATCCGGGAGGTATTTTGTAAGGAATCATTTAGAAAAGGAAGAGCACTCTGGGTAAAATGTTCATGTTAATTAAGTTTATCCTTCCCAACCAGAAAGTAGCTAAATTATTCCATTTATGGAGATCTTGTCTGATAGAATTTAAAAGGGGGAGGAGTTGCCAAGAAAAAGGGGTTGTAGACGCTTGGTTTCAGATCAAGACAGTGAGATGTTAGGTGTTTTTTTATTTGGATAAGTTAATTTAGAAATTTCTAACTAGATTTTCCAAAAAGGTCAAATGCTGCCATAAGATTGGGCAGGGTGACATTGGGGTGTTGTACATAGAATATATGTCATCTGCATAGGCATCATATTTATGTTCACGGTCACCCACCTGTATACCATGGATGTTAGGATTATGACGAATAGTGGCGAGAAAGGGTTCTAGGGAAAGGGCAAAAAGAAGAGGGGAAAGGGGACAGCCCTGTCTAGTGCCATTGAATTTTATATAATGCAGCATTCATATTCAGCATATTGGGACCAATGCCTAAGTGGGAAAGAGAAGCCATCAAGTATTCCCAGTCCATCCTGTCAAATGCTTTTCCAGCATCGGTGGACAGGAGAAGGGTGAGCTGGGAAGATCCACGAACATATGAGATAAGTGAAATTGTGCAAGCAGCATTGTCCCTAGCCTCCCTGTCTGGGGTGAATACTGTTAGGTCATTGGAGATCCAGTGGGGGATTAATTGTGAGAGTCTTGTTGATAACACTTTCGCATATAGTTTCACATCAAAATTTAGGAGTGAGATTGGTCTGTAGCTTTAACATATTCTAGGGTCTTTCCCTGGTTTGGGAAGGATATGTGTTTGGGAAGTGATATGTGTGTACAGTGTTTCTAGTCTCAGTGTGCCACCAGATGAAAGTATGTTAATGTAAGATGCTAAAAAAGGAATTAACATATCTTGAAAGGTGCGGTAGTAAGCTATAGCAAGGCCATCGGGTCCAGGCGCCTTACCCGAGGCCATGGATTTTAGGGTGGCCCACAATTCTGATAGGGAAATCTTGTCTTTTAAAATTTTGAGGGAAGAGGGAGGAAGTTTAGGGAGATTAGCTTGAGACAGATAATCTACGATAATAGAGCGTCGCGATTCCGCGTCCCCAATGGATTTATGAGCCTGGTATACAGTAAGTGTTGGTTAAAATGATTTGAATTAATTAGCTTTAGTTTCACAAGCTAACATGTCAGATGGAGTTTTAATTTTAGAGATGAAAGAAGCTGTTTTTTTATGTTGGAATCAGTGGCGTAGCGTGGGTTGTCAGCACCCGGGGCAAGGCAAGTAATTTGCGCCCCCTAACCCGTGGGATTTTAGCACTCGAGTCTCTTGCACTAGATTAGTTAAAGAACCCTTACCCCCTAAGCACATGTATTGTTTGTTATGAAAATACTGATGTAATTAAAGTAAAATGCATCTAAATACAAGTTTGAATGACCAGCATGTCCCCTTTCAATGCAGAATGACCAGCGTGCCCCCTTTCAATGCAGAATGACCAGCGTGCCCCCTTTCAATGCAGAGAGACCAGCACGCCCCCTTTCAATGCAGAGAGACCAGTGTGTCCCCTTTCAATGCAGAATGACCAGCGTGCCCCCTTTCAATGCAGAATGACCAGCGTGCCCCCTTTCAATGCAGAGAGACAAGAGTGCCCCCTTTCAATGCAGAGAGACCAGCATGCCCCCTTTCAATGCAGAATGACCAACGTGCCCCCTTTCAATGCAGAGAGACCAGCTTGCCCCCATTCAATGCAGAGAGACCAGCACGCCCCCTTTCAATGCAGAGAGACCAGTGTGTCCCCTTTCAATGCAGAATGACCAGCGTGCCCCCTTTCAATGCAGAATGACCAGCGTGCCCCCTTTCAATGCAGAGAGACCAGAGTGCCCCCTTTCAATGCAGAGAGACCAGCATGCCCCCTTTCGATGCAGAATGACCAACGTGCCCCCTTTCAATGCAGAGAGACCAGCTTGCCCCCATTCAATGCAGAGAGACCAGTGGGCCCCCTTTCAATGCAGAATGACCAGCGTGCCCCCTTTCAATGCAGAATGACCAGGGTGCCCCCTTTCAATGCAGAATGACCACGTGTCCCCTTTCAATGCAGAGAGACCAGCGTGCCCCCTTTCAATGCAGAATGACCAGCGTGCCCCCATTCAATGCAGAGAGACCAGCGTGCCCCCATTCAATGCAGAATGACCAGCGTGCCCCCATTCAATGCAGAGAGAACAGCGTGCCCCCTTTCAATGCAGAGAGACCAGCGTGCCCCCATTCATTGCAGAGAGACCAGCGTGCCCCCTTTCAATTCAGAATGACCAGCGTGCCCCCTTTCAATGCAGAGTGACCAGCGTGCCTCCTTTCAATGCAGAGTGACCAGCATGCCCCCTTTCAATGCAGAGTGACCAGCGTGCCCCCTTTCAATGCAGAGAGACCAGCGTGCCCCCTTTCAATGCATAGAGACCAGCGTCCCCCCTTTCAATGCAGAATGACCAGTGTGCCCCCATTCAATGCAGAGAGACCAGCGTGCCCCCATTCAATGCAGAGAGACCAGCGTGCCCCCTTTCAATGCAGAGAGACCAGCGTGCCCCCTTTCAATGCAGAGTGACCAGCGTGCCCCCTTTCAATGCAGACAGACCAGCGTGCCCCCTTCAATGCAAAGAGACTTACCTGCAGCGGCGGCTTCTCCTCAGTTCCCCGCATTCCTCGAGTCCTCCCGCCTCCTCCTTTCGGCCAATCAGGAACGGATCTCGGACCCACTTCCTGATTGGCCAGGAGGAGAATCCATGTGACATTAGCGAATTTTCATTCGCTATTGTCACACAATGGGTGGGCTCGGGGTGCACTGCTCTGCGCCCCGGGTCCACCCTTTTTTGAAGCCTATTAGAGCCTCTGGCTCTAATCAGGTGATTAAAAAAAACCCACTCTGTGACAGCGCCAGGCTGCTGACTCACTCACTGCTAAACTGACTGAGCAGTGAGGAGAGCTGGCATAGGCAGGGCTTGGTTTTCAACGCCACCCCACCCTACACCAATGGACAGGTGAGGCACAGTCCAGCCCCTCCCCGCCCTGACCCGCCATTTTCAGCCATAGGGCGGCCGCGCTGGACATCTCCCAGCCTTAAGATGGAGGCAGCCACAGACAGTGTGTAAACTGTGTATGTCATAGTCAGACAGACAGAGTGACACTGCGGATGCGCCCCCCCAGATGTTGCGCCCGGTGCGGCCCGCCCCCCCTGCACCCCCCACGCTACGCCACTGGTTGGAATAAACTAGCTAGATATCTGCTCAGTTTATCCTCCCATTCATAGATCTTTTGAGCTATTCTTGGAAAAGAATGCTTTTGCTCTAGGTGATAAAGGGCCTTCAGTTCTTCTCTTTTTTGTGTTGGGGAGTGGAGGAGGGTAGATGAGAGAGAGGCCTTATGATTACGTTTAAGGACCTTTATCTGGAGAAGCTCAGATTGACAGTGTGTTCTCTCTCTCTTTTTACATGAACCAAGTTCTATGAATTTGCCCCATGTGTAAGCATTTTGTGCTTCCCATAGTACAGCGGGAGCCGTATCCATGGATTAATTCTCATTAAATTAATAAGAGATATCAGCACCGATCTGAGTCTTATCTATGATGTCATTTAGTAGTGAATCATTTAGCTTCCAATTGGTGGTTTTGCAGGGAAGAGAGGGAGTTTTCAAGGTTACACATATAGGGGCATCATCGAAGAATCTTTTTCGGCCTGAGATAGAAGTTCTAGTTGGTAATGATCTATGAAAACATAGTCAATCCTAGAGTAAGATTGTTGTGATTGTGAGAAAAATGAGAAATCTCTTTCCGTTGGATGTAAGATACGCCAGGTATCTATGAGCTAAATGTCATGAAGACACTTGCGAAGGAAAGAGAGGCGTTATTGAGAAATGGAGGATTTACCCTGTGAGGTGCCTAATTTAGGTTCTAGGGGAACATTGAGATCTTCTGCTAAAATAATACAACCCTTTGCAAATTCTTTTAGTTTATTTAAAGTTCTAGACATGAATACAACTTGGCCCTGGTTGGGGGTGTATATGTTCGCCAATGAACATGGCAAGTTACTCAGAGTGCCTTTTACGAAAAATATCTCCCATAAATATCCGTCAGAGTAGAATCACATTGGAAGGACATCCCTCTGTGGAAATCAATGGTGACTCCCTATGCTTTATGTACGTCATATAGGCTATAGTACCAATCAGGTCATTTGGGGAGAACAATTTAGTGGCGGTAGAATGTGTAAGGTGTGTTTCCTGAAGAAAAAGAACATCACAACGGAGCCCTTTGAGTTCCCTAAACAAATTTTGTATCTTACCTAACCGTGTAGCCCCCCTAAGTTAATCAAGATTAGATTAATGGATGCCATGGGGTCACAGAGGGGAGTCCTTACAGCATACAGCTTGTGCACAATGAAGAGGAGCAGGGTAAGTGTATGAGGAGAGGAGAGGAGTAGAGGAGGAGGAAATGAAGAGGGCAGGAAATTCCCGAATGGAAAAGAAAAGAGAAAAAGATAAAGGTAAAAAAAATAAAACTGAAACATCTGTATAAGGCACTCATAGAACTGCAGTGTATGGGCAGGGGATCACTATGTCTTGAGTATCCAACACCAGGTAAACTTTCAGGGAGAGTTTTTGTGGAGCCAGAGATAAAGTGAGCCCTGCTGGAGGGGGGGGGGGGCCGCTAGAGTGAAAGTCGTGCCCAACGGAAGAGGGGAACATGAAAGGTCGCCCTCCGGAGGGCATTCATATGTTATATGAACCAGACACAGAATAGCCAAACTTAAAACTACGTAAAACCATTTCTTCACAAAGGCAGTAATGCAGAGGAGAGACAATGAACATAGAAAAGGTGTGAAGTCCATTAAATGGGCAAAACAAACTAGAGTAAGAAGCTCCATGAAGATAAACTTGTGTTAAAAGTTATCCATGTTTCAATAAGGAGATAAGTAGTCTAGGTAAAGACTATGTTCCTAGCATGGCTGTGTACAGTAGCTCACCCACTTGCCACTGTGGTTCAGGAGGAGGCTGCAGGATAGGGAGATCATCTTGACAGCCTCGTAGTTCTGGTGGAGAGGTTTGAGATTAATGCAGAATTTTTCTAGATTTTTTGGGAAGCTGAGAGTGGTGGAATGGCCATCCCTGGTGGCAATAAGACATGCCAGAAAGCCCCAGCGATAGGCTGTATCATTGTTGCAAAGCTTCTATGTAAGAGGCTTTATGGAACGGCGACAATCCAACATCTCCCTGGCTAGCTTGGGGAAGAAGGAGAGTATAGCTCTGCCGAACTCCAAGGAGGAGGCTTCTTTGGCTTTAGTCATGATCAGCGCCTTCTCCTCATAAAAGTGTACATGACAGATCATGATGCGTGATTGGAGGGCACGACAAACCCTGTTGAGTTTTAAGGGACGGTCAGCAGGGTTGCCCAATAGCTTGTTGAAGATCCGTAGCTGGCAGGTTTTCATCCCTTGTTGCTTCAGGGAGACCGTGGATTCGGATATTGTTTCTCTGATTTCTGTTTTCTTGATCCTCTATCTTGTAGAGGGCCATCCTATGGGTGATAGCCAGGCATCTGGACTGATGTTGAAGCTCTTGGATGGCAGCCGCATGGTGGTCCAGTCATTGTTCAGATTCCTCCACCTGTATTAAAACTTGAAATAGATCAGAGCGGACGGCGACACTTCTTTTTTAATTGCCTTTTCCAGACTATGGAGCATAGAGGCCAGTTCTGATTGGGTGGGGAAACCACTCACCAGAGCTGCCACTTCTAAACTCTGTGGGGAGCAGTGATCTCTGTCCGAGCAATATGAGGAGGTCGGGGAGCTACGCCGAGAGGGAGGTCTGTGGTGAGAGGCAGAGTCAGCACTATGTGGATAACGGCCCAGGTCTCCCGCATCTAGAGAATCCTCTGGTTCTGCTGCCAGGAAACGTTTTATGGACCCTGAGGATGAGTTCTATAGCTGGTAGAGACTTTCCAGTACATTTCCCCATGTCAATAGAGAGTGGTACAGTGCTAAATAGTGCGCTGATATGGAATAAAAAGGATGCCTCTGGAGGAGCTCACCGAGAAAACGTCTTAACAGCTTCATGCGGAAACCACGCCCCTGGGTTATTTTTTTAACAAATGTAGCAGAATACATTTTGGCCTACATTTATTAAGAAACATCATTTATTTACAGTTTTTTTTTATTAGAAACTTAGAAAAACCTTTTTTTCTAAATGTTTAGTTTTTTTTCCCCTTATATCGTAAAAACGTAAAAGCTCAGTAGTGATTAAATACCACCAAAAGAAAGCTCTATCTGACTAAAAATAATGATTGAAAATTTATTTAGATAAAGTGTTGCATGCCTGAGTAATTGTCATTCAAAATGTAACAGCACAGAAAACTTACAATGTGTGATATATATAGTGTAAAATCTAATGAATTATGGGTTTTTGACAGAACTTAAGAAAATCATCTAAAAAAAAAATGTTAAAAACAAAATATAAACAGTGTGTTGTGCATGATTCAATTCACAATATATACAGTATATATATATATATATATATACATACTGTATATATATATATATATATATATATATATATATATATACAGTACTCGAAAAACCTCTAAATTTATATATAATATATTTTATATATGTTTTTTTTCTAGGCTGTAGAGTTTGTTTAAAGAAATATCAAAAAACACATTCCACAAAAGCCTTTGCTAAGGGCAAAATGGATATAAAAGATCGAAGACACAGATCTTTAACGAGAGTCCGGAGTGGAAAAGAATTTCGATATACCAGCTCTTCACTGGATAGTGAAAACTGTAGAGTACCTACTCAGAAGTCATACAGTTCCAGTGAAACCTTAAAAGCCTATGATCATGAAAACAGAATGCATTATGGGAATCGTGTTTCTGACCTAGTTCACAGAGAGGCTGATGAATTTCCAAGGCAAGGTATGTATGTGTTCTCATTTAAGTGTCTGACCTTTCTGACAACTTATTATGCTTTTCTTTAATAGACATAATACAATTTGAGTGAAACATTTTGCACACACCTCACAGGCTGTATTGCTACATTTAAACTGTTTCACTGAAGTGTATGTGCATTTTTCAATACACCTGTTTGTTTTGGGACAAATTTGTGACAGCAAAATGTTTTAGCAAGACGATGTCATAAGTATAGCAGTTACATTTTGTCATTTTTGGAATAGAATCCCAAAATGGAAATGTCTGGTATTTAATAACTATCAAAAGTTTAGTAAGCAATGTCTGTGGTATACACATCAGGCCTGACTTAAATAAAGCATACAAGAGCGAGAAGAAATCTCTATGAAGGCTATAGTTATGTCTGTGTTGCAGGCTTGCATGACCATGTGAATGTTCCCTTACCCAATGAATGTGAATTTTTTAACTAAACTGTGCCCAGACTAAACCAAAAGTAAAGTAATTACATACTCCAGCTCAGCAATGAAAAAACGTTAACTTGTTTGCATTTTTGATGCATTTTGGATGCTTTTTTTTTTTCTTTTCTTTTTTCTGCTTTTTTTTTCTCCACTGTACTGGGGTCTGGTGCATTTTTAAAGCATGCAGTTGTGTTCCGTCACATTTTTTTTTGCTTTTTACTACGTTCCAGTACAGTTCTGTGCAGGAAAAATGCATCATGTTCTATTTTTTTTCTGGAACCAGAACACACTGGAACTGCAAGCACTGGTGTGAACTATACCACTGAAAACCGTGTAACCTACTTTCTATGCATTTTGGATGGATAAAAAACGCTGGTCACATGTGGTGTGAACTAGGGATAGACCAATATGATTTTTTTTCAGGGCTTGACTGTGGCTGGCTGGCTGGCACCCTGTGGTGGGTGGCTGGCTGTCTGGCACCCTGTGGTGGGTGGCTGGCTGTCTGGCACCCTGTGTTGGGTGGGTGGGTGGGTGGGTGTCTGGCACAGGGGCTATGGGTGGCTGGCTGGTAAAGGGCCTGTGCGTGGCTGGCTGGTACAGTGCCTGTGGCTGGCAGGTACAGGGCCCGTGGGTGGCTGGCTGGTACAGTGCCTGTGGCTGGCAGGTACAGGGCCTGTGGGTGGCTGGCTGGTAAAGGGCCTGTGGGTGGCTGGCTCGCTGGTACAGTGCCTGTGACTGGCTGGCTGGCTGGTACAGGGCCTGTGGATGTGGGTGGCTGTCACTGGGCTGCTGTGGGTGGGTGTATGGCTGTGATACACTCCCATGAGACTAGTACTGACTCCAGACAAGGCTGTCCAAGGCGAGGGAGGTGGCCTAAGAAGGCAGAATGATGTCACAAAAATATTGGCAATATCGGCCAGTTTTGGGGCCAATACCGATATATCGGGGAAAGTGCATATCATCCCCCGATATATCGGCCTTGCCAATAATCGGTCCATAACTAGTTTGATCCAGCCCTACATTTTACAACAGACACTGAAATCACAGATCCTCTTTTTTTAATTTCTATGGCAGTAAGATATTGGCAACCCGTCAGTCTTCTAAAACAAGCAGATGATGTAATAAGTTGCAGAAACCAGAATAGAATTCAAAATCTCTGTTGTGCGCTTTGAGAATTATTTTAAAGTATAAACAGCTGAAGAGGTTAGAAGGGCCTTTAAAAAAAACATTTCCTGATTGTTAATATTAAAGGATGAGCCAAACTGCCCTGAACCTGAACCCCATTGAAATCAATAAGAGCTGAAACTGTCAAATTAAAAATGGGTTGTTAAAAAATGGGGAGAGAAATAGGCTCTGCCATGGAGAACATTTACCAATTCAAAATAAAAACAAAACAAAAAACACACTCAGCCAGAAGCAGTGACTTTTTAAAGAGGCAGTGACATTAAAAAGGAAAAAGGTGTTTTAAATTCCCAGCAAAATCCATTTCCTTGCTGTTTTTCTAACTGCTATGCTGCAGGTAAAAAGAGGCTCTTGACTTCATTGGAAACATGGTGCTTTGCCAGACTGAGCGCATGAGTCCTAGTTTGGGTCGAGGAGGGTGCATGCTCAACCTCCCTTTTTGTGGCCTCCCATGTTTGGATAACAGTCTGGTTTTTACCTCACATTTTTGTTATTTTTGCATGGGGCTCCCCACTTATGTCCATAACAGAAAAGGAAGGGTCTGGTATAAAATTGTGGGGGAATTTGGGGGAAGCTATTTTTCATGTGTTTTTGGTGGGGCCCCCATTTCTATTCACCCAGACCTGATGGGCCTGTCATAAATTATGGGGGAACCCCCAATAAACTATCCCTTGGCGCCTTTGTTTACATTGCCATCTATGGCCATGTATATAAGACCCTTACCCTAAATTACCCCCACAGAAAAGAAAATGGGCATGGGGGTTCATCCTTAATTCATATCAGGCCCTTTGGGTCTGGAAGAAATTTTAAAGGGGGAGCCCACAAAAAAGTTTGGGATCCCCCAAATTCTATACCTGTACTTTATCTGAGCATTCTGCCTGGCAGACTAGGAAAAGAGGAGCTGAGCATGCAACCTATAAACCATACCAGCCCACATGCCCGAACATGGGGTGACGCATGTTGATGAGGACAAGGGTCTCTACTCCACAACCAGGCATGTATGTGGTGGTGCAGGACTTATCAGAATCTGGAAACCTAGAAGCCCACTTTAAGATGAGGGGCCCCTAGTTATTTGACCCCTCTACATGAATGAGTAAGGGTAACATTGTACCTATATTCATTCATAAAAAAAGTCAGTTGTAAATAGACACAAACAAGTTTACTAAAAGAATAAAAAAAAAAAAAAATCAAAAGTTTTAAATCCAATGTCATTCCCAAAGAACATAGCCAGACAATCTTTAAAAGAAAAATAGATATCACTACGCTGACTGTCTATTTGAGCAATGATGTCACCACTATCTCTGCCCCTTCCCTTAAAAACCTGATAACAGCTCAGTGACCTATACTTTGGATAGTGGTACCATGGGGATTGGTCATTTTTTGGGGGGCAGTTGGTCAGACAGCAGGCATCATGACTGATAATGGATTTGCAATATGGAACGTTTTTGGAATTTTTACTTTTTTAAAAAGGACTTTAATAAAAAACTTGTTCAGTGCTTGTTAAAAAAACCCAGAGTTGTAAATCCAGCATCAATTATGCTGAACATGCATAGCAAAAAAAAAAAGACACCAATACACCGACCAATCCACTTGTGCCAACAGAATAGCATTATAGCTAGAAGTAGTATTTCTACCACTTCTACCAACTTTTTGATTTGGCAGATTTCCACGACCACTGGTTTCCAAGGGGGCAGCGGGTGCTTGCATGGCACACTGTCTTACATAACCTGGATTCCCTGGCCATGGTCATGACAGATACAAGTTCTTAATTTCTTCTCTTCAGCTCACTCCAATAATCAGTCCAGGGGTATTTGGTTGCTTTGTGGTTTATTGTAAAATGGGGATAGGAGAAGGAAATAGTGGGATACTCCAGTTTAACTATATACAATGTTGAGGATGCCCATTTTCTGATACAGCCAGGCTGTTGATTCACCCTGCCACTATGGATGAATTTGAATTGAGTCTCTTTTTCCCAAGATGACTTGGTGAACAGCCAATTATCTTCAGGACACTCTCCCCCAATATCCTCTTTCTCTTCCTCTGCTAAAACCCATTCACTGACTATCCTACAAGCAGGGGTGGGCCCCTCAGGTCAGGCCCCTTGACATGAGTCCCTGTTCTCACGATACTGTAGTCTCAGGGCCTCCAGTGTCTCCCCTCTCAGTCAGCCTTCCTGGACCTCAGGGCAACCTCCTATGACCGCATGACACCTCTACAGAGGAGGAGGCAGCCACCTCCCTCCCTGCGGGACTCCACTCTCCAGCCAAAGACCCCGCAGCACATGTGCTCTTGGCTTTTATACAGTATCCCAGAATGCACCAAGGTGACCTGCCCTCTGCCAATCACCAGGAGTGTAACAAAAGCCTATGCACCCTTTCGTTAGGTTTCCTCCCACTGTCCAACATGCCTCCCTATTGGAAAAGCGTGAAACACTTTTCAAACTGAATGAATTGTATACTGAGCACAATAAGCAGACCTCACTAATTGACCCTGCTCCCTGATAGACAGAGAGCAATAACGGTTTATCTGCAGCTCCTCTGCAGACAGAGCTTAAAATACTCTCTCACTAGCACCTACCTAGGAGGGTGCTACATAGGCAAAGGGGCAGGATTAGCAGTGACATCACCTGCCAAATATGCCATTATTATCTCCACTTCTTCCACTTCTTCCATTATATAGCTCCCTGAGCTGTCATTTGGCTAGTAATAATTACAGGATTGGTCATGTGCGTCGGGACATTGGGTTTTTCTTTAGGGAGTCAGCATGTGACAGGCATCCATCATGGTTTGACGAGGTTTTACAATGAGGGACTGTTTTATTTAAAAGAAATGACTTGTCAAATGTTTGAGTGTTTTTATTTTTAGCATAAATCTTTTTTTTTTTTTTTTTTGTAAATGACTATGTACCCTGCACTCATTCTTGTAGAGAGAGTATCTTGAGTCCCCTAATATTAGAAAAGGTTTCAGATAAGCCCCATGCCAGCAAACCTATACAACCACTGATCAGGGTTGTAAAGAAGAGGTCCTTCTTCTCATAATCATGAGGACCAGGTGCTTTGCCAAGGGAGGTCCCTTTCATGTTGAAGGCATGTGGCCTGGTGTCTGGTACCTGGTTCTGGAAGGGGGCACACATTGTTTCCCCCTCACCCTTTTCCTGGTCAGCCAGACTGCATGCTCGAATAACAGGACCAATATACTTTTTTTTTTTTGCTTGACTGGCAGCTTCACTCTGCTCTGCATGGCCTGGGAAAGGAAATGAAAAAGCCTAAGGGACATCACCAGGACATGTGACGCCCTGCAGCTTAGTCCTGACTCAGATCATGGGGCGGTGAAAATGAGAAAACTAATCACGTGATTAAAAAATGAAGGCTCAAAATATGTTTTTTGTTCAATCATTTTCAAAAAAGATTTTCTTCTGCTATTCAATTGCTGGTGCTGTGTCTTGTTGTTTATACATGGAACTATCCAGTGGTTTGCACCCACTTTAACCCTTAGGTCACATGTTTCTTTGTTCAGCTGATTTATGAAAAAAATTGCGTCCTTCAGAAATAATGACTCACTGTAGCATGCTAATGTGAGCAAATTGTAATTAGTAATCAAGATCAAACACTTGACTCTTATTATGTATCACTAGAAACAAAATGCTAATATGCAAACAATTTTGCTTACAGGATGGCAGGAGTGTTTTTTTACGATTATAAAACATTCAAATGTAAACTTGCTCTTTCTAAAAACTATGTCAAAGGGCTTTTTTTTTTTTTGTAAGGTGCTATATAATATGCTGGGTTTACAAAAACAATGCATGAGCAAAAAGATCTTATCAAATGAGAACTATGTTTTTTATCATATGTATATACATGTAGACAAGTCTTTCTGTTGCCAGAAGCACTTCCACTGTAAGATATACAGATCTCTTCACAAAGTCACAAGGAATCCAACAAGGGTATGAGATAATTAGGGTATATGCAAATGATGTATTTTCCTCCACTCTTTAATACACTTTATTATATGTTTTAGTGCCTAATTTCCTATAATACATAGGATGGAAATAGCTGCATACAATGGAACATATTGATACTGTGTATATATACACTTATAATCTGTTTTGTTCATTGGTTTTGGATAGTGGGGAGAAATAACTACAGTAACGTGTACATTTTTGTCCATTGTGGAGATGTTGCATTTGAAACTGAATTACCCTATTGAGATTCAATATGGGAAATGTGCATGTTACCCTGTCAATTAGCTTTGTAAAGACTGCAGCAGTCCAGTTAGAATTAAAAGTGGTATTAAAGGTTCAGCTTTTTAAGAAAAAAAATAACAAACATGTCACACTTACAGTATCTCACAAAAGTGAGTACATCCTTCACATTTTTGTAAATATTTTATTATATCTTTTCATGTGACAACCCTGAAGAAATTATACTTTGATACGTTATAAAGTAGAGAGTGTACAGCTTGTGTAACAGTGTAAATTTGTTGTCCCCTCAAAATAACTCAACACACAGCCATTATTGTCTAAACCACTAGCAACAAAAGTGAGTACATCCCTAAGTGGAAATGTCCAAATTGGGCCCAATTAGCCATTTTGCCTCCCCGGTGTCATGTGACTCATTAGTGTTACAAGGTCTCAGGTGCGAATGGGGAGCAGGTGTGTTAAATTTGGTGTTATCGCTCTCACTCTCTCATACTGGTCACTGGAAGTTCAACATGGCTGCTCATGACAAAGAACTCTCTGAGAATCTGAAAAAAAAAAGAATTGTTGCTCTACATGAAGATGGCCTAGCCTATAAGAAAATGAACACTGTGCTGCAACTCAGTTTTAGGGTCTTGGCAAAGACCATACAGCAGTTTGACTGGACAGGTGCCACTCAGAACAGGCCTTGCCATGGTCGACCAAAGGAGTTAAGTGCACGTGCTCAGCATCATATCCAGAGGTTGTCTTTGGGAAATAGACGTATGAGTGCTGCCAGCATTGCTGCAGAGGTTAAAGGGGTGGGGGTCAGCCTGTCCATGCTCAGACCATACGCCGCACACTGCATCAAATTGGTCTGCTTGGCTGTCGTCCCAGAAGGAAGCCTCTTCTAAAGATGATGCACAAGAAAGCCTGCAAACAGTTTGCTTAAGCCAGGCAGACTAAGGACATGGATTATTGGAACTCCATGTCCTGAGGTCTGATGAAACCATGATAAACTTATTTGGTTCAGATGAGGAGTACAAAGACAAGTGTGTCTTGCCTACAGTCTAGTATGGTGGTGGGAGTGTAATAGTCTGGGGCTGCATGAGTGCTGCCAGCACTGGGGAGCTACATTTCATTGAGGGAACCATGAATATCAACATGTACTGTGACATACTGAAGCAAAGCATGATCCCTTCCCTTCAGAGACTGGGCAGCAGGGCAGTATTCCAACATAACGACCCCAAACACACCACTGCCTTGCTAAAGAAGCTGAGGGTAAAGGTGATGGACTGGCCAAGCATGTCTTCAGATCTAAACCCTATTGAGCATCTGTGGGACATCCTCAAATGGAAGGTAGAGGAGGGCAAGGTCTCTAACATCCACCAGCTCAGTGATGTCATCCTGAAAGAGTGGAAGAGGACTCCAATGGCAACCTGTGAAGTTCTGATAAACTCCATGCCCAAGAGGGTTAAGGCAGTGCTGAAAAATAATGGTGGCCACACAAAACATTGACACTTCGGGCCCAATTTGGATATTTTAACTTAGGGGTGTTCTCACTTTTTTTTTCTTGTTTAGACATTAATGGCTGTGTGTTGAGTTATTTTGAGGGGACAGAAAATTTAGCAAAGTTATACCATGCTATACACTCACTACTTTACATTGTAGAAAAGTGTCATTTCTTCAGTGTTGTCACATAAAAAGATATAATAAAATACTTACAAAAAAGTAAGGGGTTTACTCACTTTTGTGAGATACTATACTTGCTCTCTGCAATGGTTTTGCTCAGAGCAGCCCTAATCCTCTTCCTCTCTTGTCCCCAGCTGGTGCTCCTGACTCCTTGCCCTTGACCCATGCCCCCAATGGCAAGCCACTTGCAATGGGGACACTGGTATGTCCATAAGACACTAAAAGCCTCGGCTTGGCCCCACCCTCACCTTTCTCCTCATTGGTTCACTGGCTGTGATTGGCCGCAAAGGGAGCCAATGAAGAGAAGGAGTCCCAGGACAGCCGAGGCTCCATGTACATTTCTTGATTGAAAGGGAGCTCAGGTGAGTATTAAGGGGGACTGTGGGGGAGCAGCACGCAGAAAGTTTTTTACCTTCATGCATTGCATAGGGAAGGGGCTGGGAAGGCAGTGTAAACTCCCTCAGCATCCAATGTTGTCTCTGCCTACTACAGATAGATGTGATCGCGTAATCTGATAAGTCAACCATATGACTGGTTACCCAGTAGATAGAAAGCAGGCTGTTTGATTAGTCATATATATCTTATCGCTCCTGATAATGCGTTGGACGTGAAATGGCCATAGAGCTATTACCTCAACGCTTAAGGTCCAGCCATCACTCCATGTTTGAAGTGGTGGCTCTTGATGTGAGTCTTTTATACCAATTTTGTTTTTTATTATATGTACACTGTACTGGCTTGTCAGTGTTACAGCATTGTTTTATTAAAATTGCAACTTTTAATTTCGTACTACACCATGAGCCTCTACTTTTTATTTGAACTCTCTCATGTTATGTGCTGAGTTGTCAACTCTGCTGGAGGATGTCCTTGTGGCTGGATATCATTGGTAACCCAGGCTTCCATAGATCATGATGTTTATTGACACATACCCTATTGCTGTCCTATAACATTTGGTGAGTTTGAAATTCACATAAATGGTGGAGGATACAGCTGCACGTGTGATCTTTTACGATTTTCCATTGCACTGGGACACTTTCAATGAACATTTGAATAAATATTTCTTTGAAATTATTTCAATTGTTTTATTGTATTTCTTAACCCTTCAATGGGACACTTCATACATTTTATGCACTTTAATATGTTGTTTGCACTTTATTATATTTGAGCGCTGCAAATTTTTTTAAGATAGACAGGATAAAGGCAACCTTATGCCAGTTATAAAGCAAATATTCTACTACTTTGTAAGACTCATAGGCAAAAATAGTAAGTAAGATTAGTGAATAGGATATAAAATATCATTGCTAATTAAAAAACATGTTTTCCTGGAGTTCAGCTTTAAACATACCACACTTTGTAAATTATCTTACTTTTCCAAGATTCAGCAGTAATCTTGCAGTTCTGTACTTAGTTTCTCATCTGGAGTTCATAACAAATTGAAGGCATTTCTGAATTTATAAGAAAAATACTCTGTATGAGCCATTAATGATTTAGAGGGTCTTTTATTTTAATGGTCTAGGAAACGGCATGATGCAGCCTTATATGCAGGAGGAAACAATTGTGCTCCAGGCAGATTATACACAATTAGTACAGTACAGAGTTAACTCAGTGTTCATGGTCAATTGTTAGAATTGTAATTCACCATTTAGTGAACTAAAAAACTTGGTACACTTGTTATACACCACCAGTAATGTTTTTAACAGTTCAGAGGTATTGCTAGTCATGCTTGGTACTTGCTATGGGTTGGGGAAGAAAAGGGGTATGGGCTCAGTAGACATCAGAAGCGGTGAATAGTGTGAGATTAATGCCCTTCTTATTGTGATAGAGGGGTGTAATTACTGTTACCCTAGCCTTGCAGATTAGAAGTTGCACTACATAAGATTATGGAAGCGGATAGGAAAAGTGTAGCTTGGTCTTTATCCCTATGGAGAGAATGAAATCAATTTTCCATGATTTGAAAGAGGTCTCCCCAGCTTAATTTCTGAATATCCTGAATATACCTTATTAGCGGTACCAGTTACAGATTGGACAATTGATATTGGCTATTATATTTACTATTCAATTTTATTATTTTGTATTCTGCTGGTTTATTTTGTATACAAACTCAATATTTTTATATTTGCTTCATGGTTCTATTTGTGTTTAATGTTGTGTGTTTCTTCTGTGCCGCTACTGTATTTATTATTCGGGATAGCTGTGCTCTTTGCCATCTGTGAACCATTTTATGGAAGAAGCATAAACATTATACACCGGTGTTGTCACAAGTCAGCTTTTAAAACTACAAAGATGCCTTCTTAGGTTGTGACAATTTTACAGTTTATTGGGAGCACATAAAAATTATAAATAGATGTTGTTTGGGAATATCCTCTGTAAAGGTGGAAAAACATCTGCAATATGCATTATTTTTATGTTTGTCCAGTACAAAAAGATCAGTCTTGAAAAACCTAGAAATTTATTTTTATAGCTAATGATGTCTTATCTCTGAACTTTAGAAAAATTATGCATTGTACGAAGGCATGCCTTTTTTCAAGTTGCTGGCTTACAAAGTGTAATAATAAAAAAAATATATATATTTTTTAAATGGTAAACATTTTGGTTCAATCTAACTGACTCATATAGCCAGTGTATTGTTCTCAAATAGACAAATGCCAAGGTTTATGTATCTAAGAAGAAGCAAACATGGTGAGAACATTTAGACCATTTTAACTGCTAAGCATTATACATATTAAGAACAATAAATTTTTTTACATGTACTAATAAAATATATGCTTATTGTATCAACAGATATAAAAAATCTTTGAAAAAAAAAATGAGTGCCTGCTCATAAATAGGTTAATTGACAGTAGATTGAAAGTTTTTGTCTTTAAAGAACAATACCCTGACATGTATTACTGTTCAATCAGAGAAGATATGTGTGAAAGGCTGGTGCTTTGTCACTATAAGAAGAAGAAGTTTGAGCACAGTGAAGCCCTGACCAGATATAAGGTACTGGTAGGATTGTGTATGTGTTCACTAGGGATGATCGAACGGTTCGGGTCGACCATCGGTTCGACCCGAACATTGGTTGTTCGAAATTCGGCCGAATTCCGAACTTTTTGCGGTAAAAGTTTGGAATTCGGTCACCAGAACCGCCCAGAATGCAATGGGACAGGAACTGGGCTTTAAAAGCCTGTGATTGGCCCAGAAACGTCAGTAAAAGCCAATGAGGGGGCAGGAGTCTGCTAGGAACGTGATTGGAGTGACTACTGGGTCCAGAGGCCAATCAGGAATGAATACACCCCCTATTATATAACATAGCCCCACCTAACACGCCTAGCACTGTAATACAGAGGCTTTTGAAGAGAGTGGAAGCATTTGTGTTTCTCCTGCTGCTTGTAAAGCTCCAGTGTCATTTTGCAATTATCTTCTGCTGTATGGAGCTGTTCTTTTAGTGTGAGGAAAGGGATATGCAGTGTAGTTAGGGTACTATATACCACTATATTTATATTCAATAATCTAGTTTTTGTAGGGATACTTTTAAGTGTCAGGGTTCCGTCTAGTGAGCACGTTGCACTGCTGATATATCTACAGCAGGTATACGTGCTTGCTAGTCAGCTATTGTGCAAAATAGTTTAGGGTGACCTGGCTCTGCCATGCCAGGGTGACCCCACTCTGCCATGTCAGGGTGACCGGAGTTCAGGGTGACCTGACTCTGCCATGCCAGTGTGACCCCAATCTGTCATGTCAGGGTGACCGGAGTTTAGGGTGACCTGACTCTGCCATGCCAGTGTGACCCCACTCTGTCATGTCAGGGTGACAGTAGTTTAGGGTGACCTGACTCTGCCATGCCAGGTTGACCCCACTCTGCCATGTCAGGGTGACTGTAGTTTAGGGTGACCTGACTCTGATAAAGCCTCAGTGGCAACTATACATAAATTAAAATTAATCACAAAAAAAAACAGATTATCTTTCTTAGAATTTCAGTAGCGCAGGGATGGTGTTACCCTCCTTTCATAAAGTGCAAATAAATAAAGTGCATAAATTGCATAAATAATCCAAAACATCCAACTAAGCAAGAACAGAGTCCTTCAAAAGTCTTTGTTTATGTAGTGCATTTATTTGCACTTTATAAAAGGAGGGTAACACCATCCCTGCGCTACTGAAATTCTAAGAAAAATAATCAGTTTTTTTCTGGTTCTGGACATGCTACAGAGCTGAAACTTCACAGGTACACCTTTTAGACCCCCCCCCCGACACTAAATCCAAAGAAATCTCTTTTTTTTTTCAATAATTTTTTCAATAATTGGCTCTCTATCAAAAACGACAATTTTAAGAACTTTTTTTTGCCTGATTCATAGTCCCTGGGGCATGACCCAGAACCCTAGGCACTTTTTAGGGGCATTTATTAGGTTTTAGGGTCCAAAATTGTGTTTTTTGATTCCTGAAGTTTGGGTCCCATTGATTTCAATGGGGTTCTGGAATCCAAACCGAACTTTCGGGAAATTCGGGTGTTCTGGTCGAACCAACCTTTTCAAAAGTTCGATCATCCCTAGTGTTCACAAGGTTTCTCACATACACTTGGTAAGGAGTTCCAAGACTGATATGGAAGAAACAAACTTATTATTTACACAGGGGAGAGTGACAGGCGGCTTTGTTTACATAAGCCGCCTGCCTTTCTCCCTCTCCACCCGACGATTGTGAGTGACCGGCGGACATCAGGTCCGCCGGCTTCTTCGGGAATGTGCGGGGGCAGGAGCGTGCCTCCGGCGGCGCACACTCACCCCCTATTCGCTCCCAGGCTAGTGACGTACTGGTACGTCCCTTTGCCTGGGAGGGGCTGACCGCCGCCGTATATTGTCGGGCGGTGGTCGGCAAGTGGTTAAAATGCAAGGAAACTTCAGGGAACGACGTATCCAGTATGTATGTATTCCATGGCAACAGGAAGTGATGTCGTTAGGACTTGGAACCGAAAATTGCATCAACGCGTTTCATCCTCCCACAGGGCTTCATCAAACCATGTTTACTATGCTGCAGTTGATGAATGAATGGGAAGACTGTTTAGCGCTCTTCCTGTTCATTCATTCCATGCAGCCTCAGCTGCAGAAATGAACTGGGTAATGTTTCCTTAGTCTGTTTCGGCACACAGCTCCAGCCACATAAAAAAATATCTGATTTGCAATGTACAGGCCACAGCACCCATGTGAATGAGCCCCATGACCTCATTAACATACAGAGCTTTGTTTGTTATGTCTAAATGTGAATAGTTTTTCCCAAAGTCTTTTGAATTACCCTCTTAATAAGTAAATACAAATCTGAAATAACTCTTTAGTCACTTGGAGTATCTTGGTGCACAGTGGAAGCAGTGGGTGGTAGCTGGGTGCCCCAGGTCAACTTTTGCATTGGGGCCCACAAACTTTAAGTTATGCCTCTTATAGTTCTGTTGGTGACAGGGAGATGGGAAAGAACTCCCTCTGATCGGCTCTGCTATATAAGAAGTGCTTCCGCACTTCATTGTT
The DNA here is from genome assembly GCF_965119305.1 of Pelophylax lessonae. Lineage (NCBI taxonomy): Eukaryota > Metazoa > Chordata > Amphibia > Anura > Ranidae > Pelophylax > Pelophylax lessonae. The sequence goes on from NC_138771.1 coordinate 371,045,465, forward strand.
ACTGTGTCAACGGGGAGATGGGAAATATTTCACACTGACTGGCTCTGCAATAGGAGAAGTGCTTTCACATTTCTCTTTTACTGTGCCAGTAGAGAGATGAGAAAGATCTCCCACTGATCGGCTATGTCGTAAGAGAAGTGCTTCTACACTTCTCTTTCACAATGCAGATGGGGGATGGGAAGATCTCTCATTAAGCAGCTCTGGTTATTAAAAAAAAAAAAATGGAGACACTGCTCTTTCACTCTGAATCTGCACACAGGGAGATACTGTGGTGGTGGGGAGATCAGAAATGTCTCCTCTCTGACCGGTAGAATGCTGCAAGGAAAGGTGGTAGTGGCTTTACAAGCAAGCAGGACACCTGAGAACTCATGTGACCATACGCCAAGCTCCTTGATTGGTTGGAAAGCCAGTATCACAGGATTTCTGCAAAGAAAGGTAAAAAAATAATGGGGTGTAAATCACAGATCCTTTACCCCCATTTTCTCATAAGTTGTTCCAATCTGTTTTTAAGTTCATGCAGATGCAGTGCAGGTATGCTCACTATGTTATCTGATCTTTTTTTTTTTTTTACCAGCCTAAGCCTTGTTTTTGTTAATAGACTATTTAAATACATGTTTTAATAAGTTAAAATATAGGGTGTTTGTTTACATTGATAGGTGAGTAGTTAATAAAAAATGTTTTATTACATTATAAAATATGTCTGTTTACATTTATTTAGAAAATCGTGTATACAGTATATATAAAAGGTATTAAGGTGAGCAGAGTAATATGAGTAAAAGTAGTGAATAAGCAGCACAACATTTTTATTTTACTAATTTCAGTCCCAAATCTCCCTTTTACACCAGCTACATAGTGTTTAATGGCTTCTCCTTCAATGTCTGTTGGTTCTTCGCTTGCAGGCGGTCACATTACTGAGATATAAAATTAGAGCCATAGAAATGCAAAAAGTAGTATGATCACTTCTGTAGGCTAAGAATTTTTTTTTATAAATATTCTAACAAACCCCAAATGAAGTTGGTAAGCAAGCTAAGGGCTAGACCTTTTAGGGCCATGCCTGACTACCTGTTCCAGTCTGATGGTACTTCCACCTAATGCCCAAATGCCATGGCCACAACGTTTGCTAAATTTCACCATAAGCTCAATATCTGTCTTACTTCAGATAAATGCCCCCTGTTTAAACAGGAGGACTTTGTTTTTTTTTTTTTTAATCCCTTAAGCTACTTAAGTTGTCCTCCTCTGAGTGGGACCTTTTAAATGCCAACTTAACATTGGAAGAGTTCTCTGAAGTTGTTAAACATTTACCCAAACACAAGACCACTGGACCTGACATCCTCCTCCTGTATTTATATTACAAAGCTTTCCTACCTACCTTGGTCCTGTACATGATCACTTTATGTAGATCTTTATATAAAGGGGAAATCCCTTACTCTCAATTTTTGTAATCTTATATTTCCATAATACTAAAGCCCAGAAAAGACCAGGCCTCTCTTACCAACTTTTGGCCAATATGGAATATGGAACATTTCATGGTCAAAATCGGGGATACCTTAAAACAATTTCATAATGTATGGGCGCTTTGGGATCAGTCCACTTTCGGTGCGGCTCTCTCCCCTGATCATGCTCCCTAACTAAGCCTAGACCTTATATGACATAAAGCAGTTTTTCTCTCCCCTTGGTTGCCACTGTCTTTCTTACTTTGTATTACATTTTGTCTCAGATGAGTGAGGGTTGGACTTTGTTTTATCGCTACCCAGCCAATATTATTACTGTTCTAATGACAAATCAGAATTTGGGATTTCCTAACACTTCCAGCCCCAGAGTTGCTGCCTCTTTGCTTCTGCATGTAAAATCAATAATACAAAATAAAAAAAGTTTTGTCTTTTAATACACTTTATAATATAATTAGCATCTTTGATAATGAATGCAAGGTGGGTGAAGTTGATAAGACGCCTGGTGGCATCAGAGGTCTGTCTCCCTTTTGTAAACCCAGATTGGTCAGGATGGATAAAATCTGGCAGTAGGTGCACCAGTCTGAATGCCAAAATCTTGGCATATAGTTTTAAATCATTGTTGAGGAGTGATATAGGGTGAAGGTTTTGTTATTTGTTGGGGTTCCTTCCCTGGCTTCTGTAACTTAATTATAACATTTCTGGAGGAAAAGAGGAGGAAGCAGCAGCAGCCTTATACACTTTTAGTAGACAGGGTGCCAATATGTGACAGGATTGCTTGTAATATTCGCAACTGAGGCCATCTGGGCCATGCGATTTGTTATTCAGCAATGAAGTAACAATTTTGTGTATTTAAAATCTGGTTTTGGGGCTCGGACTGCTTTGGAAGTGCTAATGAGTGTAAGAAGTTATTGATATCTGTTTCAGATGGGTGGGGAATTGAATTATTATCTTTTAAATTTTACAGTGCGCCGTATAAAGACTAACAGCATATGCAATCTTTAGAATTATACAATTTAGTGGATGGTGAACATACAGGGTCCTGAGTTTATATTGATGGCCTTGCACCATCTTTTCTGCCTTGTCATATATATAATTCGTGGGGACCTGTGAGGACAGGAGTTTATATTTATATGAAGGTGAGCAGGCACTTTGCTTGGTGACGGATTCACAGTGCATGAAGAAATTGGGCACGGGGTGCTTTGAAGCAGATAAGCATACATTCATGGAAGACTTCACTTGTTTTGATTTATCTCACAATTTAATCACAACTTGGATGTGCATGTGATCGCATTGTTAGGAGACTTTTTTTGGACTATTTTCATTGCTGAGCTACACTGTATTAATTTTTGAGTAAACTTAACATATCTACACGGGTCAGATTGTTGTACTATTTTTGCGTATGCCCCTGATGTTTATGTTGTTGCGCCTAGATCTGTCTTCGAGATCAGCCAGTTTAGCTTTCATCCATTCCTGTTCATCCTTCCTTTCATCATTAGTGTCAACCATATCATTAATGATTTAAACATATTCTCCCATTTTGTCTTTAATGTGATCAATTCTATCTCCCATAGCATGTCATTCTGAGTTAAATTTGTGCACAAAGGTCATCATATCTGTGTGTAAAGAGCTCCTGAGAGAGACAAGAATGTCTTTGAGAATTGTGTCTTGAACCGGATGGTTCATGGTGGGGAAGGAGTTAATGAAAGCAATGGCACCTGGCTGTCCTCTGACATCTTCCTGAGAGTCATGCATGGAGCTTACCTCATAGTGAGAGCTGATCTGTTCATCCAGGCAAAATTGTGCCTTTTCTGGACTCCCTGAGTGAGGTGCGTGAGAGCCTGGGGAAGAGGTGTGTGGAGCAGAGCTGTGGTGTGCCTGAGGCAGAGAGGACAAGCAGGAGGTGGGAGGTGAAATTGAGGATCTAGCACCATCTTGCTTGCTCTGCTGTGACTGTAGGGTAAAGAAAGCTGTCAGCTTGTGCAGTTTCTGATCCTCCATTCTCTTCCTGGACATGTCGGTTAGGTGCTGGGGATATAGGTCACCCTGTGTGCCTGTAGGGAAGAGGGAAAAGTAGTTTTTTTGCTGTTCTAATATCCCACTGGCCACCAGAGCTTCAGTATTAAGCCGCCATCTTGCCTGAAGTTAGCCACGCCCCACCCCAATTTAATACTAAATGTATGGTACCCTTTGTGAAAATAGGGACTGGCGAATTTGACGTCACCACACATGCATGGCCACCATCAGGATTCTGGGAATTGTAGTAGTGCTATGGTGTTTTTTCTCCCTGGGAAATTTGAGTGTTTTTACCAATTTTATTCAACGCTTTCATGAAGATTCACACTATGAGGGCTTGTTGATACCTTTCTTTATATTCTTTTGAGCACTAATTGGTCCACTGTGAAGCTGCCTGAGGAGCACTGAGCGTCCATCCATGTGAGGCTTTGGATAATATTGTGGTTGAAGGAAGTGCGCTGGATGTAATATAGTGAAGCTGCAACCTTAGATCAAAAATGAGGAATATTGTGATGAAGTGAAAAAGCAGGTGTGCTAAACTAATATGAACTCCTTGATCAAACAAATGACTAAACATAAGGAGCAAAACAATGTGAAAAGTGCAGAACAGAGGTCTGTCCCCTAGACTCAACAAAATCTTTTGTGATAAACACAATCATAGATTGGTGCAAAATAAAAATGGGTAAAAAACACAATAAATGACTGACCACTTGAACCAGTGGAATACCAGCAAAGGAAAACTGGTCAATGAGCAGCCAATGAAATGTATAAGTGCATACAAATAAATAAATACAACTGTGTAAGGTGCATAGTCCAAACAAAAGTCTGTGGTAAAATAAACACATTCAGTGTGACTCCAAGTGAAAATTCACAGCAACTGGATGTGCGGTTTACTCCCACCACCGTTAATGCGCTGGCTCCCTTACCAGAGTGAGAAATCAAAAGGGCGTGTGAAAGACCAGATCCACGATGGGATTTTCATGCTGGGGTGAGGGAGAGGATATAGCCAAAAACCCTTCTCCTTAACAGGAAATGGTGGGTAAGCCTCTTACCAGATATATACAATGTAAAGGCTGGTGTATTGTCTCCACTGTGAATGGATACCCTCCTCTCCTCCTGGCATTGAGCTGGATTGGTCACCAGTTAATTAGTGTGGATACGGATCCTCACGGTATACCATGTGGAAAAAGAATTGACTAATAGTGCATTATCCTATTGTGTTTTGTACCCATTTTTATTTTGGATAATATTACCTGCTGACAGAGCGTGTTTTGACTCCTCATAGTCTTGAGAGTTATATATACATATTGGGGTAAGCGCATAGATTCGGTGGAAGGAGCACTTGGGTGTTTCACATGTGTTGATGAGCAATAGGAATGCAAAATGGTTCAGCTTGAGCTTGAGTTCGGTGTAAACATTTGCCTGTTCAGCCGTTCGCCGAACATCCGAATTTGAGGGTGTTCACCGGGTGTTTGCCTCGACGAACACCCTGCAATGCACTGCGCTAGTGTAAATTGGTTGTTAAGGAGTGGGGCGGGGAAGCTGGCCGTGGCATCCTTAATCACCGATAAGTCGTCAGCTGTCAATGAGTTTCCCAGCTGACAGCTGAATAAAAAAGTCCCGGTAAAAAAAAAAAAAATATATGAAAAAACGGTGTGGTATCCCCCCCCCAAAAAAAATCCACACCAGACCCTTATCCGGGCATGCAGGCTGGCAGATCAGGAAAGGGGGGACGAGTGAGTAACCCCCCTCCTGAACCATACCAGGCCACATGCCCTCAACATGAGGGGTGGGTGCTTTGGGGCCCTCCCACCCCAGGGCACCTTGTCCCCATGTTGATAGGAATGGGTCTGGTATGGATTTGGGGGGGGGGGGCAAACCATTTTTAAAAAAAATGTTGGCGTTGTGTTCCCCACTATAAAACATACCAGACCCGTAGAACCGGGTACGGACTGGCGGGGACCCCACGCTGTTTTTTTTTTCCTTATTCTTTCATTGGCCTGGTGTCGGCAATTGTAACGGCGAGCAATTTTAAATGGGATTTGACTATTGTTTTTTCTTTAGATATGTCATTTTTTCTGTAGCATGTTTTGTGCAATGCTACAGATGCGCCACTTTACAGGCACATTAAGGGGACCCCCCAGGCACTATAGTTAAAGGAATTTTTTATTTTTTTGTTGCACTTTAAGCATAATTAAAATTACTGCGCCTGAAAAAAACAATTGTTTTTTAACTTTTTTCTTTTTTTTAATTGATACATGTCCCCTAGAACAGTACACAGACCCCCTACCCCTTTTATGGCCAATTACTTGCATATCAGCCTTTAAAATGAGCACTTTAGATTTTTTCCATTCAGCTCTTATAGACTTCAATGGGGTTCGCCATTCAGGTTAGAACATTTCCCCTGTTCGGGAGTTCTGCTGCGAACCAAACAGGGGGGTGTTCGACCCATTCCTAAGGAGTACTTTCTTTTCAAATAAGACTTCACACTGGTGGATACTGATTCATTTTTGCATGGAGATTAATTCAATGTTGGACATTATTTAGTTGATGAACATTCCACACTTGTTTATATTACCACGTCATACGCTTTATATTTTTGTAAGTGTATGGTATGCCACACACCTTTTGTGTGCTGCTGCTACTTCCTTCACATTGTTTTGTTGTACCTTTTTATGTAGTCATTTTTGTTTTCATTTTTCTCCTCATTAGTCAACATTTAGGCTTGGTTCACACTTATGCATGATAGGAGACTGAGACCGGTTTCACACACCTTTGGGGCAGCCGCGGTTCTCACTGAAAAAGGGTCCTGTGTGTCTTTGGTTCCATTTCTGACCTGAATTCAGGCAAAAATTCGGACCTGATTCCCACCTGAAATGGAGAACAGGGATGCACCGGACCCCCTGCTGTGAGCTGCGGCCGCAGCTAGTGTAAACCTGGCCCTATACATTTGGAGTCAACCTAAGGCATACATACAAATCCAATACCATTGTTCTGGGCTTCTCTTTTAGGAAAGGGCTATTTCAGAATTTAGCATTAACCACTTATCCACCAGGCCTATTTTTGACACTTTTTGTTTACAAGTTAAAATCAGTATTTTTTGCTAGAAAATTACTTAGAACCCCAAAACATTATATATATATATTTTTTTTAGCAAAGACACTGGAGAAAAAAATGGCGGTCATTGCAATATTTTTTGTCACGCGGTATTTGCGCAGCGGTCTTTAAAACGCCATTTTTTTGGAAAAGTTACGAAAAATAACATTTCACTGCATTAAAAAAAAAACGAATCAGTAAAGTTAGCCCATTTTTTTTGTATATTGTGAAAGATGATATCACGGCGAGTAAATAGATACCCAACATGTTATGGTTTAAAATTGCGCACACCCGTGGAATGGCAAAAAACCTACGGTCAATAAAAATCTCAATAGGCGACGCTTTCAATTTTTTTAACGGTTACCAGTTTAGAGTTAGAGTGTAGCTCTTTTTTTAAAATTATTGCTCACGCTCTGGCGATCGCGGCGATACTGGTTTGAACAGTGATTTCATTTGTGGCTCGACTTACTTCCATATACATTTTCTTTTGTGCGCGAGCTAACGGCGACGAGGGCGGCTAAATTTTCTTTTTTTTGCAAATTTATTTTATTTTTTTTTAACTTTAACACAGGTTTAAAAAAAAAAAAAAAAATCTTATCACTTTTATTGCTTTAACAAGCAATGTAAACATCCCTTGTGACAGCAATATGCAGTGACAGGTACTCTTTATGGAGGGATCGAGGGTCTAAAGGACCCTAGACCCCTCCACTACACTTCCATGTATTCAAAATGCCGAAAACAGCATTTTTGAATACATTCGTTTTTTTAAATCTGCCACCTTTAGCAGCAGAGTAACCCGGACGTGACGTCATGGATGCCGCCTCCGGGTTACGTCATCGGGGCTTTAATCGGGACTCCATTCAGCCGGCGGACATGCCGGCTGGGTGATCGGGTCTCCCGCTGGGACGGGAGACCCGAGCAGAGCCGTGGAAGGCGGCGGGAGGGGGGATGCCCCTTCCAGCTCGCCGGGGTAACGATCGAGCAGTTCCCAAGCTGCATCGGTCATTACCGCCGGAAAGCTGACCGCCGACTCTAATCAACAATACCGGGATGATGCCTCTAGCTAGAGGCATCACTCCGGTATAACCCCCCAAAGACACCCGACGTACAGGTACAGTACGTCAGTTTGGGGTAAGTGGTTAAAAAAAAAACAGTAGGGTTGAGGCTAAAGGCAGTTCTTTTAGAGCTTAGTAAATGAGAGGAAGCTCTGCTGACTTCCATCATTCAATCATGTGCAAGCAACAATGTTGTTGTTTTCTTCTTAGCATTTTTCTTAGCACGTGATTAGGTATTCTTTGTAAAATGAAGCTTCACCTTATTTACTAATCTCTGGAGTAACTAAACTTGCAAAATGCACAGCCTGTTTGCCTTTAGTATATCAACCCCAATACTGTATGCCCCCATATACGCTATCCTCTTTTTCACAATATTGTTGATGTATAGTAAACAATATTTGCTATTCTAAAGTATTTGTAAGTGCCTGTGTGGTATGTGTGTATATATGATGTTTTTTACACATTAAATATAACATCATTTTTGAAGATGTAAAGCATAAAAAAATCTGACACTGCATTTTCCAATTTTTTCACAAATATTTTCATGTTGAAAAGGTGAACGGGCACCATGAAAATGCCAGAGGATACAAAATGACAAAATGAAATTATAGTGAATTCCCTAGAGAAACTTCTGATGATGTGAAAATTAATCTCAGCATGTCAGAAAAGTTAGCAATCGAATCTCCAAGAGCAGATAGCAATATCAAGAACCCTCTTTGGACTTGCAATTGAGGAAATATGATTTTCTCCATATGACACCACTTGACTCTTTGGTTAGACCTAAACAGGATAGTTTTTTTTTTTTTCTGTTACAGTAAAATATTACAGTATATCCATGTCCACAGCAACCATTTTTTTTTTTTTGTAAGTACATGTATCTTTTACAAGGGACTTTGCAGTCCTATTCACACCCCAGTTTTCTTATCACAATGTCAATTATGCACATATCCAAATCTAAAAATAAACAATTTCAACTTGCGCTAGCTATCCCATATAATTAGCTAATTAATTCAGTGATAAATCAATAAGTGAAAAAAATATAAAAAATGTGATCAAATAATCAGGTCAAATTAGGAAAAAATGTCCAAATAGACAATAAAATTCAAACAAAATCAATGTCCTGGTGTTAATTCCAAATAAACATGCAAATAAGATACACCACTTCCCAGTAACGTGTTATTTTCTAGTGCTTCATCCATGTGAAAATATGTGCCTCTTACCAGAGTTTTATGATCTCGATGTTATAGGAGATCATATACAGCTCTGGATGTCAAATATTAAATGCAGCTCCTTGCTCACAGGTGCCAACTCCACTCAAATGGATGGATAACATACAGCTCAGCCTTAGCACCCAGCTAAGCTAGAGCTTGATGTTGGATGGAAGCCTGTTGCCTATGACTTGAGCCTGCTGGTGAGAGGAGAGAGCTGGGTGCTAAGGCCGAGCTGTATGTGATCCATCCATCTGAGCGGGGTCAACGCCGGTGAGCAAGGAGCTGCCTTTAATTTTTGACATTTAGAGCTGTATATGATCCCCTATAGCAGCCTTTCTCAACCTTTTCAACACAGAGGAACCCTTGAAATACATTTCTGGTCTTGAGGAACCCCTGCTAAAAATTAAAAAATCTACAACTCATGACACATTAGTGTGACAGTCAGTGGAAAGAATTCTCCTTACTCTTGTCATCATTGGGAAGAATTACCCCCTTACAGATAACTAAAAAGAACGATGGTGTCATTGGAAACTTATCTGGGAGGCAGAAATTGCCTTTGCTCAAGGAACCCCTAGCAACCTCAGGAGGAACCTTAGGGTTCCATGGAACCCTGATTGAGAAACCCTGCCCTATAGCTTAGAGATCATTTAACTCCAGTAAGAGGCACATCTTTTCAAACGGATGAAGCACTGGAAAATAACACATGTCACAGGGAAGTGGTTATCTTATTTGCACGCTTATTTGGAATCAACACCAGGACATTGATTTTGTTTGAATTTTATTGTCTATATGTACTTTTTGTTATTAATTTACCTCATTAATTGATTACATTTTTGTTTTTGTATATTTTTTCACTTATTGATTCATCACTGAATTAATTAATTAATCATATGGGATAGATAGCGCACGTTGAAATTGTTTATTATTTGCCTGTTTCCGATATTTGGGAATTTTTCAAGGTGCAGCAAACGTATATATATATTTTTTTCTGATTTTAAGCACAAGGTATATCTTATATAAATAAATAATTTATTTTGCTCACTGAATACAAAATTAACACTGATGCATAAAATTGCAGAAATTGAAAAGTTTATTAGTAAAAATTCTTTGAAAGAGAAACCTGAATGCTGTTCCTGCTAACATTACCTTTTGACCATCATTTTTTGAGAATGAGCAAATGTAATGTATTTATTAAAGTACTTGTTTTCACCTTTATTGATTCTTTGTTGCAGCCTCTTTGCAACCACTTCCTGTCTACATGCACTGCATGGTATTTTTCAGTAAATAGGGATTTTCTTTTTTTTTTTTTCTGATGGTGACAACGGTTAATGTGTGTTAAAATTACTACTTGCATTCTCCATCACAAGCCATAGAGAACAAATGGGAAACAGAGACAGGGTATTGTTACACTATAGCAGAAAGTGTCAGAACAAAGATCCATAGCAAAATTTACAGATATTATTTTAGCAATAGCCATGGATTTTAAAAAAAAACTGAAAATGACTTTATATTGGTATAGATCAAAAATGAATACATGTTCAGTTGCATCTATCACATACTGTATATCTACACCCTTATTAGGCAACATTACTATATTAAAGAGGTTGTAAACCCATGAAACTTTTTTGCAACCTGAAAGACAAACACATAATGAGCTAGTATGCATCGCATACTAGCTCATAATGAAATACTTACCTTAGAATGAGCCCCCGCCGTGCCGCCCGCTTCCGGGATCGCGGCATCCAGCCATCTGATTGGCCCGGAGCCGCGCGAGGGAGCCGACGGTCACGGCATGGCACTCTGAAGGAACGGCACCAGCGGCCGTTCCTTCAGAGCGTATGCGCCAGTGACGTCACTGGCTGTGTGTAAGGTAAATATCTCCTAAACAGTGCAGTGATATTTACAGTACCTATAGGTAAGCCATAATATAAGTTGCAGAGGAGGGTTTACTTACTCTTTAACTCCTTCATGCCTGAGGGTAAAACAAACCTTAACGTCCAGGCCCAATTTTGCACTTTTGACATTTGGTGGTAAATGGAAATTGATATCTCCTGTTTTTTTTTTATGATCAAAGGAACATTGGCCCCAAATAGTAAAAATAAATATTTGTTATGTAGCTGTATATTTATTGCTATTACCATAACTTACTACCAATGAACAACCAAAAATAAGTTCTGCTGCTCCTAACCATCACACCAATACAACATATTGTGACAGGAAGTCAGGTAAATCTGGGAATGTAGTCACAGGAAGGAGATACATTCCCACCTGCTTTGAAAAATTCACTGATACTATAGGGTGTTGGCTGCAAAAAGAGCCAGCAGGAAGTTGAAAACCATTCAGCTGTTCAGAATGAGGAGATCAAGGCCTCTATAATTTGTCCAGAGAAAATCTATTGAGTGCTGCCTCCTGTCGCTGTGTGAGCTGGGAAGAGGAGGACAGACATACGTGTACCTCCCGACGCCGTGTGGGCATGGGAGAAGGACTGCTGCCGCCTGTCGCCGTGTGGGCTGGGAGAGGGGGACAGTCGGATGTGTGCCTCCCGACAAGCTGGTGAGCATGGGAGAAGACCCCCTACAGCGATGTGAAGCTAAGGAGGGTAACCACGAGTGAAGACGTCTAAAAGGTGAGAAGACAAAGTGTTCCATGTGAAGAGTGTGAAGAGTAAAGGGACATGTTCAATGGACAATGTTTGTGCTGTGTGAAAAGCAAACAAATGGACATTTGAGTGTCTGCTGTAGGATCAGCAGTGTCGGCCCAACAGTAGGTTGGGAAGACTTCTTAGGTAGGTTCCAGCGTGAGAAGGTAGCCGCCCACAGAGGCAAGGATTTATTTTGTCTTTTATTTTATTTTGGCTGTTTTGATGCTTGCAATTGTGAAAAGTAAATTGCATGAATAAATCAGTCTTGTTTTCAACCTCTAATCGGCTATCTCTCTGTGAAAACGCACCCCCAAAGGGGTCACCCATACGCCTACCAATGAGTAATCCCTTACAATATGTACATGTGTTTTGCTGTTTATATCCATAATATGGCCCAGAAACAATAGTAAGCACTTTGCTTTAAAAAAAAATGTAAAAAATGCAGTTTAAAAAAAAATCCTACCCAAAATATATTGACCCTGACCTTGACTTTTGGTCCTTAGTGTTTTTTATTTATATATACATATATACAGTATCTCACAAAAGTGAGTACACCCCTCACATTTTTGTAAATATTTTATTATATCTTTTCATGTGACAACACTGAAGAAATTACACTTTGCTACAATGTAAAGTAGTTAGTGTACAGCTTGTATAACAGTGGAATATGGCGAACACCTGTTGAGAACGTGTTTTCACACGAAACGCGTCCAGGGCTTGGCCTACACGCTGGCGTCCGTCCGCTGTATCCCTGCCGCGGAACAGCGGACAATCTGATGTGAGTTTCGGCTTCATTGCTTTTAATGTACATGTACATGTTTTATAACCGTTTGGAATAAATATACTACACTATTAAATATCCCTGGCTCCATGTGGTGAGCATTTTTCATCTAGTGCACCCACGGTGAGAATAAGGATGACCTTGTAACCTCAGGGAATTTCTCCATTGGGATTCGATTTAAGGCTTGGCTCTTGGTGAATTCTGGTGAGCATATATACTGTATATATATGTGGTGGAGGATTGGTGTGTTATGTTATGCACAGGCTGAGGAAGCTCTATCACCCTTTTGTGGATTTCTTGTGTGAATAGTGCTCTACTCTCGGACACCTGTGGAGTTCTTTGCTGTTTTTCCATTGGATATTATGATTTATGGACTTTTCAAGATTTGAACTTTTATTAACATTTATGGACTGTTTATTTAACATGTACTAACTACTATTTAGTGCTGCACTCACCCCTTGATTGTTTTGCTATTTAGAAGGTATATATTCACTTTAAGTGCCAGCAGCTTGTTTATTCATAGCTCTCGCCCCCCCCCCCCCCCATTGATTGATTTATGGATATCCATGTGTCTTAGTGATTACCCTTTTCAGCTCAATTAATGTTTGCTTCCTCTTACTTGTCCAATATGTAAGAATTTACATCCACTGTAAATCTGAATTAATAACACCCATGATGTGTGTATTTTTAAATTTGGCAAAACAATTACTTTTTGGTTTAGCTTTACAGTGTCCTACTCTGGCATTAAAGTAGAAGTTCAGCCTAAAATGAATGAACTCTAAATCTCCTGGCAACCACATTCTAAGACATATCTATCTAACCCTAAAAAAACAAAAATCGCTATACATACCTTTTCTCCAGCTGCTCCTGTCCGGTCTTATGCTGAGCTGCCAGCAGCAACTTCTCTATATAGGTGTGCGCAGAAGAGGCAGCTAACAATAAAAGCCCCATAGTAAGTCTAAGGGTGACGTCACTTCCTAGGCATTTCACAGCTGTTTTCGGCTTACACACAGCATCCGCCGCTACAGCCTAGACCTGATCGGCTGCAGAAAAGGTATGTATAGCGATTTTTGCTTTACAGGGTTAAATACTGTAGTTTAGAGTTCGTTCATTTTTGGCTGAACTTCTACTGTAAGTACAGTATAAGCCCATTTTTCCATTGTGTTAAAATTTTGCATTGAAAGCTGCAGTGGCAAAGAGTAGCATAATAGGAAGGTGTTATCTTATAAAACAAAGGCAAGAACAACCTTCTTAAGTTGACATCTATTAAAAACCATGAGCTACATTTAATTTACTTGGCACTTGAACAAAAATTTAATAAAACAATGTGCAGAAAGCCTATATATATTAGCAAAATTAGTTCACAAGGAAACCTTTTTACTTTGGTGCATTGTTATTGGAATACAGAATAGTATTTTTGTGCAACTACTACTGTACATCAGTATTTAGTAAAGATACATTCAGATCTTTGTGGTCCAATGGAAAAATTTACTCCAGGAAAGATGTATTTTCTCACTTTTTAGATGATAACTCAGGTATACTACACCTAATCTGTTACACAACAAAAGTGCCAGAGAAACTTGGTTCAAGTAAGCAACAAATTTGGTGGAATGCCCAGTGTATTGCACACAGATAATGGAACTAAATATACAGGTGATTGACAGGCAATTGACAGAAAGCATGGCATAATATTTCAAACTACTGTACCATACAACCCAGAACAAAACGGGGTTGCAAAAAGAATGAACCATACTCTATGTGAGAGTGGAAGAACCATGCTGTTTGATGCAGATATACCAACCAGATACTGAGGGGAGGCAATTATGTCCACATGCCATCTCCAAAATTGACTACCAAGAAAATCAACAGAGAACACTTCATATGAACTGTGGAATAGAAGGGCCCCGCATTTGAACCATCCAAAATTTTTTGGAAGCAAAGCCTATGTACAAATCCCAAAAGACGTACAAAATGGGATGCTTGTGTAAAAGGCAAACAGAATTCTACACCAAGACACAGACAAGGTAACCATCAGTGGAAGTGTAATGGTCAATGAAACTTCAGTGTGTTCAAAATTATGAACTAACACAAACGCTTCTGTCACGTACCTGGTTGAGGCCAAGCTGACGGGAGGGCTTTCCCTTACACCTCCTGTCCTGTTTCTCCTGAAGGTGGTGACAGGATATACCAGGACACGGAGTGGCATGGGTTCCTGGTTGGAGATTCTGGACAGACGGTACTTGCAGCAGGTGCCAAGCAGGCTTGTTGACTGGCTGATGCAGGATACACACCAACAGGTGCATAACAGCAGGCAGACTGGTGGACAGACAGGTGCAGGTGCACAGCAGCAGGTTCAGGACAGCAGACAGAAACTAGGATGGTGAGCAGGGTCCTGGGTAGTAAGGCAGGCAGAATTTAGTACCAGCCAAGTAGCATATTTAAAGGATTGAATCCAGAGAAGAGTCAGGGCTAAGCCAGGGTCGGTATCAGGCGAGCAGGGAAGGCACCGGAATGGTAGGCAAAAGGCTAAGCCAGGTCACAAGCCATGTCAGCAATAAGGTATCAGGAACGAGCAAAGTCAAACAGGCCGGTATACACAGGAACAAGCACAGGATCAAGTCACAGACAGTAGAAGCAGACGACCACTCCGCAATCTTCTGGTCTATGTAGCCAGTTTAAATAGGCAAGAGTGCACCAAGTATTCATGCACACTCACGCTAATGCGCATGCGCATGTGCGCAGATACGTTAGTGAGTCAGGAATGTCTAGTTGTCACTCGAGAATTCTTATACGCATTTGCGCGACTCATGGAACCTATAGTTGTCACTTGAGAATTCTTATTAGCAAGTGCACGTCTTTGTGCATGACTATGCATACAATTTTCCTGACAGCTCCAAAACTTAGGGAAATTCCACATCAGTGTCACATGAAGACAAGCAACAGACACAGAAAACAGGCAATCCAAACACTGAGCCTTCAACCAGGAAATCCACCAGAAGCCAAACATCGGTCCTATGTTGTTTGCGTAGCATTAAAACCAGAGCCAGATTCATGGGATAAGATGCAAAGACTTCCAACTCAAGAGAAACAAAAGTGGATCAGAGCTGCTGATGAAGAATGCAGATGCTTTAACAAAACCATTTACAAGAAACAGATTAATAGAATTGAGATCCGAAATGGGACTAATATAGGGAGTAGTTGTTGAGTGGGGGTGTTGGAATACAGAATTGTATTTTTGTGCAACAACTACCATACATGAGTATTTAGTAGAGATATGTTCTTCAATCAGTAGATGGCAGTGTTTATGAAACTCTGTCTTTTCTCTTAATAAATGTTTTCTGTTTCCCATCTGCAGTTAGGCAGCAAAGCCCATGTGGCCTTGGCACTGTCTGTCTATTCTGTAGGGCTATATACAGAATTTCTAACAATTCCATGATAGGTTACTGTTTTTTCAGTTTCTAAAAAAGTTTTACATTAAAGTAAAGCTTGAATATGGTGAAATTAAACGTAATGAAAACAATTGGTGCCAGGTTTTTCTGTCCTCCACTGCCTCCTAGAGCTTGCTTAACTTCATGTTCATTGTTTTGAAGTGATGCTATCTATCCATCTTGTTTCCTGTCATCCTCTTCTCCTTTTTCCTTCCATTTTTCCCAACATCAGGGTCTTTTCCAGTGAGTCCTCTCTTCGCATTAGGTGTCCAAAGTATTTGAGTTTCAGCTTCAGGACCTGTCCTTCCAGTGAATATTTAGGGTTGAGTTCCTTCAGGATTGACTGGCTTGATCTTCTTACTGTCCAAGGGACTTTCAAGAGTCTTCTCCAACACCATATTTCTAAAGCATCAATTCTTCCCCATTCAGCTTTCCTTAGGATCCAACTTTCACAGCCATAGGTTACTACTGGGAATACCATAGGTTTGAATATATGGCACTTTGTTGGTAGGGTGATGTCTCTGCTTTTTATAATATTTTCTATGTTTGCCATTGCTTTCCTCCCAAGAAGCAAGCATCTCTTAATTCCATGACTACAGTCACTATCTGCTGTGATCTTGGAGCCTAGGAAGATAAAACCTGTCACTGTTTCCATTTCCTCTCCTTCTATTTGCCAAGGAGTGATGGGACCAGTTGCCATGATCTTAGTTTTCTTAATGTTCAGTTTCAGGCCAGTGTTTGCACTCTCCTCTTTCACCTTCATTAAGAGACTCTTTAGTTCTTCTTCACTTTCTGCCTTTAGTGTGGTATCGTCTGCATATCTCAGGTTGTTGATATTTTACCCTGTAAACCTAATTCCAGCTTGTGATTTGTTGATCCTGGCATTTTGCATGATGTATTCTTGTTCAAATTTGAAAAAGGAGTGAGGCAAGGATGTATATTGTCACCCTACCTATTTCACTTATATGCAGTCAGTTGTTCCATGTCCTGTTCTAACTGTTACTTCTTGCCTTTCATGCATGTTTTTCAGAAAACAGGTGAGGTGGTTTGGTATTCCCATTTCTTTCAGTATTTGCCACATCTTGCTGTGATCCACACAATTGAAGACTTTACTGTAATCAATAAAGCAGCAGTAGACATTCTTCTGTAACTCCCTTGCTTTCTCCATGATCCAGCGAATTTTGTCAATATGATCTCTAGTGTCTCTTCGAAATCTAGCTTGTACTTGTGGTAGCTCTCGGTTCAATTGCTGCTGAAGCCTAGCTTGTAGAATTTTCAGCATAACCTCGCTAGCGTATGAGATGAGTGTGATTCTAACATAGTTTGAACATTCCTTGGCGCTGCCCTTCTTTGGTATCGAAATGTAAATGGACCTCTTCCAATCCTGTGGCCATTGTTGAGTTTTCCAAATTTTTGGGTATATTGAGTGCAGCACTTTAACAGAATCATCTTTTAGGAATTTAGATAACTCAGCTGGGATATCATCACTTCTCCTAGCTTTTTTTTATTAGCAATGCTTTCTAAGGCCCACTTGACTTCACTCTCCAGGATAACCGGTTCAAGGTCAGTGACTGCATCATCATGGTTATATGGAACATTCAGATCTTTCTTGTATAGTTCTTCTTCTGTGTTTTCTTGCCATCTCTTCTTTATTTATTTTGCTTCTGTCAGGTCCTTGACACTTTTGTCTATTATCATGCCCTTGATATCTAAATTTTCTTTAAAGGCTCTCTAGTCTTTCCCATTCTGTTGTACAAAATCATTAGGGAAAAATAATTTTTTTGATCACCTCTTGTTATATTTATCTTTTTCCAAAGACTTCAGGCTGGTCACATGACATACTGGGTTCTTTTCAGATCCTCTCCTGGCAATGGGTGGTCCTAGATAATGTGTAGAGCAGTGCTGACATCTAGGGATGAGCAGAAGATTGCCTGATCAGTCCACTCTTTAGCAGGATCTGAGCTGTATATATAGAAGCAGTATTTCTAATAGCTTCAATGTATGAAAGCTTCCTGCTATCATTGGTTACTAGGGAAGCAGTCGGTGCTTACATCCACCACATCCCCAGGAACCACTGACATGTAAGCAAAGGGGACTGAGATAACAGTGACATCTGGCCTCTGGCAATAATTGGGTATTGATGTCACAAGTATCTCTGCCCCTTCCCTTGTATAGCTGATTAAAGCTTAGGCAGCTGTCATTCGGCTAGTGGTATTAGGATTTCTTGTGTGTGTTGGGTCATCATTTTTTTTTGCAAGCCAGAGGGTGGCAGGCATCATGATTGAAGATGGATTCATGAGTGACTTTTTTGTGACCTTTTTTTTTTTTAGTAAAGGACTTGTAAAATGTTTGGATGCCTTTTTTTTTTTTAGGTTCCATCTTTTTTAGTCTGAGTAGGGACTTTGTACCCCATACTCATTTACATGGGGGGAATCATCTTTATTATCAAAGGGGCCTTCCCCTGCTCACAGACCTCTATAACCACAAGCCAAGAACAAGATGCTTTTCTAGAGGACCCCTTGTCAACCAATGTTGATGGCATGTGGACTGGTATGGTTCAGGAGGGGGGGGCACACTTCTCGTCTTATTCATGGCCTGCCAAGCTCCATGCTTGGTCTGGTAGGGATTTCCTAGGGGACCACACACATTTTGTGCCAGCTCACAATCCCCCAAAATACAAGAAGAAGGCTGCAGAAAAAAAGGCATAAAAAGGCAGCAATAAAATGTCATTTGCCTGAACATTTTATCACGTTTTTCCTTTGTAAAAGTCGCTTATGCTACAAGAATTTCTGCACATCAGAGAGCTGTGCCCTTTCACAGACAGGATTTTTAAAGGAATATGGCATTTTTTTGTATTCTTATAATTTTTAGTTTGAGTAAAGTAAATTAAATAAACAATGAACAAGTTCACAATTACACAAAATGGGAGAATGCAACTCTGGTGAAGTATGAAAATAACTTGTTAGACGTGCAGTCATATGCTTGCAGGTTACAGTTACAGTCAATATTGTGGACTCAGAAAAAATAAAGGGGGGTTGGGAAAATGGTAGGAGGGACAGGGGAAGAAAGGGGAAAGGTTACAACAATAGTACAACGTGAGAGGTAAATTAAATACCAGTCCAAGTCACAATTACCTTAGTTATTCCATCTTCAATTAGGCTATCATACTGAAATTGTATAATTAGGGTTTTGGAACCATACAGACCACAATTTAATACATTTGGCAAGGGAAAAGGGTCCTGAGGGCAAACCTCCTTTACATATCACATTGGTAATTCAGATCTAATAATGTGTTAGAAAATGAGGGTGCAATGGTGTCATGGTCTTACCTTCTTGCTGTTCTCCTTCGTTTGACATGTGCTGGCGGCCATCTTGGTTTCTGGGTTTCTTGTAGCCTCCCACCCTGCGGCTCCTCCTTCCCACTGGGAGGAGCTGGATGCCTAGCTCATATATATAGGAGGTCTGTGGCTTCAGTTCCCTGCTTGGTCCTCCTGTGTTCACATGCTTCTAAGACTGCTGCTGCTTCTGGTTCCTGATCCTGGCTTCGTCTGACTACCCTGCTGGTTCCTGATCCTGGCTTCGTCTGACTACCCTGCTGGTTCCTGATCCCGGCTTCGTCTGACTACCCTCTTGGTTCCTGACCCCTGGCTTCGCAAAGACTCTGTATCGGTTTCGCCATCCGTTTGGACTTTTGCTTTATAGCTTGTTTTTCAATAAAGCTTTCTTATTTTCACTTATCTGTTGTTGTACGTCTGGTTCATGGTTCCGTGACAAATGGAGACAATTTCCAGAGCCTAGTGATATTGAGTTTTGCTGCATACAATAGGTGGATAATGGCAGTCCTGGAGTTGAGATGAAATTATTCCAGGCCCAGATGAATTAATGCTAATTTAGGATCTGGGTGAATTGAGTTGCCTGAAATCTCAGAAATCAATGTAAAATGATTTAATGATTTAATTGATTTGCAAGACCACATGATGTGTAATAAGGAGCCTGGTTCCCCACATTCAAGCCAGCAATGATTGGGATAAGTAGGATATAGTTTAGAAAGTCTGGCAGGAGCTAAGTACCATTGGTGGAGGAGTTTTTAAGTAGGATTCTCAATGACTGGAACAGTGGGATGCTTTGAGTTTGTAAAGTCTCTTTGCCAGGATTGATATAGCATCTTTTGTCCTAGGATTGATTCCCATTTGGTAATAGAGGGTGTTTTGAGGGCAATTGTTTGGTTGATAATAAGGGAATAGAACTGGGAAATTCCTTTTCCTAGAAATTTAGTTAAACGAAAAAATTGACAAGGAAGTGAAGGGAAAATGACTTCAGTGGGAATTTTGTTAGAGTTTAGACAATGAAGGATTCTTAAGCGATCAGAGGGGAGTAGGCCAAATTTGGTTTGGAGGTGAGGAAATGGTGCTAGTTTGTTGTCAACATGAAGGTCTTGAAGTAAATGAATTCCTCTTTTTTTCCATGAGGCTGTATTTAAGCCCTGTATCATACCGTGTAAGGTGTCAATAGAAAAAAGCACGGATTTATAGTCCAGAGGACTATGAGAGAGAAGTTTGGAACAGGCGTCGAGAGACGTCTTGATACAGTACATAGGTGGTGTATTTTGAAACGGTCATGACTTAAAGAGCTAAGAAGGAGGACATCTTGAGTAGTGATGTCATGAACCTAAAATTTGCAGTTCGCAAACGGCGAACGCGAACATTGGCAAATGTCCGCGAACCGGCAAACCGGGCGAACCGCCATAGACTTCAATAGGCAGGCGAATTTTAAAACCCACAGGGACTCTTTCTGGCCACAATAGTGATGGAAAAGTTGTTTCAAGGGGACTAACACCTGGACTGTGGCATGCCGGAGGGGGATCCATGGCAAAACTCCCATGGAAAATTAGGTAGTTGACGCAGAGTCGGGTTTTAATCCATAAAGGGCATAAATCACCTAACATTCCTAAATTGTTTGGAATAACATGCTTTAAAACATCCAGTGTGTGTATTCGATCAGGTATGATGTTGTATCAATCAGGTAGTGTAAGGGTTACGCCTGCTTCACAGTGACAGTCTGACCAAACTCTGACAGACAAAACTCCCCATTGTCATGGACATGCAATAAATGTCTGGTAGTTTACCTGTTCCTCATCCTCATGTCTGCATTAAGGGCCAGACTCTTCCTTCTGGCTGCTTTTATCATCTCTCTTCCCTGTTTGGCTCCACCCCAGGCCATTCCAGGAAGTCTCTATTAACCAGTGCACTGCAGGTCAGCTTTGCTGTTCCCTGTTGCTAGTTTCCTGTTTCCTGTGTGCTTGATCTACTGTTCTGTGTATCGACTTTGGCTTGTCTCTGACTGTTCCTGTTTGGCTGTTACCCTGACCTTTGGCCTGTCCCGTTGTTACCGTTGTCTGCCTGTTACCCCGACCTCAGCTTACTCATCACCATTCCGTGTGTCCTGAGTGGCTGCTTCCCTTCTCTCCCTACGGAGCGTGAACTGGGGGACCCCAGGGGCCGCGACCTGGGCCCAGCTGCAGCCAAGTCCATCCTCACCACTAGAGACTCTGGTGAACACCTGCTGGGTCTTAGACTCCGTGCCCTGGGGAATCTTGGGCTCATGTTCCGGTCCATCCGCAGCAGTCTGCTGTCGGGTTCAAGACCTTGCGCTGCGCCCCTGCCTCCAACAGGCTGAAGGTCCTTTCTGACAGGATACTTGAAGCGGGGCAGGCCAGAAGTTCAATGGCAAATTGGGATAGCTCAGGCCACAGGTCAAGCCTGCACACCCAGTAGTCAAGGGGTTCATCGCTCCTCAGAGTGTCAATATCTGCAGTTAAGGCAAGGTAGTCTGCTACCTGTCGGTCGAGTCGTTCTCTGAGGGTGGACCCCGAAGGGCTGTGGCGATGAGTAGGACTAAAAAAGCTCCGCATGTCCTCCATCAACAAGACGTCTGTAAAGCGTCCTGTCCTTCCCGTTGTGCTGTGACATCACCCATGTGCGCTGTGTAAAGCATACTTTTTAACTTATTTTGTAGCTGCTGCATCCTTTGCAACTGCCGGTAATTCGGTAACATATCAGACACTTTCTGCTTATACCGGGGGTCTAGTAGCGTGGCCACCCAGTACAGGTCGTTCTCCTTCAGCCTTTTTATACGAGGGTCCCTCAACAGGCATGACAACATGAAAGACCCCATTTGCACAAGGTTGGATGCCGAGCTACTCATGTCCAATTCCTCGTCCTCACTGATGTCATTGAAGGTGTGTTCTTCCCCCCAGCCACGTACAACACCACGGGTACCAGATAGGTGACAATGAGCACCCTGGGATGCCTGCTGTGGTTGGTGTTCCTCCTCCTCAAAGCCACATTCCTTCTCTGACTCCTCTTCCTCAGACTCCTTCCAGCGTTGCCGCAGGTCCAGCAAGCGATGGTAAGGCTGTTTCTGGTGGTGATGGTGACCACAACTCTTCCTCTTCCTCTTCACGCTCATCTACGGCCTGATCCAGCACTCTTCGCAGGGCACGCTTCAGGAAGAAAACATATGGGATGATGTCGCTGATGGTGCCTTCGGTGCGACTGACTAGGTTTGTCACCTCCTCAAAAGGACGCATGAGCCTACAGGCATTGCGCATGAGCGTCCAGTAAGGTGGCAAAAAAATACCCAGCTCCGCAGAGGCTGTCATAGCACCCCGGTCATACAAATACTTGTTGACCGCTTTTTCTTGTTGGAGCAGGCGGTCGAACATTAGCAGTGTTGAATTCCAATGTGTCGGGCTGTCGCAAATCAAGTGCCTCACTGGCATGTTGTTTCGCCGCTGAATATCTGAAAAGTGCACCATGGCCATGTAGGAATGTCTGAAATGGCCACACACCTTCCTGGCCTGCTTGAGGACGTCCTGTAAGCCTGGGTACTTCTGCACAAAGCGTTGTACAATCAGATTCAACACATGTGCCATGCACTCACATGTGTCAACTTGCCCAAATTCAATGCCGCCAACAAATTGCTTCCGTTGTCACACACCACTTTGCCGATCTCCAGTTGGTGCGGGGTCAGCCACTGATCCACCTGTGTGTTCAGGGCGGACAGTAGTGCTGGTCCGGTGTGACTCTCTGCTTTCAGGCAAGTCAACCCCAAGACAACGTGACACTGTTGTATCCGGCATGTGGAATAGCCCCTGGGGAGCTGGGGGGGTGCAGTTGATGTGGAGCAAGACGCAACAGCAGAAGAGGACTCAGCCAAGGAGGTTAGCAAAGAGGATGGAGTAGGAGGAGTAGAGGAGGTGGCAGCAGGCCTGCCTGCAAGTCGTGGCGGTGTCACCAACTCCTCTGCAGCAGAGCCACGCATTCCATGCTTGGCAGCCGCCAGCAGGTTTACCCAATGCGCAGTGTAAGTGATATACCTGCCCTGACCGTGCTTTGCAGACCAGCTATCAGTGGTCAGATGGACCCTTGCCCCAACACTGTGTGCCAGACATGACATGACTTCCTTTTCCACAATAGAGTACAGGTTGGGGATTGCCTTTTGTGAAAAAAAATTTTGGCCGGGTACCTTCCACTGCGGTGTCCCAATAGCGACAAATTTTTTGAAGGCCTCAGACTCCACCAGCTTGTATGGTAAAAGCTGGCGGGCTAAGAGTTCCGACAAGCCAGCTGTCAGACGCCGGGCAAGGGGGTGACTCTGTAACATTGGCTTCTTACGCTCAAACATCTCCTTGACAGACACCTGACTGTGGGCAGATGAGCAGAAACTGCTGAAGGTGAGAGACGGAGGGGCGGGTTGTTGATAGGGGGCAAGGAGGACAGCAGTGGTTGACGTGGCTGAAGATGCTGGACCAGGAGGAGGATGGTGGCTTTGAGTTTGTGTGCTGCTTTTACTCATGTGTTGATCCCATGGGCGTTTGTGATGTGAGATCATGTGCCTTCGCAAAGCAGTTGTACCTAGGTGGGTGTTGGACTTCCCACGACTCAGTTTCTTTTGGCACAGGTTACAAATGGCATCGCTGCTATCAGAGGCAGACACACAAAAAAAATGCCACACTGCTGAGCTTTGCAATGATGGCATTCTGGTGGTGGCAACAGCTTGCGTTGATTGGCGTGCTGTCTGGCTGACCCCGGGTGCCAATACATGCTGTCTGACTGTGCCACTAGCTCCTTGCGATGACCTCCCCCTGCTTCCAACTCGTCTCCTCCTCCTCTCTGTCTCCCCATCTGAACTTTCCCCCTCTTCTTCTGCTTTTCGAGCAGGCACCCAGGTGACATCCACGGACACATCGTCATCATCAGCCGCTTCACTTGACAACTCAGCAAAGGCAGCAGTAGCAGGTACAACATCATCATCATCATCACAATGTACGTCCATGTGTATAATGCTGCCTGACTGAGACATATCCCCGTTATATACATCCTCTGGCACTAATGGTTGCGCATCACTTATTTCTTCCAACTGATGTGTAGATAACTCCTCTGACAGATCAAGTGAAGCGGCTGTGGTGCTAGTGTTGGTGGGGGTGCCGGCGGGCGGGCGAGTGGTAAATTGAGAGGTGCACGAAGCTGAGCTGGAGGAGGGTGGTGCATTAAGGTTCCGAGCGGAAGCTGTAGAAGATTGGGTGTCCTGTGTAAGCCAGTCAACTATGTCCTCAGAATTTTTTGAGTTCAGGGTCTGTGGCTTCTGAACACTGGGCATTATTCTAGGGCCAAAAGAAATCACAGCACCATGACCACGACGGCCCTTGCGGGGTGGCCTGCCTCTGCCTGTCTTTTTTTTTTAGATTTGTGATACTATGAGTGCAAGGTGCTGTGCCACCCTATAGGAGTGTTGGGCAGTGGGTACAGTACACTCTGTGGACCTGACAGTCACTGGCAGGCCAGGCAACTGAAAATATAAAAAAATATATATATTTTTAATTTTCAAGCTGCTGTGCCACCGTATATATCAGTGGTGGGCAGTGGCACTGCAGTGGGCACAGTACACTCTGTGGACCTGACAGTCATTCACTGGCAGCCCAGGCAACTGCAATTATAAAAAAATATATATATTTTTAATTTGCAAGCTGCTGTGCCACCGTATATATCAGTGGTGGGCAGTGGCACTGCAGTGGGCACAGTACACTCTGTGGACCTGACATTCAGTCACTCACTGGCAGCCCAGGCAACTGCAATTATAAAAAAAATATATATATTTTTAATTTGCAAGCTGCTGTGCCACCGTATATATCAGTGGTGGGCAGTGGCACTGCAGTGGGCACAGTACACTCTGTGGACCTGACAGTCACTGGCAGCCCAGGCAACTGCAATTATAAAAAAATATATATTTTTTTAATTTGCAAGCTGCTGTGCCACCGTATATATCAGTGGTGGGCAGTGGCACTGCAGTGGGCACATTACACTCTGTGGACCTGACAGTCACTCACTGGCAGCCCAGGCAACTGCAATTATAAAAAAATACATATTTTTTTAATTTGCAAGCTGCTGTGCCACCGTATATATCAGTGGTGGGCAGTGGCACTGCAGTGGGCACAGTACACTCTGTGGACCTGACAGTCACTCACTGGCAGCCCAGGCAACTGCAATTATAAAAAATATTTTTTTTTTCAATTTGCAACAAGCTGCTGTGCCACCGTATATATATCAGTGGTGGGCACTGCAGTGGGCACAGTACACTTTGTGGACCTGACACTCACTGCAATTATGACAGAGGAAAAAAAAATATTTTTTAAACTGCAAGGTACTGTGCCTGTGCCACCCGAAATGAGTGTGGTGTGCACACAGTACAGTCTGTGGTGGGTCTGTGGCCTCTCACACACAGCGGGCAGGAAACTGCACAATAGATATATATATATATATATATATATATATATATAAACAAATTACTCAAATACCAGCCCTAAAAAGGGCTTTTTTGGGTGCTGTAAGGATGCTGTCCTTACAGCAGGAGTGGACCGAGAACACTGACTAACAAGACCGAGAACACTGACTAACAACTGTCCCTAGCTATTAACAGCAGCAGCACTCTCCCTGCTCTCACTAACATACTGCTTCAGAATGATCTAAGATGGATGCTGCCCTTGCTTTTTTATAGGAGGTGGGAGGGTGTGGGAGGCAGGTATGCTGATTGGCTGGAATGTGTCTGCTGACTGTGAGGTTCAGGGTCAAAGTTTGCCTCAATGATGAATTATAGGGGGCGGACCGAACATCGCATATGTTCGCCCGCAGCGGCGGACGCGAACAAGCGATGTTCGCCGGGAACTGTCCGCCGGCGAACAGTTCGTTACATCTCTAATCTTGAGGTGATATAGGTTTAAATAGTAGAGATTCCTTTATGGACCAGGTCTTTAGTAGGGTGCCACCAGAAGTATAATTGATCCAAGGATACAGCTTGGTAATAATTGTGCGGCAAAATAGTGGATGTGAGGGAGACCTGCACCACTTCTGGTGGAAGGGCATATTATTAAATGGGTGGCACATCAAGGTCTTTTAAAGTCCCAGACATATTGTTTTTGAATGTTGTGGAAGAGTTTGGTAGGCAATGGTATTGGGAGAGTTCTAAATATATTTAGGAGTTTGGGCAGTATGAACATTTTCAGCACTGCAATTCCGCAGTGCTGGATAGACTGGATAGACCAAGTGATCTAAAGGATGATAGATCTTTGGGTAAGGAGAGTAGTAAAGGCTTGTTATTGTATTCAAAGAGTTGATTGGTTGGTGGTGGGGGTCAGGTTGATCCCTAAGTATGGAATTGAGTGTTTGGCCCATATAAAGGGGAAGGAATTGGCAAGTTCTTGTTAAGTTTGCGGAGGCATGTGGAGGTTTAGGATCAGTGATATGGTCTCATTTAGTTTGTAGTAGGAGACCTGGGTATATTTAGTTAGGATAGAATGTATGGTAGGTAGGGATTGGGTAGGGCTGGTGACCATGAGTATAATGTCATCCACAAACAGGCTAATTTTATGTTCAGTACCTAGGAGAGGGATGCCAGAAATTGAGGGTTCCTCACTAATTTTAGTAGCTAGCGGCTCAATGAGGAGAACAAAGATAATGGGGGGCAATGGGCGACCTTGCCTCATTCTGTTGGTGATATTGAATGGGTTTGACAGTATACCATCGGACATCACTCTTGTGATGGGCGAGGAATAGAGTGAAAAAATGGCTTTTTGGAGCCAACGTGTAATACCATATTTTTTGAAGGACTGCTTGTAAGAACCCCCAATATACACGGTCAAACACCTTCTCTGCATCTAGAGATAGAAGCAGAAAAGGTGGTTTTTTTTTGGGATTCTAGGCTGTAAAGAAAGGAGAGTAGCGGCCAGGTATAAATTCCACCTGGTCAGCATAAATTAGTGATGGGAGAAGTGGTATCAGTCTATTGGCGTACAGCTTCACATCTGTATTTATAAAAGATATAGGTCTGTAGCACTGTACTAGCTCTGGATTTTTAACCTGGTTTCAGTATAGTTGTTATGACAGATTGTAACATCTCTTTGGGTCTGGAGCCAGAGGTCGCAGCATAATTGAAGAGGTCAGACAGATGAGGGGAAAGACTAGAAACAAATTACTTATAGTACTCGTTGACATATCTGTCACCTCCTGGAGCTTTTTTGGAGGGGAGAGTTTTGATGACTATTTCTATTTCTGTAGGATGAAAATGTGCTAGACAGAGTTTGATTTTGGGATGGAGATAAGGTAGGGAGATGTATAGTATCTAAGAAAGCCTGAATTGACAAGGGGGTAGGTTGGTGGGTGGATACATCATTTTTGAGGTTGTAGAGGGATCGGTAGCAATCACACAATGTGTTAGCTATATCTAAAGGGTTACTCACTAGGGATTTTGAAAAAGGGTGATGAACCAGGGCAATATTGGTTTTAAGGAGCTGCTGTTTTATAGATTTAGTCAAGAGGGACCCTGCCTTATTCCCTAAGGAATAAAAAGTTGCTTTAGATCTCTTCAAATTGAGATTAAATTTGTACAGTAATATGGAGCAGAGTTTGTTCCTCCTGTCTAAAAGAAAAAGAAGAGGAGAGGGTCAGGGAGGGAGATTGTTTATTAGTTTATTTCTTGTGCTTAATAGAGGCTAGCAATTTGGTTTGACCTCAGGCTTTTAACAGAAGCTTGTAGCTCAAATATGCCTCTCATATAGGCTTTATATCTGGCCCAGAGAGTTGGGATTGTAATGTCAGTAGTGGAGTTAGTTTTAAAAAAGAGGGAGTTAGCATCTTCAATAGTCTGGCGATGTTTAGGAACCACCATAAGGGCAAGATCTAATTTCCACAAACAAGGTAGTGCAAGATTTTTACAAGCACCAAGTTCAATACTCCCGGGAGCATGGTCTGACCATGCTATTACACCAATAGTCGAGGAAGTGATCTGCTGGAGTGTCTATTTGTCCATGAGGAAGAAGTCAATCCTGGAATAGAAAATATGCAGGTGAGAAAAATATGGGCAGCCTGTTTCTGCTCCATGTTGACATCTCCAGATGTCGTATAGGTCATGTGGGTCTGGTAGGGAATTAAGAGTTTGCTGGGTAGACCATCTACCGAGTGATGAGTCCAGGTCAGCATTGCCAATTATAAAGTGTCCGCTTTTGCAGGTCATTATTTGTGTGAATAGTTGTTTGTAGAAGTGTATTTGTTTAGAGTTTGGGTCATTCACGTTGAAAAGGGTGTGTCAGGATTGGTTGATGTCACAGATACAAATATCAAAGCATCCATATCGATCTATGATTTGTTTTTAGAATTGCACTGTGTTGTGAATGAGGCCATAAATCGATTGGGGAATTGTTTCACAGTGAATTGGGCAGTCTTAGAGGAAGTAAAGTGTGTCTCCTGAATAAGGGGAATGTCCACTTTGAGTAAACAAGCTTCTCCGGTGAGCGAAGATCTTTTTTG
Source organism: Pelophylax lessonae (assembly GCF_965119305.1). NCBI lineage: Eukaryota > Metazoa > Chordata > Amphibia > Anura > Ranidae > Pelophylax > Pelophylax lessonae. Next base: position 371,074,001 of record NC_138771.1, read on the forward strand.
TGGGGAGTTGAAGCACCGAACATTGAGGAAAGTTAACTTAAGCACAATATTGATTGAAATGGTTAGATTTGTTTGGTCACTTTTGAAAGTTATTGTTGTATAAAGGATATCCAGGAAGGGTCTGACAAGGTGGTGTCTGGGTGGTAGTTGCAATTCACAGCATTAGTGGATAAGAGAGGTCTAGTTCAGATTTTGTGGTGGTATTTTGTATGGTCGAATCGAGTAGGACGTAGTCCCGGGGATGTTGTATGGTACTATGGAGTAGTAATGACTGGAAGAGTGAATAAAAATAATGTAAACATGAGCAACAGGTAAAGCAGTGTAAGAAAGGCTTGCAAAAATTGCAAGTATAATGGGTAGAATTGTATGCTGCTGATATATGGGGGGAAACTGTTAACCATGGAATCAACATGTTAATATGGTGAGGCACCATTTTTGATCATGGGGGTCTGAGGAAAAGGCCAAAGTATTCCAGCTACAAGTGCAAAACTAGAGGAGGACGTTAGGGGTTATGCACAGGGTGCCAGGACAATGTTTAGGACCAATCTTTCTCCATTTGGTGGAGTAAGTGTGCATCAGTAGAAGGATCATCAGCAGGGATAATATGCCATTCTTTAACCACTTCAGCCCCGGAAGGCTTTACCCCCTTAAGCTCCCTGGCGGTCTGATTATGTCAGAATTTTCTATCTAAAAGCGGTACATTGTTTTGCATGGAAATCTGTTGTTTTATATTTTATGCCTATAATTCTTAGGAATAACTCAATTAACCTCCCTGGCGGTATGATTCTGTCAGGAATTCTGTTCCAAAAGCGGTACAATTCTTTTCATGGAAATTTGGCGTTATGTATTATAGGCCTACAATTCTTAGTAATTACTGACTTAAACCTGACCAAAACAAGTCTCTAGTAGACATCCCAGATGTGATCAATTTGAAACACAAACAAGTGAATTATAATCAAATCAATAATATTATTTTATTATTTAATATATAATATATATAATAAAATTATATTATTGATTAGATTATAATTCATGCGTTATATATTGTATATATATATGTGTATATATATATATATATATATATATATATATATATATGTGTGTGTGTGTGTATATATATATATATATATATATATATATATATATATATATATATATATATATATATATATAACGCATGAATTATAATCGAATCAATAATATAATTTTATATATATATATATATATATATGTGTGTGTGTGTGTATATAGGTATATATATATATATATATATATATGCATATATATATATATAAAATGTGTTTTGTGCAACGTTTTTTTTTTTTTTAAATTTCCCTCCCTAGTTCCGCTCCCATGCAGCATTGCTGCTGCAGGGAACGGAACTAGGAAGTCCTCCTACCGACAGACGAGCGGCGGAGATCTCGGCTGGCGGTCACAGCAATGAGAGCTCATCGCTGGATCGCCAGGATAAGGTAAGAGAAGCTCCGCTGCACTGTCTGCACGCTCTGCCCATTGACCCCGAGCGTGACTCGGGGATACCGCTAATAGCAGAAAATTCCTACCCCGAGTCACGCTCGGGGATACCGCTAAGGCGGTTAAATATATCCAAATAAGAGTCTAGTAGACATCCTGGGTATGATAAAGTTTGGAACATGAAATAATCAATTATAATAACAATACATTTTATTCAATAATTTAATCAAACCAAAAACACTGAAATGTGTATGTAAAAGGGGTGTGATATTACTAGTCACTGTAATAATGGTTTAGTAAACATCTCAGATATGAAAGATTTTCAAACGTGGGACTGCACAATCGGGACAATAAAATCTGGTTTCCTTTCTCTCTCTTTGAGCAACAAACCACACACATCCTTGTAGATGCTGACCTTTTCTCAGTTGGTGGGATGTAGTCCATGAAGTGATGACTAGTCAGGCATTGCTGGTTGACAACGCTAACAGCACGACGTCCAGATCTATTCCCAGCCATTGATGGCGTTTGATGATTCAGAAAGATACGTTCAGCAACTTTCCAAATGAAGTCCGAATTACTCACAAGCTTGTCACTCTTTTTTTTTTTTTGCAGAATGTAGGAATTCCACAAGCATTGCTCAAGAAGATGTCTGAAGATCTTCTTATAGTACTTCTTTTGCTGTTTCCTCATTGCTGGGTAGAATGTCATTGCTTGTTCGGCTCTGTCGACACCTCCCATTGTGTTGTTCTAGTTTATCACTACTTGTGGCTTCATGACTTCTTTCCCACCTTCCATGCGCACCATAACAGTGGAGGTATTATGCACTGTACTCATTAGGCACATGTCTTTCTTGTCCTGCCATCGCAGCGCCATCATTTTGCCTTTCTGCCAGGCAACCATTTCTCCTGTCTTGAGTTTCTTTTTGCCAAACATTGGTAGCATGTCCTCCTGGTTAGCCTTTACGGTTCCATAGGCATCAGTTTTGTTTTTCAGTAGAACCTCATAAAAATCAGGAGATGTATAAAAGTTGTCAGTTGTTACACAATAGCCCTGATTTAGCAATGGCTCAATTAGTGAAAGAACAGAAGATGTTGCCATTCCATAATTGCTGTATTTTTGATTGAATTTTGTTCCTTTTTCCAGTGTATATCACTGAATTCCAAATGTAGCCTGTTGATGATTCGCATAGCATGTAGGATTTTATGGCAAATCGCTCTCTCTTTGATGCAATGTATTGCACCCAGCTGAGCTTTACCTTGTAGGCCATTGGACTTTCATCTATGCTGATGTCTCTTTCTGGCACATAACTCCATTGGAAATTCTGTAGAAATTCTGTAGAATCATTTGATATACTTCCCAATTTTTTTTGTTTTGGTACAGGATGAGTAGTTTCATTATTAGGGAGAATCTGTACTCTGACATGACCATGCCAAAGTATGGAGTGGCAAGTAATGTATTATTTGTCCAATACCACTTCTGCAGGGGTTTCCCCACCACTCCCTGAAGAATTATTAGGCCCAGAAATTTCCAAATGTCATCTTTGGTCACTGGTTCCCACTTTCTGCATCTTGAAAACGTCTGATGCATAGCCAATTGTTGCTCTTTGTACCGGTTTGTCTCGGTGACTATTTTTTCAATAACCTTATCAGTCAGAAATAATTGTAAGTATGCCAAGGGGTTGTCATGGTCAACATCAGCTATAAACAAAAAAAGAGCAACAATTTTGGAAAAAAAAAACAAGATTTTTTACTTTCTGCTATGAAACACATCCAATAAAAAATGTAAAAAGTCTAATTTCTTCAACAATTTAGGCCAATTCTGCTACATGTTTTTGGTAAAAAATAATCTCAATAAGCATAAATTGATTGGTTTGAACACAAGATATCACGTCTACAAACTATGGGATGTTTTTATGGTATTTTTATTTATTTATTTACTTTTTACTAGTAATGGTGGCGATTAGTGATTTTTAGCAGGACTGCGACATTGCGGGGGACAAATCGGACACCTGACACTTTTTTGGGGACCAGTGACAATATTACCGTGATCAGTGCTAAAAAAATATGCACAGTTACTGTACTAATGACACTGGCTGGGAAGGGGCGATCAAAGGGTTAAATGTGTCCCTAGGGGGTGCTTACTAACTGTGTGGGGGATGGTTTGACTGGGAGAAGACAGAGATCCGTGTTCCTGTTTAGCAGGAACACACGATCTCTATCTTCTCCCCTGACCGAATGGCGATCTGCCTTGTTTACATAGGTAGACCACAATTCTGTCTGCTTTGGGAAAGATCGGCGGCTCCCGGCAGACATTTGGTCCCACTGATTTGCTCCTGCTGTGTCTAATCACAGTGGGAGCCGGTCACTGGGGGCATGAGCGCACCTCAGACCAGGAAGGAGAAGCGATATACAGGTTCCAGATTGTAAAGAATTTTCCCTGATGCTAAATAGTAAGTTTTGTCGGGAAACCCCATTGGTAACCTATGTCATTATTGTGCAGTGCTTTGGTGATAGAGACAAAATTTTTCCTGTTGCGTAGTGTCATTTTGGACCGATCAACATATAGTTTGAAACCTGCATTAGAGGGTGGAAGGGTCTGTGAATGCTTTGCTACAGACATAGGCTTTTCTTTTACATGGTAAAAATGTATCCTAGCTAGTACAACTCTAGCAACCAATGTGGAAAGAAAGTCAAGTTTAGGAATTCTATGTGCTCTGTCTATGGCCAATTCTAAATCCGATATTGAAGGAAGAAGATGCTTCACCAATTGTTGGATATATGGAACCAGGGTATCAGGAGCAACCAATTCTGGAATACCATGAAATTTAATATTGTTTCTTTTGGAACGGTCTTCCAGGTCAGCTATTTTCAGCTATAGTTTTTGTAGTTCAGTATCATGGTGAGAGTGAACATCTTCCACAATATTGTGGGCTGTTGTCATTTCAATCATTTTTGTTTCCACATGAGCTATTCTTTGGTAATGATCTTTTACTGCATGAGAGATCGGGGCTATATTTTTTCACAGTCAATTTGGATACTGGCTGATCAGTAGCAGGAAAGGACTGAATGCTTGATACAGGCATAAAGAAAGATAGGTCTGCAGAAGCTGACAGGCTGGAGAAAGGGCTGTCTATTCTGGGCTTTGATTTTACAGTACTCTGGGATGTAGGAGAAAGAGGAAGTGAGGACTCAGCTTGGTCACCCTCATACAGGGGCAATGCAGAGCCTGCATTCCAGGTGATATGGTCCTGTGACTCTGCTGTCCTCTGGAGAGCCGCTCTAAGTGCCACCAGCGCCATCTTGGCCACATGATGTGCTCTAGGCCGGGCAGAAATTAGGCAGCTTTTGAGGCTGACGAGGGGTTTTCCGGTGCCGGGTCATGTTATCCTGGAGTGGAGGGAGGTTCGCTAGGCTGGAGGGATCAGATGTAACCTGATCGCAGGGTTACAGTAGAGGAGAGAAGTACAGGAGCTCTAGCGAGTAGCGTCCATCTGCTGAGCCGGCCGGACATGCCCCCGGCATTTTTAATATTTCACTTTAAGCATTTTCAAAATCAATGCTCCTGGTCGAATGCATTTCCTAATTTTACTTTTTTTTTGCTTGGTACATGTTCCCTCGGATAGTGTCCCCCCAACCATGTTATTTTTGCATGTCAGTCCAGATGGACATTTTTCATTTGTTAGATTTGACTCCCATTGATTTTATTGGGGTTTAGGCTCAGTATCGTCTTCTTCATATCTGTACTATTACACTGTAAACATTGGGGACCATGCCTTCAACATTATTTCAGCTTATCATGCTAAATTTCCCTGGGGTTAATCAGCCCAGAAGACTGAGGGAATCTCACCAAAGAGAAGATGAGAATCGCAATTAAAGCATCTTTAAAAGAAAAAAAAAAAGAAAAACCGGCCCAGGAAACAATTACCAAATAATTTCCTGGAGCAGTGCTAAATAAAATGAACTTTACATAGCTTTTTTTCCTAGGCCTTATGGCCAATAAACCTATATTCTTTCCTTCAGATATGTAAAATGCTCACAACATAATGCTCATACTCTGTATTTTGTTTCTTGTTTTTTGTGTCAAATAACAAAAATACCATGTTTAGGTTTATATATGGGTCACTCATAAGAAGGTTACAATAGTTATCTCTGGTTATCTACTATTTACATTAATTATAAAATTACAATTTCCTTGAATGCTATTGGTGAAGTTGCCTATAAAGCAGTTTTCACATTATAAAATAGTAATGATTTCTGGAGGCCCTCAATTTTCATCACTTTTATGTTGTTTTTTGAAAGTTAGTCATTATCGACAAATCCTGGCAACCATCTCTGTTAACGACATGAAATACTTTGTCAACACTGACCTGCCCATAGCAAGGTCATCACTTACTGTTCTTTATGCACAGTACCGAAATATCTTATCAGCACACAAATATGTCTGGATTGTGATGACAAAGCAGATAACAAAGAGTAAATAATTTGGTTAGCTGGAGCAACTGATTGACAAAAATGAATCGATTAACTGCTGCTTTCTTTATAACTGCTCTTCACCTATACTGCAGATTTAATACAGTGACATAGAAAACAAGGTCATGCATACTGTTCCGTGGCTGAACATGTACCTATTGCTTCATAGACTGACCTTAAGGAAATGATTTTCAACTGTTCTACAGAAGAATTGTGTGTTTATTATGATATTATGTGCAAGTATGCAGTAAAAAAATATCTTGCAAAAGCCTGAATATTTTGTCTGATTCTGCCTTTATTAATGATATCAAGAAAGTTCTGACATGTCAAGAAGTAAAGATTATATGAGGCTTTTTTCACAAAAATTTTAGAAAATTCTTCATCATTTTCTCTAAAGGAAATGTGAAAAATTAATGGCTTTCATTAACCATTCCGATAATATGTTCAGCTTTTTCCAGTTTTGATGAACTTGCCTCTATTTGTCTATTTTTAGTATAAAGTTATGAGAAATATATATTTTATTCCTTATCAATCTGTAAAAAAAAGTATTGTTCAAACTATGTACTAAAATTGTGGGGTATATTGTACATATTTTTTGACTAGATTGATTTTAAAAGGTAGGTAGGATAGCTAAATAATGTGTTTATCACCCTTACAATCCCAAAATTTACTCCATGGAGTTCTGAATGCAGTTTAAGTGGGTCTCATTTTCCATTCAATAGACCTATACTTGTCCAGTAATTGCTATTAAGTGTCTATATCCTGTTATTTCCAAGTGCATTTGTGCTTGCTTTTCCTTTCCTGCAACTGAGATCTCTGTGTGGGAGTGATATCCTAGTGTTTAGTTGGAGCTCTGAAAGCAATACAAAAGAGAAATACATGCCAATACAAAAGGATTTTCAGTATTCTAGCCTGCCCTGTTGGCCCTAACTTATATTTGCTTCAAAAAATTCTTCACTGTATTTGTGAAAAAATGCTAAATGAAATGAACGCCACAATATATATATATATATATATATATACTGTATTTATATAATTTGTAGACCTAGACAAAAGTTTGGGATGCTGAGAATCTACAAAATAGAAATTAGCATAAAGTCTAGGAGTATAAGCTATGTAAACTGTTTATGTGTGTTTATGACCACAGGTGATCTGACAAATTGAGGCTTTTGTGATCCTGGAAAACGTGTGACCTTGAGCTTTATAAAGTAAGAGTTATAGTATAAATAATCTATTAAGCATTGACAGCATTGATAGCAGTATATCTCTACACCTCCTGTTTGACCCACCCTGAATAGTATATCTTCAGTCTCTAAATAAATGGTCCAGGATTTTACACCATCCTAAGAAACTAAGTGTGGATATTGCTTTGTTGCAAGAGACTCAACTGGGTCAAGATAAGTTGTGTTTTCTTTAGAAATCTTGGATGGGCATGGTATGGGGGCCCATAATAAGGGCAGCAAAGCTTGCACAGTTATCTTGCTTCATAAACACATCTGGTTTTGGGTGAATTTGAAAAATATGATATGGGGGGAGGCATGGGAAATTTTACCATTCATATACAGTACCTATTTATTATATTATTGATTAGTGTGTATGACTCCAAATATGGATGACGCCATTTATTGACATTTTTAATAAATAAAAATTCATTCTCATCCTTTAAAAGTTTAAAATACAGTAGGAGATGGTTTCAATGCAGTAATTATTCCTATAGAGGATCACAAATTGCGACAGCAAAAGCTACATTGAAGGATAGAGTTGGGCATAAACCTGTACTTAACGTAAAGAAGCCCCTACTAAATATATGGAAGCCAGAAAGAAGGCTACTCTATCCTATATCCAATTTAAGCAGCCTATGACTGACCAGAATCATTGGCTGAAGGCCAAAGATGACAGCAAGGTGTGGTTGGAGGTACATAAAGGGGCGGATTTAGGAAGGGCAAATAGACTGTGCACTTTGCAAGTGCAGTTGCAGGATTAGTCTGCTACCCAGCATGTGCACTAGTATCCTAGCACTATACTCAAACCCTACGGCTGTGAGTAATGGCCATCTATCAAGTGCCTTCAAATTGGGCAATGGAACCAGACAGAGTTGCCCATTGTCCTTGCTCTTTTGCACTCACACTGGAACCCTTTTTGACTAGATTACACCCTAATCCTAACATCAAGGGCATTATAGTCCATAACCGGATGTATAAACATGTCCTTTGCAAATAACATGTTTCTGATCCTTACAGAATCCCACATCTCATTACCCAACCTTCTTTGAGATCTCAATTACTTTAGAAGGATATCTAACTTGAAAGTTTATTTTTTTTAAATCCCAGGCGCCTAACATATCGCTACCTGCTAACGTTGTGGCTGTATGTATCTTTCCCTTTGTTTGGAACCCAGCAACCATTACCTATTTTGGCATAAAATTACTGGTGAAGCTGTCTGAACTGTATCAGAGAAATCACCAGGGCCGGCGCTACCTTTAATGCAACCCAGGAAGTCGCCTACGGCACAACTCAGCAGGGGGCGCCAACATCCTGCTTGCTGCACCGGAATGAGTATGCCGGCGGGTGCGGGCGGCACTCCTTATGCTGTGATAGCCTGTGTACCTGTACCTGTGCCGGTGCAGCGGCGCCCTCGGCTGCCTGGGCGCTTTTGAGCATGTCTGTGTAAGTCTCTCTCAGCCTCGGATAGGGCTGAGCGCCTGGCTCCAGCGTCAGAAATCTTCGTAGCAGTGGTGCCGTGCATGCGCACTAGCTTTCCCCTGCTGATGATGTCAGTCGGCGGAGGAGATGGGGCGGGGGAGACCTAATGGGCATGCGCGAGTCAGGACAGTGGGAACGTTTGAATCAGCGCCGACTCTGCCAGCCGCCAGGCCCCAAAAGAAGGACCCATCCAGGAAGTAAACTAGGAGAAGAGGATCTGTTGCTGAATGAACACATGACCACCGTTTATGGTGAGTGAAAATGGGCATTTTAGATGGGTATTCAGAACATTTCTATTTTCATAACTTAGCAATCGGTGAGAGGGGAGTGAGGGATGGGTTACATTTATCCTGGGGATGGAGTATCATTTTTTAGTGTGGCTGTTTTTCTTGAAAAAAGTCTTCTCTACTTCTCCTGTGCTCCCTGTTTGTATTCTGCCTAAAGGCCTAAGAAAATCTGGCAGCAGAATACAAACATGGAGCACATTTAAAGTAGAGAAGACTACTTCTGGACGGGAAGATTTTCCCCCTTAATGACCAGGCCATATTTTGCAATTCGGCACTGCGTTACTTTAACGGATAATTGTGCGGTCGTGCAAAGATGTACCCAAATAAAATTGATGTCCTTTTCCCACAAATAGAGCTTTCTTTTGTTGGTATTTGATCACCTGTGCTATTTTTTATTTTTTTGCGCTATAAACAAAAAAAGAGCGACAATTCTGAAAAAAAAAATATTATATTTTTTTCTGCTATATTACATTCTCAAAAAAAAAAAATCAAATTTTTTTAAAATTGTAGTCCAAGTTGTTTTCTGCTACATATTTTTGGTAAAAAAAATTGCAATAAGTGTATTTTGATTGGTTTGCGCAAAAGTTATCATGAATGAATTATATAATTTTTATTGTTTTTATTTTTATTTTTTTACTACTAATGGTGGCGATCAGTGATTTTTAGTGGGACTGCGAAATTGCGGCGGACAGATTGGACCCCTAACTGACATTTTTGACACTTATGGGGGGACCAGTGACATTACTACAATAATCAGTGCTAAAAATATGCACTGTTACTGTACTAATGACACTGGCAGGGAAGGGGTTAACACTGTGGGTGATCAAGGGGTAAATGTGACGGGACAAGCATATGGGGTGATGAGGGGCGGCAATTTTTATTTTGCCTAGGGCGCCAAAAATCCTTGCACCGACCCTGGAAATCACCTAGCAGTGCACATGGCGTGAATTGAAGTGATTGACAGAGCTCAACATATCTTGTTTAGTAGAGCGGCCTTAAAGCGGAGTTCCGGGCTAAAAATTGTAAGCTAAAAAATACCCCCGGGACAGTTAGGGCTAGTGCATTTAAGCAACGATAGCCTCTGAACTGTCCCCTGTTTCACTTACCTGTAAGAAGAAATACTTACCTTGAAAATGTCTCGTCCAGCGCTTCCATCTCAGGTGTGGGCAGCTGAAGCCAGATCATGTCCTCTTCAGTGACGTCGGAGTCCCAGAGTGCCCTGCTCATCACTTCCGTTGCCGGTGCGTCATCCCTGAACAGCTTCTGCGCATGCCCAGAAGCTGTTCAGCAGGGAATAACGCACCTGCACCGGAAGTGACGAGTGACTCCGGTGCAGGTGTATTGACTCCTGGGATCGATGACGCTCATCTCCCAGGAGTCAATGCAAGGAGGAAGTGACGTTGGGCAGAGGGAGGAAGAGGAAGGAAGGCAAGTATATTTTCATTAAAAACAAGGTAAGTGAAACAAAAAAAAAATGTAATTATCCAATTCTTTTTCAGGTACATCTAAGCTAGTGGACGGTGCAAAGATAGTTTTTAGGGTGGAACTCTGCTTTAATTAAAATGTCTTTATTGCCATCTACTCTATGTTCTACAAACAGTCTCAATACAACTGCCTGTGGCCTCCTTTGCTTTATTCAGACGAGAGTGTACTGCTTTCCTCTGGAAAGACATAAACACCAGAATTTTTAGTGATTGTAAATGTTTTTTTAAAATAACAAATATTTTATACTTACCTAAAACAATCAATAATGCAGCGCCAAAGTAATGGTAAAACAAACCGTGAAAAATCAATGAGTGCAAACGTGAAAGACTCACATATAATCACATGGAATGTGGAAAAAAAAATCAAAAATATATAATGTAATCCTCTTAAACGTGAATCAAAAGATTAAATAAGTTCAACATATAAACAGGTAAATAATAAATCATGCATCAAAATGGTCATGAGTGAAACAAAGTCCCAAATAAATAATCCTTCTGTGCTGTGCTCAGAGACAGGCGCTGGTGCTTCACTCCACTCTTAGGTGTTTAGTGTGAAAGTGCTTACTTGCAGTTCACCTCATTAATAGACCTATATATTTCAATGGGTCAAATGCACAGTGATAGCAAAGGACTTCATTCAGGGAAGATGGATCTGGACCTCCTTCCTTTCCAGGGCTCCAATTACAGGTATATGAATCAAGGTCCGTTCATATAAAGGCAAAGAAATGGAGAATCAAATGCTCTCTGAATGGCTTTATTGATTCAATAAAAAACAGTGTGATAACCCACATATACAGCTCTTCAGCAGGTGTTACAGGCTCTTCAACTGAGAACTAATCCGACCATCCAGGATCTGACTTGATAGAGCAGGCTTCTCCCCCGTATACGTTGCATAACTGATTGACTTCGTCAGCAGGGATGGAGCCTTCATCGAGCGTCATCCGTTATCTATCACATAGAGCAGAAGTTTCCACCCATCTCCTGGAGGAAATCTCCTCTTGCCTGACAAAATGCCAGAACTACAGAAAACTGAACTATCCACTCTACAAGAGGAATCAGAGACAAGAGTCCCATGATGCTTTTCGAACTACTAAGATGCATACAAAATACTTAATCATTATAAAAGGTCACTCAATGTATTAATATAAAAAATAAAATTAAATTAAATTAAAATGAACAGAGCCTGCTCGCATCAACATCCAGGTTGTTTAGACAGAATACACCAATATATCCTATTAAATTAACCACTTCTGGACTGGAAGATTTTGCTGCTTAATGACCCGGCCCTATTTTGCGATTCGGCACTGTGTTACTTTAACAGACAATTGTGTGGTCGTGCGACGCTGTACCCAAACGAAAATTTACGTCCTTTTTTTCACCACAAATAGAGATTTGTTTTGGTGGTATTTGATCACCTGTGCGATTTTTATTTTTTGCGCTATAAACAGAAAAAGAGCGACAATTTTGAAAAAAAAAAACAATACTTTCTGCTATATAACATTCCCAAAAAAAAAAACATTTTAGGCCAATTTGTTTTCTGCTACATATATTTGGTAAAAAAAATAAGTGTATTTTAATTGGTTTGTGCAAAAGTTATTGCGTTTACTAACTACGGGAAAGATTTGTCATTTTTATTGTTTTATTTTTTTTTTACTCTAACGATCTGTGATTTTTTGCGGGACTGCGACATTGCAGCAGACAGATCAGACCCCTAAGTGACATTTTTGAAACTTTTGGGGGCACCAGTGACATTACTACAGTAATCAGTTCAAAAAATATGCACTGTTACTGTAATAATGTCATGGGCCGGGAAGGGGTTAATGTGACCCTAGGGGAGTGATTCTAACTGTGGGGGGAGTTGGGCTTTTGAAATGATCATAGAGACATGCAATCCTATATAGCAGGATCGCATGGTCTCTGTGATCACTTCAGGGAGAATGACAGATGGCTGTGTTTACATCAGCCGTCTGTCCTTCTCTGTCAGCGGGGAGAGATCGCCCATGTCAGACGGCCAATCTGAGCGGCCTGACACCAGCACTGGCTTCCCTGCTGGCGATCGGGGGTGGGAGCGCGCCTCCGGTGACACACACTCGCCCCCTAGTGGCCTCCCAAGCAAATGACGTTAATTAACGTGATTTTGCCTGGGAAAACCACACTGCCGACGTAAAAAGGCAGTGCAGTGACGGGAAGTGGTTAAAAGGGCACCTCCTAACTATCTTATTAGTGAAGTGCTGTATATGTGAGCTATCACACTGTTTTTTATTGAATCAATAAAGTCATTCAGAGAGCATTCGATTCTCCATTTCTTTGCCTTTATATGAACGGGACATTGATTCATATACCTGTAATTGGAACCCTGGAAAGGAAGGAGTTCCAGATCCATCTTCCCTCAATGAAGTCCTTTGCTATCACTGTGCATTTGACCCATTGAAATATATGGGTCTATTAATGAGGTGAGCTGCTAGTCTGACGTGGAAAGTGAAGACGAGGTTATTTTCTTACAAATTTTCCCGTACGACAGAATTCTACTTCAGAAGTGATGTCATGTGTTGGATTTTTTTGTATGTGTTCTTTCGTCTCTGAGCATGCCTAGTCTTGCTCTTAAGATTTTTTTCCGTCGAAAACTGTATTAATGAGATGAAAATCGGACATTGTGTTGACAGACAAAATTTTATAGCCTGCACATCAGGATTTTTTCAGCTGAAAAGTCAGAGTCGGCTGTCGAAAGCACCATACTAACAATCCAAAAATCGGCAGATCGGTCGTCGGATGAAATTTCCCTTCAGATTTTCTTATCGTGTGTACGGGCCTTAAGAGTGGAATGAAGCACCAGCACCTGTCTCTGAGCACAGCACAGAAGGATTATTTAATTTGGAACTTTCTTTCACTTATTACCATTTTGATGCACTATTTATTGTTTACCTATTTATATTTTGAACTTATTTAGTCTTTTGATTCATGTTTAAGAGGATATTATATTATATATTTTTTCCACACCCATATGTGATTCTTTCACGTTTGCACTCATTGATTTTTCACGGTTTGTTTTACCATTACTTTGGCACTGCATTATTGATAGTTTTTGGTATTTATCTGTGTGAATTGTTAGCACTGTATGCATGCTGCCATTGGTATTTAATTCATTTCCCTATTTTTTGATTGCGCTGGTTCTATTTTCGTTTTATGTTATATTTACCTGCTCTGCACAAGGGTTTTGCACAGAGTAGCCCTGATCCTCCTCTTCTGGGGTGCCCCGGCATTGCTTCTGGCTCCTCCTCTTCATCGGGTGCCCCCATGAGGAGCCGCTTTCCATGGGGGAAACTATGCCGGTGCACTTATGAGTCCCGCTGCTGCATCCATGATACAGACAGCAGGACTCGGCCCTCCTCCCTCTCATGTCACTAGATTTGATTGACAGCAGTGGGAGCCAATGGCTCCCACTGCTATTAATCTATCCAATGAGGACCTAAGACAGCGGCTGGAGCTGCTGGGCTCGCGCTCATCACGCTCATTGCTAGAACGTTCGGGTTCAGTTAAGAATAACGGGGGATCTGGGGGGCAGCTGCAACCAAGAAGGTTGTACACCATAATGCCTAGAACACATCACACAGCATCAGGGAACGCCTAGACTGAAAGGTGTCTGACTACATCGGGTTAATGGCCAATGTGGACGCTCTGAGGAGTGATGAACCCCTGAACTACTGGGTGGGCAGGCTTGACCTCTGGCCCGAGATTGCACAATTTGCAATGGAACTGTTGGCTTGCCCCCCGTCCAGTGTCCTGTCTGAAAGGATGTTCAGCGCAGCAGGGGGGATTATGACCGATAAGCGCACTCACCTAGCTCATGACAGTGACTACCGTACATTTATAAAAATTAATGAGGCATGGATCTCTGAGGAATTCAACACATGTGACCAGTAGACCATGTTTGATTACAATTCCTCATGACATGCCACAAATATCCACCAGATCGCCATCCACCCACAACAATTCATGGTCCTTGTCTTTGGTAAATACAGCGGCAAAAAAGGCATTTCATGTCCATTGAATGCCTAATCTTTAGGGCCTTTCATGACCGACAATTATTTTTTCTGTCAATGCCTAATGTACCTCCAGCCACAGAATACAACATTCTTAGCTGTCAGGTAAACCTATGTGGGCTAACTTTTGGGGCCTATACTGGCCGACACTTACTTCTGTATCCTGTGAATGCCTAATGTACCTCCAGCCACAGAATACAACGGTCTTAGCTGTCAGGTAAACCCATGTGGGCTAATTTTTGGGGCCTTAAATGGGCGAAACTTACTTCTCTATCCTGTGAATGCCTAATGTACCTTCAGCCACAGAATACAACATTCTTAGCTGTCAGGTAAACACATGTGGGGTCATTTTTGGGGCCTGTACTGGCTGAAACTTACTTCCTTATCCTGTGAATGCCTAATTTTTCAGACTGGAATTGAATTGAAAATGAATTGAAAATCAATGGGTCTGTAAACGTTCCGCCAAATTGTGGAATGGATGTGGACACATTTT